>NW_027362761.1:543113264-543760764 GCF_046119375.1 Phyllobates terribilis | reverse complement strand
GACTGCTGCTGTCTCCCACTTGTCTGACTGCTGCTGTCTCCCACTTTTCTGACTGCTGTTGTCTCCCACTTGTCTGACTGCTGCTGTCTCCCACTTGTCTGACTGCTGCTGTCTCCCACTTTTCTGACTGCTGCTGTTTCCCACTTTTCTGACTGCTGCTGTCTCCCACTTGTCTGACTGTTGCTGTCTGATTCCAAACACTCTGTTCTCAGGCGAGCCCTCATGGAGTCCCTTTACCTTCTTTTTTCCTGAGTCTGTTGTCTCATTTAGCCCGACTCTCCAGCTATCTATGTGGTCTCCGCCACACACACTGACTTCTTCCTGCTTGCAGCCACTTTATAGGCACTGTAAAGTAAAATACAAAAGAGCAATAAATTACAACTTACATGAAACCTTTCTCCAGGTTTTCCCCACATGAACTATATCCACCACCTTTCAGTAATCTTTAGAAACACTCCTACAACCTCTTTAAAAGAGGCCAACTGTGCCAAAATGCTTTTTATAATTGCCCCATGCCATATGCTAAACAGCATTATCCGGTTGGATGGGCATCTCCAGGCGGTGCCTCCTCGGCTTTTGCATTCGCTGTCTCTCCTATTTTGACATAGTTGATGCCATCTCAACAGCATGTTGAGCTTGTGCAGCTCTTGTCCCATACTGTGCAGGCTCGAGAGTTGAACAGACTATGTGGATGATGTAGGAGATATCAGCCACATTAATTAAGGCAAGAGAATGGCAATTGTGGGACAG
Organism: Phyllobates terribilis; assembly: GCF_046119375.1. NCBI lineage: Eukaryota > Metazoa > Chordata > Amphibia > Anura > Dendrobatidae > Phyllobates > Phyllobates terribilis. Next base: position 543,760,014 of record NW_027362761.1, on the reverse strand, counting down.
AAGAGGCACCAAGCATGCTCCGGAGACGCCCATGGGACCGGGCATAGCATGGGACAAAAGTAACTTTGTTAAGTACACAAGGCAGCTGGGCTCCTATGAAGAGGTTGCAAAACTGTTTCTAAAGAAGACTGAAAGGTGGTGGACAGAATTTACATAGGGAAAACCTTGTGACAGGTTCCTTTTAAGGATAGTCATTAGTCAAGAGGGTAAGTTTGTCTCTTGCATTGCTCCTCTTTGCACCTATCTTGACTTTAGTGAGTGCAATCCCTTGTCCTCCACCATTCCTTCCACTTTTTCTTGCATGTCTTTCAGACCATCAACTACGAGGGGCTGTAAGGGTGATATTTTGCTAGAATTTGCCAAAAGTGACTCGAGAAAGGAGAGAAGGGTGAGAAGAAAGCTGTCTTCTCTATTAAATACTTCAACTCTAGAACCGAGTACAAACTAGTTGGGTGGACCACTATTTGGTGGACCTGGAGATTGAATACAGACTTATCAAACAAGGAAAAAGTTCTAACAGTTTTTGCCAATATAAATTGCTATGTTTTACTTTTGGACTTCATGGATTGGTAGAGAAGAAGAGGGACTAAATGTGTAAAGAGCAGACCTACAAAAACAAGTCTCCTTCTGCCAGCCATTCTCAGATGCTCGGAAAGCTCACAAGATGTTGACTTCTCTCCGCGCCGGGGGAGGATTCGGATCATTGAAACCCCACAAGAATTACCGTAGCGTTAATAGAGCCGGCCAGAAATGGAAAGCAAATTTTGTCTCTTTGCATCAATTATTAACCAAGAAAGAAAAGGAAAATCAATTTTTGGCAGTGGCTCCTGAGCAGATAATAAAGTCTTTACAATTCTCACATGAAAGGTTTCGCTTCGGAGAGGGATGCACTAAAGCTGCCTCTTTAATAATTCAACTTGACATTGGCAGCGAGAACCCGGAGCGTCACTCCTCTGCAAACTTTTTCTCTCCATCCATCCCGCAAACAGTCGCTGGAGGGGGTTCATCTTGGTCGTTGGGCTTCAAGTAGATTCTGTAATAGTAAATGTAACCTTATACACCTCACACCACCGAGAACACAAGTCCCATTCAACAGAGACTTGATGGAGAAAGAAAAATATTGAAAAACTTTAATGGAGAATAAAAATAAATTATACAATACAGAGCATACAATGAGTCTTTAAAGTTCACTTTAAATGTTAGGGAACTTGAGGCTTATACTTCTGTCTCTATAATAGGGGTAAATACAGATTTTGGTGGGAGCTACCATACAGATTACTCCCGACACAATAGCCCTAGCGGAGTCCTCTGGGTCTTCCTGAAAGGCTACAAGTTCTCCTGACAAAGTCTATCAAAGCATGTTGAGTCTCCTTCATTTTAATTGACCCCCGCCCTGTCCGCTGCCCCTGCCCAGGCCAACCCCTGTACCGTATGTTGGTGCTGGAAGCGACGGCTCGGCTCACTCGCGTCACGTTCACCACCGCAAGCACCCCCCCCCCTAAGCAGAGTCTCCTCATGGATCTTCAGTGTCTTCCAGTGGAAGAGGGCCGGGCTCTGGCTCTTGACTGGTGTCATCTGAACTCTGGGTCAAGACTGGCACAAGTCTGGGATTCAGATCTTGACTGGTGCAGTTGGGACTCTGGGTCTTGACTGGCACAGATCGGGTCCTCGGATCTTGACCAGCGTAATCGAGACTCTGGGCCTCACTTGGTGCTGCTGGGGTCCTGTGTGTACTCGGACAGCAGCCGACTGGCACCCACTTCTCGTCCTGGCCGGTCACTCCCGCTGCATCGTCTCCTCCTGAGCACATCTGGACCACTCTCTCCTTTGGCACCAAAAACCCGCTCTGGTTTGGCGCACAGACCCTTTATATTCAGAAACTCTGTCATCAATGGCACCTGACTAGGTGTTACATTCAAACTCATCCCCCCTGCAACTCTTCCTGTTCCGATTAGTTCCACATGGTCCCGTCTGAACAGTAGGTCGCAGCCTTCTCGCACCATTGATACACAGGGCTTTTCAAGAGTACTGTCATCTCTTCTTACATATCATCTATCTGTCTCTTATCTATCTCCTATCTATCTATCTATAATCATCATTATCACCGACTCATTTCATGGAGATTAAATCTTCTACTAGTGACCTAAGTAACATCCAGATAGAATATTAAAGAGCTTTCTATATGATTAGGATAATGCAACGGTTTTTCTCTCATCTAAGAAAATCGGTCCGATTATGCTAATCACACTCTGATCAGAGTGTGATCAGACAGAGTGTGATCAGAGTGTAATCAGAGTGTGATCAGAGTGTGATCAGAGTGTGATCAGAGTGTGATCAGAGTGTGATCAGACAGAGTGTGATCAGAGTGTGATCAGACAGAGTGTGATCAGAGTGTGATCAGAGTGTGATCAGAGTGTGATCAGACAGAGTGTGATCAGAGTGTGATCAGACAGAGTGTGATCAGAGTGTGATCAGAATGAGTGTAATCAGAGTGTGATCAGAGTGTGATCAGACAGAGTGTGATCAGACAGAGTGTGATCAGAGTGTGATCAGAGTGTGATCAGACAGAGTGTGATCAGAGTGTGATCAGACAGAGTGTGATCAGAGTGTGATCAGAGTGTGATCAGAGTGTGATCAGACAGAGTGTGATCAGAGTGTGATCAGACATAGTGTGATCAGAGTGTGATCAGAGTGTGATCAGACAGAGTGTGATCAGAGTGTGATCAGACAGAGTGTGATCAGAGTGTGATCAGACAGAGTGTAATCAGAGTGTGATCAGAGTGTGATCAGACAGAGTGTGATCAGAGTGTGATCAGAGTGTGATCAGACAGAGTGTGATCAGAGTGTGATCAGACAGAGTGTGATCAGAGTGTGATCAGACAGAGTGTGATCAGAGTGTGATCAGAGTGTGATCAGACAGAGTGTGATCAGAGTGTGATCAGACAGAGTGTAATCAGAGTGTGATCAGACAGAGTGTGATCAGAGTGTGATCAGAGCGTGATCAGAGTGTGATCAGAGTGTGATCAGACAGAGTGTGATCAGACAGAGTGTGATCAGAGTGTGATCAGACAGAGTGTGATCAGAGTGTGATCAGACAGAGTGTGATCAGAGTGTGATCAGAGTGTGATCAGACAGAGTGTGATCAGAGTGTGATCAGACAGTGTGATCAGAGTGTGATCAGACATAGTGTGATCAGAGTGTGATCAGAGTGTGATCAGACAGAGTGTGATCAGAGTGTGATCAGACAGAGTGTGATCAGAGTGTGATCAGACAGAGTGTAATCAGAGTGTGATCAGAGTGTGATCAGACAGAGTGTGATCAGAGTGTAATCAGAGTGGGATCAGACAGAGTGTGATCAGAGTGTGATCAGAGTGTGATCAGACAGAGTGTGATCAGAGTGTGATCAGACAGAGTGTGATCAGACAGAGTGTGATCAGACAGAGTGTGATCAGAGTGTGATCAGACATAGTGTGATCAGAGTGTGATCAGAGTGTGATCAGACAGAGTGTGATCAGAGTGTGATCAGACAGAGTGTGATCAGAGTGTGATCAGACAGAGTGTAATCAGAGTGTGATCAGAGTGTGATCAGACAGAGTGTGATCAGAGTGTGATCAGACAGAGTGTGATCAGAGTGTGATCAGAGTGTGATCAGACAGAGTGTGATCAGAGTGTGATCAGACAGAGTGTAATCAGAGTGTGATCAGACAGAGTGTGATGAGAGTGTGATGAGAGTGTGATCAGACAGAGTGTGATGAGAGTGTGATCAGACAGAGTGTGATCAGAGTGTGATCAGAGTGTGATCAGAGTGTGATCCGATTTTTTCCGATGTGGAAAAGAAAAAAATATTCTCCATCTTCTCCATTCTGTCAGTCCATGAAAATCGGACCGCACTTGGATGTCATCTGAGTGTCACCTGATTTTTTCCCCCAACCCGGTATCATGTCATCTGAGTGTGATCCGATAACCGGATGCAAATCGTGCATGCTGTGATTTTTTTCTTGGGACAGACTCGGTCTGAGGAATATATATGGGCAGCACGGTGGCTCAGTGGTTAGCATTGCTGCTTTGCAGTGCTGGAGTCCTGGGTTCAAAGAGGACAACATCTGCAAGGAGTTTGTATGTTCTCCCCATGCTTGCGTGGGTTTTCTCCGAGCTCTCCGGTTTCCTCCCACACTCCAAAGACATACTGATAGGGAACTTAGATTGTGCGCCCTAATGGGGACAGCCATGATAATGTTGGCGCTATATAAAAATAAAGATTATTATTATATTGGATATGTGCATGGCGCAATAGAATAACATAGGAACGAGTGCTATCCATCAAAACAATGGATAACACTTGTCCGATTTTTACGCTCGTGTGCATGAACCCTAGAACAAATCAGGTGATTATTCCTATTTTGAAACCGTTTATGGTTCACAGCAAAACGACTTCAATTGGGCTGCACTTACTGTATTACCGATGAGGTCCGAAAGTTAGCTGTCAAGAATGCGAAGAATATGAAAATCCATGAGAAAGAAAGCTAATTTCTATCAGACTGTTGAGTATATATCCAGAACATTGCCCCATTATGTCCAGTAATGTCAAGGCTCACACACAATGTTCCAGCTGGATGTGCAGTGTTCTGGCTTTGACTAGCTGTTTCTTTAATTCCTACTGTCTTCATAGTCTAAATGGGATTCATGAGAAGTAGCAGCTGACTCCAGAGTTCAAATTCATTGCATCGCGAAGACTGGGACACAGAAGGCTTTCTTGCATAATTTAAGGAATTCATTTCCATTCTGCCGTTCTTGTTTTTCATCTGGTTATTTGCTCTTAACACCAGACCCACTTTAAAATGGAGATGCTGACGAGCAAATGTGCTCATAACCGGTGTACAAATCCCCCCCAAATATTCATTTATTTCCCTTATTAAAATCTGTATATTGGAGATTTAAATATTATTCCTATTTACATAAATAAAAACATTACGACCCCACAAAGATGACTGAAACCGGAGCAGATGACTTTCTGGTAAACTTCGGTCTTAGACCAGGTGAAATCATGAATAATAATGTATATGATATGTATGTATATATATATATATATATATATATATATATATATATATATATATAGTGTAAATTGGACCCCAGATGTCATCCGGTTTGATTTTTTCCGCAAACCCATAGAGATGCCATCCGATTATCAGACGCAAATCGTGCACGTTGCGATTTTTTTCCTTGTCCACAGCCCCGTTGAATAACATGAAGTCACTGTATGGCATAGGACAGTCTGTTATGTTATTCCATAAAGTAAAAATTGCAGGGAAATCAGTTATCGCATGATAACTGGGAAAATAAACTGTTTCTGAAAACAGTCCACAATTATTTATTTTTAGCTTCAAAATTCTGTGTTAATAAGATGTAAGAATTCTGTATATCTCTATGGAGTTCTAATTTTCTAACTTACAAAACACTATAACTTTAGCTTCTTATAGTCACCACTAGGGGGAGCTCACTGCATATGGATTTGTAGAGCTAGTAGTATCTAACTCAAGGGGAAGCTTTATAAATCTTCATGACATAAGCTCCCCCTAGTGGTTAGTGCAGGTGAACACATCACTGCAATGGAAGCGAGCAGTTCAGTATTAGATTATTTTACATCTACAAGGGTAATTCCTGTTTTCTTAATAAAAGTCAATAGAGTTCAGAAAACAGTTCTTATATTTCTAATCTTTATAGAAAAATCTAAGGGTATCGCATGATTGTTCTTTATATTTGAATTGAACACTGAAAAATATTTTTTAAAGGGGTATTCCCATCTCCAAGATCCTATCCCAATATGGAGTAGGTGTAATAACAATAATAATATTAGCAAATACCTCCAATTAGAAATGTAGTATAGTTCTTTTGATTTGCTATGTCACTTACCCCATGTACAGGGCATTGCAGTAGCTTAGGTATCTATGGTTATGACCATTTATATAGTGACAGTTAGTTGTTAGTGGTAGTAACCATGGATACCTAAGCTACTGCAATGCCCTGCACATGAGGTAAGTGACATAGCTAATCAGAAGAACTATGCTACATTTCTAATTGGAGGTATTTACTAATATTATTATTATTACACCTATTACATAGTGGGATAGGATCTTTGAAATGGGAATACCCCTCTAAAGCAACTTGGGAGAGATCAGTAACCTCCATTCTGCCAATTTGTTGAGGTCCCAGTAATCATACCAGCTATTCACTGGATCCCTCATTCTTATATTCTGTGTGGATCACTGTAGAAAGACCACCAGTGATCTAGAATTTATCAACTAGTGTAAATGCTATGGGCTGGAATACCCCTTTAAAGAGCTAATTTAGGGGGGGGGGGCTCTACTACTGCATACTGATGAAAATCCTAACGCCCATTCACTATTATTTACAGCGTCTCTCTCCGTTATTGAGATTGGACTTCTAAGAGTGCTCATGCTGGCTCATGAATAACATGCTAGAATGACAGTGAAGACTGACACTAACACAGAAAGTGCAATAGGAGATGCAAAGCAGATGAAAGGCATATACAGATGCCATCGGGTATCTGTGCAAAACTTGCTGACCCACCTTACGTACACAGCATTGTCGCCCAATTTTTTGGAAAAGACCAAGATAACTTAGTGACTGATATCTCGGGTTGTATTTTTGATGTCAGGTGGAAACGGCGCTGAATTAAAGAGCGTAGAGGGTTTACACGACGCACCAGAGCGTTTTTCTAAGATGAATAAATCAGCCCGCTCCAAAGTTAGAGAAACAAGAAGGGCGGCTTTCACAAGGAAATTTAGAAACCTATTAACCAAAACATAACACGGAGTCTGGACCGTTTCACTGCAAGCTGCTCCGATCTACAGCCGAAACGAGATAAATGCGGTTTTCGGAAGCTCAGATCTAAAAAAAAAAAGAAAAAAAATCCCCCGGGGCGGAAAAAGAAAAAAAGAAACAAAATGTCACATTTAAATAGATAGGACTTGAAACGTTCTCTTTTAACAACTACACTTGGAGAGATATAATAAACTCTGACACATACATATATGCTATGTATATACTTATATATATTATATATCTTATACCCGACATCCTTATGAGCCTCAGTGTGAATGGAGCCCTGGTAGAACAAAACTGAATTTCGATAGACCGCCGCCGCTCTCGCCAGCCTGGAATAAAAGCTGTTTAATTGCAGGCCTTTCATTGTGCGCCGTGTCAAAGCGTGGGCTTATAATTGCAATCATCAAAACTCTTTCAGAGCCTCCGTATCTACCTGACCCCTGATCACTTACCATCAAACCTATCTTATCCAGCGGCACACAGAAACATTTTCAGCCGCGATGATTAAAAATACGAAAGATGCGCCTGCCCGGATCAGCTCTGAGAGCTAATTTAAGCTGCACACATCAGAAATTATAGAAAATAACTCGGTAACCAGCAGCTGATGAAAGAAAAAAAAATAATAATTGATTCCCCTGGACTGCTGAGTGGTGTGGTCTGCACGTCGCTCCATTATATTCCCGGTGAAGAGATAGGAGGCGACGGCAGCAGCTGGGGAGGGGAGGAGGCAGGAGGCAGATGGTCGATGTCACTTGACCGAAAACTACTATGAATTTTAGAATGGGCTCACAGATCAGATAATTCTGACCAGCTATAGGTGTAGAAATGCCCTGCTTTGGACAAAGAGGACTTAACCAGGGTAAAAGTGTCTAGTTTTTGCATCAATTTTATTCCCACTGCTCTCCTGATTATTCTTCTTTTGTTTGTTTTGTTTGTTTTTTTTTAAATCTGTCATATGCGTCTAAAAATGTGGGCTTTTTTTATTTAGTGCTAATTTCTATGCTCTTTATAAAGGGGTGGTGCTCTGTGGATCCTATGGGGAGTGTCTTTAGACCCTGTAAGCACTGCCCCCATGGAAAAGACCATAAAAATTAGCACTAGATAAAAAGGAATATATCACTGTAATTGAATGGCGAATTTAAAAAAAATGAAAAATAAACTAAAAAAAATGAATACTCGGGAGCAGAGGGAATAAAATAAGAGCAAAATCTAAGCTTGTGATAGTTGGGTCGTACTAGTGTTCAAGTTTTATCTTACTACTGTATGTCATCTTGAAAGGTGTATTTCATAAAGTATTTGGCAGATGAGCATATTGAATTGGTTACAAAACTCCCCAAAAATGTGGAATTGCCAGAATCTGAATTTGCTTTGCATAAATCTATTCTATTTGATTCTATTGAGGGCAGGGGTTGAAATATACTTTCTACTCATCTTTCCTCACCTGTTTTGCCGCCACACTTTGGCGCTGATTTTCTTTTGTTCCCTGATTTGTTGCTCCATTTGGGCTCTGAGGCTAATGTCTTGATATGCGGTGCCCCCCATCCCACGTACGTGTCTCCATGAGGTCTATCACAAGCCTCAAGTTGGCCTCAGTGCTGGCACGGAGAGACAAGTCATGGAAGAAAAGAGGACCGGCACAGAGGATCGGAGCTGTTGCGGAGACGGCAGAACGGGTGAGGAAAGGTGGATATAATAGTATTTTTTTGAACCCTCCAATCTCATGTCAATTGGGGCAGTTTTTATTCCAATCAATATTTTGGGGACCAAATTGTATTTGCCGAACAAATTCCACTGAATCTGCACACTTCAAATTTTAGGAGATTTGCTCATCTGAGCATCTAGTGCTTAGTAGTGATGAGCGAGCATGCTCGTTACTCGAGATTTACGATCATGCTCGGGTGTTTTTCGAGTATCTTCAAGGTGCTCGGGTGTTATGTTTATGTTATGATTTGAGACTGTTTGACAGCTTTAATACATGTGAGTAATGCTCGTTTCTTAGGCATTCCTCACATGTATTAAAGCTGTCAAACAGTCACAAATCATGAGCACGGAGTGACTGAAACATAACACCCCAGCATGCTGAAGATACTCGGCGAGCACCTGAGCATGCTCGCCAAAAGGGTTAACAGAACATACTCGCTCATCACTAGTGCTTAGGTTAAAAGCATCTATAGGCTTCAATTCATCTGATTGGGACCAAAGAGTGTCCTTTTTGATCTCCGTCAGGCAGGGACTCATCAGATATACCATCTTTTTTGTTTACCATGCTATTTCTAACAGAGACATCCGGTAAAAATAAGTAGCAAGCACCAAAAAAATGTTAGTTACAGGCTGATTGATAGCAGGTTATGCTGTTTCGGTAGCTTGGCCTTCCAATCATTGCTTCCGAGTTATGGAAATAGTGTAGAATGTCAGGGCGTGAAATGAGCACTTGGTGTTACAAATATTCACCCAGCACTGCCGCATCTGTGCATTTTTACATTGAGAGCCTATGGGTAAGAGATGCCATGTTACGCAAACTCCGTGGCATCTCCCCAGTGGTAGAGATTGGAGGAATATAGCAGGAGACATACGGTATATCGCAGAAAGAAACTGCGAAACGCAATATGAAGACAACCGAACCTGTGTGATGTCAGTAATATCACCTATAAGATGGAGGAACTGTGCCCTTTAAGATTAAGAGCATCAGAACAACCCCTAAACGACTTAATCATTGGATGGGGAAAACATTGGGGTGCACATGTAAGGGGGTGGGGAGACGAAGATGTGGTTCATCAATGTTCTATGGCACTTGCGACCAAATGTCGCCATATGCTCACCAAATCGAATAAAGTGAAACTAGAAGATGGAGGAAGCATTTCTGGAGGGATGAACTTGAAGGGGACACCAGGTCAGGTGGTAGCTGTGGAGCAGTTATCAAATATAAAAGGCTGGAGTGATAAGGCGAGAAGTCAGTTAGCGCCAACCCATGAAGCTCTGTGCTCAGCTTTTTTCCGCAACCCCATAGAGAGTGAATGGAGGAACAGGTGATCATGTGCATTGATACTTCTTTCCAACAGGGAGATACAATTCCCATTTCTGCTAATCTGTGCATATCCCAGCAGTCAGACCCCCACTGATCAATATATTATTACTAATCCTGTGAATGGGTCACAACTTGTTTTTAAAGGACAACCCCTTTAAGGCCTTTTCAGATGTCCATTTTTCTTATACAACAAAAATAAAAAAATAGAGCCCGTACACCTTTAGTATTAAATTAATATACAGGTGAATAAATACGCTATGTAGCCAACATATGAACATATACATACAGGGTGCGTCAGCACACTGCGACTAATGAATACAAGAACTTACGTTAAAAACGTAAGGTACTTAGTTTGCCTTTTTTGATCAAAGAGCGCAAAAGCCTCCAACCACGTCAATGTGACCTTTTAATATGGGCGGTCCCTAAACTCTCTCCATGTGCCAAACCAGCCTCATCTGAATGGGGAGTGAAAAGGAAACCAGACATAGCTTGTAATTAAATTATTGTATGGGAAAGATAGGTGGATAAGGGAGGTACTGTAGGTCATTAGTGTTTAGGGACCATCCATATTAAAGGTCACCTTGACATGGTTGGAGGCTTTTGCGCTCTTTGATCAAAAAACATTACGTTTTTAAATTTGCAGCAATATTAGAGTTCATGTATTCATTAGTTGCAGTGTGCTATCCGCAGATACATTTACCCATATATCTGTATTATTTTACAGACCAAATGTCCACAAAAAAAAGAGACATGTTTTGGGGTTTTACATGGTTGCCACCGGCTATGATGGGTGGATGATGGGTGGATGATGGGTGCAGTGGCAGCACCAGTCACTCTCCTCCGTTGTGTATTTTTATCCCTGACCTGCTGTGTCAGTGCTTTTGCATTAATTATAGAGCACATGGAGCCAAAACATGTCATTCTTCCAAGAAAAACGAAATAAATATGTGCCCCCCCCCCTCCCGCCACCTCCTACTTCTTGTAGTGGAATAATAAGTATCCAATATTAGCACAATATATGTCAAGAAGCAAAAGGCTATGCTGTATGGAGCCCCTTCACGAGGCATCAAGCACATGGGTGGCACAGATGTGCGCTGACACAATGAACCGCACCATTTTACAACCAGATGATAACAGTAAAGGAATCCTGGCAACACAATTTTGTTAAGCTGTCTCCGCTCATTAGCCGCCTCCATTCAATCCTTTTATTTTTGTTTAAATGGCATTTAGCAAAATGTTACAAGCCCCCCTCCATGTCTCTTGGCTTCCCCGGAATACACCTGCACACACACAGGAGCCGAGCCGGTTGTATCCATTCTGACAGATGTCAACATGGATTTCATCGTAGGCATCAGCTGTGTCATTCCTAATGATTCTAAGCAGGGAGATCAGTCCTTGGCTTCATTACATCCTCTGCTGCCCTTAGGATGCATAAGGAAGACTGCAGTAATCATTCCTGACCCTGCCACATCGGGGGGTGCTGTGGAGGAGTATCACTAGTACTTAGGAGAATGGAGAAGATCTGCTGGAACAGCAGGATGACTCAGGAGGAGCTCTAGTTGCATTGCACATACTGTGTATTGCTGACTTACTTTGCTGTACTTATCTTGTACTGTCACATCCAAAGTCGTAAGGAAAAATTTCTTGGGTCGCCATTGACGCCGCTCATTTAAAGTGTAATTCCCATCTTCATAAATAGGATATTGACAGATAGCTCTTATGAAAACAAGCAATTTTGCAATTAACCCCGAATTAAATTTTTCAGCCGTCCTTGAGATATTAACACTTTTCTTTTGTTTACAGCTCGTTGCTGGGGAGACCAACCACCATTACTAGACAATAGAACATGCATATTACTTATCAGCTCTTTTCTGCTTGGCTTGTAATCACTGTTTTGAAGCTGGCACAAGCAATTTTGCAATTTACCCCGTATTAAAATTTCCAACCATTCTTTAGTTGTTAACACTTTTCTTTTGTTTACAGTTCGTTGCTGTGGAGACCGACCACCATTACTAGACAATAGAACATTCCTAGTGCTTATCAGTTCTTTTCTACTGAGCTTACAATCATTGACCAGGATCGCTGGAGCGCGCTGTTACTTTCTAACGTTAGCCAGCTTCAGCCCGGTGCTTACAAGCTAGACAGCTGCGGTGGTCAGTCTCCCAGGCAACTAGTTGTAAACAAAAGAAAACTGTTAATATCTCAAGAACGGCTGTATATTTTAGCAAGCAATAAATTGCAAAAGTGCTTGTTTTCTGAAAATACCCATTGATGATGATAGTAGTAAGCCTTTGAAGATCAGTAGGGCTCCTTTTTGCACTAACTGCATCATTTTGATTTGATGCCATTGTTTCTTTTTTTCTTTCTTTTATTTATTTATTTTTTTCTCTTTGCTACAAATTTGATTCCATCAATACATTTCCCACAATGCAAAGCAATAGTTATTTACAGTCCTCAACCTGGAGAGGCTGGCATAAGGAGAATTCCAAATGCTGCTTTGGCAGTGACTGGAGTATAAGAAATGTTCTCGATCAAGATCTTTGCAAAGTTACTCGACCTTATGCACAAGTGTATACTGGAACATACATATGTGTTATAGCGTAGAAATAAATGTAATCTTAAGACTATGTTCACACATCATGGTTTTTTCAGCGTTTTTTGATGCAAATTTTCAGCTGCGTTTTGCAGTACCAGCAAAGCCTATGAGATTCCAGAAATCTCACGCACACATCATGGTTTTTCTTTAGTTCAGGATTTGCATGTTTTTTGCAAAATCGAGCATGTCACTTCTTTCAGCGTTTTTTCAGCGTTTTTTCACCGGTGGTGAAAAAAACGCTGCAAAAAATGGAGCAACATCGCAGGTGTCAAGTTTTCAGCATTTATTCAGTGTTTTTGTGCCTAAACCAGAATGAGATTTTTTTTTTCACAGAACTTTATGTACATGCATAACAGACAAAAGGACAGTGAAAAAAATGTTGAAAAAACGCACCAAAAAAAAAAAGCAAAAAAAGCAAGAAAACAGTAACAAAAATCCTGAACAACCTCCTGGCAAGAGATCAGGCTTTGCTGCAGAAAATGAACGCTAAAAAAAAATGATGTGTGAACATAGCCTAAGACTACCTTCACACACACGCAATTTTTGGATGTTAAATACCCAAGTGTTTCTATTGGTCCCATGGTTCTTGTGGACAGGCTATCTTATTGCATTAATTCATTCAGTGGTCAAATTGAAGGCATTCTTCAAGCATATGTGCTGTGTGTGTTTTGTCACGTTTCAGCCAAAAAAAATCAAGCCAGCCAATAAAATGCTTTAAACACAACGATAAAAGTTACAATAAAAAGCACCAAAAAAATTTAGATTTTTTTTTACCACGCATTAAAAAACGTGCTGAAAAAACCCAATGTGTGTCCTGTAAAGGTGCTTTCCCATTCCAAAGAGAAAAATCTGCTTCAAATTCCTATAAAAAAAACTGTGTTAGCATACCCTAAGGGTATGTTCCCACCATGTCTTTAAGAAGAACATATTGCCTGGACTCATTTGCGATAAACCAACGTATTGTTAGAAAGTAGAATAAACCAATGTCCGATCGTTCCGCAGAACCAACATTGAGCGCTTGTGGATTCATATGGCAGCTACTTTTTTCCAAATGAGACTCCAAAATAAAGTTTCCAAATGTGTTAACGATAATATATTAGATTATATATTTAGCAAGTGGAATTCCAGCAGTTATAAGACTACAGCTCCCCGAGAGACCCGGATTGGGGTCCCCTCTGCTGCCGTCTTTGACTTTTCTGTAACTTTTTGTCTTTTTGTTCTCCGAACTATGTAACCAATGATAATGGTAGACAAGATAAACATATTATTGAGCACAGACCAACCACCTAATGTGTATGGAGATGTCTTGACTTTGCACCATTGATAGATTTCAAGAGAAAGAAGGATCAGGCATGATGGATTTCAACATGCCCAATCCTTTGTTCTTATGGGAGATAAGCAGATGGCGGAGGTATTTGTAAGCGCCTCTGCCCTTTCACAGCACTTTTTTATAGACTTGTCCTCCCCCATTTACTACTCTTTCTTTTATTTTTTTGTTCTTTTCTTCTCCTCCTACTGTTTTAGCTCAGTTCCACTTACTACTGAAAGTTTAAGTTTTTTTAGCAACTAAATCACAGGTTATGGATCATTGACTTAGAAATTCACATTTGTAACTCATGCAATGAAGGGTGGCTTTACGTCTTGGCTAACTGTGTTGAAAATCAATATATCCAATCCTTCTTTCCTAAGGCATCTTCGATTGGGGGTCAAAGAGAAGGTATCTGGCTGCACTCACTGAGTGGGACGCAAATCCAAACTCTCCAAGGAACCCACTTGGAAATATAACAGCAAAAAGAGAAGGTAGACAGAGTCCAATCCAGGGTGTTCAGCTTAAAAAGATCATGCTTATTCCGCCTTAAATAACACAACGTTTCGATGTTGATAAAGACCTGATGAAGACCTGTAATGGGTCGAAACGTTGTGCTATTTATGAAAGAATACATTTTTAAGCTGAACACCCTGGATTGGACGCTGTCTTCCTTCTCTTTTATCTTCTATTGGGGGGTCATTAGGAGGCCCATATGCATATAAGAAGCTCAGCTATGCGTATGGGGGCCTCAGTTGGAGTTATCGCAGCAGCAAATGGTTGTGTGTGCATTTGTCCATACGATATTGTATGACCTCTCTGCCTTGTTTGTATCAGTTCATTCCTGCAATTCTCCATGTTGTGATGAATCAGATAATGGACATACAATCCATAATTTGGGACATTCACTGTCCAGCCTGATCGCGGGTTTTCTGATCCAAATTTACAGCCTCATACTGTACGTGTCTACAAGGCTGTAAGTTCAGGGTGGAAGACTGAATATTGCGCACCATGGACCATGGAATATGCCCTTCTGAACCTGGCCTAAAACATTTCATTCACCACATTTTTGAGTATTGGTGATTCTGCTGAAAGCTGAAATCTGCAGCAGCCTAAAAAACAACGCATCAGTAAAGCCACATACCATTACAACCTTGCAAAATTTCTAAACGTCGGTCTTTCAATTTTTTTGAGCAGTGGACTCATTTCTGACAATATCACCATTGACTCTCAGGGAATATTAAAAATGACTATCCAAATAAAGCCCTCTCTATCGGAATTTCCAATTTTAGCCTTCAATTTCTAAAATGTTGAAAGTTTATACTGAAGTATTGAAAGTCTTTGACATCATTTAGGAGAGTTCTCCACACTTCCGAGGTTTTTCACTAGCAGTCATCGATGTTATTATCACGAACCATTGGGATTCCCATTCATTACCGAAAGAGTCAAGCCAACAACTTAGCCTTTTACTATTCATTCTCCATTTTCCTCCTACCTGTGATCCTATAACAGCCGCTCATCATCTTTTCCATTCAACCGACCTAAAAAAAACTCCATCTAGAGGAGCAGTAGCTGTGATTTCGTCACAGAACATTGACTTTTGGGTAAATTGCATAATTTCTGCTCCTATGGCAGTCAATGGCCACTGATACATGACCCTCGTAATGTGTTCCGAGACCCCCTTCAGCAATAATACGTTTTATGATTCATTGTTTTTTCTAGAACTCAGTCTTCTTTCGGACCCGACACCCTGAGGCTTTCGTCTAATTGAATTATAAGGGGTTTCATGAGCAGTTTGTGTTTTATACCGGGAAAATAGCAAGAGGAATTCGATAGCCCGTCCTTTGCTAGGACTATGCAGAGAAAGGCTGTAATTCAATTACAAAGACCCTGTGGACATAATGTCCTCTTGTTAAAGTTAAAGTGGACGTAGTCGATATTTCACCATATCTCTTCATTTACTACACGATTATCACATATTACCATAGGGCAAAGTGGCTAATCCAGATTCTACTCATGTCTCCTTGAAGAATTATGTATTTACCCTCAGTGTCCCATTTCATGGATGTGTAGAAGGTTTTTCTATGAGTCTACTGATTCTATGATACTTCGGAACTACTATGAACTTAATGGACAAAAAGAGACAACCTCACTCTCTAAATTTAAAGGGATTGTCCCATGTGGACATCCTCTTCTAAGAAAGATGTGACCTCAATGATCAAGCGATTGTTCTCGAATCCATCATCAGCTCAATATAATTAGGGAGTATCCTTTGTGGCCACATATTTCTCCCTTCAATGGCCCTATGTTGGTATCAAAATGACTGTTCAATAATCTAAAGTTCATCAGAGTATGAGCCATTCTTTGTAGTGCCACTTTGTTCTAACTCATTGCCGTCTGTACTTCAGACTCTCCCCTAAAATTGCAGAAAAATTACCTAGTAGGACATACACAGATGTATCCACCCTTACCTTTCATTAAAGTTGGTCAAAGATTCCAATTTTTCAAAATACAATTCAATACATTATCATAACCTGACACCAAAACCCTGGTTGCAATTCACATCACAACCACCGGGTGGCCACATAAAACACATATAGCATAAATATCTTCCAACAGAGTATAGTGAAATTATGGTGTTAAGTTGTGTTCATAATCCAAGCCGTACAGGGTATTAAATAAACCACCTGATTTGCTAGGAAAAACCCTTAGGCTGCAACTCACATAAGAACCACTAGCCACTTAAAGACACATATAACATAAACGTCTCCTGACAGAGTATCAGGAAATCATGTTGTTATTTTTAAAGTTGTTCATCTTGTGTCAGTTATCTCAGGATATGTTGAGCCAAGAGGAAAGGTTAGAAAGGACACATCTATAGACACATTACTCCCCTCTGTCTCGAAAGTCGGAGTCATACTTATAGTAGGGTTGTGAGCAATGAGATATTTGGACTCCCGACACTTTTTCATGCTATTACCCTATGGTTACCTCACACATGCATTGGGTGTTCATGATCCAATGATCCACGCTAATAGGGTGTATTAGGGTTTAAATAAACCACTAAGTCACATGACTTGCTAGCAAAATTCTTAACAGGCTGCAACTCACATAAGAACCACTATCCACATATAGACAAATATAGCATAAACGTCTCCTGACAAAGTATCAGGAAATCATGTTTTTTTTCAAGTTTTTTCATCTCGTGTCAGTTATCTCAAGATATGTTGAGCCAAGATAAAAGGTAACGAAGGACATATCTAGAGAAACATTAGCTCCCACTGTCTCGAATTCTGGAGTCATACTGTGATGCTGAATTACTACTCACAGGCAAGCCATGAGACAGTATAGTCAGGAGGTCCAAGGTCAGATACCAGGAGGGCTTGTAGTACACAGGGGCAAGACAAAGGTGTGCTAAAGCTACAGTTCGGGGTCAAATGCATGGAAGGTACGTCAAGATAAAGGAATAAAAGAAATGGATAGTCAGAGGCTCATAGTAAGGTACCTGAGGTAGAGAGCATCAAGAACACAAAGGGATAATACACACGAATAGTCAAGGCAAATCCAAGGTCGTGCAACAAAGATCAGGAAATCAGACACAGAGAACTGAGCACACACATCACTGAGCAAAGCTGCAACTGACAATGGTCTGCTCATAGCCAGTCTGCTAAATAGCTAGCGAATTATCAAGATCGGGAAACACCTGGAGCAATGCCTGCAGGCTAGGCCAGATTGAGGAGCAGGGCTGTCAATCAAAATGCTGAAAAAAAACGGGCTTTCACTCACCATACCGACAGTCCAGCTCACTGATGATCCTATAGGGCGGCTGAGCTGTCACTCACCATACTGACAGTCCAGCACACTCCAGATCCTATAGAGCGGCTGAGCTGTCACTCACCATACTGACAGTCCAGCTCACTGCAGATCCTATAGGGCGGCTGAGCTGTCACTCACCATACTGACAGTCCAGCACACTCCAGATCCTACAGAGCGGCTGAGCTGTCACTCACCATACTGACAGTCCAGCTCACTGCAGATCCTATAGAGCGGCTGAGCTGTCACTCACCATACTGACAGTCCAGCTCACTGCAGATCCTATAGGGTGGCTGAGCTGTCACTCACCATACTGACTGTCCAGCACACTCCAGATCCTATAGGGCGGCTGAGCTGTCACTCACCACACTGACAGTCCAGCACACTCCAGATCCTATAGGGCGGCTGAGCTGTCACTCACCATACTGACAGTCCAGCACACTCCAGATCCTCTAAGGTGGCTGAGCAGTCACTCACCATACTGACAGTCCAGCACACTCCAGATCCTATAGGGCGGCTGAGCTGTCACTCACCATGCTGACAGTCCAGCACACTTCAGATCTTATAGGGTGGCTGAGCTGTCACTTACCTTACTGACAGTCCAGCACACTCCAGGTCCTATAGGGCGGCGGAGCTGTCACTCACCATACTGACAGTCCAGCACACTCCAGATCCTATAGGGCGGCTGAGCAGTCACTCACCATACTGACAGCCAGCACACTCCAGATCCTATAGGGCAGCTGAGCTTTCACTCACCATACTGACAGTCCAGCACACTTCAGATATTATAGTGTGACGCTCGCAAGCCCTGCCCTGGGAAGATGGGGTACTCGGAGCCGGGTCAGATGTTGAGAACGGGGATGCAGTCGTGGCCTGGACTGTCACATTGAAAATGATGTTAGGGCTTTCCGGGTTGAGTGGTAATTGTCGACTACGCCACCTGTGGTGTCTGGTGATGCGCCACCAGCGCCGCTAGCAGTCCGCTGAGGCCCGATGTCATGGCGGCTAAAGTTCTCGCTGCTCCCCACAGGTGGAGCGCGGCCTCAGGGCAGGCAAGGCAGGATGAAGGGGGTAGTAGTAGTAGCGCGGGGAGTGCGGACACCGCGTCGCGTGGTATGGCGCGTAATGAACAGTCCGGAGGCCATAGGGATGAATTTCCAAGGCTTTACTCACAGTTCTCATAAGCAGCGCAAGGCTTCTCCCTGCTCCTCGCGGAGTCCTGCGGCCACCAGGGACGGGGGTCCGACTACCTCCGAAGAAGTCCAGTGTGAGGTAGCATCCCTACACCAGAGTGTTCCTGCACTACAGACTTTACCCTTTCCCGTCTGTGCGTGTGTAGATAGGCCGGGTCTCCCTCTGAGCTCCTCTCAGGTGTATGGCTCGGGTGGCAATTCCTCTCCATCCCAAGCCCGGCGGGATCCTCAGGGCCTAACGGGGCTTTCCCGTCCTGGACATAGAGTACGAGGTCGGGTGTCGGGGGCCGGTACCCCTCTTGCAGCCGGAATCCCTCTGAATAGATCAAGTAGGGAGGACAGGTGGCGTGCTCCGCTCCGTCCGCATCCTCACCGGGACCCATTTGCCAGGGAGCCACACTCTACAGCTCCCGGGCCTTCTTGATCCTGGTCCTTGGCCGGGTTGAGACATTCCTTGTCTGCAACCTTCCTCTCGTCCCATAGATCGGGGTACGAGGGCTGTGTCCCTTACCGGAGCAGGCCCACACAGGATCTGCGCTCCCGGAGGGAAGTCACATTACACACGGTTTATGACAGCACAGTACGATCACTTAGAAGGACAGGTCCACACAGAACCAAAAGGACCAGCAAGAGACCAAGATCAAAGATGGCATTCTATTAAATATGAAATTAGAAGTGTCACTAACTAACTGTTCCTCCACCCACACCCACTAACTGGTTCCTACTACTTTGTGTTCCCCAGTCTCCCTGTAACCAGGGGAGCCGCACCTAGTGCATACTAGCTCCCTCTGGTGGATATGTGGTGTTGGATGCAAAACTAGATAACTACCATCGCAGCGGACTTACCTCAGAGGAGGAACACCACACTCCATTAAAGAAGTGCAGCATTCCTGTGGCGGTCGAACCCTCAGGGACGCCACAATAGGGCGGCTGAGCTTTCACTCACCATACTGACAGTCCAGCACACTCCAGGTCCTATAGGGCGGCTGAGCTGTCACTCACCATACTGACAGTCCAGCACATTCCAGATCCTAAAGGGCGGCTGAGCTGTCACTCACCATAAAGACAGTCCAGCACACTCTAGATCCTAGAGGGCGACTGAGCTGTCACTCACCATACTGACAGTCCAGCACACTCCAGATCCTATAGGGCGGCTGAGCTGTCACTCACCATACTGACAGTCCAGCACACTCCAGATCCTATAGGGCGGCTGAGCTGTCACTCACCATACTGACAGCCCAGCACACACCAGATCCTATAGGGCGGCTGAGCAGTCACTCACCATACTGACAGTCCAGCACACTCCAGATCCTATAGGGCAGCTGAGCTTTCACTCACCATACTGACAGTCCAGCACACTTCAGATCTTATAGGGCGGCTGAGCTGTCACTCACCTTACTGACAGTCCAGCACACTCTAAGTCCTATAGGGCGGCTGAGCTGTCACTCACCATACTGACAGTCCAGCACACTCCAGATCCTATAGGGTGGCTGAGCTGTCACTCACCATACTGACAGTCCAGCACACTCCAGATCCTATAGGGCGGCTGAGCAGTCACTCACCATACTGACAGTCCAGCACACTCCAGATCCTATAGGGCAGCTGAGCTTTCACTCACCATACTGACAGTCCAGCACACTCCAGATCCTATAGGGCGGCTGAGCAGTCACTCACCATACTGACAGTCCAGCACACTCCAGATCCTATAGGGCAGCTGAGCTTTCACTCACCATACTGACAGTCCAGCACACTTCAGATCTTATAGGGCGGCTGAGCTGTCACTCACCTTACTGACAGTCCAGCACACTCCAAGTCCTATAGGGCGGCTGAGCTGTCACTCACCATACTGACAGTCCAGCACACTCCAGATCCTAAAGGGCGGCTGAGCTGTCACTCACCATACTGACAGTCCAGCACACTCCAGATCCTATAGGGCGGCTGAGCTGTCACTCACCATACTGACAGTCCAGCACACTCCAGATCCTATAGGGCGGCTGAGCTGTCACTCACCATACTGACAGCCCAGCACACACCAGATCCTATAGGGCGGCTGAGCAGTCACTCACCATACTGACAGTCCAGCACACTCCAGATCCTATAGGGCAGCTGAGCTTTCACTCACCATACTGACAGTCCAGCACACTTCAGATCTTATAGGGCGGCTGAGCTGTCACTCACCTTACTGACAGTCCAGCACACTCTAAGTCATATAGGGCGGCTGAGCTGTCACTCACCATACTGACAGTCCAGCACACTCCAGATCCTATAGGGTGGCTGAGCTGTCACTCACCATACTGACAGTCCAGCACACTCCAGATCCTATAGGGCGGCTGAGCAGTCACTCACCATACTGACAGTCCAGCACACTCCAGATCCTATAGGGCAGCTGAGCTTTCACTCACCATACTGACAGTCCAGCACACTCCAGATCCTATAGGGCGGCTGAGCAGTCACTCACCATACTGACAGTCCAGCACACTCCAGATCCTATAGGGCAGCTGAGCTTTCACTCACCATACTGACAGTCCAGCACACTTCAGATCTTATAGGGCGGCTGAGCTGTCACTCACCTTACTGACAGTCCAGCACACTCCAAGTCCTATAGGGCGGCTGAGCTGTCACTCACCATACTGACAGTCCAGCACACTCCAGATCCTAAAGGGCGGCTGAGCTGTCACTCACTATACTGACAGTCCAGCACACTCCAGATCCTATAGGGCTGCTGAGCTGTCACTCACCATACTGACAGTCCAGCACACTTCAGATCTTATAGGGCGGCTGAGCTGTCACTCACCATACTGACAGTCCAGCACACTCCAGATCCTATAGGGCGGCTGAACTGTCACTCACCATACTGACAGTCCAGCACACTTCAGATCCTATAGGGTGGCTGAGCTGTCACTCACCATACTGACAGTCCAGCACACTTCAGATCCTATAGCTCAGCTGAGCGGTCACTCACCTTACTGACAGTCCAGCACACGCCAGGTCCTATAGGGCGGCTGAGCTGTCACTCACCATACTGACAGTCCAGCACACTCCAGGTCCTATAGGGCGGCTGAGCTGTCACTCACCATACTGACAGTCCAGCACACTCCAGGTCCTATGGGGCGGCTGAGCTGTCACTCACCTTACTGACAGTCCAGCACACTCCAGGTCCTACAGGGCGGCTGAGCTGTCACTCACCATACTGACAGTCCAGCACACTCCAGATCCTATAGGGCGGCTGAGCTGTCACTCACCATACTGACAGTCTAGCACACTCCAGGTCCTATAGGGCGGCTGAGCTGTCACTCACCATACTGACAGTCCAGCACACTCCAGGTTCTACAGGGCGGCTGAGCTGTCACTCACCATACTGACAGTCCAGCACACTCCAGATCCTATAGGGCAGCTGAGCTGTCACTCACCATACTGACAGTCTAGCACACTCCAGGTCCTATAGGGTGGCTGAGCTGTCACTCACCGTACTGACAGTCCAGCACACTCCAGGTCCTATAGGGCGGCTGAGCTTTCACTCACCTTACTGACAGTCCAGCACACTCCAGGTCCTATAGGGCGGCTGAGCTGTCACTCACCATACTGACAGTCCAGCACACTCCAGGTCCTATAGGGTGGCTGAGCTGTCACTCACCTTACTGACAGTCCAGCACACTCCAGATCCTATAGGGCGGCTGAGCTGTCACTCACCATACTGACAGTCCAGCACACTCCAGATCCTATAGGATGGCTGAGCTGTCACTCACCATACTGACAGTCGAGCACACTTCAGATCCTATAGGGCGACTGAGCTGTCACTCACCTTACTGACAGTCCAGCACACTCCAGGTCCTATAGGGCGGCTGAGCTGTCACTCACCATACTGACAGTCCTGCACACTCCAGATCCTATAGGATGGCTGAGCTGTCACTCTCCATACTGACAGTCTAGCACACTCCAGATCCTATAGGATGGCTGAGCTCTCACTCACCATACTGACAGTCCAGCACACTTCAGATCCTATAGGGCGACTGAGCTGTCACTCACCATACTGACAGTCCAGCACACTTCAGATCCTATAGGATGACTGAGCTGTCACTCACCATACTGACAGTCCAGCACTCTCCAGGTCCTATAGGAAGGCTGATCTGTCTCTCACCATACTGACAGTCCAGCACCCTCCAGATCCTATAGGATGGCTGAGCTGTCACTCACAACATCCCTTGGCCACAGTGAGTGCTGAAACCGTGACACATGCATACATTAGGGGTGTGAGCAAAGAGAGTAATGACACATTCGGGCTCCAGACATTTTCCTTGCCATTGTACTCCTCCATCCCAAGTCATGACGTGTTTTCCTACCCCCAACCACATAAGTGAGTGTAGAGAACATGATTTCTGCGTAGGATCAAATAGCGCAGAACAAGGGTTACCGGATAAGCTATAATAGGGACTTTATTTTTAAGGGGGCCCAATTGCAGGGGCCTGCTCTGCCCCCATGTAATGGATGCCCTCCCCGATAGCTGTGTAAACTCTGCTTTGCCGTTGATACTGCCCTGAAGAAGCTTGGCTTAGCCAATTGTTAGAATTGGTTTGCTGCCTTGGGGCTTTCTCAATAGCCCATTCACCAAAAAGGGAATATTCAGGTGCTGCTCAATAGTGCATGTATGAGCGCACACAATGACCCATTGCACCGGATGAAATATGTCCCACTTCACTGAAATGAGGCTTTTTATGGACTTTCTCGCTTTGCAAGGCAATCAGAGCATCAAAAGAGCGAAATGTGCTGCAGAGAATGCAGTGATACACAGCCTGGATTATGGGCTTTATGTAGTGAATGAAGCATCACTGTATAGCCAGGCCTCATATCTCCCAGCCTGATGGCACGTCCCTGCACGTCTCCTGCAGGTTATTTATCCAGGCTAATTACCGATGTAGCAGAGTTGAGTTTGATGATGACACATTGATTGTAAGCTCTGTTGGACAAGATGCCGCATATCACGGATACTTTCTTTCTGTGCCTTGGCGGTGCGAAGCGCTGCATATTTCATATAACGGAAGAACGCGGCGGCTCATGATGTAAATATTTAATGACGAGCTACAGGAGGAGATTGGGAGTTATTCATTAGGATGTGATTGGGGCATATCTGTATTGGCGTCCTACTGCCATTATCAGGGCTTAATGAACAAGTCATTTAATATGTGACTTAGATCTCCGAAGACTCACACAGTAACTTCATATCCTTCTCTCAATTCCAAGAAATATGAAGTCACGTACCTATACTATGAGGGTAAACACTACACCTCCCATCAGATAGAAACACTACATTTCTTATCTATCTTCTTAGCTCTTCATATCCCGAAATGAGCGACATAAGACTGCCATATAAGTAAAAAAAAAAAAACTGATTTTGCAAGGCACTGTCGGGAGATGTTTATATCATATGTGTCTCATTTTGGCCACCCAGTGGCTGTAATGGGATCTGCAGCCTGTCCAAGGTTTTGCTGACATGTCATATATGGTATTGAATTTATATAATGTGAAAGTGGAGTCCATTCTGTCACTTTATGATGGATATGGGGCCCTTCTCTTTCACTCCCAGATATAGGTACAGAGAGCGTACCTCTTATCCTGCAGGTGGCAACAACATTTCATCAGACCTTTTGCTCAAGACAGGTATAAAAAAGGGAATTTATAATATGTATCATTTTCTTTTAAGCAGATGGATAGTCACTAAGGATTCATGCGGGTTGTTAGGTGGCTGTTCCACAATGCAGTTTCATATTTTCATAGTTTTAAGGGTGAAAAAAGACACAAGTTCATCAAGTTCAACCTGTAACCCTACTTCTCATGACGCAGATGCTAATTGTCCCATATCAGGAGAAAAACTCCTTCCTGTCTCCATACGGCAATCAGACATGTTCCCTGGATCAACGACCCATCAGAAAATCTAGTATATATAACCTGTAATATTATATTTAGCAAAAAAGCCATCCCGGCCCTTCTTGAATATTTGTAGTTAATCAACCATTACAACATCATGCGGCAGAGAGTTCTATAATCTCACTACTTTTACAGTAAAGAATCCATCGTCTCACTGCTCTTACATTAAAGAATCCATAGTCTCCCTGCTCTTACAGTAAAGAATCCATAGTCTCCATGCTCTTGAAGTAAAGAATCCATAGTCTCCCTGCTCTTACAGTAAACAATACATAGTCTCACTCCTCTTACAGTAAAGAATCCATAGTCTCCCTGCTCTAGCAGTAAAGAATCCATAGTCTCCCTGCTCTAACAGTAAAGAATCCATAGTCTCCCTGCTCTTGAAGTAAAAAATCCATAGTCTCACTGCTCTAACAGTAAAGAATCCATAGTCTCACTGCTCTAACAGTAAAGAATCCATAGTCTCCCTGCTCTAACAGTAAAGAATGCATAGTCTCACTGCTCTAACAGTAAAGAATCCATAGTCTCCCTGCTCTAACAGTAAAGAATCCATAGTCTCACTACTCTAACAGTAAAGAATCCATAGTCTCACTGCTCTTACAGTAAAGAATCCATAGTTTCACTGCTCTAACAGTAAAGAATCCATAGTGTCCCTGCTCTTACAGTAAAGAATCCATAGTCTCCCTGCTCTTACAGTAAAGAATCCATAGTCTCCCTGCTCTAACAGTAAAGAATCCATAGTCTCACTGCTCTTACAGTAAAGAATCCATAGTCTCACTACTCTAACAGTAAAGAATCCATAGTCTCACTGCTCTTGAAGTAAAGAATCCATAGTCTCACTGCTGTAACAGTAAAGAATCCATAGTCTCACTACTCTTACAGTAAAGAATCCATACTCTCACTGCTCTTGAAGTAAAGAATCCATAGACTCACTGCTTTAACAGTAAAGAATCCATAGTCTCCCTGCTCTAACAGTAAATAATCCATAGTCTCACTACTCTTACAGTAAAGAATCAATAGTCTCACTACTGTAACAGTAAAGAATCCATAGTCTCACTGCTCTTGAAGTAAAGAATCCATAGTCTCACTACTTTAACAGTAAAGAATCCATAGTCTCCCTGCTCTAACAGTAAATAATCCATAGTCTCACTGCTCTAACAGTAAAGAATTCATAGTTTCACTGCTCTAACAGTAAAGAATCCATAGTCTCCCTGCTCTAACAGTAAAGAATCCATAGTCTCACTGCTCTAACAGTAAAGAATCCATAGTCTCACTGCTCTTGAAGTAAAGAATCCATAGTCTCACTGCTCTTACAGTAAAGAATCCATAGTCTTGCTGCTCTTGCAGTAAAGAATCCATAGTCTCAATGCTCTTACAGTAAAGAATCCATAGTCTCACTGCTCTTGCAGTAAAGAATCCATAGTTTTTCTGCTCTAACAGTAAAGAATCCATAGTCTCACTGCTCTTACAGTAAAGAATCCATAGTCTCACTGCTCTTACAGTAAAGAATCCATAGTCTCGCTGTTCTTACAGTAAAGAATCCATAGTCTCACTGCTCTTACAGTAAAAAAATTCATAGTCTCACTGCTCTAACAGTACAAAATCCATAGTCTCACTGCTATTACAGTTAAGAATTCATAGTCTCACTGCTCTTACAGTAAAGAATTTTTAGTCTCACTGCTCTAACAGTACAGAATCCATAGTCTCACTGCTCTTACAGTAAAGAATCCATAGTCTCGCTGTTCTTACAGTAAAGAATTCATAGTCTCACTGCTCTTACAGTAAAGAATTCAGTCTCACTGCTCTTACAGTAAAGAATCCATAGTCTCACTGCTCTTACAGTAAAGAATTCATAGTCTCACTGCTCTTACAGTACAGAATCCATAGTCTCACTGCTCTTACAGTAAAGAATTCATAGTCTCACTGCTCTTACAGTAAAGAATTCATAGTCTCACTGCTCTTACAGTAAAGAATCCATAGACCTCACTGCTCTTACAGTAAATAATCCATAGTCTCACTGCTCTTACATTAAAGAATCGACTTCTGTGATGATCATTGAACCTTTTTTCCTCTAAGCATAGAGGATTGCTCCCTTGTCACTGTCACAGGCCTAGGTATAAAAAGACCATTATACAAATCTCTGTACTGTCCCCTCATATATTTGTACATGGTAATAATATCGCTCCTAAGCCATAGTTTTTCCAGACTGAATAACCCCAAGTCTGATAACCTGTCCTGATATTGCGGCCCACCCATTCCCCGAATACCCTTGGTCGCTCTACTCTGCACCCTCTCTAGTTCAGCTATGTCCTTATACAATGGAGACCAAAAGTGTGGCCGCATTAGTGACTTGTATAGAGGCAAAACTATGCTCTCCTCATGAGCATCTATGCCTCTTTTAATACACCCCATAGTTTTACTTGCCTGCTTGGTAGCATCTGCCTGACACTGCTCATTAATTTTGCTGTCCACTGATACACCCAAGTCTTTTAAAGTGACAGTTATATCCAGTGTTTTGCCATTTAGTATATAATTATACATTTTATTTCCTCTGCCCAAGTGCATGATTTTACATTTATCTACATTAAACTTCAATTACCATTTGTCAGCCAAAGCCTCCAACTTACACTAATCCTTCTGTAATATTAAATTATCCTCCTCTGTCTTAATTATGTTGCAGAGTTCAATATAATATTAAAAAGAAGACGACCCAATACTGACCCATGTGGTACTCCAGAGTATGTTAATAATACTATGTTTAGTATTATTGGATTTTGACATTAATATATTACACATTACTGACCTTGATTATATTACTATATTTGACTTGTATGACGTTCGTATTCTATTCCTGCCTCCCCCATTGATTTTCTATATTTTTATGAGATTTTTGTTTTCTGCATTGGGGCGTCCATGTATTCTTTGTATTTTTTGATATTTTTGATATATTGTGATCTGTAAAGTTGGTTTTCTTTTATATTATGTATGTCATACATTTTTTTGATTGGATTATTGGTTATAGTTTTATAACTATACAGTATATATGTGTATTGCTTAGTTCCTATTAATTGATATTTTTGTATTTGGGTATATATTGCTCGGTTAAGGTTTTGTAGGATTTATAATGCACTTTGTCTGCCTATAAGACTATATAACATCAAATTGGGATATCAGTCACCTTAAGATGTGACCAAAAGCAAACTCGTCTCTGCTACATTTTCATAATGAGCATATCAGATCTCCAACTAAATCATGAGACAGCGGAGACAGACTCCTCTGATGCGGACCCCTTATACGCTATGATCATCCCAAGATGACACTGTCAGGTCACTCCACCAGCAGCAAACCTGATTAGACACAAGTCGCATCTGCCTCCCCGCCATCCCCATCATGTCTGACTTACATCACCCATTGTGTTTGTCAAATATAATGGAGACATGACTGCACAAATAGAAGAAGAAAGGGAAACCGAGACGTGATGAACCATCCAATCATCTCAACTAACAAACATGCTCAACATGCAGTAATTAGTTATGTACATGGAACATCCCTCTTTTCCCCCCATCATCATTCCGACTGCAGATGTAGCAGGGCTGAGTTGGTCATCAAATTCTTTCTTTTGCATTTAGTCCTTGGGGGATGAAGTTATTCCTATCATATGCTTCACACCCCCTAAAAGTGTTGTATAGGATTAGAAAAATATGGCTGATGTCTTCTAAAAACAGTGCCATCCCTGATCACAGGTTGGGTGCGGTATTGCAGTAAAGCCTCATTCACTTCATTGGTATTCAGCTGCAATAACAGACATAACCTGTGAAAAGGGGTGGCACTGCTTTAGACCTAATACGTGATGTTTAGCCCAATCCCGTTCAACCCCTTTACTTTCCTAAACTTCAGCACTACAAATTTGGGTTCAAGCCATAAAGTATAGATGTAGCAGAGCTGATATAATCAGATCTAGCAGAGATGAGTTCTCCCATTTGCCACCTCTCACGGTAATCTGACAAATTGGTTTAGGTTTTCTATAGGGTTCCACGCGTTCTATGGATTTTCAGAAGACGTGATCCATGACTTTTTGGGATTGACAAAATGAGGTTCTCTGACTATTTCCATGGTGGCCTTAGTTGCTTTCAGTGGGAGACTAGTCAACATGGATACGCACGTCTGACAGTCGTAGCTGATGACTTCACTCAAAGATACTAAAAACGTTAGCGAAACGCGTCATTTCTTACCTTACCTCTTAGCTTGACATATTCCAAGATAAATGTCAGAAGATGACCAGTTTTGCATGTTACTATTGTATTGACTACGTATGGTGTAAAAGTGCACTTCTTAACCAAATTCGCGGAAAGGTAAGGGTGGACCATGACTGTATGTTGAAGGTCAATGAGACCAACTCAGGTCTTACCTTATAGATCCCCAGTTTCTGACAGTTGTGACAGATGACACTATTCTCGACTTCATCAAATTCAACTCCAGTCGACCATAGCTGCATTATTCTTCTAGGATTCACATACAGTCCTTCTGTTTTGGGTCTTTGGACTTCTCAATATCTTGTTCATGATTTCCATCGATGTCCTGTCTTGGAAGGTTGAGTGGTCAAGATGACAAAGAACAAGATGTTCTTTGTCCTCTTGTCCTATCAACTCTCCTTGACATAACGGGATAATATTTATTAATTTGGTGTCCTTTAATGATTAAAACCAAGTCTTTGATCCTCCTCATAGGGCTGCATCACTTTCCCGGTGTCTTTAATGATATTTATTGCCTGGTGGGTGACCCTTTTGCTCTAGAACCCAATTTGATTTTGGTTAGAGGGGATTTATTTCACAGATTTAATAGATAGTCTTTGGGCTACGAGGCTCTATGTGAAATGACTTGATGTGTGGGCCTCTGCCCAGCTGGCTCAATACAAATAGATGATTACTAGAACCAAGGATAGTACATGATCCTCCGCCGCTCTGTTAGCCCTTAAGCCTTGCGCCATGGCATCAAGGGACACAGCAGAGAAAATATAGATTTGACTGCCTATTAATTTAAATCAGAGCCCCAGAAGAAGCCAATGAACTGTAATTTATGAGCTGTCAAAGACTGAAAAATTCCTTTTGACACTCTGTACTTTCAGTTATTAAAGCCTTTCCTGCGGGGTGATAGAGAAATTCTACAAGGATCTTCGTAACACAAAAGCCAGACACAGAAAGCCAAGGGAGGAGTCATAATGATGTTTTCCATCGTGAACCCTTTATTTTTCCCCATTTAATCATTTCACCTGCTCACCTAACTCTCCATCAGATTTAAAGAGGGGTAATAGTAAAGGAGAGGTAGTCAGAGGAGACCCAATTCATTCCTGTGACCCCAGAACAACAAAGAGAGAAGATGTAGAGCTTTATTTACAGGCTCTGATCACAGTAGAGAGGGAGGGCTGGTGGTCTTCATGGTCAACTCCATCTGTAAAGTACAAGTTGCCAGCTGGATGTTAACTCTCTCGGTACCTAGCAGTTTTAGTTGTGTATTTATAGTAAAATTCATGGTCTAACACCATAGGTTTCACCTATACAGACACCCAGTGGACTAGTACAAAAGAATCACAGGCATCTCAGTTGATAGCTTACGGTCAACTTGAATGCTATCAAACCTTATCGTTGGGCTTGTAAAATAAATGGAACGTGTCTGATAAGAGACACAAGAAAAAGGGCAGATTCGGAGTTCAATGAAAAAGCTGTATAATATGAGAATGACTGGTGATGTCACAAAGTGATGGAGCAGTGATATCTAAGGTGGGCTTGTGATGTCACAGAATGATAGACCTGGGTTATCCGGGACGCTTGTGATGTCACAGAACGATAGACCTGGGTTATCCGGGAAAGCTTGTGATGTCACAGAATGGTAGACCTGGGTTATCCGGGAAAGCTTGTGATGTCACAGAATGATAGACCTGGGTTATCCGGGAAAGATTGTGATGTCACAGAACAATAGACCTGGGTTATATGGGAAAGCTTGTGATGTCACAGAATGATAGACCTGGGTTATCCGTGGAAGCTTGTGATGTCACAGAATGGTAGACCTGGGTTATCCGTGGAAGCTTGTGATGTCACAGAATGATAGACCTGGGTTATATTGGAAAGCTTGTGATGTCACAGAATGATAGACCTGGATTATCCGGGGAAGCTTGTGATGTCACAGAATGATAGACGTGTGTTATATGGGAAAGCTTGTGATGTCACAGAATGATAGACCTGAGTTATCTGGAGAAGCTTGTGATGTCACAGAATGATAGACCTGGATTATCCAGGAAAGCTTGTGATGTCACAGAATGATAAACCTGGGATATCCGGGGAAGCTTGTGATGTCACAGAATGATAGACCTGGGTTATATGGGGAAGCTTGTGATGTCACAGAATGATTGACATGGATTATCCAGGAAGCTTGTGATGTCACAGAATGATAGACCTGGGTTATCCGAGAAAACTTGTGATATCACAGAGTGATAGACCTCGGTTATCCGGGAAAGCTTGTGATGTCACAGAACGATAAACCTGGATTATCCGGGAAAGCTTGTGATGTCACAGAATGATAGACCTGGATTATCCGGGAAAGCTTGTGATGTCACAGAAAAATAGACCTGGGTTATCCGGGGAAGCTTGTGATGTCACAGAATGATAGACCTGGGTTATCCGGGGAAGCTTGTGATGTCACAGAAGGATAGACCTGGGTTATCCGGGGAAGCTTGTGATGTCACAGAATGATAGATCTGGATTATCCGTGGAAACTTGTGATGTCACAGAATGATAGACCCCTCATTATCCGGGAAAGCTTGTGATGTCACAGAAAGATAGACCTGGGTTATCCGGGGAAGCTTGTGATGTCACAGAATGCTAGACCAGGGTTATCCGGGGAAGCTTGTGATGTCACAGAACGATAAACCTGGATTATCCGGGAAAGCTTGTGATGTCACAGAATGATAGACCTGGATTATCCGGGAAAGCTTGTGATGTCACAGAAAAATAGACCTGGGTTATCCGGGGAAGCTTGTGATGTCACAGAATGATAGACCTGGGTTATCCGGGGAAGCTTGTGATGTCACAGAAGGATAGACCTGGGTTATCCGGGGAAGCTTGTGATGTCACAGAATGATAGATCTGGATTATCCGGGGAAACTTGTGATGTCACAGAATGATAGACCCCTCATTATCCGGGAAAGCTTGTGATGTCACAGAAAGATAGACCTGGGTTATCCGGGGAAGCTTGTGATGTCACAGAATGCTAGACCAGGGTTATCCGGGGAAGCTTGTGATGTCACAGAATGGTAGACCTGGGTTATCCGGGAAAGCTTGTGATGTCACAGAACGATAGACCTGGATTATCCGGGAAAGCTTGTGATGTCACAGAATGATAGACCTGGGTTATCCGGGAAAGATTGTGATGTCACAGAACAATAGACCTGGGTTATATGGGAAAGCTTGTGATGTCACAGAATGATAGACCTGGGTTATCCGTGGAAGCTTGTGATGTCACAGAATGGTAGACCTGGGTTATCCGTGGAAGCTTGTGATGTCACAGAATGATAGACCTGGGTTATATTGGAAAGCTTATGATGTCACAGAATGATAGACCTGGATTATCCGGGGAAGCTTGTGATGTCACAGAATGATAGACGTGGGTTATATGGGAAAGCTTGTGATGTCACAGAATGATAGACCTGAGTTATCTGGAGAAGATTGTGATGTCACAGAATGATAGACCTGGATTATCCAGGAAAGCTTGTGATGTCACAGAATGATAAACCTGGGATATCCGGGGAAGCTTGAGATGTCACAGAATGATAGACCTGGGTTATATGGGGAAGCTTGTGATGTCACAGAATGATTGACATGGATTATCCAGGAAGCTTGTGATGTCACAGAATGATAGACCTGGGTTATCCGAGAAAGCTTGTGATATCACAGAGTGATAGACCTCGGTTATCCGGGAAAGCTTGTGATGTCACAGAACGATAAACCTGGATTATCCGGGAAAGCTTGTGATGTCACAGAATGATAGACCTGGATTATCCGGGAAAGCTTGTGATGTCACAGAAAGATAGACCTGGGTTATCCGGGGAAGCTTGTGATGTCACAGAATGATAGACCTGGGTTATCCGGGGAAGCTTGTGATGTCACAGAAGGATAGACCTGGGTTATCCGGGGAAGCTTGTGATGTCACAGAATGATAGATCTGGATTATCCGGGAAAACTTGTGATGTCACAGAATGATAGACCCCTCATTATCTGGGAAAGCTTGTGATGTCACAGAAAGATAGACCTGGGTTATCCGGGGAAGCTTGTGATGTCACAGAATGCTAGACCAGGGTTATCCGGGGAAGCTTGTGATGTCACAGAATGATAGACCTGGGTTATCCGGCGAAGCTTGTGATGTCACAGAAGGATAGACCTGGGTTATCCGGGGAAGCTTGTGATGTCACAGAATGATAGACCTGGATTATCCGGGGAAACTTGTGATGTCACAGAATGATAGACCTGGATTATCCGGGGAAACTTGTGATGTCACAGAATGATAGACCTGGATTATCCGGTGAAACTTGTGATGTCACAGTGATGTCACAGAATGATAGACCTGGATTATCCGGGGAAACTTGTGATGTCACAGAATGATAGACCTGGATTATCCGGGGAAACTTGTGATGTCACAGAATGATAGACCTGGATTATCTGGGGAAACTTGTGATGTCACAGAATGATAGACCTGGGTTATCCGGGGAAGCTTGTGATGTCACAGAATGATAGACCTGGGTTATCCGGGGAAGCTTGTGATGTCACAGAACGATAGACCTGGGTTATCCAGGGAAGCTTGTGATGTCACAGATTGATAGACCTGGGTAATCCCGGGAAGCTTGTGATGTTACAGAATGATAGACCTGGGTTATCCAAGGAAGCTTGTGATGTCACAGAATGATAGACCTGGATTATCCGGGGAAACTTGTGATGTCACAGAATAATAGACCTGGGTTATCCGGGGAAACTTGTGACGTCACAGAATGATAGACCTGGGTAATCAGGGGAAGCTTGTGATGTCACAGAATGATAGACCGGGGTAATCCGGGGAAGCTTGTGATGTCACAGAATGATAGCCCTGGGTTATATGGGAAAGCTTGTGATGTCATAGAATGATAGACCTGGGTTATCCGGGGAAGCTTGTGATGTCACAGAATGATAGACGTGAGTTATCTGGGGAAGCTTGTGATGTCACAGAATGATGGACCTGGATTATCCGGGGAAACTTGTGATGTCACAGAATGATAGACCTGGATTATCCGGGGAAACTTGTGATGTCACAGAATGATAGAC
The DNA here is from genome assembly GCF_046119375.1 of Phyllobates terribilis. NCBI lineage: Eukaryota > Metazoa > Chordata > Amphibia > Anura > Dendrobatidae > Phyllobates > Phyllobates terribilis. The sequence goes on along the minus strand of NW_027362761.1, from coordinate 543,725,969 downwards.
CTGAGTTATCCGGGGAAGCTTGTGATGTCACAGAATGATAGACTTGAGTTATCCGGGGAAGCTTGTGATGTCACAGAAGGATAGACCTGAGTTATCCTGGGAAGCTTGTGATGTCACAGAATGATAGACTTGAGTTATCTGGGGAAGCTTCTGATGTCACACAATGATGGATCAGAGTTATCCGGGAAGGCTTCTGTTGTCACACAATGATGGATCAGAGTTATCCAGGAAGGCTTCTGTTGTCACACAATGATGGATCAGAGTTATCCGGGAAGGCTTGTGATGTCACACAATGATGGAGCAGAGTTATCCAGGAAGGCTTGTGATGTCACACAATGATGGATCAGAGTTATCAAGGAAGGCTTGTGATGTCACACAATGATGGAGCAGAGTTATCCAGGAAGGCTTGTGATGTCACACAATGATGGATCAGAGTTATCCAGGAAGGCTTGTGATGTCACACAATGATGGAGCAGAGTTATCCAGGAAGGCTTCTGTTGTCACACAATGATGGATCAGAGTTATCCGGGAAGGCTTGTGATGTCACACAATGATGGAGCAGAGTTATCCAGGAAGGCTTGTGATGTCACACAATGATGGATCAGAGTTATCCAGGAAGGCTTGTGATGTCACACAATGATGGATCAGAGTTATCCGGGAAGGCTTGTGATGTCACACAATGATGGATCAGAGTTATCCAGGAAGGCTTCTGTTGTCACACAATGATGGGTCAGAGTTATCCGGGAAGGCTTGTGATGTCACACAATGATGGATCAGAGTTATCCAGGAAGGCTTGTGATGTCACACAATGATGGATCAGAGTTATCCGGGAAGGCTTGTGATGTCACACAATGATGGATCAGAGTTATCCAGGAAGGCTTGTGATGTCACACAATGATGGATCAGAGTTATCCAGGAAGGCTTGTGATGTCACACAATGATGGTGCAGCGTTATTCAGGAAGGCTTTCAATGGCACATAGTGTTGAAGCAGAGTTATCTGGAGAAGACTTGTTATTATGTCACAAAGTAATGGACCTTGGTTATGTGAAGGTGACTGGTGATAGTACAGAGAGGGCTGGAAAGGGCTTGCAATGCTTTCTGGGAGGGCTTGTGATGGACCTGGGTTATCTGGGAAGGCTTGTGAGGCACAGAGTGAAGGCGTATGGATAAGAACATGCAGAGAACTTTGCATCTTGATTACAATTGCACATCAGCCTAGTTTTCCTCTTATTTCACCTGTACTTTGGAAATGGAAGGTCATAGGATTCCACAGACAGTAGATAGAGCACATGATAGGCACAGTTACTCATAATGGATTGCTGTTATTTTGTGCGCATGGTTCCAGCCCATCAGAAGTCACATTTGTGCCTCTTTGCTTGAGGACCTCAGGTTGCAAAATGGACAGAGATGAGGGAATCATGTGCCAGACTCCAGTATAAGTGGAGAGCTCATCAGAGGAATGTGCCATTCAAAAGCAATAAGACGTGTCATGCAAGGGTATGCATGGCTCATTTATATCTGCCCCCAGGGTACTGTAAGGTACCAAGAGTCTTACAAAGTGTAACTGAGTAACTTCAGGAGCTCCAAAGCTGTTTTAATGAACCATTTCCTCTGAAGCCCTGAGGTGTCCGTTCTTCGCTATAATACTTTGAGAAATCACCATGCAATAAACAGTTCATCTACAGAATCTAAAAACATTAAAAGGATAAACTTTACAATTTGGGGATTGTTTATTGAAAAAAATGAGGTTAATGGGAATATAGAAACTATCTAGATGTACACTTTCTTGAAGAGTCAGTTAACTTCAGTGGGTAAATACCAGAATGCATCACCTTGGCGCAGACTTCAAATCTCAAATATATCTTCTGCACTATTACTTATGCACAACTTTTATACAACATGGAAATTTGTAGGCTGATGAAAAAATCTGAATAGATTACATTGAGTAAACAAACACACTTGGATTAGCCTACCAGGGTAATGGAGGAGCCCCAATGGGTCCAGACTGATATATAATAATTAGCCTCAAACAGGGCAATCAAATGTCCAGCAGAAGACAATTCCAATTGGGTCTATTTCTAGCAAGGTAATTTCAGGAAAAAATTTATCTTTGTACCGTGTTAGCCAGTAGATAGAAAAATATTTTGATTTGAGAGTCCTCATTGGTTGATCCCTTTTAATGGCTAACTGAAAAGATGGTAACAGATTACAAGCTTTCGAGACTATTCAGGTCTCTTCAACAGGCATAGAATAACACAAAATCTGAAGAGACACATATTTATACACAACAAGAAACAGAAATAATGCAATAGATGAGACAAGTGACGTAAAGCAGAACTGTCATTATGGGAGAGGGATAAACAGTTGTGGCCATAAATATTGGACGAGTTCATAGATAAGGAGTGTGAAAGTTTTATTGTCCTGTGTTTGAGGTTTGGTCCATGATTGTGATGCCTCTACATGGTCTGAGGAGCACATTCCTTAGTTGATATAGAAAGACAAAGGTAATTTCAAAAATCTATTTGACTTTCTTGATTATATTATGAGTCCTGTTTGTGCAATGATACCAGGAAACTTCAGAAAGCAATTCAAAGTTGTCCTGTATATGTTCTTTATAGATGGAGGACAGATCCCTGGACTAATTTTATCTGGTGGACACAGGAAAGCTGAGTCCAACATGACACTGTTGTGAACTAGTACAGTAATAATTCTGCATAGAGGATAAGGTGGTGCATAGAAATGTAGCTGATGGAAGAGAAAACTTGGGGGGCTTAATATGTATTCCTGGTTTAGACTGTCAACATACAAATGGACATGCTTCTTGAAGTTCTTCTTCATTTTTTGACCATGACTTGTGGAAAAGCCACTACTAGTATGCATCCACTTCAACACCTTAGATACTGTAAAGCTGATCAAACACCTTAGATACTGTAGCTTTCGAATGAACACTTGTTTCTTCAAACCCTCATGTATATTTGGTTCTACTTGGGCTCTCAAACGGGAGAGAAGAAAAAAACGCTGCCAACCACCTCTGGCGGTAGCTTATCACCTTCGAGAACCAAAAAAATATCACAAGTCAAAATTCAACATGCCAGACACTTCTTTTCACCATCTGCCATTGAAGGAGACATGGGACTTTGGAATGGGTCAAACAATCCAGCTGTAGTCGTTGGCTAGTGTTTATTACCACCTTAGGACAAACTTTGTATTGACCACGCCCAAGGCTCGAAGAAAAAAGTAATCAATAACTAAAACAGAGCTCAAATAGTAACAAATCCTAAACAATGATCCAATTGGGAATAGCCTGAGTACAGAATATCGGAGTTTAATTGGTGCTATATTGTAAGAGCCTACTGAATCTCACAATGTACCTTAATATAATGTTATATTACAGGTTCTATTACAATCTCCAAGAAAATGTGATTCGATGGGAACCTCTTCCCATATCAGAGCCATTGACAATGTGTGAATTACCATTAGATGAGGAGGAATGTCTGCCTCCAGCTGTCCACCTGCCTTCAGACAGCACAATGGGTCTAAATTTCCTCTTGAAAAAAAAAGGGAATGAATTTAGAATACTACAAAAGCATTGAGAACAGAGTGCGGAGTGTGCACACAGGCTTCGGAAGAGTCATATTGTTCATGCTATTAATTATTGAAACCTCACAATTGAAGAACTTAATAGATATCCTGTTAGGACTCAAAATGGCAAAACATATATAAATAGATAAATAAATAAAATATAAAACAAAAAAATATGAGATTTAAAAAAAAAATAAACAAAAAAATAAATGCTTAACAATAAGTCTTTAGGAATTCTACTGACGCGCCCCCTGGGCCTGTGCTGTGCAGGGGGATACCCGGAGCCGGATCGCTGGGGGTTGTAGTTCTCCATGGCGGTGACCCGGTCCGTGCCCAGGGCGGTCAAACCAGTGGCAGTCTATTGGTATTGTAATTGTCCGACTACGCCACTCGTGGATTGCGGTCAGTGGGGACCGCCGCTGCGCTGCAGACCGCTGAGGCTGATGTTGTTTGCGCAGCCGAGTATGGGATAGCTCCCCACGGGAGAAGTATTGCCTCAGGGCAGCTAATGTGGATGATGGGAGTGATGGTGTGAGGGTCCCGATAGTAATGGTGCTGGTGCGGCGATGAAACACAGAGACGTGTGGTGCAGTTCAGGGTCTTTACTGATGGTATAAAGCAGACCCTCCCGGGAGTACTGGTTAGCAGTAGGGGCCTGGTCAGTCTGTGAGCAAGCAGGATCTCCCCTGGCCAGGTGGAGTTGTAGGCCTCCCCGACTATCTGCACTCTTTCCTGGCTACCTTGCTCTATGCGGGTAGAAGTAGACCACGTCCCTGAGTATACCGTGTGGTGCTCACTCGTATGGCCGGTGACTTGGGGCCTTCCGTTAGCCTCCGCTTCACGATGGCGGTGCTGGTCCCTTGCTTGTGACCGTGCCTTCGAGTTTCTAAGGCCAGAGGACATGAAATCCCCTGCCGGTTGGATTCTGCTGCTGGACCTGGATGTCCCCACAGCCTCGGACTCCGTGTCCGGGTTTAGTGTCTTCAGCCAAGGTGAGCTTTCTAGCTTCCAGCCTCTGGCACTCGCTCCTGCTCCTACAGAGCTCCTAGTTCTTCCTTTCCCTGTGCCTGGAACTTCACTCCAGGCTCTGACTGACTTAATCCCGCCCCAGACCCAGTTTATAAGGGCAGATTCCTCCCCTCCCAGGTCTGGGTGGGCCGTGTTGCATGCTTAGGGCTCCTGACCAGAGAAACCTCCCACTTGCTCTCAGACATAATATCTCTATTACTGTGGTAACCAGACCCCTGGGGTGCCACACTACCCAAGTCCAAGTTTTCTGATACTATGTTACACGTTTTCACAATTTATTTTTGTTACAAAAGGCTTTAAAAAATTAAAGGGGTTGTCTGTGGCGTTAAAGGGGTATTCCCATCTCCAAGATCCTGTCCCAATATGTAGTAGATGTAATAAGAATAATATTAGCAAATCCCTCCAATTAGAAATGTAGTATAGTTCTTCTGATTCACTATGTTTCTTTCCTCATGTACAGGCATTGCAGAACCTTAGGTATCCATGGTTACGACCACTAGTAACTAGCTAACTAACTCACTACATCAGTGGTCGTAACCATGGATACCTAAGGTCCTGCAATGCCTGCACATGAGGAAAGAGACATAGCGAATCAGACTAAACTACATTTCTAATTGGAAGGATTTTCTATTATTATTATTATTATTATTACACCTATTACATATTGGGATAGGATCTTGGAGATGGGAATACCCTTTTAACCTTGATGGCCTATCCTTATTATAGGTCATCAATGTCTGATCGGTGGGGGTGCGACACCCGGCACCCCAGCCAATCAGGTGATCCCGGTGTCGGTGCCGGCTAGAACTGCTCGATGGCGGAGCTACACAACACAAATCCGTTGACAGAATCGTGGTCACGGCCAGGTACTGCACATTCACCCCTCTATTGATTGAATAGGTGACGGATGTGCAGTGCAGTTCCGGAAGTGAATAGTTCCAGGCGCCGGCAACATCAGGAACAGGTGATTGGCTGGGGTGCCGGGTGCACACCCTCACTGATCAGACATTGGTGACCGATCCTAAGGATAGGCCATCAATGTTAAAGTCTCGGACAATCCATTTAAGCTTATCAAAGTTTGTCTCTTGGCTTCACCAAAAAAAGATATTGTCCAGCATGGTAGAAAGTATTCAAATTCTCTGTCATTACACCACTGGTAGAAATGAAACATTACATGGCAATTCCTTGAAATTAATGGGAACGACCTATCGTTTAAATCAGATTATGTTAAATGTATTTAAAAGGGTTTTTTTAATGTTACAATTTGAGAGAAGCGAACCCGAACTTAAAAAAAAGTTGGAGCTTCATACAGGACAGTTAGTGCTAAATGTCGAACGCGGACTTCTACAGGAAGTCCGTTATAAAGTTCTGAGTTTCGGGGGAAGTCCTAGAGAGAGAGAGAGAGAGAATTTTTTATTTTCCCAGATACAAAAATTGTTTTCAGCGGGGTTCTGGTTCAAGTTCAGTACAGTCCTGGTACCCAAACCTAGCTTTGGACTAAAGTTTGAGTAAGGTACCAGAACTCGAACTTCCACAGGTCCGCTGATCCTTAGTTACAATTTTTATTAAATTGAGAAATCTTGTAATTTTCACATTGGTTGCTGGTGTTTTTTTAAACTCTAACTTCCTGTTGTTTCAGGAAATGCACATGTACATTAGCAGACGTAGATTGACTCAGATTTATTGAAGCATGTAATGAGCGTGTGCAAAGGTCATTGAGAAAGGAGAAGGAGCAGAGTCAGCTGTAAAATCTCCTGTTTTGAGTGATGGATCCTGTGATATCAGCTGTGTACAGAGATGTTACCTCTCATTATAAACCTGCCTCTGTTGATAAGGAAACTATTGTAAACTCTTACTGAAAGAACAGGAAGTATGAATCTAAAATAGCCCCAGTGGTCAGTGGGAAAACTGCAAGATTAACAATTTTTTTAACTAAAGATCGGGATATGAGAAAAAAATAATTGCCAAAATAAAAAAATACATGTAACACAAAAATGTTAATTTCATTCCCTTTAATAGTCTGTCTATTAATGCCATATCCTCTGTGGATGCTCTCTGTGGATGTTCTCAGTTCTGGCTAAACAACTGATGTCCTGAATAAGAGGCGTCTTTCTATTAAATCTGAATGCTTAGTTAATAGGGTATTTAAAATGGGTATTCTGAAGCAGACAATCATTTTAAAGGGTTATTCCCAAAATAGGCTATTGGATAGGGGATAAATTACCGGTCACTTGTTGTCCAACCACTGGTATCCCTAGCACCTACCTGTGTGCTATTCGCTGTCTACTGGTTGTGCCATAGTAAGCCAGGCTCAGTGCGTGGCTATTTCCAACAGTCCCATAGACAGTGAATGGTATGGAGGTTGAGTATGTGCAGTTTCGCTCCATTAAAGATGGGTCTTTACAGAGTTTCCTGGTGTGTTTCAGCTCTCTGGTAGCCTCGTGGATACGCACAGGCAAAGGGTTTTTATATCAAAACAGAATAATGTTTATTATCTTTCATCATAAACTTTACAGCTCCAAAATGAAAACAGTCTTTCTTCAGCACAAATGAATAACTTAACAGTCCTTTCTTCTGCACAAATGAATAACAAAACAGTCCTTTATCTCTCTGGATAAGGCAAGTCAATTAAATGGTCTCACCAACTTGGTATTACAGGAATCTCTCAGGCTGCAGTACAGACTATCCACCAGCTCTGTCTTTCTCCAGCCTCAGCACACTACTATTTCCTGAGCTAGACCTGATGCATTTTATTAGGCCAGTAAGATCAGGACTGGAGTATGGGAGCGACCTTTCCCACCCAGACTCTTTTGGTCACTCCTAAAGCCCGGATCCAAAATCCAGTCAAAACCATCTCAGTAACCCATACCTGCCATCCAGTACTTTACCTCCTGCTGTATTACACTGGGTTTCAGAAACCCTTTCTCTGGATTGATGGTCCACCCATAGGTTGAATCCCCAACAAACAGTAAGTTTTCCCCTATCCTATGGAATAAACGTTTGTCTTATTTTTAGCAATTTAAAAAATAAAATGGAAAATCCCCTTAACTCAATATTGGTGTTTCTGAGGTTAACCTTTAATATGGAGTTGATTGATTCGGCAGTGCAGTATGTTAAGTGATCTAATACCCAAAAATTACAAAAATATCGAAAGCCGTAGCCTCAAGATCTTACAGATTAACGAAGGAGGTCTAAAGTCATAGAAACGGCACAGGTGCATGTTCTGAACAGTGGAACTGACACACAATGACCCTTCTTCTGGGGTCCTCGTTGATGAATGTCCACAAAGGAGAATCACTGGTGTGCAAAGTATTCTTCAGCATGACTGCTAATTCCTTATTTCGTTTCGCCTTTGTCCAATTGCGGTCTTTTTTGATTAAAATCATGGCCAAAAAAAAAGTTACAATCAGAGAGCAGAAGTGTGTCATGTGCATACATATTAATGGGAGGCTTTAGATTTGAAGTGCATGGGAAAATCAGTAGACCCCATCAGAATGAGACACCCATAGTAAATTCCTCCTTCTTTTCTTCCCTCTCGAAAGACAGAAATTGAATTTTTAAAGCGCAGTGAACAAGGGATTAAACAATTGGCAGGTCTTCAGCTCTTTGTCTCTTTTTGGCGAATCCTATTTAATCACAGACTTTAATATTAAGTGAGTTCTGGCCATGCTGCTTGTCTGGTCTCCGAGCGCGAATGATACAGGCTGAGATGAGGGAGATAGAACTTAAGTTGGAGCAATTGTGAAGAAGTGTTTCAATTACCCTTTCTGAAGTCTTGAAAAGCCAACTTTAATTTGATGTGAAAAGTCTACGAGGGCACATGCCAAGGAAAATCCTGTCTATTGTGTCCATGGCTTGGCGGCGTGGCTGCAATTATAACTTCTATTTTAGCTCTTCCACGGTTCGGCTTTGTGGCTGATGGTGGTTAATGATATGGTAGCCAAACCTCCGCACAATAAGCGGTCTACTGTTTGTTCTCTTTCAATTCTCCGATGAGATTATCTTTACATGAGAGGGAAAGATGAGAAATGTAATCTAAATTGCCGTCTCGAAAAAGGTCTAAGGTACGTGTTTTGGCTTAGCGTGATAATTCGGTGGTCTCAAACGCAAAGGCCAAAAAGTTAACATTGAAGGAAGTCATGGAAAGAGTTGCCTTGGTGACTCAATAGACTCCGTTGCTGCTCCCCATTAATGGCTTTGCCGCTACGTTCTTCAAGGGCACATGTTAAACCTACACTTGTCCCTATAGGATACACTGGAGCAATTTAATGCTTAAAGGTACGATCCTTATTTACAATCGGAGATGTCATAAATAAATGCAATTTTCCTTAAGTGTAATAGTATATAATCCTCCATACTTGTGCAGGGTCAGATTGGTATAAACAGCTTATTGTTATTATTTGTATATTCATCTTGACTTTTTGAAAAAAAAATTATTTAGAAATGTGTAGGCGGGGTCGTAATGATTTGAGGGGCAGAGGTTGCAATCATTTCCAGGATCATGATACCTAATAATACCCAATGGTCGCCATTTGGCCATATTAGTAGAAGGCAGTGTGTCCACCTTTTTGGCAGATTTCACATTGCGTTCATCTCCACGTTTAGTGGTCCTGTGGGGGCCTATGTCCGGACCCCCTACAAAACGGAATACAGGCGTATGCGCCGAAGGGGCCATAGACTACAACCCGTGGCAAAAATTATGGGATCACCGGGCTCGGAGGATGTTCATTCAGTTGTTTAATGTTGTTGAAAAAAAGCAGATCACAGACATAGCACAAAACTAAAGTCATTTCAAATGGCAACTTTAGGGCTTTAAGAAACACTAAAAGAATAAAGATAAAAAATGTGGTACTCAGTAAGGGTAATTTTTTTCACACCAAGCAGAGGGAAAAAATTATGGAATCACTCAATTCTGAGGAAAAAATTATGGAATCATGAAAAACAAAAACACAAAAGAACACTCCAAAACATCACTAGTATTTTGTTGCACCCCCTCTGGCTTTAATAACAGCTTGCAGTCTCTGAGGCATGGACTTAATGAGTGACAAACAGTACTCTACATCAATCTGGCTCCAACTTTCTCTGATTGCTGTTGCCAGATCAGCTTTGCAGGTTGGAGCCTTGTCATGGACCATTTTCTTCAACTTCCACCAAAGATTTTCAATTGGATTGAGATCCGGACTATTTGCAGGCCATGACATTGAACTTATGTGTCTTCTTTCAAGGGATGTTTTCACAATTTTTTCTCTATGGCAGGATGCATTATCATCTTGAAAAATGATGTCATCATCCCCAAACATCCTTTCAATTGATGGGATAAGAAAACTGTCCAAAATATCAATGTAAACTTGGGCATTTGTTGAAGATATAATGACAGCCATCTCCCCAGTGCCTTTACCTGACATGCAACCCCATATCATCAATGACTGTGGAAATTTGCATGTTCTCTTTATGCAGTCATCTTTATAAATCTCATTGGAACGGCACCAAACAAAAGTTCCATCATCATCACCTTGCCCAATGCAGATTCGCGATTCATCACTGAATATGACTTTCATCCAGTCATCCACAGTCCACAATTGCTTTTCCTTAGCCCATTGTAACCTTGTTTTCTTTTGTTTAGGTGTTAATGATGGCTTATGTTTAGCTTTTCTGTATGTAAATCCCATTTCCTTTAGGCGGTTTCTTACAGTTCGGTCACAGACATTGACTCCAATTTCCTCCTATTCATTCCTCATTTGTTTTGTTGTGCATTTCCTGTTTTGGAGACATATTGCTTTAAGTTTCCGGTCTTGACGCTTTGATGTCTTCCTTGGTCTACCAGTATGTTTGCCTTTAACAACCTTCCCATGTTGTTTGTATTTGGTCCAGATTTTAGACACAGCTGACTGTGAACAACCAACAGCTTTTGCAACATTGCGTGATGATTTACCTTCTTTTAAGAGTTTGATAATCCTCTCCTTTGTTCCAATTGGCATCTCTCATGTTGGAGCCATGATTCATGTCAGTCCGCTTGGTGCAACACCTCTCCAAGGTGTGATCACTCCTTTTTAGATGCAGAATAACGAGCAGATCTAATTTGATGCTGGTGTTAGTTTTGGAAATGAAAATTTACAGGGTGATTCCATAATTTTTTCCTCAGAATTGAGTGATTCCATAATTTTTTCCCTCTGCTTGGGCTGAAAAAAATTACCCTTACTGAGTACCACATTTTTAATCTCGATTTCTTAAAGCCCTAAAGTTGCCATTTGAAATGACTTTAGTTTTGTGCCATGTCTGTGATCTGCTTTTTTTCAACAACATTAAACAACTGAATGAACATCCTCCGAGCCCGGCAATTCCATAATTTTTGCCAGGGGTTGTATAATGGTGCCGAAAGAGTCAACATGCGCTCTGATGTGCATAATTTTTGGGCGTATACGCCTACTGGAGGCGGACAATCAGATGTAGTAGACTGCGTCTCAGTGTCCACCTCTAGAAGGCGTATACGGCCAAAAATGATGATCGTCAGAGCACATGTTGACTCCGTCAGCACCATTATAGTCAATGGCCCCGTTGGCGCATACACCCAAATCCCATTTTGCTGTTGGTTCAGATGTAAGCCCCGACGAGACCACTGAACATGGGACAAAGTGCATTGTGAAAGCACCCTTAAACTTCCAATTTCACACTACATTATTTCAAAAACCTTCAACACACTATAATTGAAATGACAGCGACTGGGTGGTGATATATAGACACATGTAGCATAAACATCTCCTAACAGAATATCACAAAACAAATTTTTTTTTACAAAGCTGGTCATCTCACCCTACTCAAGTTAAGAAATGTTGAGCCACTCAGGAGAGTACAGAAGGACATATATGAATAGCATGTGATTGTTAGGAGCAATAATATAGATTTTGCACTAGGTCCCAGGAATGTCAAGTAATCGATCTAAATGTAGTTTTTGGCATATTAGATAAGAGTGAAATAAGCTGAAAATAGGAGACATCTTTCCGTTATTGGTCATGTATAAGACAGTGGAAGTTGACATAATGATCTATATTCGGATATGGACCCTTATATTTTCATCTTAAAAGGGGTTTGTTCAGGATTTAAAAAGTTAAAAAACAAAACAATACTCACATCTCCAATCCCATCCACTCCAGTGCTGAAACTGCAGTGGTTCTCAAAATCATTTTTCTACTTCCCTAGAATGATGACATCACGTACATCCGTGCGACCGCTACAACTGATCACTGGCCATAGCAGTGATGCTAGCATGTATGGAACATGATCACTGAGGTCAGTGATTGGCTGCAGAGTTCACGTTGATGTGTATGATGTCATTCTTGCAGGGAACTTAACTAAAACTGTTGGCTAAGACTGCTGTCAACTTTTTAGATATCCCAGTTGTGTCTCGAGGAAAGTCTACGAGCCATGTACATCAGTAGCCATCATCATCCAGGGCTGATTTTTGGAATATGACACAACTTTCATCTGTCGCTCCTAACCATCAGTCTAGGAAATCATCATATGGGGTGATCTATGTCTACCTGTAGGCCTCTGCTGCATTTTATGAGGTCCTTGCTCTTGGAGATTAGTGAGAAAGGTTTGGAGTAAGTTTTGTCTTGGAGCTTCTATAGTTCGGAGGGACACATCCTGTCCCGTCCGTGCCTACAATACATGACTGCTGCCTGCTCTGAGATTTTGATTCACTTTAGCTAATTACATATGAGTTCATTATCTCTCCATCTTCAGGACATTGCCTACTCTGTGCTGGGAACTAACATTCTCATAGAAGGATCATCTGGAGGTCTCACTACTGGTCTCCACTCTTGGGTGGAGGTTGGGACATTCCTGGCTGCTTAGCATTGAGCCTCTGAATTTTGTCAGAAGACTGGGCATCTGTGCTTTTTACTTGCTTACTCAATTTACTTAGTAAAACTCTTTTTTTTACTTTGATCAGCTGCACAAAGTAACTACATTACTTATATTAACAAATTGTCCTGTCAAAATGTTCTTATCTATCTATTATCTATCCTTCTATATCTATCTATCCATCCATCTATCTATTATCTATCTATTATCTATCCTTCTATATCTATCTATCCATCCATCTATCTATTATCTATCTATCTATTATCTATCCTTCTATATCTATCTATCCATCCATCTATCTATTATCTATCCTTCTATATCTATCTATTATCTATCTATTATCTATCTATCTATTATCTATCTATTATCTATCTATCTATTATCTGTCTATCCATCCATCTATCTATTATCTATCTATCTATTATCTATCCTTCTATATCTATCTATCCATCCATCTATCTATTATCTATCTATTATCTATCCTTCTATATCTATCATCTATACTTCTATATCAATCTATCTATGTATCTACCTATCTATCTATCTATCTATCTATCTATCTATCTATCTATCTGTCTGTCTATCTATCTATCTATCTATCTATCTGTCTATCTATCTATCTATCTATCTATCTATCTATCTGTCTATCTATCTATCTATCTATCTATATATCTCTGTTATATCTATCTAGTTTATTTATCCCCTTTCTTCCTTACTTTTTACTTTCTTACTTTATTTCCTTCTTTTTTTCTTGTTTCTTTTTCTCTGCCATCATGCTGATTTATTATCTATCTATCTATCTATCTATCTATCTATCTATCTATCTATCTATCTCATATCTATATCTATCGATTTATCTATCTATTCTTTATTTGTTTTGTCTTCTTTCTTTCGTTCTTTCTTTCTATCTCTTACGTTCCTTTCTTCCATCATATATATATATTCATCTATCTAATTTCCTATCTTTTTAAATATCTATCTTTGCATCTATCTATCGTGATTATTTCTCTTATACCACTCTATCTATTTGAGATGAGATAATCTATTTGATGTGAATCGAATTTGTGTCAAATATTTAGGAGTTTATTGAGCCAGCTTTGTGCAAATCACCTAAAAATTGTCCGGCATCATTTTACACATTGCGGAAGATTGCATCAGCCAGAGAAAGCTCACATTCCCATAATTTCTTCCAGCTATTATATTCACATGGTATATTAAAGCCAATCAGGAGGAACTATCATAGTCTGGATAAAAGCCAAGGCAAGAAATGCAGCTGCCATTTTATGGTGAATCTAGATAGTAAGAGGATGTTACAGCTCAAAACTTAGCCATAGAGATAGGAAAAGAAAGCCATAATCCACTGAACAAATTCTACAGATAGTTTGTATGCTGTTTAACTAAATATAGATTTAATTGATACGGAGAGAGAGATAGGAGAGTCACTGTAGATTATTAGTGGAAGACAGGTATCCTGCGCTGCTGGTGTAAATCCGATGAAGAATTCAAACAATCATAGGTTTATTTTCAACACATTTCGAAGTAACCCAACTCCTTCTTCAGTAAAAAAAAGTGCATAGATCTTTATGGTTTATCATGAAGAAGAAGCTGGATTACTGCGAAACGCGTTGAAAATAAATCACAATTCTACTCCATATGGTTGTTTGAATTTTTCATCGGATTTACTGCAGCAGTGCAGGATACCCGTCTTCTACTAATAATGTCCTATCACATCGGATTTTCCAATCCGAGGTACTGCAGCAGCTGAGATCCCAAACATGTATGGGTGTTGGGTGTTATGTTTCACCCAACCATTCCTGGTGTACAATATTACTTATTTGACCACTATTGTTATCCGGATTTAACCCTATATCTGGTCCCATAGCTACTGTTCTAGGAGAGTCACTGTGTCGTGCATATTTTTTCACGGCAATTGAGGCTTTGGAATCCTTTTTTTTTTATGGCAAAATCAATCCTGCGCAAATTGAATTTCCTGGAAAAATTTGATGAACCTGGCAAATTCGAAACTCATAAGATTTGCTCATCTCTAGAATGTATCTATCCATTCCTTCATTATCTATCTATCTATCTATCTATCTATCCATCTATGTACGTATCTGTCCTTCTTTCTATTTTGAATGCATGTTGCTTTGTCAGCGGTTCTTGTAAAATATGGTAAGCATCTCTTAATTTTGTTCCAGAAGACAGAAAACTTTTTGTGGGTATGCTGAATAAACAGCAGTCAGAGGATGATGTCCGCCGACTATTTGAAGCCTTTGGGAACATTGAAGAATGTACAATCCTTCGAGGACCAGATGGGAACAGCAAAGGTAGAATCGATGCAGCTCGGTTTCTACTTCATTACTATCTTTTGGTAGAATTCTGTATTACACCTCAGTTGACCGTCCTTCTGACAGATACACATGTTGGCAAGAGATTAGTATTTTCTGCTCATGTAAAGAGTCCTTAAAGGGAAGATCACCAGGTTTTCTCCATATAAAGTAGGGCCAGCACCTGTCCGCCCTCTAGAAAGCTATATCTCTGCCCCCAATGTGCTCTGCATAACACAAAAAATAGCTTTTATTATACTCCCCTACGGGGCGGTCTGGTTCAATGGGAGTCGCCGGTCTTGATCCAGCATCTCATCTCTTCCTACAATCGCCATCCTCCTTCCTTCCTTCATGTGGATGACACATCCTACGTCTTCCACATAGTGTCCCCCATCACGCCCCTGCACAGGCGCACTTCTTTCTGCCCTGCTGAGGGCAGAGTAAAGTGCTGAAATGTTCATGCCCAGGGAAAGGGCAAAGAGCGCCGACGCACGTGCACTACAGCACTTTACAGGGCAGAGAGGAGCGATGGGGGACACTGTGTGGATGACGTAGGATGCATCATCCACATGAAGCAATGAGGATGGCAGTCACAAGAAGAGAGGAGGCACCAGATCAAGACCAGAGACACCCATCGGACCTGGACCACGCCATAGGTGTGTATAATAAAGGCTATTTTTTGTGTTATGCAGAGCGCATTGGGGACATATATACAGCATTCTCGAATTACAGGTGTTGGCTCTACTTTATAAGGGAAAAATCTGGTGACTAGAGATGAGTGAACCCAAACTTAAAAGTTTGGGGTTTGTACCGGACACTCAGTGTCTGGTGCTAATCTCCGAACCAGGACTTTTCCCAGAATTCCGATCTAATGTTTCAAGTTCCAAAGTTCGCATCCCCCTTTGTTTTCAATGGGGTTCAGGTTCAAGTTCGGGTACAGTTCTCGCACTAGAACCGGACTTTGATCTAAAGTTGGGGTCGAGTACCAGAGCCTGAACTTACACGGGTCTGCTCATCCCTATTGGTGATAGGTTCCCTTTAAAGCCTGGAAAACATAGAGATGATATATATTCATATTTGGGGTGCATCCAATGTTCGGCTATATATCTTGTAAGCTTTGATGGTTTCATCAAGCTGTGGAAATTAGATAGAAAAACACAACGCCCACCGACTATTCTATTTCAGTGAATGAATCACATCCTGAAGTGTTCATGGACAGTCAGGGAGCACCAGATAAATCACATCTAATGAGGGTTTAAGTACCATTATAAATATGGATCTTGACAAAGACTTTATATTCAAACTGTCCAATGGTCCTTTCTAATAGAAAAACCACCATCTTTAAGGAGCACCTCACAGCAAGATGAGGGGCCCTCACTAGGCATTCAAAATGGTTCTTCACACCACCTCCAGACTATAGAAAAATCTCCATTGATTAATGAATATAGATTAAATAGAACTGGTCCTGCCAAAATTAAAAATGATAAATACAAAAAATGTGGGTATGAGCGCAGTCCATCCCTATCCCCTTTTTTTTCTCAAAAGCCATCGTCACAGGAAACTAAAATACAATTGTGTTCTTTTGCTTGTTGGCTCGATATATTCGAAGATGAACAGCATGACATAACCGGCTTTGGAAAAAAAAAAAACATAATTTTTCTATACTCTGTCAGGAGAAGTTAATGCTATACAGTGGTCGCCAAAAGTATTGGCACCCCTGCTATTCTGTCAGATAATACTCAGTTTCTTCCTGAAAATGATTGCAATCACAAATTCTTTGGTCTTATTATCTTCATTTAATTTGCTTGCAAGGAAAAAACACAAAAGAGAATGAAGCAAAAATCAAATCAATGATCATTTCACACAAAACTCCAAAAATGGGCCAGACAAAATATTGGCACCCTCAGCCTAATACTTGGTTGCACAACCTTTAGCCAAAATAACTGCAAACAACCGCTTCCGGTAACCATCAATGAGTTTCTTACAATGCTCTGCTGGAATTGTAGACCATTCTTCTTTGGCAAACTGCTCCAGGTCCCTGATATTTGAAGGGTGCCTTCTCCAAACTGCCATTTTGAGATCTCTCCACAGGTGTTCTATGGGATTCAGGTCTGGACTCATTGCTGGCCACCTTAGAAGTCTCCAGTGCTTTCTCTCAAACCATTTTATAGTGCTTTTGGAAGTGTGTTTTGGGTCATTGTCCTGCTGGAAGATCCATGACCTCTGAGGGAGACCCAGCTTTCACACACTGGGCCCTACATTATGCTGCAACATTTGTTGGCAGTCTTCAGACTTCATAATGCCATGCACACGGTCAAGCAGTCCAGTGCCAGAGGCAGCAAAGCAACCCCAAAACATCAGGGAACCTCCGCCATGTTTGACTGTAGGGACCGTGTTCTTATCTTTGAATGCCTCTTTTTTTCCTGTACACTCTATGTTGATGCTTTTTCACAAAAAGCTCTACTTTTGTCTCATCTGACCAGAGAACATTCTTCCAAAACGTTTTAGGCTTTCTCAGATAAGTTTTGGCAAGCTCCAACCTGGCTTTTTTATGTCTCGGGGTAAGAAGTGGGGTCTTCCTGGGTATCCTACCATACAGTCCCTTTTCATTCAGATGCCGATGGATAGTATGGGTTGAAACTGTTGTACCCTTGGACTGCAGGGCAGCTTGAACTTGTTTGGATGTTAGTCGAGGTTCTTTATCCACCATCCGCACAATCTTGCGTTGAAATCTCTCGTCAATTTTTCTTTTCCGTCCACATCTAGGGAGGTTAGCCACAGTGCCATGGGCTTTAAACTTCTTGATGACACTGCGCACGGAAGACACAGGAACATTCAGGTCTTTGGAGATGGACTTGTAGCCTTGAGATTGCTCATGCTTCCTCACAATTTGGTTTCTCAAGTCCTCAGACAGTTCTTTGGTCTTCTTTCTTTTCTCCATGCTCAATGTGGTACACACAAGGACACAGGACAGAGGTTGAGTCAACTTTAATCCATGTTAACTGGCTGCAAGTGTGATTTAGTTATTGCCAACACCTGTTAGGTGCCACAGGTAAGTTACAGGTGCTGTTAATTGCACGAATTAGAGAAGCATCACATGATTTTTCAAACAGTGCCAATACTTTTGTCCACCCCCTTTTTTAGGTTTGGTGTGGAATTATAGCCAATTTGGCTTTAGGACAATTCTTTTTGCGTTTTTTCATTGAAGACAAATTAAATGAAGAGAATAATACCAAAGAATTTGTGATTGCAATCATTTTCACGAAGAAACGAAGTATTATCTGACAGAATTGCAGGGGTGCCAATACTTTTGGCCACCACTGTATGTGTTTCTATGTGGCCACCCAATGGTTATGCTGTGAATTGCAGCCTGTTGAATATTTTTGCAAGCATGTTTCAACATTGCATTGAATTTGTATCATAAGAAACTGGAGCTCTTATCTAAATGCATGGAAAAGTAATAGTGGGCACATAGGTATGAATTACTATTTATGGGGTAATTATACTTAAAGGGGTTGACCAATGAAAAGAAGTCATTATCTATCCACAGGATAACTTGTCGATAGGTGGTGGTCCGATAACTCGTACTCACACCGATAGGCAGATCTGGGCATTTTATTACCGGTAGAATGAAATGTGAGACCTGCGCTCCATTAATTCCCTATGGGGCTGCTGAGCACTGCGCTCGTCTTTTTCCAGCAGCCCCATAGAGAATGAATGGAGCAGCAGTCTGATGTTTGCACTGCCATTCTGTTTTGCACTGTGGATAAAAATTCACCATAGGGATAAAAATTCCCCGATCTACCAATCGGTGCGGGTCCAAGTGGTCAGACCCCAACTGATCTGCAAGGTATTAGCTATTCTGTGGATTGGTGATAATAACTTGTTCACCAAACAACCCATTTAAGAACTATTTATTGTTGACTCATCAAACAACACCCTCTTAAATTTAAATTATCTTGGTAATAAGAAGATCTGTTTGCTTGTTGATTTTCTTACATTTGGTAGCCATTAGCCAACGCTAAAAGGATGGCATCATCGGGCACCATTTTTTTCCAGCAGAATAGGTCACAGTCTGCTCCTAACAGGCAGAAAATACAAATCTCTAGTCATCAGCACAGGAGCATACAAACTACAGCTGCTTCTCATGTGTAGCTTCCTGCCAGCACAGGGACTGCATTAGATAAAGTTGAGTATATGATGAAGATAGAAGGCATATTGCTGTAGAAAAATTGGGGTAATCCTACTGCGACTACCTGCTGAGGTTGGGATGGCTCTGCCATTAATTGAAATGAGAGTAATACTGCTGTGACTACTGGGGAAGTGAGAGTTTGTACTGCTGTGACTACTGGGAAAGTGAGAGTAATACTGCTGTGACTACTGGGGAAGTGAGATTAATACTGCTGTCACTACTGGGAAATTGAGAGTAATACTGCTGTGACTACTTGAGAAGTGAGAGTAATACTGCTGTGACTACTGGGGAAATGACAGGACAGTAGTACTGCAATGACTACTGGGGAAGTGAGAGTAGTACTGCTGTGACTACTGGGGAAGTGAGAGTAGTACTGCTGTGACTACTGGGGAAGTGAGAGTTTGTACTGCTGTGACTACTGGGAAAGTGAGAGTAATACTGCTGTGACTACTGGGGAAGTAAGAGTAATACTCCTGTGACTACTGGGGAAGTGAGATTAATACTGCTGTGACTACTGGGGAAGTGAGAGTAGCACTGCAATGCCTACTGGGGAAGGGAGAGTAGTACTGCTGTGACTACTGGGGAAGTGAGAGTAGTA
The DNA here is from genome assembly GCF_046119375.1 of Phyllobates terribilis. Taxonomy (NCBI): domain Eukaryota; kingdom Metazoa; phylum Chordata; class Amphibia; order Anura; family Dendrobatidae; genus Phyllobates; species Phyllobates terribilis. The sequence goes on along the minus strand of NW_027362761.1, from coordinate 543,706,377 downwards.
CTGCTGTGACTACTGGGGAAGTGAGAGTTCGTACTGCTGTGACTACTGGGAAAGTGAGAGTAATACTGCTGTGACTACTGGGGAAGTAAGGGTAATACTTCTGTGACTACTGGGGAAGTGACAGTAGTACTGCAATGACTACTGGGGGAAGTGAGAGTAGTACTGCTGTGACTACTGGGGAAGTGAAAGTAGTACTGCTGTGACTGCTGGGGAAGTGAGAGTTTGTACTGCTGTGACTACTGGGAAAGTGAGAGTAATACTGCTGTGACTACTGGGGAAGTAAGAGTAATACTGCTGTGACTACTGGGGAAGTGAGATTAATACTGCTGTGACTACTGGAGAAGTGAGAGTAGCACTGCAATGCCTACTGGGGAAGTGAGAGTAGTACTGATGTGACTACTGGGGAAGTGAGAGTAGTACTGCTGTGACTACAGGGGAAGTGAGAGTTCGTACTGCTGTGACTACTGGGAAAGTGAGAGTAATACTGCTGTGACTACTGGGGAAGTAAGAGTAATACTGCTGTGACTAGTGGGGAAGTGAGATTAATACTGCTGTGACTACTGGGGAAGTGAGAGTAGCACTGCAATGACTACTGGGGAAATGAGAGTAGTACTGCTGTGACTACTGGGGAAGTGAGAGTAGTACTGCTGTGACTATTGGCGAAGTGAGAGTAGTACTGCTGTGAATACTGGGAAAGTAAAAGTGAGACTGCTGTGACAACTGGGGAAGTGAGAGTAGTACTGATGTGACTACTGAGTAGGTGAGAGTAATATTGCTGTGACTACTGTGGAAGTAAGAGTATTACTTTTGTGACTACAGGGAAAGTGAGAGTAGTATTTCTGTCACTACAGGGGAAATGAGAGTAGGACTGCTGTGACTACTAGGGAAGTGATTGTAGTACTGTTGTGACTTCTGAGGCAGTGAGAGTATTACTTTTGTGACTATTGGTGATGTGAGAGTAGTACGGCTGTGAATACTGAGGAAGTAAAAGTGAGACTGCTGTGACTTCTGGGAAAGTGAGAGTAGTACTGATGTGTCTACTGGGGAAGTGAGAATATTACTTTTGTGAATACTGGGGAAGTGAGAGTAGGACTGCTGTGACTACTGGGGAAGTGAGAGTATTACTTTTGTGAATACTGGGGAAGGGAGAGTAGGACCGCTGTGACTACTGGGGAAGGGAGAGTATTACTTTTGCGAATACTGGGGAAGTGAGAGTAGGACTGCTGTGACTATTGTGGAAGTGAGAGTATTACTTTTGTGAATACTGGGGAAGTGAGAGTAGGACCACTGTGACTACTGGGGAAGGGAGAGTATTACTTTTGCGAATACTGGGGAAGTGAGAGTAGGACCACTGTGACTACTGGGGAAGTGAGAGTATTACTTTTGCGAATACTGGGGAAGTGAGAGTAGGACTGCTGTGACTACTGGGGAAGTGAGAGTATTACTTTTGTGAATACTGGGGAAGTGAGAGTAGGACTACTGTGACTACTGGGTAAGTGAGAGTATTACTTTGTGAATACTGGGGAACTGAGAGTATTACTTTTGCGAATACTGGGGAAGTGAGAGCAGGACCACTGTGACTACTGGGGAAGTGAGAGTATTACTTTTGCGAATACTGGGGAAGTGAGAGTATTACTTTTGCAAATACTGGGGAAGTGAGAGGAGGACCGCTGTGACTACTGGGGAAGTGAGAGTATTACTTTTGCGAATACTGGAGAAGTGAGAGTATTACTTTTGCGAATACTGGGGAAGTGAGAGTAGGACCGCTGTGACTACTAGGGAAGTGAGAGTATTACTTTTGTGAATACTGGGGAAGTGAGAGTATTACTTTTGCGAATACTGGGGAAGTGAGAGTAGGACTGCTGTGACTACTGGGGAAGTGAGAGTATTACTTTTGTGAATACTGGGGAAGTGAGAGTAGGACCGCTGTGACTACTGGGGAAGTGAGAGTATTACTTTTGCGAATACTGGGGAAGTGAGAGTAGGACTACTGTGACTACTGGGGAAGTGAGAGTATTACTTTTGTGAATACTGGGGAAGTCAGAGTAGGACCGCTGTGACTACTGGGGAAGTGAGAGTATTACTTTTGCGAATACTGGGGAAGTGAGAGTATTACTTTTGTGAATACTGGGGAAGTGAGAGTAGGACTGCTGTGACTACTGGGGAAGTGAGAGTATTACTTTTGTGAATACTGTGGAAGTGAGAGTAGGACCACTGTGACTACGGGGGAAGTGAGAGTATTACTTTTGCGAATACTGGGGAAGTGAGAGTAGGACCACTGTGACTACTGGGGAAGTGAGAGTATTACTTTTGCGAATACTGGGGAAGTGAGAGTATTACTTTTGCAAATACTGGGGAAGTGAGAGTAGGACTGCTGTGACTACTTCGGAAGTGAGAGTATTACTTTTGTGAATACTGGGGAAGTGAGAGTAGGACTACTGTGACTACTGGGTAAGTGAGAGTATTACTTTTGTGAATACTGGGGAAGTGAGAGTAGGACCGCTGTGACTACTGGGGAAGTGAGAGTATTACTTTTGCGAATACTGGGGAAGTGAGAGTAGGACTACTGTGACTACTGGGGAAGTGAGAGTATTACTTTTGCGAATACTGGGGAAGTGAGAGTAGGACCACTGTGACTACTGGGGAAGTGAGAGTATTACTTTTGCGAATACTGGGGAAGTGAGAGTATTACTTTTGCGAATACTGGGGAAATGAGAGTAGGACCGCTGTGACTACTGGGGAAGTGAGAGTATTACTTTTGCGAATACTGGGGAAGTGAGAGTATTACTTTTGCGAATACTGGGGAAGTGAGAGTAGGACTGCTGTGACTACTGGGGAAGTGAGAGTATTACTTTTGTGAATACTGGGGAAGTGAGAGTAGGACTGCTGTGACTACTGGGGAAGTGAGAGTATTACTTTTGCGAATACTGGGGAAGTGAGAGTAGGACTACTGTGACTACTGGGGAAGTGAGAGTAATACTTTTGCGAATACTGGGGAAGTGAGAGTATTACTTTTGCGAATACTGGGGAAGTGAGAGTAGGACCGCTGTGACTACTGGGGAAGTGAGAGTATTACTTTTGCGAATACTGGGGAAGTGAGAGTAGGACTGCTGTGACTACTGGGGAAGTGAGAGTATTACTTTTGTGAATACTGGGGAAGTGAGAGTAGGACTGCTGTGACTACTGGGGAAGTGAGAGTATTACTTTTTCGAATACTGGGGAAGTGAGAGTAGGACTGCTGTGACTACTGGGGAAGTGAGAGTATTACTTTTGCGAATACTGGGGAAGTGAGAGTAGGACTACTGTGACTACTGGGCAAGTGAGAGTAATACTTTTGCGAATACTGGGGAAGTGAGAGTATTACTTTTGCGAATACTGGGGAAGTGAGAGTAGGACTGCTGTGACTACTGGGGAAGTGAGAGTATTACTTTTGTGAATACTGGGGAAGTGAGAGTAGGACTGCTGTGACTACTGGGGAAGTGAGAGTATTACTTTTGCGAATACTGGGGAAGTGAGAGTAGGACTGCTGTGACTACTGGGGAAGTGAGAGTATTACTTTTGCGAATACTGGGGAAGTGAGAGTAGGACTACTGTGACTACTGGGGAAGTGAGAGTATTACTTTTGCGAATACTGGGGAAGTGAGAGTATTACTTTTGCGAATACTGGGGAAGTGAGAGTAGGACTGCTGTGACTACTGGGGAAGTGAGAGTATTACTTTGTGAATACTGGGGAAGTGAGAGTAGGACCGCTGTGACTACTGGGGAAGTGAGAGTATTACTTTTGCGAATACTGGGGAAGTGAGAGTAGGACCGCTGTGACTACTGGGGAAGTGAGAGTATTACTTTTGTGAATACTGGGGAAGTGAGAGTAGGACCGCTGTGACTACTGGGGAAGTGAGAGTATTACTTTTGTGAATACTGGGGAAGTGAGAGTAGGACCGCTGTGACTACTGCAGGAAAGAGAGGCTCTTATGAGTGTGATTAGCTAGCTCTTAGCTTCAAGATTTTTCCTGTCCTTTATATTATGACCCAGCTCTGCTGTATTTCTAGTCCCAGATAATACTCACTATTTTTGTCTCAGATGCCCATGGGCTTAGTGAAGCATGAATCATACCTATAATAACACTTACCATAGCAAGCTCTAATTACGACAAGATGTTCATATTCTGACATTAGTCACAAATAGACAGGACTGTTTTTAGATAATATGCAAAGAATTATGAATTTAGCATCCAAAAAGGAATATCTAACCTAAGGTAAAGAAAATATACCGTCTGATAGGAACATTAATAACAGATTTAAAGGGTTTTTCATTTTATATAGATGATGTTGAAAAATATAGTTAAAACTTTGTAAATATGTTTTTTTTAATTACCGTGCCATTTTTAAGTGTCCTGATTCATCAAGAGCTGCGATTTTCACGCCAATGTTGATGAGGGGTCATGCTTTATTCAGACAAGTGGCATGAGTCTACTTGCAGCTCATCACAAATCTTACTCCAGTTCTATCTGCTATTTATTAGCTCCATTCACTTGTAGGATGCACCCTCTATTTCTATATCGGACAGTGTAGGAGATTTGAATTACTGTAGCCCTTTACTTTCTCCCTGCTATTATCACCTGCACTAACCAATAGAAATAAAAATGGTGATAGCCCTTTACTTTCTCCCTGCTATTATCACCTGCACTAACCAATAGAAATAAAAATGGTGATAGCCCTTTACTTTCTCCCTGCTATTATCACCTGCACTAACCAATAGAAATAAAAATAGTCATAACAACTGTGAGATAGATAGATAGATAAATAGATAGATAGATAGATAGATAGATAGATAGATAGATAGATAGATAGATAGATAGATAGATAGATAATGCAGAAAACCCTAAAGCTTGAATACCCTAGCAGAAAATGACTTTAGGAGAAATTTTTAAAGTTCTGTGATTACTGCAGCCTCTGCACTTTTTGAAGCAGTGTTTTGGTGTATACTAATAGGGTAGAGAGAATAGTAAATGTATGAGAATACTTTTAAGAGGAGGATAACATCACACCACGGTAATATTGAGAGAAAATGGAAATTTTGACAGGACCATTTTTAATGACCAGGACGCACTTGAGGAGTTTGAGAGATGAGTGGCTCTATTGCTCTGATAAAAGGACGCCCTGATCTTATAATAATATGCCGCCATTTCCGGGGTACACTTCCTGTTCCAGCATTATTGATCCTTCTGCAGTTTCCTCTAAATAAACCTTTCATGGGCTCTTTTTAATCATTTTAATTACTGGGAATGTAGTTTCCTAGACAGATATTTACTGATTCTTGGAAAGGTCACGGTGTCTGCTGATCGATACATTTTAATTGCTATATCCATATCTTCTTCTCTAAATCACAGCATGCAAATGAGTAGCCATAAAAAGAGATGGAAGACGAGTATATAAATATTAATAATAAAGATTTCACCCTTAAATCCAAGAAGATAACCTGTAAGTGGAGCTCGTGCATTGAGTAATGGTTAGTTTTGTCTGGCTGAATCAAGGACAATCATTAATGCAGGCTCCACTTACTTTTAATATTCAGACAGTGTGATCTGAGGAGCAAGGTTATGCCTCGTTAGGAAACACATGAAATCTAACAAAAAAAACCAATAATGTATTATATATGGAGGCTACCTGCAATAAAATATACATTTGTGTTGGGTGGGTCTTGCTCAATTGCTTGAAAAATATTCTTCAAGCTTTAAAGGGAATCTGTCAGCAGGTTATTGCTCCCTTATCTGAGAGCAGCATGATGTAGGAAAAGAGACCCTGATTGTAGTGATGTATCACTTAATTTACTAAGTGCAGTGGTTTGTGGCACAATCAGAGTTTTAGGTGTGGCATGAAGCAGAGCTCAGAAAGCTAACCCCGCCCACACCACAGCTTTCTGTGTACATTGTCTATTGACAGTGGGCGGCTTATCAGAGGGGGCGTGGTCGGACTAATTGGCATGAAGCAGCTAATCTGGACAGTGACAATTGCCTGGAGATAAAACATTCATTGTATGGAAACAACAGCACACAGCCTAATATGTGACGCATCATTGAAATCTGTGTCTCAGCCACTACCACATGGTGTCCTCAGATTGAATAGCAAAAACTTGCTGACAGATTCCCTTTAAAGGGCTTTTTTTAACTAATATATTGATTACCTTAAAAGAGCTGGTACACGGAGCTGTGGCCAACTGAAGCTCACTGTGTATGGAGCTGGACCAGCACAACTCTGTACACTGTCTTGTGTCGTGGCTGTTCTCAAGTACTGCAGCTCAGATCACACTCACTTCAATGGAAAATGAGCTGCAGTACCCAGGAACCACCACTACACAGTAAACAAAGCTGTGCTCTTCACACACTGTGAACTTCTTCTGGCCCAGGCTCCAGATATCAGCTGAGTGATGAAGGTGCCAATTGTCTAAAGCCCTCCTGATCTGACATTATGACCACTCCTAAAAATAGATCATCGATATATCTTAGTCCCAGACAACTTCTTTAAATAGTAACTATTTCATAAAACAATAGCACACATGGAAATAAGCAATTTTGAAATATATCTTATCAGAGAAAACTGCTTTTCTCTCCTCCTGGACTGATCTTTCACTCTTACGTCAATTGGTAGAACCTCTAAAATGTGTCTTTAGTGAATAAAGAGTTCACCATTAATGAGATAGGAGCTGACAGTTGATGCTTAAAAGATTCTATGGAAGGGAAACGCTAGAGGCATTTACGTGACATTTACCGTTCTCCATAGAACTTTATGACCACCAACTGCTATCTCCTTTCCCAGTAATAGTGACATTTATATTCACTGCAGACAGATTTTAGCTGTGAACTGAAAATTTTGAGATTGAAATATCAGTCCAGGAGAAGAAAGAACTGTCTAACATTAAATTTGGTAGTATGAGGATCATCAAAATAATTCTTACATATAAATCCCCTTAAGGATGACTTATTCAATATGCATTAAAACCTGTACCACAGATAAACTGCTTGTTAATTATGTGACTTTAGTGCCCTTACTGCCTTTTTATTCCTCCACTCTTATGCTGACATATTAGGTTAATTGTGGAAATTGATTTATCTTTTGTCACTATGTGACAGGGACTTATAGGACGGTCTTTGGCGAGACGTTGGTGAGTGTGGGCACCATATTCGTCTATCATTTAGGGTGCCAACCTCCTCGGTTAGGTAGTACTTATCATGGGGTATTGTAAGTACCCATTTTTTTGCCTGGTATTGGATAGGGCTGTATTATCAACATGCTTTCTTCAAATCCCTTTACAGGGATTTTACTGTGTATTGTCTGTCTTTATTGTTTTTGTATTTGGGTACAGGTTTTAATTCAAATCTAATAAATCATTTTAAGGGCAATTAGATGTAAGAAAAAAATCAGGACAAGATAGAAGCAATTTTTTTATAAGATATACAAAGTTTCTTATTTTCTTCTGTACTATTTGTTTATAAAAAAAAAAATTAAAATGATGGTTAGTCTTTAAGGGTCATCCATCAAGATTTATATAATGGGTTCAACCTTAATGAACGCCCCTCAAACATCACAATGAAGGTGCTGGAGGACCATGTCACCATCAGTGTTACACAAGCATTTCCATACTGTTGGCTGTGCCTGATATTTTCAGTTTGCCTTCATTTATGTGACGCTGAGCCATTTCTCACGGACAAGCCGAGAGTCAGGGTAGTCAAGGAGTCCGAGGTCAAAATCCAGGAGTGTACGTCATAACCAGAGGGAAGAGACAAAGGCGTAGTCAGGTAACGGTCCGAGGTCAGAATGCCAGGAGGATAGCAGATCAGAGCAAAGGGAGCAGGCAAAATGGATGGTCAAAACGAGGTCCAAGGTCAGGCAGCAAAAAGATCCAATAACAGAACACAAGCCACTGAGTGACAAACCACACAGAACTGAATGTACGTCTGGCAGAGATCTGGCACTGGCAGCCCAACTAAGTAGCCAGGCAATCATATGGGACAGGGAATACCTGAAGGCAGCCCAGAACCACCCAGTCTCAGATTGGCCGGCGGAGCTTTCAATCAAACCACCGACAGCTTAGCACGCCCCTGCACAAAACTGGATGACTGAGCTGTCAATCAAAGTACTCACAGCTTCAGCACGCCCCCGCCACAGATTGGACAGCTGAGCTGTCAGTAACTGCATCCCAGACACATTGAGGGGTGAAATTGTGACAAATTATTTGGGGAGACCCCACATTACGTTAATCAGTAGGGCACCAAAAGGTTGAACTATCATTGATCATTCACTGATGTCCTATCCTAAGTTCCAGGGAACTTCTTTAGATCCATATTAGATTTTTTCTTCACAACTATCAATCATCTTTGGAATTTCTTATATGATTGACCATGTAATCTTTACAAGTAATGGACCTGCGGTACTGTGGGCGACCCATGATGTTGGATAGGAAGTACCAGACCATTTTCAGGTCTGGGCTACATCTCCGGATGTACACTTTTTTAATGGAGACTATAGCAAACCGCATTCAAAAGTATCCAAAACCCCAAAAATGTATACCACTCAAAAACCATTGAATGGAAAAGTGTAGTCTACTGCTATTCTATTCTCTTTCTTTTACGGGTTATTTTGGCCTCTGTTGGGCTTTATGGACACTTTTGCGATCTGCTGAAGTCTTTTCCAGTGTACAAGTAATGGATATCACCAGCGTCAGACTGAAGAACATTGGGCCCACCAGAGGATTTTATTCTGAGGGCCCATCTTTCTCCCCCACTCAAGAGCCCCATAGGAGCTGCAAGGTTTGCACTATGAACTCTCCTAAAGGAGAAGCCAAGGCCCACTGGAGGATTCTCTGGTTCTCTGGTGGGCCAGTCCAACCCTGGACATCACAAAACATGATGTGAACATACAGTAGCTTATGTGAAAAACTAAGAGATCAGAAATCTCCAGACTAGGTGATAGTTGTTGTCCAATGGAAAACCGTACATTTTGTGTTATCTCGAAAAATTTGTGGAAATAATTTTCTCAGCTACATTTATGTTTTAGGCTATGTTCACACATTGCATTGAGTTTTTGCCGCATTTTTGTTCTGCGTCTTTTTTTATGCAAATTAAAAGCTGATTTTTACAGTACAAGCAAAAGCCATGAGATTTCAGAAATCTCATGCACATGATTGTTTTATTTTTCCTGCCTGAGTTGGAAAATTGCTGTTTTTGAAAATTGCCGTATGTCACTTCTTTCAGAATTTTTGCATGATAGAAGGGTGCAAAAACGCTTCAAAAGTGCAACCGTGCTTTGAAAAATTACATTCATAATAAGAAACAAAAAATGCATAAAAATAGCATCAAAAACATTTTTTTGTAAGCAACTTCTTTACTGCCAAGGGAGCAAGTTTTGCCTGCAGAAAGAAACACAGCAAAAATGCAACATGTGAACATCGACTGAGGGGAACATGAGAGCCCTTCACCATTGCTTATTACAAAGAATTCAGAATATGATGTGGCACCATACAAATTCACACTTTTCCCTTTCATTTGCAGGATGTGCATTTGTGAAATATTCATCACATGCGGAAGCACAGGCAGCCATTAACGCCCTTCATGGAAGCCAGACAATGCCGGTGAGTAGCCAGTTCTTGCAGCCTTTATGTATTATGTGCTATTCATGGTGATGTAATATCTATCTATTATGTAATATTTCCTTTGTATCTTTCTTTCGCCACGACATTGTAATTATTCCTCTGTATTATGCTCTATCCATTGTGCTGTATCCTCTGTGTATTATGCTCTATCCATGGTGCTGGATCTCCTTTGTATTATGCACTATCCTTGGCGCTGCATCTTCTTTCTAATATGCATAGTTGAAAAAAGGACACATGTCCATCAACTTCACCCAAGAGAGATGGGAGTCGATAAAGGGAAGGGGTATAGGTGCATCCATAATGCATGATCCAGCCGGTCCTAAAAGAACACATTTTTCCCTTCTGATCTAGTGTCAGTTGACTGGATCGACATACAGGACAAAAATTTTATACATACTGTACATGTAAGTATTTTTGTTATTTTCTTCTTCTAAAAAATCCCTCTGTGATCAGCTCCTGATCATATCTGATCATGGTAAAGGAGCCTTGTATCCTCTGGAGATTGAACCACTTTTATGGAGGGAGCACCCTCTTGTCTTTTGAGGGGGTTTTACGTGAAGCAGGTTCTGACCATACTTTGTGTATAGGCAATTTATGTCCCTCCATAGATGTCTCTTCTCAAGACGAAATAAATAACTAAGATCCTCCATGCCCCATCTTAGTTTTGTGGCTCTTATTTGGACCTTTTCTAGCTCCTTTTTATGAACTGGTGCCCAGAAGTGAACTGCATATTCCAGATTAGGTCACACTAATGCTCTGTGAAATGTTAATATTATGTCCCAGGCCCTTTAAGTATATGACAATATTCTGCTGGCCTTAGAAGCATCTGATTGTCTGTGATCTGCAAGTGCACCCAGATCCTTCTCTGCAAGTGACTCTCCTAGTTTTACTCCCCTTACACCATATAATGTGAGCATATTATTAGTGCCCAGGAGCATAACTTCATCCACATTAAACCTCATCTGCCATATAGATGCCCAAACTCATAGTTTGTCTAAGTCAGCCTGTAACTTATGAAGATTTTCCATGGACTGTCCTATTCTACACAGATCGGTGTCATCTGTAAAAATAGAAAAAAATACTATTAATCCTGTATTCAATATCATTATTACATGAATTGAATCGGACCCAGCACTGAACCTTGGAGTCACCATTTACAACCAGTGACCATTCAGAGTAGCCATCGTGCACCGTAACTCATCCAATTACAAACCTTAGTTTCTAATCCTATAGACCCTAATGTACCCGTTAGGTGTCTGTGAGGGACAATGTCAAACGCCTTTGCAAAGTCAAAAAACACATAGGGAGCAATTCATTAATACTGACGTAGTACATGCCAGTCTAAATGAAGCGCTCGCAGGAGTACACTGACGTGAGTCATTAAACACACTGTTGCCAGAAATGTACGCCGGGAGCTGACGTACAACTCTGGAGTAAGTTACGCCACTTTGGTAATGTAACTTCTGATGAATTTGGCAGGCGGGCATGAGCACACCCCGTCCTGACCATATACCACCCATTCTACACCTATATTAGCATGTAAATGCCAAAAGTCGCAATGTCTTTGTGCAACTGCTAAGTTGCGCAAAAATGTTGCAACTTATTAATGTGTTTTCGCCAGATTTCAAGTTTAAGCACCTTAATGAATCGCCCTCTATATCCACAGCTATACCCCTGTCCAGGTGCTGGGGATCGCTTATAAATCCTGTATACTCTTGTATATAGTCCCTTATAAGCCCCTCAGTTTTCCCACATGCGCAATCTGTGGTGACATATCCTTCTTGTATTATGCACTATCCATGGTGCTGTATCCTCCTTGTATTATGCACTATCCATGGTGCTTCATCCCCTATGTATTATGCTCTATCCATGGTGCTGTATGCTCCTTGTATTATGCTCTATCCATGGTGCCATATCCTCCTTGTATTATTCTTTATCCATGGTGCCGTATCCTCCTTGTATTATGCACTATCCATGGTGCCGTATCCTCTTTGTATTATACATTATCCATGGTGCTGTATCCTCCTTGTATTATGCTCTATCTATGGTGCTGTATCCTCCTTGTATTATACATTATCCATGGTGCTGTATCCTTCTTGCATTATGCACTATCCATGGTGCCGTATCCTCCTTGCATTATGCACTATCCATGGCGCCGTATCCTCCTTGCTCTACACATGGTGCCGTATCCTCCTTGCATTATGCACTATCCATGGTGCTGTATCCTCCTTGTATTATGCTTTTTCCATGGTGCTGTATCCTCCTTGCATTATGCACTATCCATGGTGCTGTATCCTCCTTGTATTATGCTTTTTCCATGGTGCTGTATCCTCCTTGCATTATGCACTATCCATGGTGCTGTATCCTCCTTGTATTATGCTTTTTCCATGCTGCTGTATCCTTCTTGTATTATGCATTATCCATGGTGCCGTATCCTTCTTGTATTATGTACTATCCATGGTGCTTTATCCTCCTTGCATTATGCATTATCCATGGTGCCGTTTCCTTCTTGCATTATGCACTATCCATGGTGCTGTATCCTCATCATATTATTCACTATCCATGGTGCCGTATCCTCTATGTATTGTGCACTATCCATGGTGCCGTATCCTCCTTGTATTATGCACTATCCATGGTGCTGTATCTTCCTTGTATTATGCACTATCCATGCTGCTGTATCCTCATCGCATTATTCACTATCCATGGTGCCGTATTCTCCTTGTATTATGCACTATTCATGGTTAATTATATTTTACTAGAGAAAATGATTCTTCTTAGTGCCAATTATTCCGAGCATCACCTTTATGGGCGTTGTCTTGCATTCAGTCTTCAGGAGCACACAGCTCCCCTGCCTCCTTGCTTGGGGGGAGTATGCTGATCATTGACAATGTGAACCAGCGACATCAGACCTCCACTGACTCAAGCTAGCACTAGAGGCAGCCTTGCCTCTGCAGGGGCATTCATGCTAGACTGCTACATCTGGCCAGCTTCAGAAGAGCTATAGCAAAGAGCATGTAAGTGCTGTACTCCTTGCTCAGGACTAGGAGACCACTCCCTGTGTTTAGACTGCAGAGGTGGTCAGTTACCTAGGAAACAAGCAGTAAAAATAACATTAAAAATCCTTAAATTTTTGAGAATTGAAAGGATTTTTTTCATAATAAGCAAATTGCAACGTTGCTCTCATTTACAAGCATTTTTGCACTTTTAACCATTTATGATATTAGAAAAACACCTTTAACACTTAAAGGGGTTGTTCACTACTTGGACACTTTTCACCCTTTTTCCCACCTCTGGTGCCAGTGCTGTTCCAGCAGTGTAAGCACTGACTTTCCTGATTATGTCTTGCTATCCCTGCGGCTAATCAGCGCTGCCTTCACTCTCCCCTCCTACTGATGTAATTGACATCCTGAGGACGTCAGAGCTGCAGCTGCTCCCTCGCTTCCTCCAGATGCTTTGATTTGTCCGAAGGCAGGGAGAATGAAGCCAGCGCTGATTAGCCACAGTGATCGCGTGACATAATCAGGAGAGTCAGTGCTGTCACCGTTGGAACAGCGCAGGTAACGGAGGTGAGAAAAACTGATATTATTTTACTGGGGGGGGTGGACATATGGATTCAGAAGGGGTTGTCAAGTAGTGGACAACCCCTTTAACTACTGCTAAAGTCATATTTGTTACTTTTCTACAAATGTAGCAGAGCTGAGATAGTCCATGCAATATTTGTGAACTGATGATTTTTTAGTACAGATAATGCAATAGGTCTACATGTAATCCTATGTGAAAGCTCATGTTCAGATAACGCTTACATTACAAGATATATTGTAGTTTTATTTCCAGTTCTAACACCACAGATAGCACACGGAGGTACAGATAATTGTGTACTTGCAGTCCTATGTAAAACCAAATATAACACGTCAATGACTTTGGTCCTATGCAGCGCCACAATTAACACATAGTAACAATTTTCTAAGCAGATATCATGTAGCAATTGTTACTTGCAGTCCTATATAACACCACAAATAACACATTGTGCAATTAGTATTCGTACCTAAAGTCCCATGTCACGGCATATAAAACATATCATAATTATTTAAGTGTTGATAACGATGTAGGTTTATTTGCAGTCCTATGCAACACCGTATAAAACACGTGTCAATGAATTTCTGAATGCAGATGTACCAGTGGATTCACTTGCAGTCCTATTTAAAGGGGTTGTCCAGGCTTGGAGCTCAAGTCTGCAGTCAGTCTATGTGACTGAAGACTTGTGAATCCTCCCAGCGCACACTGTCAGGATTATATGGTACCATCACTGGGAGCGGGCAGGCGCGTGACTGCAAGTATTTGATTTACATACGTGTGGTCACATGCTGACTAGACGTGTGCGGCTTCTCTCAATGCAAGTGTATCGAGCGAGGCTGGACACGTCTAGTCTGAATGTGGCTGGAAGTATGCAAATCGCATACCTGTGGTTACATGATCACCCGCTCCCAGCACCGATAATCCTGACAGCATGCACTGGGAGCACTGTGAAGATTCACAAGTCTGCAGTCACATACAATGGCTGCAGACTTGAGCCCCAAGCCTGGACAATCCCTTTAATATGTAACATAAAACATGGCAATGTCCTAGTGTGTATATCATGGAATAGATTTACCTGAAGTCCTATGTAAGGCTATGTACACACATCATGTCTTTTTTTAGTCAATTTTATGCAGCAAAACCTGATCTTCAAGGGCATTTTGTTCAGGATTTTTCTTGCAGTTTTGATGCTTTTTTGATGCATTTTTGATGCGTTTTTTCCACATCTTTTCAGTGTTTTTTTCACTGTCCTTCTGTCTCTTTTTATGCATGTACATAAAGTTCTGTGAAAAAAAAGAACAGAACCCATTCTATTTTGGCATAAAAAATGCTGAAAAAACACTGAAACATATTTTGGTGCGTTTTTTCAGCGTTTTTTTCAACACCCATTACTTCCTATGGGTGAAAAAACGCTGAAAAAATGCTGAAAGAAGTGACATGCTCTATTTTCCAAAAAAAACATGTAAGGCACAAAATCCTGAACAAAAAAACACATGATGTGTGAACAGAGAATTCTGGTTTCTCATAGACTTTGCTGGTACTGCACAACGCCGCTGAAAATTTGCATAAAAAACTGCATCAAAAAATGCTGAAAAAACCATGATGTGTGAACATAGCCTTACATCACAGATCACACACAACGATAACTCTCTGAGCACCAATAATGCTTTAGGTTTACTTGCAGCCCCATGTAAAAGCAAAACCACAGATGATGCTAGGAAAAATGACTCTCTGTGCACATTTAATGCTGTAGATTTGCTTGCAGTCCTATGTAAAACCATAAATGATACAAGAAGAAATGACTCTCTGTGCACATTTAATGCTGTAGATTTCCTTGCAGTCCTATGTAAAACCATAGATGATACAAGAAGAAATGACTCTCTGTGCACATTTAATGCTGTAGATTTTCTTGCAGTCCTATGTAAAACCATAGATGATACAAGAAGAAATGACTCTCTGTGCACATTTAATGCTCTAGATTTACTTGCAGTCCTATGTAAAACCACCGATTATACAGGGAGAAATGACTCTCTAAGCACAGATAATGCAGTTCTGTTTACTTGCAGTTCTATGTAAAGTCACAAAAAAATACAAGGAGACATGGCTCTCTGAGCACAGATAATGCTGTATGTTCACTTGCAGTCCTATGTAAAACCTCAGAGAGAAAAAAAGAAAACATTATTCTCTGAGCTCAGACAATGCTGTCCCATGTAACACTACAATGGATTTCACTCTCAGTCCTATCCCTGCAGTCCTATGTAACACAAGCAAATACATTTAAAAAAAATACCGCTCAGCCACATGATTATTTTTCCATAATTCATTTCCACTTTGCTTTTTCTACATTTCTGATGTTTTTAAGGGGATCCAAATCCGCTCTTACATGGGGACTTCATAACGAATGCAGTCGGGCCGTAGAGTCGAGCCGTGATTTCTGTGATGTTGTACAATATTATTTTAATGAAAAACGACGTGGTTTACGTGGCCCCTTGCTGCTTCCGGTGAGACTAAGTCCTGCTGTTCCCGTATCTGCGCCCGGTGGCTTGGTGTGCTGCCAAGACAACTGATACTTAAGAATTATACGTAAGGTGTGCGACAGTCAGCGGATTCCTTCAGCCTCCATACGTGGTGAGATCCCTTGATAGATCTATTTCTTTAGAAAGGAATCAGATCAATTCTCCCAAACCTTCATCTCTCCAGATGTAGAAAAACTATAACTCTCAGCATTCTGGAAGTTGTGGTCTTGCAACAGCCTGAAAGCCACAGGTTCTTCTCGAGATGACCCTTGCTCTTGATCCAAGCACCTGCCTAACATGGCTCCTCTCTGTCCTTCAGTATCCGTCAGGTCTCCGGCTCCTCGTCCGTGCAGCGTTCTCCTCCATCTACAAGGCTGTCAGTATGGTCATTGCTGCTCTGCGCTTTCTTCTTCGCACAACATATGTTCTTCCCTAGTTTATAAAGAAAGAAAACTTTCTTTAACGAAACTTTTTTTCATCCACCTTGCCAGAAGAATGTTCCATTTCCTTGCAGAAAGATCTACATATTCTACAGTACTGTCCAAAAGTTTTAGGCAGATGTGGAAATAATGTAGCAGATTCATAATAGAGGTTTTAATAGTTTACTTAATATATCAATTAACAAAATGCAAATGAATAAAAAAAAACTAAATCCAATCAATATCCTTTGCCTTCCAAACGGCATCTATTCTTCTAGGTACATTTCCACAAAGTCAGAAATTTTGTAGAGTCAAGTGTGTGAGTAACGAATTATACCAAACAGGTGAAAATCATCATCATTTTCATATGTAGGTTGAAACACAGTCATTAACTGAAACAGAAACAGTTGCGAGGGTGAGGAACAGCCAATTAAGGGTGAGGATGAGGAAGACAGTTTCATGTCACAGGTCATACACCATGGCGAGATTAAGCATAGCAACAAGACACAAGGTAGTTATACTGCATCAGCAAGGTCTCGCCAACGCAAAGATTTGGGGGTTCAAGATTTCCTTATCAAGCTCTTTTGAAGGAACATCAAAAAAATGGTCAACAAGGAGAACAGTAGATGCAATTGTGACGCCCAGCTGCGCTTGGTATCACAGATCCTAGAAGAGTGCATTGATAGATTCCTCCACAAGAGGCCCCCATAAACATTCACACATCTCCACCTTCCACCTCAGACCAGCAGAGGGAGCCCGTTAGGGATATAAATAGGGAAGGTGGAGCTAGGTAGTGCAGTCTAGTCAAGTCTAGTTTAGAGTACAGAGTGATTCAGCAGTTTCTCTGAAGAGTTACCTCAGAGGACAAAGCCTGTTCCAGCTCCTGCAGCAGCTATCCTGCAGTGGAGCTCATCCAGACTAAGACTCAGTTGTAGCTCAGAATAGTTAGCTTAAGGTGTGCCGGCGCCATAAGATCGGTGAAGAGCGGCAAGCTGCCGTTAGTGTGAGTAGCCTAGTGAGGGCCTGAGCGTGGCCGAAGGCGAGTGGAAAGTGAGTAGCAGTGGGGGGCAGAGGAACTTACCCAGCTCACCCTGAAACATATACCGGACACCGGGTCTGAGCTTACCGGGATCTCTACGACCCAGTAAGGCATAACCGGAATCCCTGGAGAACTACAGGTCCCAGGTTCACCAGAGAGCTGATACGTAACAGAGCCAGGAGACACATAGGCCCCCCGTAAACTGGGAGCGTGTACTCCAAGAGAAGGCCCTACCACAACGTCAGCTGGTGCAGGACAGAGATAAAGTTAGGCCTAGCTCCAGGCAGGTCAGAAACTTACTACACAGAGGCAAGAAACAGGAGGCCCTACACCCGCTCATTGGGGAGGATCCTGATATGCACCCTTCACCCTACAGTGCTCCGGGACGTGCCTGAATTTCCATCAGTAAAAGGTACTGAAGTGACTTTCGTGTGTGCTCCTATTCTTGCTCTGACCCGGCTGGGTCCCCTCTGTCCTGCATCCCCCTCTCCGTACGCTGCCCTGAGGCCTAGCTCCACCTGTGGGGAGCTATACCATCGAGCTGCCTTATCACCGGCCTCAGTGGACTGCCGCAGCGCTGGTGATTCTCACCAGGAACCACAGGTGGCATCACGAACTTTCATAAACTTAACAAACAATCCCCTTTTAAAAGCTAACCCCAGGGTACGGGCCCGGGAGCCGACCACCGCGACATCCCCAAGGCCAGGCAAAGGCCCGGGTACCGAGTCGTCCCCATTCCCCTGGGCGAGTCACAATGGTTGGCCAACGAAACTTAGGGCACCAGATGGAAGACTGCTATTTACCATCGAAAATGGAAGATATCCAGCAGTGCCATCAGCTCAGAACAGACAGCAACCAGTGGCCCCCAGCTATACCCATCTACTGTTCGGAGAATGCTGGCCAGAAGTGGTCTCCATGGAAGAATTATGGCTAAAAACCAGACCTTTGACATGGAAACAAGACCAAGAAACCTAATTATGCAGAAAAACATACAGACTGAGGTACAGAAAAATGGCAGCAGCTGAGTCAAAACGTGAAATATTGGGCTGAAACAGAAGGCAGTTTGTTCGCTGAAGATCTGGAGAGAGATACAGTAATGAGTATCTGCAGGAACAGTGAAGCATGGTGGAGGGTGCTGCACATTTGGGCTGCATTTCAGCAAATGGAGTTGGGGATTTGGTCAGGAGGATTACTGGTTCCTCAATGCTGATAAATACAGACACATACTTATCCATCATGCAATACCATCAGGGAGGCATCTGATTGGCTCCAAATTTATTCTGCAGCTGGATAAAGACCCCAAACATACAGCCAATGTCACTGAGAACTATCTTCAGAGTAAAGAACTGCAAGGAGCCCTAGAAGTGATGATCCGGCCCCTACAGAGCCCTGACCTCAATATCAACCAGTCTGTCTGGGATTATATGAAGAGACAGAATGATGATATCCACAGATCTGTGGTTAGTTCTCCAAGATGTTTGGAGCAACCTCCTGTCGAGTTCCTTCAAAACTGTGCGCAAGTACAAGGGTATCTAGAAGAACTGATGATGTTCTGAAGGCAAAGAGTGGTCACCAAATATTGATTTGATTTACATTTCTCTTTTGTTTATTCCCTTTTCGTTTTGTTAAAACGTCTATTTTTTAAAACATTCTTACTTTCTAGCATTTTTTCCACACCTTCCTAAAACTTTTGCGTAGCCACTTCTAGGCACGTATAATTTAAACATCTACTGGCAGAGTATCGCAAAATCACGTTTGTTTTTTTAAAATCTGACAATTTTTCCCACTTATCTTTCGATATTTCGCACCAAGAGGAAGGGCAGGAAAGGACGCATATATATTATGGATAGGAAAAGTTTGTGGAAGGAAATAAGCATCGAAGTTGTCCTGTCCTACGATGGTGGGATAAAATGGCAGGGGCCAGGAACACGGAGGGGACGGTGGTTTACTTTGAACTTACCTGGGCTACATCTGAACACTAGGCCACAGCTTTACTTCTGGGATTAAAAAAAAAAAAAAAAAACCCTTGAAACTTTCACTTGCCAGGTATACGCAAGGCATTGATATTCCGTCGCAGTCATTGGCAATAACTCCGCTCCTCATTACTGTATGTATAGAGCACTCCATTAACCGCTCCGTACGCAGTCATTGTACAAGGCTGGGAAAACAACCCAAACATATTCAATAAAACAGAAAGTAATCAGGAGTACAAAGAGTCTCCTTGAAGACTGTGGCACCCCCGAGTCACACATGGCTGCTCTCAACAAAAGCAGAACATATTTTGCGAAAACAAGACATTATCAAGCGCTCAATGCGAGTGACTGGTCCAGCTGCTTGGCAGCTGCCGGGACGATGCTCCCCCCATTCTAGTTCTGAACCTGGAGACTTGAGCAGCCGGGGGATGGGCAATGAGCAGAATGCTAATGATCCTCCCCGTACCCTGGAGTTCAGTCCTGAAGGGGGGAAGTTCTGTCACTTCTACAGGTGTAGGATGAATTCCTCCAAATGAATCTGTCTACAGATTGTCAGCCGTGGCTCCTCCACTCATTGCCCATGGTACCAACAGGCGTGTGTCTGTGCATGCATGTGTGAAATTACTGGAAGCGCGTTCCACATCCGTCACGTTACAGGTGCCATAAATTTACAGACAACTTCTATACGATGAGAGATTTTCAGCAAGTCCAGAATTCTTATATTTTGGGGGGGTTAAAAACAATCCTAGTTCTTTTTTCCGCAATGTAGCAGAAAGTTATGATGTGGGGACTTTTTAAAATTGCTTTTCCTTCTGTCTATGTTGCCGTTTTTTCACGAAATGTATTGCATGGTGTTTGAAACATTTTTACAAAATATAGAAAACTTAAGTCAGAGGACAGATTCACACATCCGTGTTTCGAGATCCGAGTAGGGATCGTGATGCATGGACCGGCCGCAGGTCAACTGACCCCTCTTCCGAACTCAGCATGTATAAGCGTCTGTAGTTCTGGTCAGGAGACTTATAGCCAGTCCGTGATTATACACCGCGAAACACGGATGTGTGAATCCAGCCTAAAACTTTTTCTCCACTTTTACTCTACCTCTCCTACTGGAGTAAAATTGCCAACTTTTTTGTAACTTTTTAAAACATCACAATTCATATCTGTGTCTTACAGGTTCACGTCTACTTCTCTAACCGTGCCCAGTTTGACGTCTTCTTATTTTTGCAAAATTGTGAAGTCTCAAAAAGTCAGAAATGTTTGCAAAAAAAAATCAGTGTATGCCAAAAATTGTGACTTTTAATGCAAAAAAAATCTGACACAAAAGTTCCTCTAATGTTTTATTTCCAGAGATTTATATCTAGAATGCCAATTACTCTGATTCTCAGTGAATCCTGAGCGAGTCCAAAAAACAATCAAACAAGTTTCCATTCTTCATTTTTTGCACTGTCTCTGCTAGCTGTCAGTGAATGGGAACAAGCCTATTTACATTTACAAGTCAATTTAATAATATTCCAACAGATACAGGATCAAGGCTCTGGTATACTGATACATGTTCCTATTTAAACGGGTTGTCCGGGACTTAAACATTGATGGCCTATACTTAGGATAGGTCATCAATGTCTGATCGGTGAGGGTGTCACATAGTCCTCCATATTAATGAGCTCTGTATAACACCACCCCCACCACTGATTGGAAGCTTTCTGTGTGCCCTGTGCATAGGCAGAAAGCTGTACACATGTGCTGTACACTGTGCAACGTGTCATGTGTGACCACACTCTCCAGTGGCTCCAGCATACATAACCATATCACGTATCAGCAAAGTGTATAGGCAGGAATATACTGTAGATCATCATCAATATCATACATGATTTTGGCATCACCACCCAAGTGGTATGGGGGTCTCTCCCCTTCCACCAGTTGTTTGGCTTTCAACATACCAATCTTTTGTTCTCAGTGGAGATAGACTGCCGGCAGATGTGTCTGATGGTGACTTAATTCTTTCACCCTATCGAGAACATGCACGCTTAGCCATGTGATCATGCATGTGCATGGGACCATAGGTGCACGCTGCATGGATGTTCCTTCAAATACTAGCAATGGGATCCTGCATAAAGCCATTTCAAATTTTAAGTCAATGATAATTATTCATAATATCATGGAAAAATGACTTATTATTTTTCTAAATCTCTGACCGGCTTTCATGTCCAAATGACATAAGTGTACAGATCATTCACAGTTCACATTCACATGTGGGATATGTGCAGAACATTCTTGGCTATGAACAAGATTTTTTCAATCACTAATAGCAAGCAGAGATCTTGAAAAAGTTGAAGATCACGTGCCTGTAGTGGGCAATTGGATGAGATTGAATTGGCACTGACTCTATATGTCACATTAAGCCACATCATTCTCTTGGAACTGGGTCAGCTGCGAGAGAAAGATAAGAGTTCTGGAGAACACATAATTTTCCTGGGACTGGGTCAGCAGCAAAGGACACATATGACTTCTGGAGGAAACATCATTCTCCTGGGACTGGGCCAACAGCAAAGGACAGATAATGGTTATGGAGTACACATCATTCTCCTGGGACTGGATCAGCAGCAAGGGACAGATAAAGATTCTGGAGAACACATCATTCTGCTGGGACTGGATCAACAGTGAGGGACAGATAAGGGTTCTGGAGAACACATCATTCTCTTGGAACTGGGTCATCAGCAAGGGACAGATAAAAGTTCTGGAGAACATATCATTCTCCTTAGACTGGGTCAGCAGCAAGGGACAAATGAGAGTTCTGGAGAACACATCATTCTCCTGGGACTGGGTCAACAGCAAAGGACAGATAATGGTTATGGAGTACAAATCATTCTCCTGGGACTGGATCAACAGTGAGGGACAGATAAAGATTCTGGAGAACACATCATTCTGCTGGGACTGGATCAACAGTGAGGGACAGATAAGGGTTCTGGAGAACACATCATTCTCTTGGAACTGGGTCATCAGCAAGGGACAGATAAAAGTTCTGGAGAACATATCATTCTCCTTAGACTGGGTCAGCAGCAAGGGACAAATGAGAGTTCTGGAGAACACATCATTCTCCTGGGACTGGGTCAACAGCAAAGGACAGATAATGGTTATGGAGTACAAATCATTCTCCTGGGACTGGATCAACAGTGAGGGACAGATAAAGATTCTGGAGAACACATCATTCTCCTGGAACTGGGTCAGCAGCAAGGGACAGATAAGGGTTCTGGGGAACACATTATTCTCATGGGACTAGATCAGCAGCAAAGGACAGATAAGAATTCTTGAGAACACATCATTCTACTGGGACTGGGTCAGTAGTGAGGAAGAGATAAGGGTTCTGGAGAACACATCATTCTCCTGCACCTAGATCAGTAGTGAGGAAGAGATAAAAGTTCTGGAGAACACATCATTCTCCTGGGACTGGATCAGTAGTGAGGAAGAGATAAGGGTTCAGGAGAACACATAATTCTCCTGGGACTGGGTCAGTAGCAAGGAACAGATAAAAATTCTGCCCCCTTCTTAAAATAGACCCACTCTGGAAATCAGCTGACTCTTTAACCTTTGACAATCAGTTGATTTCACTGGTTTTGCATCGTCATACTTTTGAGTGAACAGTCAAGCATAGTACATGCCTGGGTTCAATCACTAGAGCTACTTTTTGCAACTTCTCTTTACTTTGTCTCATAGAAGGGATCTTTGGTCATCCATGGGCCTGAAAGTAAAAATAAATGAAGAAAGCCTTTAAGCAGGTAACCATGGAATGAGCCCGGCAGCTCAGTGATTATCCTCCGTCTTATTACAATAACCACTGGAGCTTCGGCTCTTCATAACCTTGACAAGATGCTTTGTTGTTCCGGGCATGTTAGATTGCAAGCTTGGCTGGGCTAAGAAGCCGAGATTGTATGAAAAGCTTCAACTCCCCCCCCCTACAAAATCAATAAATCACCACAATGGGCAATAATCGTGTCGCCTTAAGTCTTATCAGTCCTGAACAAAGGCGCCGTCTGAGACGCTGATTTCTTATTTCGTTCCAAACAAATCATCTTCTTGCGTTATTGACACAGCGTGTTTATCACAGTCCATCTCATTATCTTACAGGAAAACAACAGCATCTGGGAATTTCCTTCTTCCGAGTGTCAATCCCCATCTTCCCAGACTCCTCATGATCCACTTGTGAGTGGGGAGCTGGCTTCCAAGATCAGCAGAGATTGTTTTTTTTTTTTTTTGTTTTTTTTTAACAATTATTTTGATATAAACAGCTCAGAACTGGAGTAGATTCATGTAAATGGGAAGCAGTGGGGCTTGTAATTAGATTTGTGTACACTTTCATAAATTGCCGGGAAACATCAAAGCCCTGATAGAAGGTTGCAGTCCTCTTTATTCCCTTCTTCTGTTAATTGAACAGTTGATGTGTGGAAGGAGAGCGTTGGCTATAGAGGAGCACTATTTACAGACCCGCTGACAGCTCTACTGTGAAAATTAACAGGAACCGTGCTGCTGGTGTCACAGTTCGTCGCTGGCGAAGGGGGGGCACATTTGCTTTAAATTAGATTCTCATAATTTTTCTAGTCGTCTTTTTCTTATTATTGATTACTCTAGGAATGGAGATTGTAAAAGCAATATATTCTTGTGTGACTGGATGAAGAATGGTTCTTGGACAAGGAATATCTTAGTAGCCACTGTGGCCACGAGGGGGACCATGGAAATGAGTTACCTTACCAAAGCTTGCCCTGTCCCATGGAAGAGTAAAGCTCTGCACAAACTCTACAAATTTAACAACAAAAATTGGGCAGTCAAAGATAGGAAGATAGACAAGACCTACTCAACTGAAGTGGACTCTACCCTAATATATTCTTGTGTGACTGGATGAAGAATGGTTTTTGGACAGGGAATATCTTAGTAGCCACTGTGGTCATGAGGGGGACCATGAAAATGAGCTACCTAACCAAAGCTTGCCCTGTCCCATGGAAGAGTAAAGCTCCGCACAAACTCTACAAATTTAGCAATAAAGATGGGGTGGTCATAGATAGGAAGACAGACAAGAGCTACTCAACTGAAGTGGACTCTACCCTAATTTTGAGTCTACTTTTCAGCAATTTAAAAGGAATACAATCTAGAAGAGGTACAAGAAAAGGACTCATCAATGTACTGCAATGCTAACAACAAATATGGGGTAGCAGCCAAGGCAAAAAAATACTCTCTCATGTTGTCCTTACGTAAATTCGATTCTCCCACTTTACCTTATCTGGATGTTTGGTTAGTGTAGGTTGGTCCAAAAAGGGCTCATGAATCTTGTGGAGAAGGTCTCATTCCATTGAGGTAATTCTTGATTGTAGCTTCTATGGTCCATCAATCCCAAGAAAAAAAGGTTAGTGGAATGATAGGACTATTTTGAAGCCTCTTCTCTTCTAAGGAACCTGCAGTCACCATCATCTTTATTCAAGATTGTTCATATCATAGAGATCTGACTTTGGGGTATTTTTTGTTATGATAGATTTCAGATTGGCTTCATCTTATTTTTTATGAGGATCCCCTCCTCCGTATAGGCATTATGGATAGAGAAGAAAGCACAAAGGTTCCCCCCATAAGATGATTCCTGGAAACTATTTTCAATTCTCCTGTTGCTCAAATATCAATTTTGTGTTAGGAATCAAAATACGAATTGCCGATACCAGTAACTACAGGAAGACCGACGGAAATCTATATTTCAGACCAGTCCTTTCATCAGGTGTAGCCATTATGAAAATATTTTGGTACTCTGTCATCCTACCATGGAAAAGTGGAAAGAGGCAGAGAAACACAAGACCCTCCTGTCCTGGAGATAGTGAAAAATCAGCACCAAATAAGGATCCCATATAGAATTTTCCTGCAAAGCCCCTTCTCGTCCTTGTCCAGACTTTTCTTCACTGAGTTTACTTTGATCAGTATATACTACTGTATATTATATACATAGGATATGTCCGTCACTTGGACATAGAATAAGGGGGTCATGGTGACTCAGTTGTTAGCTCGGTTGCTTCTTGGGTTTCGATCCAAAGGAAACATCCACATGGAGCTTGTATGTTTTCCCCGTGTTTGTATCGGTTTTGCCCATAGTTCATCGTTAGTTAAAAGGGTTTTCGTTTTTCTTCATTAATGAACTCATCATTATCCCATTGTCCCATTATTAATATAATATTAGTCGCAATTCAGAATAGTTTCTTAGTCTTGATCGGCCTCAAGCTGTTTCCTTGTAGATCTCTTCTGTACAGTTTTATTTATTTATTTTGCTCACTTATATAGGGCCATTAATTCCACAGCGCTTTACAGACATTATAGGCACTGTCCCCATTGGGGCTCACAATCTAGATTTCCTGTCAGAATGTCTTTGGAGAGTGGGAGGAAACTGGAGAACCCAGAGGAAACCCACACAAACACGGGGAGAACATACAAACTCCTTGCAGATGTTGTCCTTGGTGGGATTTGAGCCCAGGACCCCAGCGCTGCAAGGCTGCAGTGCTAACCACTGAGCCATCATTCTAACCACTGAGCCACCGTGCTGCCCACAGTTGCCTACTTGTCATCATGAGACAATCTTTTTCACAAAGTTTAGTGAGTTTAGCTTCAACCCTACAAAAAAAAACTTATAATACATACTGTAGTCACATAACTATGAGTCCTGCAAAATGACAACCCAGCTCGGTTTCATCCATATGTATTGGCTCATGCAGGACAGGAGGATATGAATTACAGCGAAGATTTGTATAGTTTGCTCATGCAACAGGTAACTCATTTTATATAATTGGTGCTTCAATGTTGTTTTTCTTGAAGTTCCTAAATGACTTAACAGTGACATTAATCCTTCCACCAGGAGCATCCCGGCCTTTAAAGAGTACTTGAAGCACCAGTAATGGAGGCGGCTCATTATGCTCTGCCTCCATCTATAATAAATTACATCTCTCGCCTTTCAGTAGATTGACATCTTCCATCATAAGAGAAGGCGGCTAGGCTGGTTGGCTGGGTAGGGTTAGGATTGTAGAATTAGTTTCTGGTGATTTTTGAATTGATTAATTTCCACTGCAAGGTAACAGCTTCTGAATTGTTCTTTATGCTCTATATTTCTATGTCTTGAGCAGATCATGAGCTAATGGAGTTGAATAGAGTATTCTGAAATTAGGTACAACCAGAGAATCACCAGACAAATCTTTTTTTCTGAAGGGGTAAACCACTGTACAGATTGATTGACCATTGGGATATTAGGGCAGTACACAAAGGGGACTAGAAAGGGGCTACCGTTAATTAGTCAATTCTACCAGAAAATGGGCCTTCAAAAAGTGTTCCTCAAATATATTTTATTAAGCTAAATCAAGTGTATCAAGGCTGTATTGGTTAATAATGGGTGCTTGACATTTGATATTAGTAATGGGTCCTCCCTTACACCACTCAGTCTGTAGTTAGCATCGTGCGTAGCCCGATATATATGACCATTAATTTTTTTAGGGTCCCTAATGTTATGACTTTTGTCTACTGATATACATCGTAGTAGAGCTAAATTTGTAGTGTGCCCAGTTTTTCGGTGAACTGTGATAAATTAATGGAGTTATTTACAGCCCATGTACAAAGTTATCATATTGCCATGAGTTATGTCAAAATCACAAACTCAGTACTGCTGTTTCTTTATGTGGTGTATATCTTGCATATTTGTGCACTTCGCTTTCTATGTGGAGTTGTAATGTAGTCTGATAATCGAGATTAAAGTATATTTTTGCCATCATTACTTTATAGTCAATTACCTTTATATAAATACTCAAAGGATACCATATTATTTTCATGGTAAAGTTTAGGGTTAACAATTTATCCCACAAGAAGAAGAAGAAGTAATTAAAATCCTAAGGCTTTTGTCACTGTAATCAATAAGATATAAACCTGGATATTTTAACTAATTGATATTAGTCTGAAATACATAAGAGAACACTTCCTAGGGTCCCGCCATGGGTGAGAACAAGACCCCTGTAAGTACATAAGGAACGTTCCACAGTTAGAGTAAGCTTTGGATACTTGGTATTAGAGATGAACGGATCAATTCACTGGGCTCTGGTTCAACATCCAGGTCTGTGGTATCTTGGCGCTAAATAAGAGGTCGACAAATCTCTTACTATCTGCGGTCCCCGGCTTGGCTTTGAATAGCCAGTGCTGGCAAATCTATCCACTTATCTCCATTTGGTACTGACTGCTATGTATTTTAATATTTATAACTTTATAAATTTCATTAATAGTAGTGGCTGGGTGTTAGTGGGATAAAACGGTGCATAAACGGAATTGAATTGGATCCAAATGCTTGTGGGATTAATTGACTCTTCTTTATTAAGCTGAAGAATAGAAACAAATAGATTTTTAGCTCCAGACCAGAGGTTTCATCAGGTAAGTATCTTACTTTGTCTGGCATACTTACCTGACATAGATTCCTGTCTGGAGCAAAAAAATGTTTTTTTTCTATACTTCAGTTCAATAAAGAAGTGCCAAGTAATCCCACCATGTACGACATCTGCAAGGAGTTTGTATTTTCTCCCTGTGTTTGCGTGGGTTTCCTCCGGGTTCTCCAGTTTCCTCCCACACTCCAAAGACATACTGATAGGGAATCTAGATTGTGTGCCCCAATGGGACAATGCTGATAATGTCTATAAAACGCTGTGGAATATGATGGAGCTCCATAGCAAACTATAATAAATAATCACCTATCCACTGAGATCCACACCTGATCAGCAGAACAGTGAACTTTTATCCCCAATGAGACACTTTTATACTCATGTACATGCCCGAAGACCTCTCTATTACTTATCAAGATGCCGAGCCCTGTGGTCAGCTTAATCCGGCAGCTTCATAGAGAATGAATGGAGCAGTGGTCGGGCAAGTGCACTGACGTTTCATTCTAACAAGGATTAAAGTGCTCCGTTCTACAGATTGGTGCAGGACCAGCAGTAGGATTCCCTCAAGTTATAAGTTATCACCTCTCCTAGATGATAAATTATCCTCACTAGACCTCACCTATATTCTTGGAGAAAAATGAATCTGGGATCACTGCAAGTTTAGTCAACAATTGGGATACATATAAACAGTGTATTTACTAGAACAATTTCTTAAGATGTGGTATATACAGTATGCAGATGTACATAGGAATAGATGGAGCAGAAATGAATTTACCAAGTAACTGTTTCTTTATTCATTGTGATAATTTGGATTCACAGTGTCTATGCAAAATCACACCTAACACATCATGATATCACCATTAATTGTGCTGGGCTAGCCACGTCTGCTAAAAGTTGAGGCCTCCATGAATCAGAAATGTATTTTCTGCACACATTTAGATGCTCCATTGGATTGAGATCAGTGAAATTTGGAGGCCAATTCATCACCTTGAACTCTTTGTCATCCTCACCAGACCTTTTTCCTACTGAAAGCAGGCACCACCATTAGGGAATGTCACTGCCATGAAGGGGGTTACTTGGTCTGTACAATGTTTTCTTAGGCGACGTGTCATAGCCACAAGAGGGTCAAGAAACTAGCATTTCAAGAAGAACATTGCCCCATCACACTGCCTCCGCCGGCTTGTCTTCTTCCCATGGTGCACTCTCCTGAAATGCTTTTACCATGCCATTGACGCGCCCCCGGGGCAATGGGGTACTCGGCAGCCGGGCCTATGGATGCTCGGGGGGGTATGTCACAGTGGCTGGTCCGGTCTTTGGCCCATGGCGGTCAACCAAAAAGATGATTGTAACTTGGATAGAAAATAAAAATAAAGTAAATAGTTTGTGATGCCACCTGTGGTACCTGGTAAGGTTTACCAGTGCTGCTGCAGACCTCCAGGGGGTGATGGGATGGCAGCTGAGGTGTTTCTGCTCCCCACAGGTGGAGCGGGCCCCCGGGGCAGAGTGGACTTTGGTGGGTGGTGATGCTGGGACTTGTAGTGCAGGTGGTAGTGATGGCGCAGCAGGAGTAATTGACAGAGACAGGGGATTCGCTTCAATACCTTTACTGGTGTGACGAGCCCCCTGGGCCGTGGGGTACTCGGCAGCCAGGCCTCTTATGGATGCCGGTATGAGGAATATCACGGTGGCTGGCCCGGTCCGTGACCCAGGGTGGTCAGTAAAAGGGGAATAGATATTTATAGGGGATTTTTGGAAAGTTCGTGACGCCACCAGTGGAATGCGGCTAAGGGGTGCCGCCACTGCGGAGCAGTCCTCTGGAGCTGGTGTTACGGCAGCAGGGATGGTGT
Organism: Phyllobates terribilis; assembly: GCF_046119375.1. Classification (NCBI taxonomy): domain Eukaryota; kingdom Metazoa; phylum Chordata; class Amphibia; order Anura; family Dendrobatidae; genus Phyllobates; species Phyllobates terribilis. The sequence continues at coordinate 543,676,926 of NW_027362761.1, read as the reverse complement.
GGCTCTCCACAGGTAGAGCTAGCTCCAGGGCACTGTAAGATGTGAAAGCTGCGCTGGGCGTTGTAGTGCCGTGAGGGAGAGATGGCGCAGATGAAAGAAGGGATGGAGGCAGTGCGGTGCAGTCATCCGAGTTTTTACTCACAGTTCTTATGACAGTTCCACTGGTGCACTGTACAGTTGTCGGCCTCCCACGTCGCGCTGCGTTCACCAGGCAGGGGTTCAACACTTCCTCAGGCAGATCAGGAGTGCCTGACAGAACCCCACTTTCTTGTGTTCCTAACTAGACTGTCTTCTCGCTGGGTCTTTCTCCCTCCTGCCCTGCTCTTTCCACTCTCAATCCCGCTCGGGTGCTCTGAAGTCCCTACTGTCTCGTCGGAGTTCCCGGACCTGCTTGACCCTCACGGGGATTAGAATGAGGCTTCGGCAACTGACTATATAAGCCAGAAGCCTCCGGTTTTCCCAGCCGGGACGTAGAGTAACACGGCTGGACCAGGGGCCGGTCCTCTTCTTGCGGCCTACGATCCCTCTGTCTTCTGACAGATGCGGGGCGTACAGGTGCCTTCCTGCACTCGCCGTACCCCCTGGGATCCCTTCTTTAGATCGGAGCCTACTCCTCTGCTCCCCTCCTGGGCCTCTAGGACTGGGCCCTGCTTGTGGAGCAGAGCTCCTAAAGAGACTCTGCTCCCAGACTGTTCTCCACTAACTAACCTTTCTGTTCTGCCACCCTAAAATGGCTTCCCTTTATATATCTCACTCTATAGTGCTACCTTAAACTACTTCCTCCACCCACACCCACTACTGGTTCCCCCTACCTTTGGGTTCCCCCCACTCCAGCCAGGGACAGGGCTCAGCACTGTGCACATGCATCTTACTCTTCCAGCCAGCCTGGAGTAGTGTAGTGTTGAATGTGAGTGTTGGGGATCCGGGCTGTACTCCCTCCTTACCTGAGAGAAGGAGACACCACACCTCTGGGTGAGGTGCAGTACCTCTGTGGCGACTGAACCCTCAGGGGCGCCACAGGTGCGGATGTCAGGTATGGTCCAGGGTACTCAGTAGGATGGGTGCACTTCAGGACTTCTCCCCAGTGAGCGGGTATAAGGCCTCCTGGTCCGTGTCTGCCTCTCTGTATGCTCCTGGCCAGCCTGCAACTGGGCCTAGCTTATGTGTCGCGCAGTTCCTTCACCTGTCGCTCGGTAGTATGACCTTCTGCTGGCAACCACTATCCCTGGTCGCCGGGGCCTTCGTGGTTCCTGGTCCTGTAATGGGTCTAGCTTCAGGTCTGCCAGGGACTTGTAGTCCTCCTGGAATGCCGGTGGTCCCTACTGGGTATAAAGGACCCTGTAGGCGTGGACCCGGTGTCCGGTTTGTATCTTCAGGGTGAGCCTTATGATGCTCCTCTGCCCCTTTCAACTCCTCTCTCCTTTCTCCTTTTGCCTTCTGCCACACTCGGGGCCCTCAGAACTCAGCAGCAGACGTGCTGCGTCTTCACTGCTCTCAGCTTCAGCACGCTCTCAGACTCTCTGACTCTGTCTGACTGACTTGCCTGGCTCCACCCTCCATATATATCCCTAACGGGCTCCCTCTGGTGGTGTGAGGTGGAAGGGTGGAGGTGTTTGTATGTAGTGAGGGCCTCTTGTGGAGAAGTCCATCCATGCACCCTGGGTCCTGTGGCACCTGTGAACAGCAGGGTGCCACACCATCTTCTTCCATTGCTCTATGGTCCAGTTTCTATGCCCACATGCTCATTGTAGGCACTTGTGACGAGTAACAGGGGGCTGCAAAGTCACCCTGCTCGAGCTGTGGTTTCAGAGATTTTACTTTTTTCAAGAATTTGTACTACAGTATTTATTACTGTGTTATTAGTTAAGATGAGCTGGACTTCATTTTCCATATACATCATCAAGCCTTGGTCATCAATGACTCTGTCGCTGGTTTACTAGTTTGTCTTTCATAGACTACTCTTGATAGGTACTAACCACTGCATTCTAAGAGTAACCCTCACCTTATTTTCTTACTTTCAACACATTGTCTTAAAGAATTGACTGTTCACTCTGTCTTATATATCTGTCACAATTCCACCTGGACATGCTCATGCAACATCTACTTCTGGCACCAGGTGCTGTCGTATTCATTCTGTGGGTGTCACTGGTGATGGAGGAGACTTCATAACCGGAATCTTTGGGCGATGCAGGCTCTTTCCAGCCAGAGATATTAGTGTTGAGTGAGTTTAGTTGTGTGTGCTGTCCGACAGAAGTAATTAGCTTTTGAATATGGGACCGCACCACTCCTTACTTAAACTCTTTGGGAGTTGCCAGTTATAGTTTACACTTGCTCTGGTTCCGTCCTATTTTTCAGCTCTTGTTCAGCCTGTTTGATACCAGTTTTTGACCTCGATCCATGTTTTGACTATTCTTGAGGCTCACGATCCTGTTCCAGCCCCTGACCTCTTGGTATTGATGCAAAGTGTTTAACTCCCTCTGCCAGCTTACTCCATTGGCCAGCAGTCATTCAACCCAAGGGGTACCTGTGCAGGTCCAAGTCCCTGTACAGGGGTTTAAGGTTAAAGACTACGGCTCCCCACTCTAGTTGGAGTTGCTAGCACAAAACTTGCCTGTGGAAGCCCTATTAACACCTGCCATACTTCCTCTGACAGTGCTCCTCCTTTAAAGTATCCAGCCCCTAAAAGATGCCATTTTCATGAGGTAATCAGTGTTTCTTGCGTCATCTGTCAGCAGCTTACTCCTCCTAACTAGTAATGAGCGAGCATGCTCGTTACTCGAGATTTACAAACATGCTTGGGTGTTTTCCGAGTATCTTCAGCGTGCTCGAGTTTTATGTTTCAGTCACTCCGTGCACATGATTTGCGACTGTTTGACAGCTTTAATACATGTGAGGAATGCCTGTTTCTTAGGTATTTATTCCTCACATGTATTAAAGCTGTGAAACGGTCACAAATCATGCACACGGAGTGGCTGAAACATAACACCCGAGCATGTTCGCTGAAAAGGTTAACAGAACATACTCGCTCATAACTACTCCTAACACTTTTACAAACGGAGAGGATCTAGAGTATACATGTCCAACTCTGGCCCGTGGGCCAAATCTGGCCCGCAGGGTGGTTATATTTAGCCCACGATACCAGAACACCCCTATGTGGGGCCATTATTTTGCATGAAGGACTATGTGGGGCCCATTATTCTGTATGGAGGACTATGTGGTGCCCATTATTCTGTTTGGAGGACTACGTGGGACCCATTATACTGTATGGAGGACTATGTGGGTCCCATTATTCAATATGGAGGACTATGCGAGGCCCATTATTCTGTATGGAGGACTATGCGAGGCCCATTATTCTGTATGGAGGACTATGTGCGGCCCATTATCCTGTATGGAGGACTATGTGGGGCCCATTATTCTGTATGGAGGACTATGTGGTGCCCATTATTCTGTATGGAGGACTATGTGGGACCATTATTCTGTATGGAAGACTATATGGCGCCCATTATTATGTATGGAAGACTATATGGGGCCCATTATTCTGTATGTAGGACTATGTGGGGCCCATTATACTGTATACCGGTGTTGGCTCATGACTTTGTCCAAGTTTTTCATTTTGGCCCCCTGTGTGTTTGAGTTTGACATCCCTGATCTAGAGAGATAGCACCGGTAGAAATAGCTGTCAGTTGAATGAGCATTCAATTGACAATTATTGTACGTTTTTGGGCAGTTTATGGAGGGTGCGTCCCATATCTGAAAGGTAGCTCATCACGAATCAATTCACCCAATGTGAATGGATCAAATACCCTCACGCACATTCTAGTTTTAGGATCTTGAGTTGTCACTTGTGAGGCCTATCTGTATAAAGACACCTCTAGAGGTGTCAATATGTGCTGTGATTCAAGAAAGTAAGGGTTAATCGTCATTAATGCCAACTTGTGTTTTTGTGTAGCCAGAACCATCACTGGCATCTTATTTCAGCGGTGTTTCCTTAATTCCGGCTGTACTAGCGGCACAGGACAACTTTTTTTTCCCTATTTTTTTTCCTCCATGCCCATTGTTTTATAAATGAGCTCATAAATCAGTTGATGCTAGGCCGGAAATAAAGTGCCAGGCAGCCAGGCTCCCTGACAGGGGGTATGAATCATTCAGGCACAGAAGATGGCCTTTTGGGGATGAAGTGCTCATCTGCAGCGGTTTTTGTTTTTTCTTTTTTTCCTCTCTCCAGTCACATCTTTGTAACGGGGCAGGCAGCTGGCAGGACAGCGAGGAGCCCCTGAGGGACCGGCGGGCCTCACTCTATGTCTCTCCTCTCTCCAACTGTTTTGTGTCATCGAATTCATTACCTCCATATGGGATGAGAGGGGGAGACTGACAACCAGACTCATGTCCTCGACTAAAAACAGCAACTAATTGCTTCTATAATGTCGTTTTGTGGGTAGGGTGGGCAGAAGGGGTGCTTTTCTACAAAAATATGTAAAAAAAAAAATTGGATTTAAAAAAATCAACGAGGTCTCAACAACCTCACATCACATCGCAGCTTTTCTGAAGCTTTTATAAATGTCTGCAGAGTTCGAGATGCGAAGATTTACCACTTTTTATTATCTTATGTACATTCAATGCCCAAACTGTGCCATGCCATGCCCTATAGTGCCATAAAGACCCATATTGTGCCATACAGATCCCTATTATGCCATACAGATCCCTATTGTGCCATACAGCGCCTCTAATGTGCCATACAGACCCCTATTGTGCCATGCAGTGCCTTATTGTGCCATACAGTGCCCCTATTGAGCCATACAGACCTCTATAGTGCCATACAGTGCCCCTATTATGCCATGCATGCAGTGCCCTATAGTGCCATATAGACCCCCTATAGTGTTATACAGTGCCCCTATTGTGCCATGTAGTGCCCCTAAAATGCCATATAGACCCCTATAGTGCCATGCAGTGCCCCTATTGTGCCATACAGACCCCTATATTGCCATTCAGTGCCCCTATTGTGCCATACAGTGCCCCTATTGTGCCATACAGACTCCTATAGTGCCATACAGTAGCCCTAGTGTGCCATGCAGAGCCCTTTTGTGCCATGCAGTGCCCTATTGTGCCATATAGACCCCCATTATGCCATTCAGTGCCCTTATTGTGCCATATAGACCCCTATTGTGTCATACAGACCCCTATAGTATCATATAGTTCCCCCTATTGTGCCATGCAGTGCCCATATTGTGCCATGCAGTGCCCTATTGTGCCATATAGACCTCTATAGTGCCATATTGTGCCCTGCAGTCCCCTCCAGTGCCATACAGACCCCTATAGTGCCCCTATTGTGCCATGCAGTGCCCTATTGTGACATATAGACCTCCTATATTGTCATGCAGTGCACCTATTGTGCCATACAAACCCCAATTATGCCTTAGAGAGCCCTATAGTGCCATACAGACCAGACCCTTATAGTGCCATACCGTGCCCCTGTTGTGCTCTACAAACACCTATATTTTCATACAGACCACTACTGTGCCATACAAACCCCTATAGTGCCACACAGACCCCTATAGTGTCATACAGTGCCCTATTGTGCAATACAGACCCCTTTTGTGCCATACAGTGCCCTTATTATGCCATGCAGAGTACAATGCCCCCTTCTGTTAGGAGGGCGGTTGCAGACAACTTTATTATAATGGAACGCAACCGACCCTGGGGTCCCCGATGCAGCCTGGTGGACTGCTGCCGAACACTTTCCGGGTGAAAAGGAAAGCAACCAACTTAAATGATAAACCCTTCCGTGTTACTGCACACTGGAACGGGTATAGCGATTCGCTCTATCTCCGTTAACTGCACAGGAGGTGCGCGACCGGGGAAGTAGCTGTAGCCCTGTTAACTACACAGGGACTACACTGGCGGCGCTAGGATGCGTGTGTGACTACGCCGACGGGTACACGTGCCTCCAGCCGGCGTGCTACCGGACTGAAGGGTACTACTCCATGTGGCTGACAGGCGATAGCCATGAATAGGACGTCTGCTGGCTGCTCGGGGTGTTAGGCGACCCCTTTGGCAGAGCCAGACTGCTAGACGGAGCTACAGTACCTGCCTATTTCCACTAGCCTGCCTATGGAAACTACGTGGAACACAGTCGTCCAAACATCAGCATCACTGCTCCATGATCAGAGCGCGCTGCTATGTTTGTGGGCGGGCCTTTTAAAAACTAAGCCCTGCTCACTGTCGCACCATTGGTGACACCACCCGTGGACCAATCAGGCAGTGCCAGGTCACCGGGTCAGGTGGTTGCCAAACCACCAATCACGGTCCGCCTGGTCACGGGCATTCTCAGTGCGGTGAATCCTGGACTTAGACTCCAAGAGCCCTGTCTCCCTCCGCAGCCTATGCTTAACATTGCTAGGCACAAATACCCAAGAGACAATCTGTACATCTTGTGGACCAGCTAGGCGTTGGGGCTGACGACAATACTGAGCAGCATCAGCCCCAGCTGGACCGGAATGGGAAACCACAGAAGGTTCTGAACCCATTTCGAATCCAGCAACAGCCTGACGCCTAACACCTTCAGACAAGTCTACACTTCTCTGACTTGCACAGGACGCATATAATGTTTAAATTCTGCTAGGCAGAGGGGCAAATTGAACCTCCAGGGTATCGATGTCAAATTTTAAACACCCCCATCTCCCAAAAAATTATATATATTTCATGTCAGATATATTGCTGGTGTCCACGTACTCTGATATATGAATAGGACTGCTACTTCTGCATCCCCTACAGGTAATCTGGAGGTTCAGCCATGTAGAAGCCTTGCCTACTCTAATGTGAAAGAATAAGTCCAGCTCACCCTCATTCAATTTCTCTCAGGTTCGGAGCAGGGAAACATCTTTGCCAGGGCGTGATAAACTAAATTAACATTATGGTCCAGCTTCATGAACTTAAATGTCCTTTAATAGCACAAATTGCAATTCAAGTGAAAAAAGATAAAATACATACATCCAGGTGTAGATAAAATCCGTAAGAGAAACAATCAGCACACAGAGATCATAGATCTACGCGTTTTGAGTGTTAGACGCTCTTAGCCTATTCTGCTAAAAGTTTAGGAGTCCCTTTTTATTTTGAGTGACTCCCAAACAATAGAAAATTGTTTTTTTGTTGGATTTTGTAGCCATAAATCCAGCGTTAATAATCAGACTCTTTGTACTGTTTTACTGCATGTAACAAGCAAAAAGTACATTGCCTTTACTGCCACCTAGTGCACACATACTGTATATTATTACAATGAAAGAACATTTTTTTTTCTGTTATATTTTATGCATTTCATGTTTTGATAAGCAAATTTCTCTGGAAATAAATTCATCATTAATGATTCCCTAATGTAACGCGCCCAGGGGATGGGGACGACTCGGCGCCCGGGCCTTGTTTGGTTTTGGGGGATGCCGCGGTGGCCGGCTCCCGGGCACGTACCCTGGGGTCACTCTTAAAAAGCAAGGAAGGGGAGAAGGGATGATGGGGAAAAGGTGTATGGGATTGGAAAAGTTTGTGACACCACCCGTGGTGTCTGGTGAGGATCACCAGCGCTGCTACAGTCCTCTGAGGCCGGTGGTCAGGTTGCTTAGTTGGTGCGGCTCCCCACAGGTGGAGCGGGGCCTCAGGGCGGCGTAGGAAAAGGGATGCAGGACAGAGGGGACCCAGCCGGGTCAGGAGAAGAATAGGCATACTCACAACAGTTCACTTTAGTACCTTTACTGGTGGTGTTTCAGGCACGATCCAGGGCACTGTAGGGCAAGTGCCGGGACCCTGAGCAGGCGGAGGGGCCCACTGCCATTGGGCACCCGTCGCGCTATGGGACCCGTGAGTGGTGCGGTGCCGGTGTCAGGGCCCGCCACCCCCCCCCCCTGCTTGCTCAGGGCCCCGGCAGCCGGCACAATACTTACCCCCCTCCTGTGCCTCCGCAGCGTCTTCCGCGTCCTCTGACTGTGACATCTCAGGTCAGAGGGCGCGGTGATGTCTTTACACCGCCGCTGGAGTCCGGAGCAGCACCAGCAGCAGTTAAGAAGTGAGGTGAGTATTGGATTTTTTTATTTTTTTCATGTATGGGGGCATGGGGCATTATATGGTGGGGGGGGGTGTGACATCCTTCATGGGGCATTATAAGGGAGGGGGAGTGTGTGACATCCTGCATGGGGCATTAATTATAAGGTGAGGGGGGGTGCGACATTCTGCATGGGGCATTATAAGAGGGGGAGGGGGGAAGTGACATCCTGTATGGGGCATTATAAGAGGGGGAGGGGGGAAGTGACATCCTGCATGGGGCATTGTAAGGGGGGGTGACATCCTGCATGGGGCATTATAAGGGGGGGAGTGACATCCTGCATGGGGCATTATAAGGGGGGGTGACATCCTGCATGGGGCACTATAAGGGGGGGTGACATCCTGCATGGGGCATTATAAGGAGGGTGGGTATGTGACATACTGCATAGGGCATTATAAGGAGGGTGGGTGGGTGACATACTGCATGGGGCATTATAAGGGAGGGGGTGGTCTGACATCCTGCATGGGTCATTAAAGGGGGGGAAGTGACATCCTGCATGGGGCATTATATGGGGGGGAGAGGTGACATCCTGCATGGGACATTATATGGAGGGGGGAGAGGTGACATCCTGCATAGGGCATTAAAAGGGGGGGGTGACATCCTGCATGGGGCATTATAAGGGGGAGTGACATCCTGCTTGGGGCATTATAAGGGGGGAACAGCCTGCATGGAGCGTTATATGGGGGCCAGTATTCTGTATGGAACGTTATATGGGGGCCAGTATTCTGTATGGAGTGTTATATGAGGACCAGTATCCTGTATGGAACGTTATATGGGGACCAGTTTCCTGTATGGAGCTTTATATGGGGACTAGTATCCTGTATGGAGCATTTTATGGGGGCCAGTATTCTGTAAGGAGCGTTATATGAGGACCAGTATCCTGTATGGAACGTTATATGGGGACCAGTATCCTGTATGGTGCTTTATATGGGGACTAGTATCCTGTATGGAGCATTTTATGGTGGCGAGTATTCTGTATGGAGCGTTATATGGGGACCTGTATCCTGTATGGAGCGTTATATGGGGCTCAGTATCCTGTATGGAGCTTTATATGGGGACCAGTATCCTGTATGGAGCATTTTATGGGGGCCAGTATTCTGTATGGAGCTTTATATGGGGACCAGTATCCTGTATGGAGCGTTATATGGGGGTCAGTATCCTGTATGGGGCATTATATGGGGGCTAGTATCCTGTATGGAGCATTATATGGGGACCAGTATCCTGTATGGAGCATTTTATGGGGGTCAGTATCCTGTATGGAGCATTATATGGGGTCCATTATACTGTATGGAGGACTATACTGTCCGGTCTGCACTGTGCGCTGTGAGGATTCGCCGGTTTCTGAGCTATTGTAGAATTTACAATAGATATCTCTCATGTAATGAAGTAAGCGAAATCTTTGCATTGTACTATATATATATATTTCTCTGTGGTATCTGTGCATCATGAATCGTGGTATGTGCTGAAGGGGCCCACTGAGACTCTTTCGCCTAGGGCCCACAAAAACCTGGAGCCGGCCCTGATTTCAGGACTCTCCCCAGTGAGCGGGTGTTGGGCCTCCTTTTTCTTGCCTTTTTCTGGTAAGTTTATGACCTGCCTGGAGCTAGGCCTAACTTGGTCTCTGTCTGGCACCTGCTGACCTGGTGGTAGGGCCTTCTGTTGGAGATCACACTCCCTGGTCTCTTGTGCCTCTGTGATTCCTGACCCTGGGATAACGGTCAGCTTCTGGTGTTCCTGGGACATGTAGTTCGCCAGGGGTTCCGGTTGTTTCTGCTGGTCCTAGAGACCCTTGCAGACACGGACTCGTGTCCGGTATATGGTTGTGGGGTGAGCTAGTTAAGCTCCTCTGCCCCCCTATGTAGCTCGCTTACTCCACTCGCCTTCGGCCGCTCAGGGCCCTCACTAGGCTTCACACTGGCAGTAGGCCTCGCTACTCTTCACCGCTCTTATGGCGAGTCGACACGCCTTAGGCTCCCTAACCTGAGGTCCTGAGTCTGGGCTGGACTGACAACCTTTCTGGCTGCAGCAGACTGTAGACTTAGACTGTAAATTCCAGACTTAGACTGTAACTGGACTCCTTACAGGCTTCAGACTTACTCCAGACTTCAGACCAGACTGAACTGCCTAGCTCCACCTTCCCTATTTATATCCCTATCTGGGCTCCCTCTGGTGGTCTGAGGTGGAAGGTGGAGGTGTGTGAATGCTGTGAGGGCCTCTTGTGTAGGAATCCGTCCATGCACCCCTCTAGGATCTGTGGCACCAATGCGCAGCAGGGCGCTACAAATGTAACAAAGGAGCATTGAGACCCTACATCTGACGCGCCCCTGGGCCTGAGTCGCGCAGCGTTGCGCACGCGGGAGCCTACCCGGAGCCGGATCAGATGGGGGTAGTAGTCTCGTGGCGGTGACCCGGTCCGTGCCCAGGGAGTCAGACTAAGTGGCAGTCTATTAGCAGTAGATGGTGGATGACTACGCCACCCGTTGAATGCAGCTATGGAGCTGCCGCTGCAGGGCAGACCGCTGAGGCCGGTGGAAGGATGGTGCAGCGTGGATGGTATAACCCCCAACGGGAGGGGTATGGCCTCAGGGCAGCCGACGTGGATGATGGGGATAGCAGGGACCACTCAGAGACGATGCGGTGTAGTTCAGGGTCTTTACTGGTGACAAAGATAGACCCTCCCGGAGTACTTGCTAGCAATCGGGGCCTGGTCAGTCCTTGAGCAGATGGGATCTCCCCTGGCCAGGCGGAGTTGTAGGCCTTCCCAACTAACTGTACTCTTCTGGCTACCTTGCTAGAGGCAGGTAAAAGTAGCCCACGTCCCTGAGTGTACCGTGTGGTGCTCACCCGTATGGCCGGTGACTCGGGGCCTTCTAATGGCTTCCGCTCCACGATGGCGGTGCTGGTCCCACGCGTGTGACCGTGCCTTCGGGTTTCTGGGCCAGAGGACCTGCAATCCCCTGCCGGTCGGTTTCTGCTGCTGGGTAGAGATTAGTCCCCACAGCCTCGGACTCCAGGTCCGGTGATACTTCTCAGTCAGGGCGAGCTCTGCAGCTGCCAGCCCCTGACTCCTTGTAACACTGCTCCCACAGAGCTCCTGATATTCTGTTCCTATATTTGCTTCTTTTCTCTGTCTCTACTTCTTCTCTACTCACTAACCCTGCCTCAGCCCTAGGTTTATATAGGGGAAGTTCTTCCCCTCCCAGGACTGGGCAGGAGGTGTGGCATGCATAGGATCCCTGACCAAGAGACCTCCCACCTGCTCTCAGACGTAATATCTCTATCACTGTGGCAACCAGACCCCTGGGGTGTCACATTCCCCCCTAGTGAAATTTAGTACTCCGGGACTAAACATATTTTTGGAAAAACATAACAAGGTATAACAATAACAATACAATAAAGAAACACATAAAGGTGGTCACGGCATGTCCGTAACCGGGTGCAGTCTTTGAAGAAAGCAAGGTGTCCATTTCACCAAAACAGGGAGACGTAACCAGGTAGGGGTCTGTCCTGCCCCGAGTCCTTAACAGTCTTTAGTCCGTCCTGGGTTACGCTCCAACTATGTACAAAGGATTCCCGGTAAATCCACCAAAGTCTCCTATAAACAACTAGAAACACATAATTATACACAAGCAACAAGAAAAACAGGTAACCACAAATAAAACAATTTATACATTTCAAATCCTCCAACGTGCGGGTAACTGGCCTCTAGTGGCCCTAGTGGACCTACGGAGCTGACTGTCTAGCCCTGAACTACAGGGTGTAGGAGCTGTCAAGGGTAAACTGGGCAGCTGTCTACCGGCTCCTTGGCTCACTAGGGGTACGGCAGGCTCACTATAAGCAGAGGGTTGATCCTCCTGTTCTGCTTGTGTGGAGTCTTCTGCCTCCTGGACCGGCTGCTCTTCCAGCTCTACCTGTCGCTCCGTAGGTGCTTGGGATGCTGGTTGGAGGAAGGTGAGTACGGGTACCACAACTGCGCCATTGACTTGAGTCCAAGACCGAGGGAAGTCTCCGAGCACAGTACTAACCATGTCTTCCCTTTCCTCTACGGGTCGAGGGTCTTCTTGTTCCTCTTCAGGGTTCCGTAGCTGTTCGGGACACTTCTTCAGGTGATCCCGGGATACAATGGTTGTGGTTTCCCCTCCGTCTTTACTGATGGTACAGACCTTTGGGTTGTCGTGGCTTGAGGGCAGTACGGTGTACGGGTCCTTCTCCCACTGGTCGTCCAACTTGTGGAGCCGTCTTTTTCTCTTCAAGACCTGCTCTCCGGGTACCAGGGGAACAGCGGGAGCATACTGGTTGTAAGTTTTCTCTTGTCTTTCCCTAGCCTGACAGAGACTTCGCTCCACGCTCTCCTGTACTCTCCGGTACTGCTGCTGCCTCTCTGTGTCCCAGTCTGCTTCTGGTGAAGTGTCCTCGGGTGTCAGGACTCCCATTTCCAGGTCAACAGGTAACTTACCAGGTCTCGCCCTCATTAGGTAAGCCGGGGTACAGTTGGTGGAACCTACCGGGATGTGGTTGTATAGGTCCACCAGATCGGGCAGCTTCTCAGGCCACAGACCGCGTTCTTCCAGGGGCAACGTTTTCAGAAGATCCATTACCACCTGGTTCATTTTCTCACAAAGTCCATTAGTTTGCGGATGATAGGGTGTCGTCCTTATCTTCCGGCAGCCATACAGAGTGCAGAATTCTTGGAAGACCTCCGCTTCAAAGGCAGGTCCCTGGTCTGTCAACACTTGGTCCGGGTACCCGTGTGGACGGCAGAAATGCTGCTGGAAGGCTCTAGCTGCTGTTCGAGCTGTTAAGTCCTTGACGGGGACGACAACCAAGAACCGGGAGTAGTGATCCACGATGGTTAGTGCGTAGACGTAGCCACTTCTGCTTGGGGTCAGTTTTACATGATCCAAGGCTACCAGTTCCAACGGCTGCTGGGTGACGATGGACTGCAGGGGAGTCTTCTGGCTGGCACGGTCCTTCCTTCTTAGGTTGCACGGGCCACAGTCTCTGCACCACCTCTCGATGGTTCCCCTCATGCCTACCCAGTGGAACCGCTCGCGCAGCAGGAACTCCAGCTTCTTCCATCCGAAGTGTCCAGCCCCGTCGTGGTATGCCTCCATCACCATGGCTGCGTCTCTTCGTGGCACCACTACTTGCCAGATTAGTTCATGCGTCCGGGAGTTAACCATTCTGCGGCACAACTTCCCCTTGTAAAGGAACAGTCTACTCTTTTCTGCCCACAGTTGCTTGGCTTCCTCCGGAGCGTCTGGGTCAAGGCGAGCCTCTGGCCGAGTCAGCATCTCCTTCACCAGCCGGACGGCAGGGTCACTGTCCTGCGTTTCCGCCCAGTTGTAGTGAGGTAAGGGGTTAAGCGTAGCGCCTTGCTTACTCCTTACCCGATGGGAATACTGGATAGTCCCATGACGGTGAAACGCGGGGAGTTCGACTTCTTCCAGTCCCTCTGGATCTTCTCCTACGTCCGGTAGGTTTGGCATCCTGGACAGGGCGTCCGCGTTGATATTGGAGCGTCCTGCCCGGTATTTGATGGTGAACTCGTAGTTGGACAGGCGGGCCATCCATCTCTGCTCTAGGGCACCGAGTCTTGCCGTGTCCAGGTGTGTCAACGGGTTGTTATCCGTGTACACGACGAACCGGGAAGAAGCGAGGTAGTGCTTAAAGCGTTCGGTGACTGCCCACACCACTGCCAGGAACTCTAGCTTAAATGAGCTGTAATTCTCAGGGTTTCTTTCGGTGGGTCGCAGTTTTCGGCTGGCGTAAGCGATTACTCGCTCTTTCCCCTGCTGGATCTGGGACAGCACGGCTCCTAGCCCGATGTTACTTGCGTCGGTGTAGAGGATAAAGGGCTGGCTGTAATCCGGGTACGCCAGGATTTCATCCCCCGTGAGGGCCATCTTCAGCTGGCGGAAGGACTCTTCTTCCAACTTCTCCCATCTGAAGGGCGGCTTCTGGTTCTTGGCCTTCCGGGACTGGCCTATCAGGAGGTCTTGCATAGGCGCTGCCTTTTTGGTGAAACCGGGGATGAACCTGCGGTAGTAGCCTACCAACCCGAGGAACTGCCGCACTTCCTTTACACTGGAGGGACTTGGCCATTCCTTAATTGCGGTGATCTTATCAGGGTCGGGAGCCACTCCGTCAGCGCTCACCACGTGTCCCAGGTACTGCACCTTTGGTTTCAGGAGGTGACACTTGGAGGGTTTCACCTTTAGGCCGTAGCTTGCCAGAGCTTCGAACACTTCCGCCAGGTGTTTCAGGTGGTCCTCATAAGTCTTAGAATATACGATGACATCGTCCAGGTACAACAGGACCGTCTCGAAGTTTCTGTGGCCCAGACAGCACTCCATTAATCGTTGGAAGGTTCCTGGTGCGTTGCAGAGTCCCAACGGCATACAGGTAAACTCGCTAAGTCCCATCGGGGTGGTGAATGCGGTCTTCTCCCGGTCCGCCTCTGCTACAGGAACCTGCCAGTACCCACTAGTGAGATCCAAGGTAGAGAAGAAGTTAGCAGATCTTAAAGCAGCCAAAGACTCCTCTATCCTTGGTAAGGGGTACGCATCCTTGTGTGTGATACGGTTGATTTTCCGGTAATCTACACACATCCTCATGGTGTTGTCTTTCTTTTTGACTAAGACTAGTGGAGCTGCCCAGGGGCTACAGCTATCCCTGATCACCCCAGCCTCCTTCATGCCTCTAAGCATCCCCTTGGCGTGTTGGTAGTGTGCAGGGGGTACGGGTCGATACCTCTCTTTTATGGGAGGATGGTCTCCCGTGGGGATGTGGTGTTCTACCCCCTTGACTCGCCCGAAGTCTAACGGGTGTTTACTAAACACTCTCTCGTACTCTTGAACCACCCGATAGACTCCCTGTTTCTGGTGTGAGGGAGTGGAGTCAGTACCCAAATATAGTTGCTGACACCAGTCCTCCATTGTTTTCTTAGAGCCGTTACCTTCCTCCGGGTGAGATGGAGGCAAGGGTTCCACAGATTGTATAGCATTTTGGTTGATGGTATATAATTTGGCTAGCGTGGCATACCGGGGCAGGTACACTTCCCTCTTCCCGATATTGATTATGCGAACGGGCACCCTCCCATGGCGTACATTAACCACCCCCCGTGCTGTCAAGATAGTGGGCCTACTGTCTGAGTAAACTGGCTCTACCATTGCCTGGTAATCTCTACCTCTCAGACCAATAGCTGCCCGGCACCAAATCATCATTTCACTTTTTGGGGGCATGGCAATAGGGAAAGGGTCACACATTCTCACGCTACCAATCTCACCGCCGGAGAGTTCCACCGGTTGCCGTCGCATCAGTGCCCGGATCTCTTTTTGGAGCACTCGCTGCTCGCCGGAGCTGGCGTTCTTGGCAACCTGCTGTAAAAGGAAAATCACCTCTGCAAGACAATTTTCAATTACATTAGTTCCTAGAGTTATCTTTGGGTGACTCTCGTGTTTGTCAATGTCTACAATGATCAGTCCCTGTGCTGCCAGTTCAACTCTACCAATTTTAATGGTCACCTCTTTAAATCCGATCTGTGGCACGGGCTGACCATTGCTGGCGATGATACTCAAATCGTCGTCAGGGTAGCGGGTAATATCCGAGTCATTCCAGTACTGCTTGAAGAGCACGTACGGGATGGTGGTGACCTGTGATCCGGTGTCCAGTAGGGCACTCATAGGAATGCCATCCAGTACCACAGGCAAGACTGGACGTCCGCCCACATATTTGTCGCGCCAGTTCGATGGGCCTGATGATCTTTTTCCTAGGGGTTGGCCCTCTACCCTAGGTTGTGCCCGTTTAAAGGACAGTACCTTGCCATATGTCCGGGTTGATTGCAGCGGCGGCAGATGGGTTGTCTGTCCTCGTTGTATCGGTCGCTGGGTCTTCCTCTGGCCGGTGGGGTCCTCCTTGGTCGACGCCACGGGATGTCCTCCGGTCCGGATGCCAGCTGGATCTTCCCTGGAGTGGAAACCTGTAAAGACTGCACAGTTCGGGTTAGCGCAGCAACGCTTTTAGCTAGCTCTTGGACCTGATGGTGCAGGTCTGGAGCCGAGTCATTGTTCAAAGCCTGCGCATCAGCTCCCACAGGCCCTGCCGACAAGGGCGCCGCCTCCTGGTGGTAAGTGGTAGTGGGGCGTCTGTGGGTCACAACGCCACCTGGTGCCGGTTCTCGGAGCACCCGGATGGCTCTGTCCTTGAACTGTGCAAATCCCAGATGAGGGTCCTGTAAGGCCAT
Organism: Phyllobates terribilis; assembly: GCF_046119375.1. Taxonomy (NCBI): domain Eukaryota; kingdom Metazoa; phylum Chordata; class Amphibia; order Anura; family Dendrobatidae; genus Phyllobates; species Phyllobates terribilis. The sequence continues at coordinate 543,660,595 of NW_027362761.1, read as the reverse complement.
TGCCCGCAACTGGGTTCGGTGGGCATTGCAATATAAACTCTCTATAAATTGTTCAGTTAACAGCCTGTCCTCGTCTCCCACGCCGTCAGGGTCGGTCTGCTTAATGGCCCTCAGGGCCTCTTGTAGGTTCAGGGCATAGTCCCTTATACTCTCATGTGCCCGCTGTTTGCACCCGTAGAATCTAAGCTTGATCTCGGCTGAGGTGCGGGTATCAAAGGTGTCCCTCAGCCGGGTTAGTATGCCTGCGACAGTCCTCCCCCCAGGTGGCCAGGACTTTACCTCCCTTTGGGCTGCCCCGGTTAATTGGGCCACCAGGATGCTCACTTTTTGCTCTTCTGTGAGGGGGTACACCTGGAAGAGGCTATCCAGTTTTTCTCTAAAGTCCTGCAGGGTATGTGACTCCCCTGAGTACTGGGGTAGCCAGGCTGCCCCCGGGATATAGGGCATGGTGAAAGGCATGACCGCCACAGCGGTGGCGCTGGCGGGGGTTGGAGCGGTGAAGCTCTCCTCCGTATCCGACATCCTTCTCCCCCCTAGTGGACCGTGGCCTACCTTGCGATGATCCTCTTCCGTAGGCCGCGGCTCCGCAGTGGATCGTCAGGGTTGAGGACCTTCCGTCGCGCTACTGTGACGTCGGCGTCTGCTGGGCTCCTTCCAGGACCTTACGCAACGTCCGGACGTGAGGCGGGGCTTCAGTTCTCGCGCGCTTTCGGAGTCCACGCCTCTCTTCTTCCCGCGCGGCGTCTTCAAGATGGCGGCCAACGGCGGGAAAACTCCACGGATGGCGGGAAGAAGGCTGAAGATGGCGCCGGATGGCGGGAAAACCTCACGGATGGCGGGAAGAAGGCTGAAGATGGCGCCGGATGGCGGGAATCTTCACGGATGGCGGGAAGAAGGCTGAAGATGGCGCCGGATGGCGGGAAAACTTCACGGATGGTAAGTTTTAAAAGTCTCTTTTTCAGGCACGCAGTACCCGGTGGTTGCGGGCATGAAATCCTGCTGACTACGCCAAAAGTTGACGCGCCCCTGGGCCTGAGTCGCGCAGCGTTGCGCACGCGGGAGCCTACCCGGAGCCGGATCAGATGGGGGTAGTAGTCTCGTGGCGGTGACCCGGTCCGTGCCCAGGGAGTCAGACTAAGTGGCAGTCTATTAGCAGTAGATGGTGGATGACTACGCCACCCGTTGAATGCAGCTATGGAGCTGCCGCTGCAGGGCAGACCGCTGAGGCCGGTGGAAGGATGGTGCAGCGTGGATGGTATAACCCCCAACGGGAGGGGTATGGCCTCAGGGCAGCCGACGTGGATGATGGGGATAGCAGGGACCACTCAGAGACGATGCGGTGTAGTTCAGGGTCTTTACTGGTGACAAAGATAGACCCTCCCGGAGTACTTGCTAGCAATCGGGGCCTGGTCAGTCCTTGAGCAGATGGGATCTCCCCTGGCCAGGCGGAGTTGTAGGCCTTCCCAACTAACTGTACTCTTCTGGCTACCTTGCTAGAGGCAGGTAAAAGTAGCCCACGTCCCTGAGTGTACCGTGTGGTGCTCACCCGTATGGCCGGTGACTCGGGGCCTTCTAATGGCTTCCGCTCCACGATGGCGGTGCTGGTCCCATGCGTGTGACCGTGCCTTCGGGTTTCTGGGCCAGAGGACCTGCAATCCCCTGCCGGTCGGTTTCTGCTGCTGGGTAGAGATTAGTCCCCACAGCCTCGGACTCCGGGTCCAGTGATACTTCTCAGTCAGGGCGAGCTCTGCAGCTGCCAGCCCCTGACTCCTTGTAACACTGCTCCCACAGAGCTCCTGATATTCTGTTCCTATATTTGCTTCTTTTCTCTGTCTCTACTTCTTCTCTACTCACTAACCCTGCCTCAGCCCTAGGTTTATATAGGGGAAGTTCTTCCCCTCCCAGGACTGGGCAGGAGGTGTGGCATGCATAGGATCCCTGACCAAGAGACCTCCCACCTGCTCTCAGACGTAATATCTCTATCACTGTGGCAACCAGACCCCTGGGGTGTCACACATCAACTTCACTTTAATGTATGAGGAGGATATTTCAGTTCTGAAGCCTAATGAGTTCAGCTCTGGGGTATAATACAGGATGTAACTCAGGATCAGTAATGTAATGTATGTACACAGTGACTGCACCAGCAGAATAGTGAGTGCAGATCTGGAGTATAATACAGGATGTAACTCAGGATCAGTACAGGATAAGTAATGTAATGTATGTACACAGTGACACCACCAGCAGAATAGTGAGTGCTGCTCTGGAGTATAATACAGGATGTAACTCAGGATCAGTACAGGATAAGTAACGTAATGTATGTACACAGTGACACCACCAGCAGAATAGTGAGTGCAGCTCTGGAGTATAATACAGGATGTAACTCAGGATCAGTACAGGATAAGTAATGTAATGTATGTACACAGTGACTGTGTAAGGGAGAAGATCGAGGTGTAAGTACCGTCAGAGCAAGGGATCTGGAACTGCCGGGGCCGATCCTCTGGTTGCAGGGGGAAGACAGACTGCGAGCACAGGAGTCAGGTGACTGGGAAGCTGGGGGCGTGTCCAGAGTGAGAGCTGGGAGGTCAGGTGACCGAGAGACTGGTGGCGTGGGTAGAGAAAGGAAGAGACGAGGACGTTTGCGCGGGAAAGTGGAGCTGGGTCCTGTTCAGCAGAGCAGTGTGAGAGGGTCCAGGCTCCTGGCTCCAGGACTGGGAGCAAGAGCCGAGTGCAGTGGACCGGAGGAGTCAAGCCGACTAGAGAAGAGACGCAGGGTCGGTGGAGCCGAGCACGTGAGGTGCCGTGTTATGGACTAGGGGCTCAGCGGGTAAAACCGGAGACTGCCCGCTGCCGCCAGAAGACGGAGCATTGTTTGGGCGGGGAAGCCTGAAGAAATCAACACCGGCCTCAGCTGGCAACTGCCTTGTGGAGGAAAAGAGTCAGCTAAGTGTAAAAACTGACGTTTACAACCGGTTCGACTCTGCTATATCTAGTTAAACCGTGAACTGTCAGTTAAAGACTTCTACCTGCTACTTCCCTTGTTTTCCCCCATATTTTCCCCTGATACTCCCTGCGTGGAGATTTACCCTGCTATTATAAAATTCCCCTGTTTATTAACCCCGTATTGGCTGCTCTGTGTTTCTGTGTCACTGCATCTAAAGTACTTGTGTTACAACTGCATGAGCAGAATAGTGAGTGCAGCTCTGGAGTATAATACAGGATGTAACTCAGGATCAGTACAGGATAAGTAATGTAATGTATGTACACAATGACTGCACCAGCAGAATAGTGAGTGCAGCTCTGGAGTATAATACAGGATGTAACTCAGGATCAGTACAGGATCAGTAATGTAATGTATGTACACAGTGACTGCACCAGCAGAATAGTGAGTGCAGCTCTGGAGTGTAATACAGGATGTAACTCAGGATCAGTACAGGATAAGTAATGTAATGTATGTACACAGTGATTGCACCAGCAGAATAGTGAGTGCAGCTCTGGGGTATAATACAGGATGTAACTCAGGATCAATACAGGATCAGTAATGTAATGTATGTACACAGTGACTGCACCAGCAGAATAGTGAGTGCAGCTCTGGAGTATAATTCAGGATGTAACTCAGGATCAGTACAGGATAAGTAATGTAATGTATGTACACAGTGACTGCACAAGCAGAATAGTGAGTGCAGCTCTGGAGTGTAATACAGGCTGTAACTCAGGATCAGTACAGGATCAGTAATGTACTGTATGTACACAGTGACTGTACCAGCAGAATAGTGAGTGCAGCTCTGGAGTATAATACAGGATGTAACTCAGGATCAGTACAGGATCAGTAATGTAATGTATGTACACAGTCACTGCACCAACAGAATAGTGAGTGCAGCTCTGGAGTGTAATACAGGATGTAACTCAGGATCAGTACAGGATCAGTAATGTAATGTATGTACACAGTGATTGCACCAGCAGAATAGTGAGTGCAGCTCTGGGGTATAATACAGGATGTAACTCAGGATCAATACAGGATCAGCAATGTAATGCATGTACACAGTGACTGCACCAGCAGAACGGTGAGTGCAGCTCTGGAGTATAATACAGGATGTAACTCAGGATCAGTACAGGATAAGTAATTTCATGTATGTACACAGTGACTGCACCAGCAGAATAGTGAGTGCAGCTCTGGAGTATAATACAGGATGTAACTCAGGATCAGTACAGGATAAGTAATGTCATGTATGTACACAGTGACTGCACAAGCAGAATAGTGAGTGCAGCTCTGGAGTATAATACAGGATGTAACTCAGGATCAGTAATGTAATGTATGTACACAATGGCTGCACCAGCAGAATAGTGAGTGCAGCTCTGGAGTATAATACAGGATGTAACTCAGGATCAGTACAGGATAAGTAATGTCATGTATGTACACAGTGACTGCACAAGCAGAATAGTGAGTGCAGCTCTGGAGTATAATACAGGATGTAACTCAGGATCAGTAATGTAATGTATGTACACAATGACTGCACCAGCAGAATAGTGAGTGCAGCTCTGGAGTATAATGCAGGATGTAATCCAGGATCAGGGTGCAGAGACTTTTTGTGTAGATTATTTCTGTTGTGCAATATAGACATCAGAGGTTGAGTCTGATTTAGAAAATTGTGTCTTTTAGCTATAGTGGCATACTTGAACAATGACAATGGCTCTCAGAGCCTGCTGAGTCATGTAGTTCTTCCATATGTTTATATAATAGCTTACTATGAAGTTATATATTGGAGATCTGCAGGTTTCTCTCTATGATTGCTGCTCTTGTGTTTCTTTCTGTATGGTGTTGGTGAGGCCTCCAGTACAGGCAGGCCCATGCTGTGTAATTGAATATCAATAGGTGAGAAGGAAACTGGAAAAGCAACCTGTCACACGTAGGTGTGCTCAACAACTCAATTTTCTGCTGCTGACAACTTAGGAAATGAGCTTTTCAGCTACTGTAGGAAATCGTCAAAAAGGCAAATTAACCCATTATAGCAGATGACAATAATGGCGCGGCGCAGAGGGTTATCAGTTTTGCTCCCCAGGTCCACATCTGGATTTTCTTTGTTTCCGCCTCGGTTTATTCCCTGCAGGGGACTTTTTGGCATTTAATATCCACTATAAGGAGGTCATGTGTGAGAAAAAAAGAGCAATTAATTGGAGTGTGACCATTATGTGACCCGGGCCTGTTCACCCAGGTTTACCATAGCCACAGTAGCCTCTGCAAATAGGGGGTCCTGAGAAAGTGCCCCCCGCAGAAAGGAAGACTCACACTACGAATATTCCTAACATTGTGCATTAACATAGAGACTGTTAACAGTAGAGATGAGCGGATCAGGCAAAATACAATTGCCCTGTCCACACGGATTTTCACAAGAAAATTGATTTGTAGAGAAGTTATTCTCCACGAACATACTGTCCCTTATTATGGTCTGGGGTCTCTCTCCAGACCCCAGAGTGTAAAAAATGAAGGATGTAAAAGAAAAAAAAAAATGGTTATACTCACCTTTCCGGCCCCTCCGCTCATCAACGTCACCCATTCAGTTGCCACCTCATCTTCTGATCGCTCGCGTTGTCCCAGGACATTTCTGCGCACATGTCCACAATGTCCGGGTGCACATTATGACATCATGACACTGTTACTTTTCGTGCCCTTGCGCAGAACCCTTAAGCGTGTGCAGTTGTAATCTCACATCTATCTATCTATTATATATCTCTCTATGTGTCATGCTCCTGGATTCGATCCCTTGAGTTTGTGTTCTGGGGTCGGCCTCTCTTTCTACTGAGCCACAGGACACACACCTTTTCTCAGGGTGTTTGGGTTCTGCTTTTCTGGCTGCATTCTGTTTAGTTTTTCACAGGTGTTTTTCATTTGTGTGCCTATCACCTTTCGGGTGCAGCTTTATATTCTCTCCCCCTGCTGGCGTTTCCTGCTGGCGATAGATTCGTTTGGATGTTCTGACATTCTGTTGATGTTTGGAGATTCCAATCTGTGACATTCTAGCTAACGGTTTTCGCTTTATTGTTTCTTTGCTTTACTTTGCACCTATCTTCTGTTTATCATTTGGAAGTATGCAGTATATTTGTTAACAGTACTTGCTTTATTCTTTGTTTGTTATTTCATTATTTACTTTACTCACTCTGGGATCTTTCCCATGTTCATCACACTTTTCTTCTTGTAAGTAATTCACATTCTGTTCTGCCCTCTGGTTTTCTAGGAGGAAGGTGATGCAACTCGAGGGATTTTTAGGCAGTGTAGGCCAGAGTTGCCATCTCCTAGTCTGTGCTTAGGTCTATCTCTGCACCCCCAGGCCCAGGCACTACTTTGACACCCTGACGAACGCTTAGCACCGAAACGCACGTAGGGGATTTGTGGCAAGCTGCTATTACATTGCAATGGCACAGGGTGTGTATAACTAATATCATGATTTTTAGAATCTTGATGGGATGGAAAATCAGATTTAACATATTGGTATAATGATGTGGACTACTTCCACTATTGTTCAGGTGTTTGAACATTTATAAAATCAACTTGATTATTGTTATTTCTATTGCCGTGATATACCTACCTGACATCAGATATGTATTGTTAGGAAGATTTGGCATACATGGATATATATGATATACTTACTTGACACTCTATAAATGTATTGCTCATTTATAATTGCACTTGCACTTTACTATTGATTATATATCTCTTGGGTATTATACATGAATCAAGCATTTACCTTTATGAGCCCTATATGTGATATTTATGCATTATAAATATTCACCCTACATATTATGTACACCATCTTTATGAACAACCTGCCCTATTTTTGTGTGTTTTTAATAGGGTTTTAAAGGATTTTTATGGGAATTTATCTGTAGTTGGTACAAGGTGTGTAATAATTTGTCATTAATAAAAATTTTGCTGAGTATATTTCATAAAATTATGAGTTTGTGAATTATTGTTTGCCTGATGGTAGTTAATATTAAAACCAGGCACTACTAGGGACTGCGGAGTCAGGATATCTAGTCTGTACAGGAACCGGCAGGGTCAGTTGCAGTTTTTAGTGTATAACCTATATTCCTGAGTGAGTTGCTACACAGGCATAATAATACTAGGATCTGTTAGGGGCATTCAGGGTGAGCCAGCGTTGAGTGGGGGCGCTATTGCGTTATCTTAGGTTGTAGGGACTGACCAGGGTCAGAGTAGGGCTTTTACCAGTCTGAACAGGGATCTGTCAGGTTCAGGTATTTGTACCCCTTGTTCATTACCCATATGCATATGTTTGTGCAGTCATAACACTATTATCTATCTATCTATTATCTATCTATCTATCTATCTATCATCTATCTATTATCTATCTATCTATTCATTATCTATCTATTATCTATCTATTATCTATCTATCTATCTATTATCTATCTATTATCTATCTATCTATCTATTCATTATCTATCTATTATCTATTATCTATCTATTATTTATAGATTATCTATCTATTATATATCTATTTATCTATTATCTATCTATTATCTATTACTTATCTATTATGTATCATCTATAATCTATTATTTATCTATTATCTATCTATCTATCTATTATCTATCTTATATCTATCAATCATCTGTCTATTATCTATCGATCTATCTATCATCTATCTATTTATTATCTATCTATTATCTATTATCTCTATATAATTTATCTATCTATTATCTATCTATCATCTATCTATTATCTATCTATCTGTCATCTATCTATAATCTCTCTATATGTCTATCATCTATTTATTATCTATCTATCTATCTATCTATCTATTATCTATCTATCTATTATCTATCTATCATCTATTATCTATCATCTATCTATCATCTATCTATTATCTATCTATCTATTATCTATCTATCTATCTATCTATTATCTATCTATCTATATATCTATATGCAGTATCTATGATCTATATATACCTCTCTGTCCATCTTCTATCGGCGGTCACCACTGTATAAGGGGCATTAGTAGGACAACTATTGGTATTCCCACTTCTTGAGTTCTCCTATTTGCAGACAGAATCCACTGATCTTCATTTGACTTTTTCTCTCCGTCCTGGATGGAGGCAGAATATTAATTACTGGTAGTCTACGTGTGATGTGTTGTCAGTTTCTTCTTTTTTTTGTAGAAATTGTATTGCCCAATTACACAACAATTACAGATAGTCGGTGTGATCATTAAAACCTCATCTACCGGATTGAATCTTGCGCTAAACAGGTACAAGGACATTGAGGACATTTAAAATTATCAGGGTTTTCATTAAATTATCAGGGAAGAAGCACTTAGTGGCGATTATATGTAATGTGCAAAGGCTGTTATCAGCTCTCAATACGCCGCAGCGGTCCTGATGTATACGGCAGTTCTCCCCTCCTCGTCCCACATCACCCCCTGGTTTGATACAGCTCAACCCCCTGGGATTTGGTAATTGGTTTATATCTGATGAGGGATTCAATAGGGATTCAATTAATGTGGATTTAAAAGTGGAATAATACAAGAGAATGGTGAAAACAAGATTCCCTATGTACAGGTAGGGAGCAGCATTTAGTGATAGCTGTGGCATTGACATAACCAATTGGTACTTTTTTGGTAGGTTCAGTATATCACTGGTGGAGTCCATTGTCCCTGCAAAGGCAACACTGAATATATGAAGTCATAAAATATTTTAAAAAGTATGAAATTTTTTTCTAAAATGTGTAAAATGCCTAAAAATATATCTTAATTATGGGACCCACAATGGTGGCCAATTATTCACATCTTCAGAAATGGATATTGTTGGATAGGGCTCGTGAATACAAGCAATTTTGCAATTTGCTGCTTATTAATATTTTCAACCGTTCTTGAGATATTAACACTTTTCTTTTGCTCACAGCTCATTGCCTTGGAGACCGACCACCGCTGCTAGACAGCAGAACATGCACAGCTCTTACACGCTCTTTTATATTGAACCTGTAAGCGCTTATTTTGAAGCTGGACAGGATCACTGGAGCGTGCTGCTACCTCCTAACCTGGGCCAGCTTCAGCGCAGTGCCTATAAGCTAGAAAGCAGCGGTGGTCGGTCTCCATGGTAACGAGCGGAAAAGAAAAGTGTTAATATCTCAAGAACGGCTGCAAATTTTAAAAAGCAGTAAATTGCAAAAGTGCTTGTGTAACGGGTCTGGGAGGCGGAACCTCTGGGCTACAATACAAGGGGGCAGTCCTTGTAAAGGAGCGGGTGGCGACCAGGCAGGTAGTCACAGGAGGTGACCAGGACAGTCTCTGGGTGTACGGGCAGGAGGACACGGCAAGTGATCGGGGCAGTCTCTGGATAAAGGGTAGGTACGACCTGTGATGGCTGAACCTCCAGGTAGGCTAGCAAGGCAGATGAAGAATGTGTGCTCCCAGGTGAGCAAGCGAGAGTCTCTGGAATAGCAGGTGGTCACAGCACGTGACGGCGGAGCCTCCAGGTAGGCAAGCAGGCATGTAACGGAGAAGCGCTCCCAGGTGAGCGGGCAAGAGTCTCAGGAATAGCTGGTGGTCACAGCACGTGACAGCGGAGCCTTCGGGCAGGCAAGCAGGCAGGTAGCGGAGAAGCGCTCCCAGGTGAGCGGGCAAGAGTCTGGAGTAGCTGGTGGTCACAGCACGTGACAGCGGAGCCTCCGGGCTGGCAAGCAGGCAGGTAACGGAGAAGCGCTCCCAGGTGAGCGGGCAAGCTGGTCCATAGACAGACTGACCGGAGTTATAAGGCAGACCGTCGGACCTCAGGCAAGCAGGCAGGTAGCTGAGGTGCGCTCCCAGGTGAGCGGGCAGGCTGGTCCTTAGACAGACTGACAGGAGTAGTAAGGCAGACCGTCGGACCTCAGGCTAGCAGACAGGTAGCAAGTAATCAGGCAGGAATCTGACAGGTAACTGGCAGGTAACTGGCAACGGGACCTGAGGGCTGAAGCACAGGTGAGACACAGGTGCAAACAACATTGCTCGGGCACCTCCATTTTGGAGGAGGTGCCTTATATATGATGAAGTCCTCCGGCCATTGGCCGGGGACTCCTTAGGACGGCGCGCGCGGCCCCTTTAAGAGGAGGGGAGTGCGCGCGCGCGCGCCCTAAGCACCGGGGCCGGGAAGGAGCGCGCGCTGAGAGCAGAGCGGGAGGAGGACGCCGGGAAGGAGCGCGCGCTGACAGCAGAGCGGGAGAGGGACGCCGGGCACGGGGCAGAGCGGTGAGGGGAGCAGCGTCCCTGCCTAACAGAGGGCAGGGACGCCGGCACTACAGTACCCCCCCCTTTAGGCCCCCCCTTTTTTAGGCCAGACAGAAATTTAGCTAGGATGAGAGGGGCATGGATGTTCTCCCGGGGCTCCCACGTTCTCTCCTCAGGACCAAACCCCTTCCAATCTACCAGAAAAAAGGTCTTTCCTCTTACCCTTTTGGTGGCAAGAATGTTCTCTACCTCAAACTCGTCCTCAGCAGAAACCGGAGCAGGAGGCGTACCTGTAGACTTGGAAAAAGAGTTAAGTACCACAGGTTTGAGGAGAGATACATGGAAGGAGTTAGGGATCCGTAAGTTGGCCGGGAGTTTCAATTTATAGGCCACCGGGTTGATCTGACTGGTGACCTCCAGAGGTCCGATGAACCGAGGCCCTAACTTGTAAGAGGGTATCTTGAGTCGAACATATTTAGATGAGAGCCAGACCTTATCTCCTGGACGAAATTGAGGAGGATCCAGGCGTTTTTTGTCAGCGTGTCTTTTCATCCGCTCGGACGACTGAAGGAGTGCGGATCGGGTACTCTCCCAAATGGAGGAAAATTTGCTAACGAGAGATTCCGCAGCCGGGTTGTCCACCGAGGTGGAGACAGGAAAAGGAATCCGAGGATGCTGACCAAAGACTACAAAAAACGGGGATTTGGAGGAGGATTCGCTCTCGTGATTATTGTAAGAGAACTCGGCCCATGGTAGGAGATCCACCCAGTCAGAATGGTGGGCATTAACGAAGTGCCGGAGGTAACTGGTCAGGTTCTGATTGATCCGCTCCACTTGACCATTGGACTGTGGGTGGTAAGCGGAAGAGAAGTCCAGGGTGACGTCTAGTAGTTTACAAGTGGCTCTCCAGAAGCGTGAGGTGAACTGTACCCCACGATCCGACACGATGTGGAGGGGCAGGCCATGAAGACGGAAGATGTGACGAATAAAGTCTCTAGTTAGCTCGGGTGCAGACGGAAGGCCTGGCAGGGGAACGAAATGAGCCATCTTGGAGAAGCGGTCAGCGACCACCCAAATGACCGTACAACCGGCAGAGAGTGGGAGGTCAGTTATGAAGTCCATTGCAATATGCTGCCAGGGGGCAGCAGGTACTGGGAGCGGAAGGAGGCGACCGGCTGGCAGATGTCTCGGAACCTTGTTGCGGGCGCAGGACACACAGGCAGAAACAAAGTCTATTACATCCTTGTGCAGGGTAGGCCACCAGTAGTGCCGGGAAATAAGCTGGAGGGTCTTCTTCTGACCAGCGTGGCCAGCCAGTTTAGACGAGTGACCCCAGTGAAGGATCTTCTCCCGATCAGGTACTGATACGAACGTCTTTCCGGGAGGGAGACGATTTAGACTCACGGGAGCCACCTGCATTACTCTGGCGGGATCGATGATGTGTTTCGGATCTTCCTCGAGATCAGATACCAGAAAGGATCGAGACAAGGCGTCCGCCTTGACGTTTTTGTCAGCCGGGCGAAAATGAAGGACAAAATCAAAACGAGCAAAAAACAAGGACCACCGGGCTTGGCGCGGGTTAAGTCTCTGGGCATGCTGGAGGTAAGCCAAGTTCTTGTGGTCAGTGTAAATTATTACCGGGTGAAGAGCCCCCTCAAGCAGGTAACGCCACTCCTCCAATGCCAGTTTGATGGCCAATAACTCTCGATCTCCTATGGAATAATTGCGCTCTGAGGAGGAGAAGAGTTTAGAGAAGAAGCCGCAAGTTACCATCCTCCCGGAAGAAGATTTTTGAGTAAGTACCGCTCCAGCTCCAGAGGAGGAGGCGTCCACTTCCAGGAAGAACTGCTTGTTGCCGTCCGGGCGATGCAGCACCGGGGCGGAAGAGAAGGCCTGTTTTAAGGAAAGAAAGGCTTCTTCTGCTTCGGGCGGCCACTCTTTGGGATTAGTACCCTTACGGGTGAGCGCGGAAATTGGGGCAGTCCGGGAAGAGAAGTGTGGTATGAAGAGGCGGTGGTAGTTGGCGAAGCCCAGGAACCGCTGAATGGCCTTCAACCCCTCCGGTCGGGGCCATTTCTCGATGGCAGACAGTTTCTCTGGATCCATTCGTAGGCCGGTCTGAGAAATAATGTAGCCCAAAAACGGAAGCGAGGTCTGCTCAAAGAGGCACTTCTCGTATTTAGCGAAGAGGTGATTCTGCCTGAGCCTGAGCAGGACCTGACGAACGTCCCTCCGGTGAGTCTGGAGATCCGGAGAGAAGACCAAGATGTCGTCCAGGTACACCACTACGCAGGAGTAGAGAAGGTCCCGGAAGATGTCATTGACCAACTCTTGAAAGACGGCAGGAGCGTTACAGAGACCAAAGGGCATTACCAGGTATTCATAGTGGCCGTCCCGGGTGTTGAATGCCGTCTTCCATTCATCCCCTTGACGGATACGAACCAGGTTGTACGCCCCACGGAGGTCTAGTTTGGTGAAGATTCTAGCCCCCCTCAGACGATCAAATAATTCTGGAATGAGCGGAAGGGGGTACTTATTCTTCACCGTGATCTGGTTTAGGCCTCTATAGTCTATACAGGGACGGAGAGAGCCGTCCTTCTTTTTGACGAAAAAGAAGCCTGCTCCCGCCGGGGAGGTAGATTTCCGGATGAATCCCCTGGCCAGATTCTCCTCAATATATTCGGACATCGACTGGGTCTCAGCAGCGGATAAAGGATAAATACGCCCACGGGGAGGAGTAGTACCGGGTAACAGGTCGATGGGACAGTCGTATGGTCTATGAGGGGGTAATGTCTCTGCCTCCTTTTTATTAAAGACATCAGCATAAGACCAATAAGGAATTGGAAGTCCAGGTAGATTAGCTGGGGTAGGAGAGGGACGGACGGGATGGACGGGAACCAGGCAGGTCTTATGACAGTCTTGTCCCCAGCGAAGGACTTCTCCGGTTTGCCAGTCAAGCACGGGTGCATGTTTCTGGAGCCAAGGCAGACCTAGCAAGAGGGCGTGAGAGAGTCCAGGCAGAACATGAAAGGAGATACTTTCAGAATGCAGCATTCCCACCTGCAGAGTAATGGATTCGGTGATGAGTTGGATGGGGCGTGGTAAGAGCCCCCCATCCACGGCAGCCACAGACAAGGGTACAGCCAGAGGTTTGGTGGGGATGCAGTATTTCTCTACCAGGGACTGTGAAATAAGATTCCCGGCTGCTCCAGAGTCCAGTTGGGCTAGTTCGAAATAACGGTTCTCCCCGTAGACGATTGAAACTGACAACAGCAGGGATGGAGAGGATTTATTCTTGTCTAGGTGGACCTCTCTGAGCGAACCTAGACACAGGCGTTTCCCGACCTCTCCGGGCAGGCACGGATCCGGTGCTCCTTACTGCCACAGTAGAAGCAGGTCCCCTCGGCACGGCGTAAGTCCTGACGGGTCTTGACCATCTTGGTCTGGTCGACCTGCATAGGCTCAGGAGGGTGTACCTGGTTAGAGACAGAAGGAGTGACGGGTTTCTGAAAAGTAGGAGCTAGACGTGGTAACCTCCTCTCACGGGTGACCTCTCTGGCACGCTCCTGGAACCGTAGGTCAATCCGGGTGGCAAGAGTTATTAAGTCATCGAGAGTGGTAGGAATGTCCCGACCGGCAAGTTCATCTTTAATACGGCCGGACAGACCCTCCCAGAAGACGGAAACCAGAGCGTCGTTATCCCAGGCCAGCTCCGAGGCAAGGGTACGGAACCGTATGGCATATTGGCCCACGGTGAGACTCTCCTGACGGAGGCGTAGCAACGATGATGCAGATGAGGTCTTCCGTCCGGGTTCGTCGAAGACTTTCCGGAAAGCCGTGAGAAAAGCAGGCAAGTTGGACACCAGGGGGTCTCCTCTCTCCCATAGAGGATTTAGCCAGGCCAGGGCCTCCCCGGTGAGATGGGACATGATGAAGGCAATTTTGGCCCGGTCGGAGTTAAACTGGTGGGACAAAAGTTCAAAGTGCAGGGTGCACTGATTTAAGAAGCCCCGAGCCTGGACGGAGTCGCCTCCGAAGCGAGGAGGTGCAGAAAGCCGGGGTCCGGGGTAGGATACCATGGTATTAGTGGGCAGCGGAGCTGCCGGATTGCAAGATATGGCACTGGCGGAGGTTGTTGGTGGATCAGACAGAGTGTTCAGGCGAGTATTGACATTCCGCAGGTGACCCAGGATGGACTCCTGTTGGGACCTCTGACGGGACAGTTCAAGACAGAGGTCCGAGAGCGAGGGAGCTTGGGTGCCACCGGGTTCCATGGCCCGAGCAAACTGTAACGGGTCTGGGAGGCGGAACCTCTGGGCTACAATACAAGGGGGCAGTCCTTGTAAAGGAGAGGGTGGCGACCAGGCAGGTAGTCACAGGAGGTGACCAGGACAGTCTCTGGGTGTACGGGCAGGAGGACACGGCAAGTGATCGGGGCAGTCTCTGGATAAAGGGTAGGTACGACCTGTGATGGCTGAACCTCCAGGTAGGCTAGCAAGGCAGATGAAGAATGTGTGCTCCCAGGTGAGCAAGCGAGAGTCTCTGGAATAGCAGGTGGTCACAGCACGTGACGGCGGAGCCTCCAGGTAGGCAAGCAGGCAGGTAACGGAGAAGCGCTCCCAGGTGAGCGGGCAAGAGTCTCAGGAATAGCTGGTGGTCACAGCACGTGACAGCGGAGCCTTCGGGCAGGCAAGCAGGCAGGTAGCGGAGAAGCGCTCCCAGGTGAGCGGGCAAGAGTCTGGAGTAGCTGGTGGTCACAGCACGTGACAGCGGAGCCTCCGGGCTGGCAAGCAGGCAGGTAACGGAGAAGCGCTCCCAGGTGAGCGGGCAAGCTGGTCCATAGACAGACTGACCGGAGTTATAAGGCAGACCGTCGGACCTCAGGCAAGCAGGCAGGTAGCTGAGGTGCGCTCCCAGGTGAGCGGGCAGGCTGGTCCTTAGACAGACTGACAGGAGTAGTAAGGCAGACCGTCGGACCTCAGGCTAGCAGACAGGTAGCAAGTAATCAGGCAGGAATCTGACAGGTAACTGGCAGGTAACTGGCAACGGGACCTGAGGGCTGAAGCACAGGTGAGACACAGGTGCAAACAACATTGCTCGGGCACCTCCATTTTGGAGGAGGTGCCTTATATATGATGAAGTCCTCCGGCCATTGGCCGGGGACTCCTTAGGACGGCGCGCGCGGCCCCTTTAAGAGGAGGGGAGCGCGCGCGCGCCCTAAGCACCGGGGCCGGGAAGGATCGCGCGCTGAGAGCAGAGCGGGAGGAGGACGCCGGGAAGGAGCGCGCGCTGACAGCAGAGCGGGAGAGGGACGCCGGGCACGGGGCAGAGCGGTGAGGGGAGCAGCGTCCCTGCCTAACAGAGGGCAGGGACGCCGGCACTACAGCTTGTTTTTACAAGCACTATCCAACAATATCTGTTTAGGAAGATGAAAATAACCCCTTAAACATGAAAAAGTGGTTATATATAAAACATAATTGATTTTATACAGTATATTTTTTGAACAAAAAATCATTTTTGACTCTCTATAAGGTTTCTAATTGGCGTGTTTAATCTTCTTGTTGCCTCTTGTCCTCTATCGGTTCCACTCCTCCATGAATTACTGACTTCTTCTACAGTCTGGGTTCTTTAATATTGTGCCAAAAATAGGATAATAATTTCATGTGGTCCAGCTGTGGAAATAAAAAAGGTTTTGGCTTGATTTGGTATTGGATTCACTTTTTTGGTTTCCTGTTTATCCATTTTCGGCCATAACAACTCCTGTGTGAATTATGGCGCCCTTCTTTTTTTTTCTTCTGGTCTCCATACTTGATGACGTGTCCATGAATTCTGTAATTCTCTCACCAATCTATGTGAAGATAGTTTGTTTTTTTTCTTTCTAACTCTCCAGAGCTTAAAGAAAATGATCAACAGAATCAGACACTTACTAATATGTTTTATTCTTTAAATTTGCCGTGATGTCCCAGGTTTGGTGCCTTTGATGCCACTTCGGCAGGTCCAGTGCCACGTTTGGTTTGACACTTGGGTGGCTGGCTGGTTCATTTCTGTAGCTATTCCAGCCCCCTACTCTGTCCCATCCAGAAGGTGGCTGGTTCTCCTGCTCAAATTAGCGAGTCAGCCATCTCCCTTTATACACATCACATGCCATCACAGTAAGTTCTCTTATGTTGAACCCAATGTTGAGATATATTAGTTAGTGTCATTACATACCATTTTAAATACCATAGAGCATTTTTTTCTCCGGGACAACCTCTTATAAGAGAATCCGTCACTTACTGTATACATGTATTTTTTAACGTGGTGTAAATGTCGCTATTCTCCTGAATCTGGCGCTGTTTTTCTTTTATTCCTGCTGCTCCCTATTCTTGAGATAGGACCCTGTCTTCTCTGTACATTGAAGGAAATAAGTATTTGATCCCTTGCTGTTTTTGTAAGTTTGCCCGCTGACAAAGACATGAACAGTCCATAATTTTAAGGGTAGGTTAATTTTAACATTGAGAGAGAGAATATCCCCAAAAAAATCAAGAAAATCACATTGTATAAATTGGATACATTTATTTGCATTTCGCAGTGAGAAATAAGTATTTGATCCTCTACAAACCATTATGAGTTCTGGCTCCTATAGACCAGTTAGATGCTCCTAATCAACTCGTTACCTGCATTAAAAGACAGCTGTCTTACATAGTCACCTGTATAAAAGACTCCGGTCCACAGACTCAATTAATCAGTCAGACTCTAACCTCTACAACATGGGCAAGACCAAAGAGCTTTCTAAGGATGTCAGGGACAAGATCATAGACCTGCACAAAGCTGGAATGGGCTACAAAACTATAAGTAAGACGCTTGGTGAGAAGGAGACGACGGTTGGTGCAATAGTAAGAAAATGGAAGAAATACAAAATTACTGTCAATCGACATAGATCTGGGGCACCATGCAAAATCTCACCTCGTGGGGTATCATTGATCACGAAGAAGGTGAGAGATCAGCCTAAAACTACACGGGGGAACTTGTTAATGATCTCAAGGCAGCTGGGACCACGGTCACCAAGGAAATGTCACCCCGCTCAAGAAGGGACATGTGCAGGCTCGTCTGAAGTTTGCCAATGAACACCTGGATGATTCTGTGAGTTATTGGGAGAAGGTGCTGTGGTCAGATGAGACAAAAATTGAGCTCTTTGGCATTAACTCAACTCGCCGTATTTGGAGGAAGAAGAAGGATGAGTACAACCCTAAGAATATCATCCCAACCGTGAAGCATGGTGGGGGAAACATTATACTTTGGGGGCGCTTTTCTGCAAAGGGGTCATGACGACTGCACCGTACTGAAGGGAAGATGGGTTGGGTCATGTATCGCAAGATTTTGGCCAACAACCTCCTTCCCTCAGTAAGAGCATTGAAGATGGGTCGTGGCTGGGTCATCCAGCAAGACAATGACCCAAAACATACAGCCAAGGCAACAAAGGAGTGGCTCAAAAAGAAGCACAGTAAGTTCATGGAGTGGCCTAGCCAGTCTCCAGACCTTAATCCCATAGAAAACTTATGGAGGGAGTTGAACCTCCGAGTTGCCAAGCGACAGCCTCAAAATCTTAATGATTTAGAGATGATCTGCAAAGAGGAGTGGACCAAAATTCCTTCCGACATGCGCACAACCCTCATCATCAACTGCAAAAAACGTCTGACTGCTGTGCTTGCCAACAAGGGTTTAGCCACCAAGTAAAAAGTGTTGTTTGCCAGATGGATCAAATACTTATTTCTCACTGCAAAATGCAAAAAAAATTATCTAATTTATACAATGTGATTTTCTTGCTTTTTTTTGGATCTTCTATCTCTCAATGTTAAAATTAACCTACCCTTAAAATTATAGACTGTTCATGTCTTTGTCAGTGGGCAAACTTACAAAAACAGCAAGGGATCAAATACTTATTTCCCCCACTGTATGTAAATCGAGTCTTGTTAGAAAAGTGGGCGTGGTCATCAACTTTACTTCTTGGTTGTCTTCTTGCGGACCACACCCGCTTTGCCAAGCATACTAGATCTATATACAGAGAAGAAAGGGCCATATCTCGAAATGGAGAGGCGCAAGAACAGACGAAAAACATCACCTGATTCAGAAGCGGCGTTTACACCAGGTTAAAAAGAATTACATATTTATGGCAAGTGGCAAATCCTTTTTAAGTGACTTTTCCAATTTAGGGCCATTTCATAATACATAAAGATTAAATGATAAATGTTCTATATATGCCCCGTATGGGGGCACGCTCACTAAGGGTTCATATTGCGCACCTGAAGGCACTCACTCCATGTGCCGCCATATAGAGCCGGAACATGACATTTTTTCACTAGAAGCAATGAACCTGCAGCAAATAAATCTACCATAGATGACATGCAGTGATGCTTTCCACAATTTTGAGCTTCCATTTAAAGCTCAATATGAGCACATATCGGTCTTTGAAATGTAATTTCTATATATTTATTGGCGTTCGCGGGAAATCCAAGGTCAATGTATTATATTTTCTGCAATGTCACTAACTGGCAAAAATAATTTTTAGGCATGAAAGATTGGCATTTTCATCAGTTTTATAAAACACTAATTATCAACAGACTTATTATCGGGTAACTGAGATCACAATGTTCCAACAAATAAGACAACCGTCACAAAAAGTCCCCAAAAAATACTTATTTATTTTAAATTGAATTGTAGGAAATGTCCGCTAATGTTCTATTGAACTGAAATCCCCTGCACATCCCCACCCCAGCTCTGTGGTCATTACACCCGGCTTAGCGGAGAGCACAGTGGATCACAGTTAATTAAATGAACGCTGCACTCTAATTAAGACGGGGCCGGCTGGAACTTAGCAGGAAATGTATGCATTAAAAATATTCCTTTGTCGATGAGCAGCAATTAAGAGCCTGATCAATAACAACATAATGCCTTTAAAAATGGGTCTTGTGCACCCTGGCGACTCCGGAGAACACGTGCGTCACTCATTAATTTAAAATTAGGATTTCTGGTCAATATAGAAATATTCTCTTTTAATGTCAGATTTACCCAGAAGCAGCTCAGCTACCGATAGCTGAAAAATGGGGGTTTTACTGAGTTTGTTTTTGGAGAATTAATTTGTGTTCTTAAAGAGAGATAAGGATAGATGATAGATAATAATAGATAATATATAGATAGATAGATAGATAGATAGATAATAATAGATAATAATAGATAATATATAGATAGATAGATAGATAGATGATAGATAATAATAGATAATAATAGATAATATATAGATAGATAGATGATAGATAATAGATAATATATAGATAGATAGATGATAGATAGATAATAGATAGATAGATAGATATATAGATAGATAGATAGATAGATCATGGATAGATAGATAGATGATAGATAGATAGATAGATAAATGATAGATAATAGATAGATAGATAGATAGATAGATAGATAGATAAATGATAGATAATAGATAGATAGATATTAGATTGATAGAGATAGATATATAAATAGATAGATAGTCCTCAGAGTCCGGACCAAAAAGTAAAAAATGGATTTTATTTCAAGCCCATGACATAACAAGTTGGCTCTGGCAATATGTCTGTTTCAGCTTGTAAAAAACCCATTGCCAAAGATAAAAAGTAAGAAATACCGTTTTTACTTCTTTTTAAATAAGAGTCCTATCATTTTTATTTGATAAATAGATTATATATAGATAGATAGACATTACAATAGATACTATATATAGTAGATAATAGATAATACATAGATAATACATAGATAGATAGATAGATAGATAGATAGATAAATTATATAGATAGACATATAGATAGATATATAATAGATAGATGATATATAGATAATAGATAGATAGATAAATACATTAGATAGATAGCTGATAGATAATAGATGGTAAATAATAGATAATATATATATAGATAGATAGATAATAGATAGATAATAGATAGATAGATAGATAATAGATAGATAATAGATAAATAATAGATAACAGATAGATGATAGAGTTATAATTAGATAGGTTAAGTTTTTACCTATAATTAATTATCTATACACTGTGTTCAGAATTATTAGGCAAATGCGTATTTTGATCACATGATACTTTTTATACATGTTGTCCTACTCCAAGCTGCATAGGCTTGACAGCCAACTACCAATTAAGTAAATCTGGGGATGTGCATCTCTGTAATGAGGAGGGGTGTTGACTAATGACATCAACACCCTATATAAGGTGTGCTTAATTATTAGGCAACTTCCTTTCCTTTGGCAAAATGGGTCAGAAGAGAGATTTGACGGGCTCTGAAAAGTCCAAAATTGTGAGATGTCTTGCAGAAGGATGCAGCAGTCTTGAAATTTCCAAACTTTTGAAGTGTGATCACCAAACAATCAAGCGTTTCATGGAAAATAGCCAACAAGGTCGCAAGAAGCGTGTTGACCAAAAAAGGCGCAAAATAACTGCCCATGAATTGAGGAAAATCAAGCGTGAAGCTGCCAAGATGCCATTCGTCACTAGTTTTGCCATATTTCAGAGCTGCAACGTTACTGGAGTATCAAAAAGCACAAGGTGTGCGATACTCAGGGACATGGCCAAGGTGAGGAAGGCTGAAAAACGACCACCTTTGAACAAGAAACATAAGATAAAACGTCAAGAATGGGACAAGAAATACAGTTATATGAAAAAGTTTGGGCACCCCTATTAATCTTAAGCTTAACGTTTTATAAAAATTGGTGTTTTTGCAACAGCTATTTCAGTTTGATATATGTAATAACTGTTGGACACAGTAATGTTTCTGCCTTGAAATGATATTTATTGTACTAACAGAAAATGTGCAATCTGCATTCAAACAAAATTTGACAGGTGCATAAGTATGGGCACCCTTATCATTTTCTTGTTTTAAATACTCCTACCTACTTTTTACTGACTTACTAAAGCACTTTTTTTGGTTTTGTAACCTCATTGAGCTTTGAACTTCATAGCCAGGTGTATGCAATCATGAGAAAAGCTACTTAAAGTGGCCACTTGCAAGTTGTTCTCCTGTTTGAATCTCCTCTGAAGAGTGGCATCATTGGCTTCTCAAAACAACTGTCAAATGATCTGAAAACAAAGATTATTCAACATAGTTGTTCAGGGGAAGGATACAAAAAGCTGTCTCAGAGATTTAAATTGTCAGTTTCCACTGTGAGGAACATAGTAAGGAAATGGAAGAACACAGGGACAGTTCTTGTTAAGGCCAGAAGTGGCAGGCCAAGAAAAACATCAGAGAGGCAGAGAAGAAGAATGGTGAGATCAGTCAAGGACAATCCTCAGACCACCTCCAGAGAGCTGCAGCATCAACTTGCTGCAGATGGTGTCACTGTGCATTGGTCAACTATACAACGCACTTTGCACAAGGAGAAGCTGTATGGGAGAGTGATGCAAAAGAAGCCATTTCTGCAAGCACGCCACAAACAGAGTCGGCTGAGGTATGCAAAAGCACATTTGGAGAAGCCAATTTCTTTTTGCAAGAAGGTCCTGTGGACTGATGAAACCAAGATTGAGTTGTTTGGTCATACAAAAAGGCGGCAAAAAAACACAGCATTCCAAGAAAAACACTTGCTACCCACAGTAAAATTTGGTGGAGGTTCCATCATGCTTTGGGGCTGTGTGGCCAATGCCAGCACTGGGAATCTTGTTAAAGTTGAGGGACGCATGGATTCCACTCAGTATCAGCAGATTATGGACAATAATGTACAAGAATCAGTGATAAAGTTGAAGTTACGCAGGGGATGGATCTTTCAGCAAGACAATGAGCCAAAACACCGCTCCAAATCTACTCAGGCATTCATGCAGAGGAACATTTACAATGTTCTGGAATGGCCATCCCAGTCCCCAGACCTGAATATCATTGAACATCTGTGGGATCATTTGAAGAGGGCTGTCCATGCTCGGCGACCATCAAACTTAACTGAACTGGAATTGTTTTGTAAAGAGGAATGGTGAAAAATACCTTCATCCAGGATCCAGGAACTCATTAAAAGCTACAGGAAGCGACTAGAGGCTGTTATTTTTGCAAAAGGAGGATCTACTAAATATTAATGTCACTTTTCTGGTGAGGTGCCCATACTTATGCACATGTCAAATTTTGTTTGAATGCAGATTGCACATTTTCTGTTAGTACAATAAACCTCATTTCAAGGCAGAAACATTACTGTGTCCAACAGTTATTACATATATCAAACTGAAATAGCTGTTGCAAAAACACCAATTTTTAGAAAACATTAAGCTTAAGATTAATAGGGGTGCCCAAACTTTTTCATATGACTGTATCTTAAGACTGATTTCTCAAAGGTTTTATGGACTGATGAAATGAGAGTGACTCTTGATGGGCCAGATGGATGGGCCAGAGGCTGGATCAGTAAAGGGCAGAGAGCTCCACTCCGACTCAGACGCCAGCAAGGTGGAGGTGGGGTACTGGTATGGGCTGGTATCATCAAAGATGAACTTGTGGGACCTTTTCAGGTTGAGGATGGAGTGAAGCTCAACTCCCAGACCTACTGCCAGTTTCTGGAAGACAACTTCTTCAAGCAGTGGTACAGGAAGAAGTCAGTATCTTTCAAGAAAATCATGATTTTCATGCAGGACAATGCTCCATCACATGCATCCAACTACTCCACAGCGTGGCTGGCCAGTAAAGGTCTAAAAGAAGAAAAAATAATGACATGGCCTCCGTGTTCACCTGATCTGAACCCCATAGAGAACCTGTGGTCCATCATAAATTGTGAGCTCTACAGGGAGGGAAAACAGTACACCTCTCGGAACAGTGTCTGGGAGGCTGTGGTGGCTGCTGCACGCAATGTTGATCGAAAACAGATCAAGCAACTGATAGAATCTATGGATGGAAGGCTCTTGAGTGTCATCATAAAGAAAGGTGGCTATATTCATCACTAATTATTTTGGTTTTTGTTTTTGCATGTCAGAAATGTTTATTTCTAAATTTTGTGCGCTGATATTGGTTTACCTGGTGAAAATAAACACGTGAGATGGGATTATATTTGTTTTTTATTAAGTTGCCTAATAATTCTGCACAGTAATAGTTACCTGCACAAACAGATATCCTCCTAAGATAGCCAAATCTAAAAAAAAAACACTCCAACTTCCAAAAATATTAAGCTTGGATATTTATGAGTTTTTTGGGTTGATTGAGAACATAGTTGTTGATCAATGATAAAAATAATCCTCTAAAATACAACTTGCCTAATAATTCTGCACACAGTGTATATTCTTGCTCATTTTCCTTGTCTCCATATTAGTCATGTTGAATATTGACAATATATTTTCTTCTCTATTAGGGGGCATCCTCGAGTCTGGTGGTGAAGTTTGCAGATACAGATAAGGAACGCACAATGAGACGTATGCAGCAAATGGCTGGACAGATGGGAATGTTCAACCCCATGGCTATCCAGTTCGGAGCTTATGGCGCCTACGCTCAGGCAGTGAGTATATAGTCATGATCTATTATTACAGCAGTGGGACCACATATATCACACACTTGTACTTAGAACCAGCAGCTGTTTGCACATTACTGGTCAGATTACTACCAGACACTATCAGAGGTAAAGCGGGGCACCATTGTCTCCACCAATGAGACTATCTGGATCATAAGGAGTAGTGGTCTCCCACTATGGCAAAGAGAAGGGAAATTGATCATAAAGCAGATTTGTATACAGGTTTTATTTTCCTTTTGGGCAAAGGTTCAATTGCCCTCACCCTTTATATAATTACTCAGACTAGGTCAGAGTGCGTGTAGGCACCTCCTGGCACTCAGCATCCCTACTACTGTAGCTATGTCACATCTAAAGGTCTTATTACCTACTGTCTCAGATGTAGGGGGTGAAAAATCTCTTAGGAATAAGTTAGGGTTGGATTGTATCAACAAATAACCAACATTTAGCTCAAAATAATGGGGTCTACCAATTTTATGGATATTTTTTTAACTGTAGGACAGAAGGATCCTAAGTGTAGACTCATTCCAGATCGATACTTGATGAGATGGTGACCAGAATCAGAACCAAGAGCAGCGCTCATTGTGATGGCCTCCTCTTTTTTGTGTCCTTCGCAGAAATAAGACACATCAGGCCATTTCTAGTACATCACAACATTGAAGAGTTTGGTAGACATTATCAGCACTGAGATTATCAATCCCCGAGCAACCGAGAACCATACATTTCCAGCTCTCCGCACTCAAAGGGTTATTGGTTTGCCGAGAACTTTGTTTACAAATCCCAGGGACGGCGAGTACATTGGAAATTATGTGATCTGCTTCAGAATGACATGAAGTGACTCCACATTGAGAGCTAAGCCTTCCCCTCAAGATCATTACATGGGAAGGCATCAAACTGCATTAGCCGCCCTTACGTCTGACTTTTCTAGCAAGCAAATAGAATGTGATAACCTAAAATGTACTTTCCTCCCCCTGAGACCGGGCTCTCCAAATTCCTAACTAGTTTTGTCAGAACTTTCCCCATACAGTCCGCGTCTCTGATCTTCAAGTGGCAGAGTCACAATAGTCTCTGTCACACCGGATGGAGACGCCGGGGTCCTGGAGGACTTTCCTGCTAGTTTATGGCGTAAAGACACTTGGTTGTTTAAGAAACATGTAGGGTTTTATTTTTTTACCATTTCTACTCTGATTACTTAGGAATACAATGTTCTGAAGGAAGGCACCGGCTGGCACATCTGTTCTGCCATTATATATGCAGGATATACAGCATATATATACATGTTCTCTATGGAGGGGCTTCTTTGTATCTACTATTAATTCCTTGTATGAGAAGTCAAGGAGCCAATAACCTCTTCAACCTCCGTCCTCGTTTTAGCCGATATTACTAATTTAATATGGTGAAGGGGTCTTCTTATAATGCGATAGCTTAGTATGGTGGCCAATGGGGGAAGGTAAAGTGACATAGGAAGGAGTTAAGATGATAAATAAGGGTCACAAAGAGGGCTCCATAGTGGTTTATTCCATCCCCACTCACCATTACCACCCCAAACTGCACTCGAGGACTAGAATGTCCAGCATCCGTCCACCAGTTCACCACCCTAGCTCAAGAAAGGCCATCACTTATTTTTCCCAACATCCATCCCTCTACCTTAAGACTAGACGACTCCATAGTTACCCAATTTTTCAATGCTACCTCGTCCCACACAAACACATTTTCTTACCACCTTCACTGCTTGCACCCAAGGACTAGACAGTTCAGTATCTATCTGCATCTCACCTAATTGACCACCCTAGGACTCGCTCATTATCCCACCACCTGGCATGGCACTACTTCTCCTATACATCCCTTCTAGAGACAGAAGGTGCCATTATTTCACGTCTGGTTCCCAAATCATTGTAATGAGGAAACGGAACAGATGTCTTGAGACTCACACCAACCATAGGGAAGGGTGGAAAGGATGAGCATATCTGGGGTTCGCATTTTTCATCCACTAGATGGTCCAAGTTTGCTTGGTACCCCTATTCACTCTGAAGTCACCCCTTCCCATTTTGCCCCCACACAACACATATCCAGAACATCTATAGCACTCAAAGACAACTATAACCTTGGTAGAAGGAGTTGTCAAAAAAAAAGAGTCCACTGACCCAATAGGTGCTCTGACGGGAGATGTTTATGCTTTATGTGTTTATATGTGGCCACCAAGTGGTTGTGCAATGAAGTGAGCATATCATCATAATTAGTTGAGCTTGGTGAGAATTTAGAGTCTTTAACCAAACTTAAGAAAAATTGGGGTGGATACATCTGTAAAGATCTAACAGATTTGCCTACAGGACTCACTTAACTTTCCAATAGTCCTCTGTCTTCTATTGCAGAAGTATATCTAGATATCTACAAGACTTTGGGTTGGCTCTCACCCTTTTGATGTGGATGTGCCACTGGTTTGCAATATGCCAATCCACCTTGTTATTCGATGGGGCTGATCATTGACTTTTCCTTGCGGAATTAACATTAATAAGTGACACACAAAGGATTTTTTTTCCCCACAGATTCAATAATAATGGCTGGGAAGAATGACCAGGCGTCATATATACAATGTATGAATCCAAGGCGTCTTTCTTCATCCCCCTTTGCATTTTCAGCCCATTGTAAACCCCTTTGTATGGTTCCTTGGAGTCCTCCTCCTCCCCCCTCTGGATTTAATAAGTGACCGCTCTGTAGTTTATTATTACGTTCTACCTTTTCCGCTTCTTTATGTATTAGGCCGATAATTAACTGTCTGCAAACGCAAAGCAAATTAGGTTCCACTTTCTTGAAGATACAATTAATTTGTAAAACTTCGGCAGCCGAGAGTGGACGGTGAATGCGGGTTTATTACTGTAGAAAGGGATGGCGGATGTACTAGAAATCTGTTTTTTTTATTATTATTCCTTTTGTTCCGACTTCTGCAGACTTTTTGAAAGCCGCCGCGGTCTTCGTGATGGTGAAAGTGCAAATATAATGGGTGTAATTAGACCTGAGAGCCGAGTCCTAATGCACCTTCCATATTCAAGAGTACCGTTCACGGCGGAGGCAATGCCAGCCATTTACGGTGCATAAAGGCTAATGTACATACAGACCATAGCCTACATTACATCTCCTGCCTAGATGCGGGTTTTATTATTTCTAGCCGCTTTTATGACGCTCGTTCATATGAAGGAGCTATCCTGCCTTCTGAAGACGCATTCGGGCGCCCGCTAATCCATAAAAATGAAGAAAGGGTCAGTGTACGCCGCTAATGAGAAGATTTTATGTAACCTCCATGTAATTAACAAAAAAGTTTTACAACTTTTTAATATACTTTATGGGACAGTTCTTCACCATTTTCCAAATCTATTCTTGTTGTTCGGGATTAGAAAAACATGGCTGTACTACATAACAGTGTCACTCCTGTCCTTAAGTTGTGTCTGGTATTGCAGCTCAATTGAAGTGAATGATGGGTTAGCTGTCATACCAGGCACATTTGATAATGTCCCGTTCATTGAGTTCCTATTGTATAGGATCATTATAAATATGTCCTCTTAGGTGGCCATCAAGGCTGTAAAGGAAGCCACTGGACCCCATATATCTACACTATTGCATGCTGGAAAAGCTATAGGCTAAGATGTATAGTTCTGGGGTCGCTAGAGAACTTGAGGCTTCATTGACTCTCTTTACTATACAGTATGGTGTAAGAACTTCAATATGTAGAAATGGGCAATTGCTGTGGGGCTCATGGAGTTGAAGTTTGCGGTTAGTTGCTATGGGACTTATTGATTAGGACCAGTCCTCTTATCATAATTATGTAATTATTTACCTGGTGTAAATGCCGCTGTTCTCCAGAATCCGGTGATGTCTTTCTTTTCTTCCTGCTCCTCTCTGTTCCCGAGATATGACCATATCTTCCTTTGTATATAAATGTAGTCTTGTTAGCCAAGTAGGCGTGGTCATCAATGATTCTCTGTGGGAGTCTTCACGAGGACCAAGCCCATTTGCCTAACAAGACTAGATTTATATGCAGGGGGTCATATCTCAGGAATGGAGAGACGCAGGAACAAAAGAAAAACATCGCCGGAATCAGGAGAACTGCAGAATTTACATCAGATAAAACATTTACATATTTATGGAAATTGACAGCTCCCCTTTAAATATGAATTCAGGGTTCATTTGGCTCCGTCACCATTTAAAAGGTGATGGGAAGGTAAGGGACCACAACAGGTTGTAAAAGGAACCCAAATACAGCACAAAAAGACATCAGACAATTTTTGCAATAGAGACTTTTTTTCCATACAGTTTATCTCTAACGTCTCAGTTTTACTTATTTCTTTGACTTACAGTTTAGTATTTTAGTCTTTCTTGGAATAATGTTTTCATAATTGAAAAATCATTGCTGGAAGAATCGGCTCTGACCTGTAAACTCTTATAATTACCCCTTCAGCTAACAGAGGCATAACTTGTCCCAGGGCCCCCTAACACTATATGCTCCTTACACTACTGGTGTCTTCCTTTAAGGTACAGATGTGTATTACTTACCTTTTACCCTGGCTCAACAAAGCTTAATATATATATATATATATATATATATATATATATATGTATATATATGTGTATATATATACTAGATGGTGGCCCGATTCTAACGCATCGGGTATTCTAGAATATGTATGTAGTTTATTCTGTCATCCTCATTGGTGTATTTTCGCTTATGACCCATTGGAAGACAGGAAGCGTAAATCGTGATAGTGACGCGCCCCCTGGGCCGTGGGGTATTCGGTGGCCGGGCCGGTCGTTACTAGGGGAGATGTCACAGAGGCGGTGACCCAGTCCGTGACCCAGGGCTGTCAATAAAAGGGATTTTTGAAAGGGGATTATAGTTTTTATGTTTAATGTTCGTGACGCCACCTGTGGTATGCGGCTATATAGAGCCGCCGCTGCGGAGCAGGTCCTCTGGAGCTGTTGGTAATGCAGCAGAGTTGGTTCAGCTCTCCACAGGTAGAGCTAAGCTCCAGGGCGGTGCTGTGGTGATTATAGATGTGGTAGATGTTGTTGTGCAGTGTGGTGCAGGGGATGATGGTGCAGCAATAATTCACAGAGACAGTGGGGTGCAGTCCTCAGGGTTTTACTCACGATTATCACATTGCTCCTGGTTACAACTGCGGTTCATAACCACCCACGTCGTCCGGTGTTTACTCAGGGAGGGGTTCAGTTATCCCTCAGGTAATTCAAGAGCACTTAACGGGACCCCTTTCCATGTACTTCTCCTGGTCGTCTTCCTGCACTGGCTCTCACCCTCCTGCCCTGTGCCTCGCAAACAGTGTCCCAAGCCGGTAACCTCAGATCTTGGCGGGCAACCTGGCGTTCCTGTGGCTACCTTTTTGGGGATTAATTGCTGCTGTGGCAACTACACCCTGGAAATGTAGACACCTCCGGTTTCTAGCTGAATGTTATAATTCCCACTAGTTAGGGGTCGGTCCCCTTTGCGGCCTGATCCTTCCACTCCTGGTAGATTCAGGCGTACGAGTGGCCTCCTGCACTCCCCGTACCCCTAGGATCCCCTCTTTCCTTCTGGAGCCTTTCTCCCTGCTCCTCTCTTCCCTTCAGTCTCTCTTCCTGGGCCTCTCTCACTCAGGCCCGCTCCTCCCGAGCAGAGCTCCTGCAGAGCTCCAGCTCCTTTCACTGTCCTCCTCTGACTGAACACACACCCAAGATGGCTTCCCCTTTTTATATCCTCCTTCTCAAGTGCTCCCCTGATCTTCTTCCTCCACCCACACCCACTACATGGTTCCCCGTCTCTTGGTTCCCCCCACTCCAGCCAGGGACAGGGCCCTCAGGGGCACCACAATAGCGTACAGTAAAGAAGTATCTGTTCAGCGCGCTGTGACTGACAGAACGTGTTCAGTAAACGTGAGTGAACTACGTCACTCTGTGACTGGGGGTTAAATTCCCGCCAATATCTCTGATTGGTCGCGGCCCGCCAGGAGCGACCAATCCGCGAAGCGGGGTTTAAAGGGGTTGTCCACTACTTTAAATTAACCCCCCAATGTATCCCCCAGGGCCCCTAATAAATTTCGTAAATACCTCATGTTTCCAATACTGCCTGTGCGCGACGCTATCGCTGCCGCTTACGTCACGACTATTTGCGGCTGCAGCCAGGGATCTCCTGTTCCGCGTTCCACGGTGGGTGACAGGTTGTGGGCGGGGTTATCCCGCCCACAACCCGTCACTCACCGTGGAACGCGGAACAGGAGACCCCTGGCTGCAGGCGCAAATAGTCGTGACGTAAGCGGAAGCAAGAGCCGGCTGCAGCTGGGGGTCACGTGTTGCCTGTGCGCGGTCAGTGATAGAACCGCGCACAGACAGTATTGGCAACATGAGTTATTTACGAAATTCCTTAGCGGCCCCGGGGGGATACATTGGGGGGTTAATTTAAAGTAGCCGCACCAATATCGATGATTGGTCACGGCCGGCCCGGCGCGACCAATCAGCGAAGCGTGGTTTAAATCCCGCGCCAATTCGCGGCTGGACTGCGCCTGTCGCTGATTGGTCACGAGCGGCTGGGGTGACCAATCAGCGATGCGGGATTTCCGTTACAGACAAACAGACAGAATTAGACGATTATATGAATAGATATGCTGTGTCAAAGTCACTGGTAAAGTACTGGAGGGGAGATAAGTATCACTGAGGTTATTAGCTTCAGTGATATGAACCTAGTAAAATGCTCCAGCACACTAAGGCTGAGAGGGGTTAATTGGCCATGTTTAGGGCTAGGTTGAGTGAACAGCTATAGAGTGGGTGGGAGGCTGTTCACCATATCTCCACCCCAAGATGGAGTCCAGACGATAAATACACAGCCTTCTGGCTCCTTTATTGTTGGGTGGGTCTGGAGTTGGGGGCTCCAGAGCTGTGGTTGAGGATAAGGAAAGTTGAACCTTTTTTTTTATGTTTGTTCCCTGAGCGGGCGACTCCCTGCAGCAACACGCACTGTGCCATTTGCCTTTGTTTTCCCATTAGACCAAAAAAGGCTGTGTTATGTTGCTAACCCTGCCCTGGTTTATGCTGTATCTCAATAAACCAGTGGAAAATTGTGTAGACAGTGTTCCTGTGTCTACCTCTATGAGCAGACGAGTGAGCCGATCTCGAACAATGTTTATATATATATGTATATATATATATATATATATATATACTGTATATACAGTATATATATATATATATATATATATTTGGTTTGTGCTACTCTGTCAGGAGCCGTTATCCTATATCTGCCTTTATATAGCCCCCGAGTGGTTGTGATGTGCATTGCAGCCTGTTGAAGGTTTTATTAGCACGTCAGGATAATGCATTACATTTACATTGTGAGAAATTGGAGTCATTACGAAATTCAAGTAAAGTTTGAGTGAACACATCTGCAGAGGGGCCACCGCATAGTAACTAGTAATGGACAGATACAAATCACATGGGGAATGGGAGATGTAGATTTATTTAAATGTTAAAGTGACGGATGCATCATCCAGCGCCTTATTAAAATGAGCGCAGAGTCTCCGACGTCTCTGGCATGGAGAGCAGCGTTGGCATGAAGATGTGTTAAATATACATGAGAATCTGGTGCAGCTGCCCAGCGCATTAACAACAAAGTGCCCCCTCCGTTCCCAGAGTGCAGCGGACTATGAGATCCAGAGAGGAGAGGAGCCCCAGAAAGCCCTGCGGCTGCTTATTTGTTTCTGCTGGCGGGTGCGGCTGACTGGGGTGAGGTTATTGATCCTGTGCCCAGAGCCAGATGTAGAGTGGTAGAGTCCAGATAACCAACCGTTCCACGCTGCGCGATTCATCCTGACGAGGTGTGCCAGGAAAAATACAATGTTCATTATGATAATTCAGCCTCTCACAAGGCAGATGTGGCACTATTGGGTCACAGATATAGCAGTACTGGGTTGGTTATCTGGATTAATGAGATGAAGCTGATCTGACTTGGTCAGAGGTGGCAGAGCAGAGTAGCAGGGCTGAGTTGATCAGATGTGTGACGACTGGACTGGTTGGATGTGACATAACGAATTTAGTCAGATGCATCAGAATTTGATTGGTCAGATGTGGAATATCTGGAATAAGTCGCCCATACTAATTGGATGGCTGTCAGCGGAACGAAGCTTCAACCAATCGTTCTTCCGATAGATATGTCAGCCGACTCTCCCATACACAGGAGCGCTCACTCGTCCTGCGTTCTCTATGAGAAAGTCTCCAAGAGAACGATGTGATCAGCAGTCCAAAATTTGACTTGTCCGATCACCTTCTCTTGAAGTCAGTGCCTCCATGCATGTTAGACTGTTGGCCAAACTCATTGATATCGGCGGGTTCAACCGACATTAGTCTGTGTATGGGGGCCTTAGTCGGATGTGGAGCCAACTCCGTTGGTCAGATGTGACATAGCAGGGGTGATTGGATGTAGCAGAGCTAATTACAGTAGTTGGAGCCAGCTGGATTGGTCAGTTTACGTATAGCTAGGCTCATTGGGTTTGGCAAAGGAGAGTTGGTTGGATGTAGCAGAGGTTGATTGGTCAGATGTGGAACAGCTAGATAGGTCAGATGTAGCAGAGCTGGATTGGTAAAATGTATTATAACTGTATTTGTCAGAGGTGGCTTAGCTGGGTTGGACGGATGTGGCACAACTGAGTTAGTCGGATGTGACATAGCAGATTCATCAGATGTAGTAGATGGATCGGTCAGATGTGGAATAGCTGGATTTTTGGAAGTAGCAGAGCTGGATTGGTAAAAAAAAAAGCAGAACTGGATAGGTCAGATGTGGCATTGTTAGTATGTTGGAAGTAGCAGAGCTGGATTGATCAGATGAAACAGAAGTGATTTGTTCAGATGTGATATACCTGGTTATGGTGGATGTAGCATAGATGGGGTGGCCATTTGGCAGGACTCTGCTGGTGTCACAGAATGTTATATGCAGGGTTGGACTGGCCCACCAGAGAACCTGAGAATCCTCTGGTGGGCCCTGACTTCTCCTTCAGGAGAGTTCATAGTGCAAACCTTGCAACTGCTATGGGGCTCTTGAGTGGGGGAGAAATGTGGGCCCTCAGAATCAAATCCTTTGGTGGGCCCAATGTTCTTCAGTCTGACACTGGTTATATATAGCTATCCATAATCATAGGAGCATCGTTAATAGGATGATATTCCTCCGATTATACCCATGTGCCGCACTAGCGGTGCCGTAGCTGTAGGTATGACTGTGGGGCATATGCCATGAATGCTTGATGCCAGGAAATGCCAATAAGCCAGTCTGCCTTGGCCAGGATTTAGGACTAGGGCTGTAAACTGAATAATTAACTCATCTGAAGGACAGCCTGGCCCTGCTTCTTAGGGCTTCATTTACAGACTGTCTGGTCACAAACTAGATGGTCCTCATACAGTCCACAATCCAAGCTGCTCCTCCCCAAATAAATGAGGTTCATTGGCTCCGCCAGCCACCACAACCTCTGTTCTTTGAGGGCTTGTCCTCATGGGGTTGATTGGTGACGGTAGTCCACTTTAAATAAGATAGAAGACAATTTGTGGCCAAGTGACAAGCCCATGCTTTTACCTCTGGTTTTAGTTTCTATCTTCATGACACTTGAGCCTGCTGAACAGTGCAGATCGTCAGAGATGCGGGTCCTGTACATATTCTACTCCCCCAAAAAAAAGTATATCGCCACCTGGACAGGGCCCCTTGGTGGCTCCATGGTCTGTAGGACATAGAAGAACATGTTCAAACTTCTTCATTGTTGAATAGTATAAGTATCAGACATCAGTGGTTTCCTAGCTGTGGGCCGGGAGCTCTGCGGGTTGTCAGTTGAAGATCACTTCTTTATATAATTATGAGGTCCCTCAGCCATGACTATCTCAGATCATTATATTGGTATATATTTGTTCTGTCTTTTTGCGTTGTTGGGGGGGTCCTGCCCGTAACTTCTGATACTTTTTCTCTGTTCTCTTTCTTCCAGCTGATGCAGCAACAGGCCGCCATTATGGCTTCTGTAGCACAGGGTGGATACCTGAATCCGATGGCCGCTTTTGCAGCTGCCCAGATGCAACAAATGGCTGCTCTGAACATGAATGGCCTGGCGGCTGCTCCGATGACACCAACATCAGGTAGGAAAACTACATCGATGTCTCCTACTGATAAGCCTTTTCATTTTTCTGTGTCCTTCCCTACCTTTTCAATAGTCTGAGACTTGTGAGGCGAGATGACCACCTTTATCCATCTTGACATCTCGCTCCACTCATCTTGGGATATTTTTGACCAAAGTGAAAGGTAAGGAAGGATACATGTATATACTTTGTGAAGGGCATTGCCATCACAAAACTTTTATTTCAACAGTATATCTAAATAGTTGAAAAGTAATTGAACTTATTTTGTTAAAATATATCAACAATATAAGATAAGAAACTTTGTAACATATAAGTAAAGAAAAAAAGCCTCTTTCTCCACTTGATAACCACTTCTCTTTCTCCCCTCTACATCATGCACTGATTATTAACTCTGAATGTATGGGCAATATTTATATACAGAGGTCTTTACATAGAGAGACCATGGGCATGTGGATAGAGAAATGCACACAGATGGGGCTGATGCCTTCTAGTAAGTGTTTTATTTGACTTCAGCACTGGATTCACAGCTACACTGCTCAGTACTGCTGCATAATATCCTCCATATTGCTGCTGCTTCTGAAGATGGACTGCAGAATGGCAGGGGATTAGGATCTCCTCTTTTAACTGTGTGAAATGTATTGTAAACATAAAAGCAGACAAGTGGTGCGGGTAGGAGAAGCTGCATCATTTTTAGCATAAGTGAGCCCCCTGATCTCTCAGGACCCCAGTGCAGTAATATGTCCAACATCATAGTAGCTAGTGGCCACCCACTTTCACCATGATGTACAATTAAGTCATTGAGTGGGTAGGGGTGTATGGAATGGGCAGGTGCCAGATGTGTTGTACATCCAGAAGTGTTGTACCTGAGACCAGAGTTAGCGCCTATTGCTGCTGTTTAACCACTTAAAAACCTATGTTAGTCCCTGAGAGAGGAATTTAAGTAGCACGATTCTGATAGTGGGCCTATCATGGTGCCAATGCGTTCCCTTGGCAGTCGTGGGGCCGGCATAGGCTGGTGATTTTTACTATATACGGCAATACACTAAAACAAACAAAATGCTCAAAGGCCAATAAGTAATGATAAAAAATACCTAATTTTATTTCAAAACTCATAAAAAATTCATACTTGGTTAAAAAGCAACGAGTACACCAGAAAGACAAGTGGGTGAGCCGAAAACAATTAAATATTATATAGAGAGGGATAGTCCCAATAAATACGCTTGAGCAAGAAAATACCATTCATTGGAGAAAAAAAGGTAAAGTATTAATAGATCATGTACCCTTAGGCATCTTTGTCCACAATTCCTCCAATACTATTGGGTAAAAAGAGACACATCGCTATGGAATATATATATATATATATATATATATATATATACTGTATATATATATAAATAAATATATACAAGTTTCTTAGAACCCGTGTCAAATCCAATCAATTCACAGAAGTGTTTCACCCACCTGACTTGACGCGCGTTTCACATGTAGCTTCATCAGGTGTAGTTGGACTAACATGGCACATAGTATTTAACAGACAGGTATCCAATGAAATGGTTGCATCACAGAACATATTCGGCACATGTGATAACATGAATAAGAGCATACAATCAAATCAACACCCTATTGGTAATGGGAAGTATAGCGCCAGCACATGCGAGCGCAAAAGCAGAATGCTTCAGACTTGCACACTTACATGGTCACAGCTAGAACTGGTGATTGTGTGAGAATGGAATGCAAAACATCACGCTTATCACATGACTGGTCATGTGACAAAAACGTCATCTATGACGCAAATGTCATAATAAACGTAGATCGCTATGGGCACAATATAAGAAGATGTGGAAAAAGTGGGTAAGGATAAATACAAATAAATGGAACTAAAAACTACATCCACTACAATAAAACAAGACTCTAATGGGAGCATGTACAGAAAAAGAAAAGATAAGTGAAGGAAAACGTAAAAAGAAAATGTAAAAAAAAAAGTTTAAACATGTGCATTAAAAATATCTAAAAAAATAAAAAAAATTATAAAATATGTGAAAAGAATATATCATATATTCCTTTCAAATGCATACAAAATATATGCTTGTGTACAAATACAGTAAATATGTAATAAAAAATGTATGTACGTGTAATATGTACAATATGGTGTAATGGTAGAGACAAGAGATAAAGTGAGAGAAAGGTAGAAGGAAACAGTAAATATGTGAGCTGACACGTGTAAGCGTTCCAAACAAATAGGCCAACGGATGACATCCCTACAAATCTTATAGAAAGTGTCCTCTTTAATTTGTACGTACTTATGCTGTATAGGTCTAACTTGACATAGAGATATAAATCCATACACTATAAATTACGAACAATAAAACTGCACTTATATACATAAAGAGCACACGTGTTCAGTGCATTGAATATACTGTATTCCAATGAAACCAAAAGCAAAGCATCAGTGGAAAAGAGTCTAAGGCTGGGCACAAGGGGCACAACCACTGAGTTTTCCCAGGCGAAGCCGCTTCTGGAAAGCGCTGGCAATTATTTTCCTGAAGTGACTTTGCCAGTGGTTTTGCCATTGTTCTTGCGGCTGTTTCGCCCCTGGCATCTTTTACCAAATTGTTCTGCTAGGAAGAATGAGTATTAAGGCTGTCTGAACTCTGTAGGGGTTAAAAGAAGTGAGAGCATGCACACTGCAGTGTCGTTTTGACATTGCTGTGCATTATGTTTATTTTATAGGACACTTCTGTTGTGCTTTTTCAGGTGGATTCTGAGCGGAACCTGCCTGAAAAAGACATTATGTGCACATAGCCTTAGACTGCTCACAAGATAGAACAAGGGAGAACAAAAGACTCGCAAGAGGGGGAGAAGGGTGATGTTCTCATTTAGACCGAGGGGCGTCAGGATTCCCAGGGTATGAATCCAATAAGACTCATATATTTTTCCAACCTTCACATCTTGGACTAATCAGGACTTGAACTATTCCCCGGACTCGTATATCTGATTCGTCGCAGTCGTGCACCATCTTGATATGCCTAGGTATTGGTTTGAGGCCAAATGGCATTTGAGCTTCTCGAGCTGCTTGGATTCCCAGGACATAATCTTACCCTTACGTCAAAGGTCTCTAGGAATGAGACCGGCATAACTTTTATTACATGGACAGGTGGCATCATCAACAGAGCCCTTTGTACCACCCCTTTGGGGTGCTACGCCAGATGACCTGGCCTCCACAGTCACCAGACCTGAACCCAATCGAGATGGTTTGGGGTGAGCTGGACCGCAGAGTGAAGGCATAAGGGCCAACAAGTGCTAAGCATCTCTGGGAACTCCTTCAAGATTGTTGGAAGACCATTTCCGGTGATTACCTCTTGAAGCTCATCAAGAGAATGCCAAGAGTGTGCAAAGCAGTCATCAAAGCAAAAGGTGGCTACTTTGAAGAACCTAGAATATAAGACATATTTTCAGTTGTTTCACACTTTTTTGTTAAGTATATAATTCCACATGTGTTAATTCATAGTTTTGATGCCTTCAGTGTGAATGTACAATTTTCAAAGTCATGAAAATACAGAAAAATCTTTAAATGAGAAGGTGTGTCCAAACTTTTGGTCTGTACTGTATATCACCAGTGACTCTGTCACAGAAGCTATTAGACTATGCCGCACATTCCCAAAAGGAGGTACTACCCCATCTGGGTCCTTTACAGCCTAAAGTCAAGACTAGTTTTGGACATTGATAATAACTTTGACGCAATAGATCCTTGAGGTTTTTCGACAATCTGTAAGCAGAAGATGAATGGGCTGATATTTTCTAAGGACAAGAAAAAGAGGCCAATACTTCTTCATAATCTCCTTAATGCCTAGCTAGGACATAAGAAATGTATCTGACAAGATCCCTTTCATCTTTTTTGGGTGCAGGATTAAGATCAGTTTTAAGCGCTCCCCATGGCTTACCTTGTTTAATGGATCCATTGCTATATCCCCTTTCTCTGAAAAGATCCGCCATGATTTTGTCTTGCTTATCATATCTCATATTGTTCGAACAGCTTCATCTTGAAGTGGCCATTTGTATATTTCGAGTGAGGAGATAGAATGGAAGGAACGGGAATGAAGATGTAGATTGGTTGAGTTTTTTTTCCGGTGAATATCTGTTTGCAATAAACTATGGGGGGTCACCTAGATTAGGATGTCCAGGAAATCAATTGTGGTACGATCCATTCTGCAAGTCAATGTAATATTATTACCTATATGAATACCAAGGTATTCACTACACCAATCACACATAAATTATAAAAAAATAAATAAATAAAATTAAAAACATTTAATGTACATAATACACAAACATTAGACTTAAAGAGGAAAGATCAAGTAAAAAAAGAGATGGTAAATCCTAGTGAACAGGGTCAGTGTTCACTTCTTATGGTATACTAAAGATGGCTGCTCTTCATAAAAATAGTCTGATATTGACCCAAGTAAAACCATACAAGTCAAAGTAATGAAGTGTCACTGCTTACCCATAGTGTAATATAAGGACCACCACGACCGCCTCGACGCGTGTGTCGCACAGGTGCTTTCTCAAGGGGAGTGGGCTGAATATTGTAGTTGTTACAATTCAATTGGGATAAAAAAGATTGAAGTTCTATTTTTGTGCCACGCCATATCAATAGTATATCGTCAATATAGCGGCCCCTAAATTGGACGTGCTGTAGTGATGTCACTGGATCGGTAAGGAAAATGTCCCTCTCCCACAACCCCAGGAACAAATTTGCACAATAGGACGCATATTTATAATATATATATATACTGCAACACAAAGATCGCATGTTCAAGTTACTTGTGGAAACTGGGAAGAAAGTTTTTAAAAATACAAAAAAATGTAAAACATAAAAGTTAAAATTGTTTCCCATATTCCTCATGCAAAAGTAAAAATAAAAAATTTATAATAATAATCATATTTGGTATAAAAGCCCAGTATATCAAATTATAAAAGTATTTAAACCATACCTTAAGCCCATTAAAGGATAAAAATGGTAGTTTTTGTCATTTTTTTTTAAATTCCCACACCTATTCATAAAAAGCAATAAAAATAGATGTGAAGATCTAAGGTTGTGGGTTATAAATAATCACCTAGGCAGATTAACAATGCAACAATATTTTATTCCTTACATCCAAGGTTTTACAACAACTCCAGATAAATATCCAAAATACAATTATCTCAGTCCACAAGATCCCCTCCCCGGGACGGTAGATCCACTGCCTTTGTGCCAGGCGATACTCACTGTCTCCCAAATTTTGGCTGGCCCACAGATTTCATATCTCCAGCCAGTATAGTCTGTAGTCACAGTCCCTGATCCTCCAGACAACAGATACAACGATGGAAGCACAGGTATCCAGTAGCAGCAGTCCTTGTCCTTTAAGAAAGTTTAAATCCAAACGACAGATCCCACAACTGTAGCACGTTTATCCAGCCCAGTCGGTAACTGATCTCCAACACTCCATAAGCCATCCGTCCATCGATCGGCTCCAGGACCTCAGCCTAGATCCTATCCCTTCAACGTCATTTTCCTCACTCCCTGACTAAACATGTGGCTTACCCCTCCCTCCATTGGATAAGCCTCTGGAAAGGGCAGAATTGTTCACACCCTGCCCCTTAAACATTTGCTTTTAGCTTAAAGAGTGAAGAATATTTCAGAAGCCCATCACTGGTAACTGCATGTGATACCCTCTGTGGTGATGGCTCCACTGTGTCTACTGTCCCCATCCACACAATGGACCTAGTGGCTGAGAGAACAATTGCTTAAGGCCCCTGAGATATGGTCACTGAATGGAAGCATTGATACCTGAGGCTGAACTGATGAGCAAACAAATCACTACTAAAACATAACAAGTAAATCACTAATAAAACACAATAATAAGATTGACGTAACCGGTGCTCCATGCTGGAAAAAGTCTGCATCCCTTAGAGTCGCAGACTCCGCTCTACGTGCATTGGTTTAATAGTCTTAGAACAAGGCCAGATCCTCACATTAGATAAAAAAGCCATCTGTGCACCAATACTGTATCAATAAACACTACAACAAGAAACAAGACTTCCCAAAACTCAATTCCACATTATGGGTCTCAGAAAAAAATATATATTTTTCTTTTTTGCAAAGTTCAGAATTTTTTTTAAACCATTGAAATAGTAATATAAAAAAAAACATGTACATTTGGTATCACCATAATCGTACTGATCCAATGTTGCAACATTATTTTACTGCACATTGTACTCCGTAACACCAAAACCCCAAAAAAACAATGATGGGATTGCATTTTTTTCCACCATTTCACCTTACTGGGCATCTTCTTTCCCCATTTTCAGTACATTTATGATAAAGTTTGATGATGTCATTCAAAACTGCAACTTGTCTCGCAAAGAAAACAAAAACAAACAAGCCCTGGATACGGATAAATTAAAAAAGTTACGGCTCTTGGAAGAAGGGGAGAAAGAAACTAAAAATGGCTGCCATAAAGACATCCTACATAAAACTGATAAAAATCGCAGGGTGCAAGTCATTTAATGGTTTTGTCAAAGACTTGAAGACAAAAAAAAAAAAGAAAGAAAAGAGAATAAGTTCTAAAAAAAAAACTCTTGCAAAAAAAGTGTCACAAAGTTTGCAGAACTCATTTCCTGCTCCAGGGTTGGACCTTTGATGTGTCGTTCGCTGCTCCAAATTCAGCCGCAGTATGGATGAAATATTTAATGTAGTCACACGTTGCCGTCACTTTTCGCCCCTCTTTATAGTGTTCTTTCCTTTAAGATCCCCCCACCACCAGTGCCTCTTGTTCTTCCAGACTGGATCCGATGCTGTCCAAATATCATTAAGACATGCGGGTGCGATGATGACGGCATTCTCTATGCTATACATGAACACGTGCTGAAACAGCAACACTTCACATAAAGAAAGTAGCGGCTGCTGAGTGCTTAGTAAGCGAAAAAACAGCGGATAAGGCGGTGGAAAATCTTTGCCGCTTTCATCAGACGTACAGCGCAGTCGGGAGTGCACACAAGGAACTGTCACATCAAGGTGCCAGTGTCAGCTCTCATAATAAAAGAGAATCTGCCAACGCAAGTGATGGGGAAACTTTTACTCTTTTTTCCTTTTTTTTTTTTTTTTTTTAATGGATGACGGGAAAGAGTGCATTCGCCCGAGTGTTAATTTTGCCCTTGCGCGGCGACTGTCATTGTATTTCCCAAGGAGACGTCAGATCTCTAGAACTTTCAGGATCTCTTGCTGGGGTGCGAGGGGGAAGGGTGCGGAGGGCATGGTAGACGGCGTGACAGCGATGGAGGTGACGGGAGAACAATATGAGCATAATTAGTGCTCAATTAACATTGGGTAAATGGAGGCTGGGGGGATGGGGGGAGGGGAGGTAAAATGATTTGCCTGCAGCATTTTGCATTTTTTTTCTCCTAAATTATAATATGATTTAACCAGTGAAGTTCTGGATGTACTGTGTGGTGAATACACCTTGGTGTACACAAGTCATGATGTACCACATGGATAATGGTAGTGCTGGGTACTGGGGTGGGGGGGCATAAATTAATCATTTCACCTTGGCCAGGCTACTTGGATATAGGCAGGGTTAGGGCAGAGCCACCCAGAAAACGTTTTGTTCTCTTTAGTCCCTGGTGATGCAAAATTGCTAGTAGGAAGATATATTCTCTCTCCTGCCTCCTATAGGTGGCCACCCTGTAATGCAACACCTGGGCCCATTATAAAGCCTTGCAACGTAGAGATTTCATCCCAACCAGAGACGTCCACTTGTAGACAGCACTGACACCGAGTTTATGCTCCTCATCAGTACAAAGTAGGGTTTTTGTTGGCTGGGTAAGATGTTACGTGGCATATATCCATGTATTAAAGGGAATCTGTTACAGGTATTTCCTACTCCATCTGAGAGCAGCATGATATAGGGGCAAAGACCCTGATTCCAATGATGAAACACTTACTTTACCAGGCTTCTTGCTGCAGTTTTGATTAAAAACAGTTTTTTCTGCTGCAGATCTAGCAGTTCTCTGAATGTTGAGCTCTGTATAACCCCGCCCACACCACTAATTGGCTGTTTTCTGTGTACACTCTGCATAGGCAGAAAGCTGCCAATCAGTGATGCTGGCAGGGTTGGACTATATGGCAGCTGTCATGCTAGTCACTACTCAAGGACAAGCCGTGAGGCAGGGTAGTCAAATGTTTTGGGGTCACATACCAAGAGAGCACATAGTAAACTAAAGGGGAAAGACAAAGGCGAAGTCAGGTCACAGTCCGAGGTCAGAATACCAGGAAGATAGCGGATCAGAGCAAAGGGGCTAGGCAAATGGATGGTCAGAATGAGGTCCAAGGACAGGAAGCAAAAGATCAATAAACAGAGCACAGAACTACAAGGCAACACACTGAGCGAAAGCTAAGTCTGGCAGAGATCTTGGACTGGCAGCTCAGCTAAGTAGCTGGCTAATCACCTGGGACAGTGAACACCTGTAAGATGCTCAGCACCTCCCAGACTCAGATTGGACGGCTGAGCTGACTATCAAAACGACAGCTCAGCACACCTCTGTACTAGGCAGGACAACTGAGCTGTCAGTCACCACGTTCAAGACACCAAGTGGAGGCATTGTGACAGCGGCAGGTTTACTCTCCAGTGATAATCTCCTGCTAATAAAACCATGATTTTACAAAAACTGCACTAAGCAGCCCAGTAAGTGACACATCGCTGGAATTAGGGTCCCTGCCTCTACACCATGCTGCTCCCAGATTACATAACAAAAACCTGCTGACAGATAGCCTTTAAAGGGGATATAAAAAGTATACAAAAATCAGAGAAAGTGCAGTAATAAAATAAAAAATAGCTGATATTTACCTACTAGTTCCTGATACTGTGTCTTGGGCGGTTATTTTTGGTCTTCCACTTATCCAGCAGTGATGATGTGCTTACACCACGCACTAGACCACAGCCAATCACTGCAGGACTAATAAGGCTGTAAGTTCCCATGATGACTATTTGGTGCATTTTTGATGCTGCACCATTTCTGAACCAATAGGTGCATTTTTTTATTGCATTTTTAGTGTTTTTTTTATACCTTTTTAATCACATTTTTTCAGCGTACTAAAAACGCACATGCAGTTTTTTATCTGCAGATTTTCCTCATCTCATTCAAGTCCAAGGGGAAAATCCTCAAATAAAAACGCATATATAAAGCAAGGTAAAATGAGGGTAACAAAAAAAGCATGAAATTTACATAAATCTCATCTATTTTGCTGGAAATGTAATACATGGGTTTTTTATGCATCAAAATACACAGTAGAAAAATCTTATCAAATTCTCGTTGTGGGAATTTAGCTTAAAAGACCAAAGCAACCCTGACGATTAGCGAGTGACTATGTGTATTTTTTTATTTATTTCTTTTTTTAGGAATCGAACCATTGCATCAAATAGGATATACATATTAAAAAACATGTAACTAAAACCAAACAGTAATTGCCAACCTAAGTTATCCTCAAAAGCGCACTCTGATTTATATAAACTTCGGCCCCGATTCATAGAAGCAAATTTGCCAAAATTCTCAAGTTAATTTATTTGAAAAGTCGCAAAAATGTTTATTCGAAGTTGTGCAAAAATGTAGCTACTCTCGACGTTTCCAAGCCAGTTTTTCCCAGCTCCGCCAAAATGAGTGGGAATGGGGTGGGATTGGGGTGCGGTGGGGGCCACAGATTGTCTGATCCATGATGAGCTCTGGCGCTTCTTACACCACAAATCTTACTCTAGTCCCGAACTGGAATAAGATTTGTGATGACGTGGAAGGAGGCGCACGCCCCTCGTTAGATGCTGGTTCATTAAGAATAGACATGAGCGAACCCCAAC
The DNA here is from genome assembly GCF_046119375.1 of Phyllobates terribilis. Classification (NCBI taxonomy): domain Eukaryota; kingdom Metazoa; phylum Chordata; class Amphibia; order Anura; family Dendrobatidae; genus Phyllobates; species Phyllobates terribilis. Next base: position 543,616,844 of record NW_027362761.1, on the reverse strand, counting down.
TTAAAACTTCAGTGATCGTACTGGACACTGGTGCTAAACTCCGAACACGGACTTTTCCCGAAAGTCTGTTTTCATGCTTGGAATTCCGAGGGAAGTACGGGAGGAGAGAGAGAAAGAGAATATTTTCCTGCTCCAAAATTCAGGTCTCTGTTGTTTTCAATGGGATTCGGGTTCTGGATCAAGTTCGGGTACAGTTCTGGTACCCGAACTGAACTTTGGATTAAAGTTTGGGTTGTGTACCAGAACCAGAACTTCCACAGGTCCGCTCATCCCTAAAGAGTTGTTCACCTCTTAATGAATCAGACACCTCTGACTCCAGCACATTTAGAAAATTGATGCAAAAGAAAAAATGGCATGAAAACTGAATCGGCCTTTTGTAGTTATAACATTTTTGGACAACTAAAAAATAAAAGAAACAAATTCTAAAATGACATTTGTAGTTTTTGTACAATAAATAAAAAAATATTTATACAAATGTAACAGAGAACATAAAATAACAGAAAAATGAATAAAGAAGTGAAAACTAAACAAATAAAGCAGGTGGCTCAGTGGTCAGCATGGTGGCTCAGTAGTTAGCACAGTGGCTCAGTGACTAGCACAGTTGCTCAGTGGTTAGCATGGTGGCTCATTATAATAATTATAATAATAATAATAATTTTTATTTATATAGCGCCAACATATTCCACAGCACTTTACAATTAAGCGGGGTCATGTACAGACAATAGATTCAATACAAGGTGAGACAGTTTAACAGTTACATCAGGAGTGAGGTCCCTGCTCGCAAGCTTACATTCTACACGGAAATGGGGAGACACAATAGGTGGAAAGTGCTTGTTATTTCAGGTCTGGCAATTATAGTAAATAGGGATTTTCATATATAGCTGCATGATCCGGTCATCAGCCAGTATGTTTAAGTGCAATAGTTAAGTGCATTAGTTAACACAGTGTCTCAGTGGTTAACATGGTGGCTCAGTGGTTAGCATGATAGCTTAGTAGTTAGCACAGTGGCTCAGTGGTTAGCAATGTGGCTCAGTAGTTAGCACAGTGGCTCAGTGGTTAGCAAGGTGGCTCAGTAGATAGCACAGTGGCTCAGTGGCTATCACAGTGGCTCAGTGGTTAGCATGGTGGCTCAGTAACTATTACAGTGGCTTAGTGATTAGCACAGTGGCTCAGTGGTTAGCACAGTGGCTCAGTGGTTAGCATGGTGGCTCAGTAGCTAGCACAGTGACTTAGTGGTTAGCACAGTGGCTCAGTGGTTAGCATGGTGGCTCATTAGTTAACACAGTATCTCAGTGATTAGCATGGTGGCTCAGTGGTTAGCATGATGGCTCAGTAGTTAGCACAGTGGCTCAGTGGTTAGCACTGCAGCCTAGCAGCGCTGGGGTCCTGGGTTCAAATCCCACCAAGGACAACATCTGCAAGGAGTTTGTATGTTCTCCCCGTGTTTGTGTGGGTTTCCTCCAGGTTCTCCAGATTCCTCCAACACTCCAAAGACGTACTGATAGGGAATGTAGATTACGAGCCCCAATGGGGACAGTGATGATGATTTCTGGGGAGAGCCATGGCGCTATGTAAGTAAAATAAGTAAGTTGTATGTGTAAGAACGCCAAGTGTTTGAATACTGAAATACCAGGAGAAACTAGAAAATGGGGACCAATGAAGGACTGTTGAGATTTGGTCATTTGTCATTATGGGACCTCCCCACCCCTCACCCAGTCCACACAGATCATTATCAAATAGGTGACCACCACTTGATTTTTGTCTTACAGGTGGAAGCACACCGCCAGGAATCACTGCACCAGCCGTGCCTAGCATTCCATCACCAATTGGGGTTAATGGATTCACCGGCCTCCCACCCCAGGCTAACGGGCAGCCGGCCGCAGAAGCCGTGTTCGCCAATGGAATCCATCCCTACCCAGGTAATAAGCCGATCGCTGTCAGTTATTATGGCCCACAATGGGCACATCAGCTTAGATTAGGCAAAAAGAGACCTTTCCAGTTGGATGACAACCGGCCTGTTGACCCCCTGTGGGAACAGTCACATAGTTGTCACCCAGCTTTTCCAGAAGTTGATATGAAACTCCTAAAAAAGAAATTTGAGATCCTGAGAAAAGTCATTGATTCAAGAATTTAGATTTACTGGGAAGATGGAGATGAAAGTCAGAATAGAGGAAATGTGCCGAATACTGGAGAGCTTACAATCTAATCGCACGCCAGTCCTATTCATTGTCCATGTCTTGTAACTTGTCCACTTGAGGGAAGGGGTTAAACCAGGTTACAAAGACCCCATAAAAACTGAGAACCCATCTTCTATCTCCCTTTTCTAGAGTTTATGAATTTCCACATAATGTCACATGTACCTTCCAATCCTCCTGTTTTTTGGAGGAAGTGTGCAGTAAAAGGGGGAAGATTAACGCAAAAAAATCCCTAAAATGTGACAGATTTCTATGCGATCACTGGGGTTATTGGGCTGTTTCTTAAAATATCTGTGGGGGTTTATATGTCCACTTGGGTGGAGACATACTGTACAACATATACATTGGGATTACGAAAAGATGGCTGATTTCTTCCAAAACAGTGCCACCCCTGACCACAGGTTGTGTGTGGTATTGCAGCTCAGCTGCATTCACTTCAATAATGCTGGGCTGCAATATCAGACACATCCCATGGACAGATCCTGTTTCTGGGAGAAAAAAAAACAGGTTTGACAACCCCTTTAACAAAGACCCAGGCCTTGAGAAATGTCCTGCCTGGAACAGACACTGGGAGACGTTCCTGGAGGTCTCCTTTAAGTTTTCCTGAAGAGTGGAGTAAGTAAATTACAATGAGACATCTGTAATCTATTCCACCAGCGCCTGGGATCATTATTCTTTCCCATTTGTAACAATCAACCATATTCCATAAAGCAGTCGCTGGAAAGAGAAGGGAAGAAAGATCTAATTTAGCATCTTTAACTCGGAGTATTAGAGATTTTAATGAGAGAATTCTCCCCAACTCACTCTTGTGCAGTAATAAATGGAGGTGATTAAGCCGGGTCTTGGCAGCTATAATAGAAGCATTTGTGCTGCGAGTTGAGATAGTTATCAAAATAAAATATCCATCAACTTTATCCCTGGTGCCCAAACGTCACCGCACCGAGCGACAGATCCGGAGGGGGAGGGGATAGTGAGAGTCATAGTATTATACCTGCTGGAAGGGAACAGAAGGGGAATGGGAAAGAAAGGGAAATATACAGGATATACTATTATTATTATTATTATTATTTATTATTATAGCGCCATTTATTCCATGGCGCTTTACATGTGAAAAGGGGTATAATACAAGAACAGTTACAATAATCTTGAGCACAATGTGACAGCGACTGGTACAGGAGGAGCGAGGACCCTGCCCGTGAGGGCTCACAGTCTACAAGATATATATATATATATATATATATATATATATCCACAGCTATCTACTTATAGATCTAGAAATCTCATATCTATCCATCTCTTTATCTATTATCTATATATCTATTATGTATATATCTATCTATCTATCATCTATCTATTATCTATCCATCTCTTTATCTATCTATTATCTATATATCTATTATCTATTATCTACATATATATTATCTATCTATTTTCTATAGTACAGACCAAAAGTTTGGACACACCTTCTCATTTAAAGATTTTTCTGTATTTTCATGACTATGAAAATTATACATTCACACTGAAGGCATCAAAACTATGAATTAACACATGTGGAATTATATACTTAACAAAAAAGTGTGAAACAACTGAAAATATGTCTTATATTCTAGGTTCTTCAAAGTAGCCACCTTTTGCTTTGATGACTGCTTTGCACATTCTTGGCATTCTCTTGATGAGCTTCAAGAGGAAGTCACCAGAAATGGTCTTCCAACAATCTTGAAGGAGTTCCCAGAGATGCTTAGCACTTGTTGGCCCTTTTGCCTTCACTCTGCGGTCCAGCTCACCCCAAACCATCTCGATTGGGTTCAGGTCTGGTGACTGTGGAGGCCAGGTCATCTGGAGTAGCACCCCATCACTCTCCCTCTTGGTCAAATAGCCCTTACACAGCCTGGAGGTGTGTTTGGGGTCATTGTCCTGTTGAAAAATTAATGATGGTCCAACTAAACGCAAACCGGATGGAATAGCATGCCGCTGCAAGATGCTGTGGCAGCCATGCTGGTTCAGTATGCCTTCAATTTTGAATAAATCCCCAACAGTGTCACCAGCAAAGCACCCCCACACCATCACACCTCCTCCTCCATGCTTCACGGTGGGAACCAGGCATGTAGAGTCCATCCGTTCACCTTTTCTGCGTCGCACAAAGACACGGTGGTTGGAACCAAAGATCTCAAATTTGGACTCATCAGACCAAAGCACAGATTTCCACTGGTCTAATGTCCATTCCTTGTGTTCTTTAGCCCAAACAAGTCTCTTCAGCTTGTTGCCTGTCCTTAGCAGTGGTTTCCTAGCAGCTATTTTACCATGAAGGCCTGCTGCACAAAGTCTCTTCTTAACAGTTGTTGTAGAGATGTGTCTGCTGCTAGAACTCTGTGTGGCATTGACCTGGTCTCTAATCTGAGCTGCTGTTAACCTGCGATTTCTGAGGCTGGTGACTCGGATAAGCTTATCCTCAGAAGCAGAGGTGACTCTTGGTCTTCCTTTCCTGGTGCGGTCCTCATGGGAGCCAGTTTCTTTGTAGCGCTTGATGGTTTTTGAAACTGCACTTGGGGACACTTTCAAAGTTTTCCCAATTTTTCGGACTGACTGACCTTCATTTCTTAAAGTAATGATGGCCACTCGTTTTTCTTTACTTAGCTGCTTTTTTCTTGCCATAATACAAATTCTAACAGTCTATTCAGTAGGACTATCAGCTGTGTATCCACCTGACTTCTGCACAACACAACTGATGGTCCCAACCCCATTTATAAGGCAAGAAATCCCACTTATTAAACCTGACAGGGCACACCTGTGAAGTGAAAACCATTTCCGGTGACTACCTCTTGAAGCTCATCAAGAGAATGCCAAGAGCGTGCAAAGCAGTCATCAAAGCAAAAGGTGGCTACTTTGAAGAACCTAGAATATAAGACATATTTTCAGTTGTGTCACACTTTTTTGTTAAGTATATAATTCCACATGTGTTAATTCATAGTTTTGATGCCTTCAGTGTGAATGTACAATTTTCAAAGTCATGAAAATACAGAAAAATCTTTAAATGAGAAGATGTGTCCAAACTTTTGGTCTGTACTGAATATATCTATCATCTATCTATTATCTATCTATTATCTATCTATTTTCTATTTATTATCTATCTATCTCATATCTATCTATTATCTATCTATCTATTATCTATCATCTATATATCTATCATTAGCTATTATCAATTCCCACCAAGGACAACATCTCCAAGGAGTTTGTATGTTCTCCTCGTGTTTGTGGGTTTCCTCTAGGTTCTCCGGTTTCCGCCCATACTCCAAAGACATACTGATAGGGAATCTAGATTGTGAGCCCCAATGGGGACAGTGCCGATAATGTCTGTCAATTGTCTGAATTGTAAAGCACTGCAAAAAGATTATTATTATTATCTATCTATCAATTAGATCACATCTGGATTACTGTAATAAAATAAAGAACATATATAGGCCATTGCAGCATCAATCTGTTTAGTTGGATGATCTACCATTATCACAGAGAAGCACCTATGGACCCCTGGAGAGGACCCCGCAGCACAGGAGCTTACAGTCCACAACCATTAGAGCCCAGTGTAATGAATTTGCCAGTCTGTGCCTGTGAGTTCTGTAATGTGTGCTGGCCTCTGGTGGTCAAAGCTCGCCATTACACTGCCAGTGACTATAATGGGATGTAAAGAAGATCCATTGTGTCACTGCTGTATTTGTAGCAAAATCTAATGTGGTATAATAAATACAATGTAGCAGAGCTGAATACGCAATGTGATAACAGTGTAGTTCTGCCAAATGACATACTGAGCTTTTTTACATCTGTAATTCAAGGAATTATTCTTTAAAAAGTTCAAATGAGACAAGACAAGAAGTCCACAATTGGAATGATGATATTTTTTTGCTTTTGCTATAAGGGGGTCTCAAACCATAATTGCAAGTATTATTAGTAATGAGCAAATCCCTAAAATCCAATTCCTTGACTCTCAAACTCCCAATTAGCTTTTCTTATTTACCATTGATGTTAGGAAAAATAACAGTGCATTCAGCCCCGGTATTCACCCAGCTTTCCTGGTCCCCAGAATGGCAGCTCTCCCCTGCATTGCTGGGCATACCTCCTATCTAGATGTGGTGAGTGACATCTCTGTGCGCTCGTTAGTAGTGCTTGTTACCCAGCTTTCCCACACTTTTGTATATGTGCAATATGTAGAAGAATGTTCACACCACACTGTGGCCATTTAAACAGACAAAGCAAAAAGAAAAAAACTAAATGATCATACACCCTGTAGTAAGTAAATAGATAAATAGTAATAGTGCATGTAAATAACATAGTGTACTTAGTTATCACTATTTTGATCAAAAAAGTATTAAAGCCATCCCACCACGACAAGGTGAACGCAATCAGGACAGTCCTTTCTCTAGTATTAAACCTAACCTTGTGTCAGCCGAACTCAATGTAGATGGGGGCGGAGCAGGAGCCATGCCGGATAGTTCAGACACCTGCCCATGGGAAGCTATACAGATGATTCCCTAGCTCAGAAATGGGACCCACACCCCAGTTTGAACAAAGTGCAAGAAACTACAGCAAAACCAAAGAAATGAGCCGGAGCATAGGTTGGTATACGTGGAATGTGTAGAAACGCATTCACACTGTGGTCACTTAAACCGACATAACCCAAGCAAAAAAACTATAGGCTCCTATAGAGAACCTGAAAAAATGCATATAAAATATACAGTCGTGTTTTTATGTGCAATCTCCCGGAGTTTCTGCACTATAAAATGTATTACAAAAACTGTTTTCGAATCTGCACCAAAAGGCATAAAAAAAGACAAAGGAAAACACATAAAAAATGCAGCGAAGACACAAACTGAGCAGATTGCTATTGTTTATTTTGGTGTCGACACCGGCAGAAAAAGAAGCAGGGGGAAAAAAACAGCGCTTTGCACTTTCTGATATTTCGGGGACATGCGCTTTAAAGGTCAGACTTTTATTCTAGTTGCAGGGGTTTCCAGCCAGTCCATCAGTGTGCGTGCAGGGGTAACACTTTCATTGTTGTCTATCTATAGAATCATAACTGCGTTCCTGATCGCTGATTGTTACATTACAATCCCTGACCTTGTTCATTAGAAATTAAAGCAGTCTACCTGTCCTTCCCCCATGCTTTACACTTCATCTGCACCTTCGCTCGATTAAGACGAAACTATGATTAGTGTGACCCTAGTTTAGTTGTATTGCCTGAGGTAGTCTAGAATCTTCATCTTTTCTCATCAGATGTTTTGGCTGCTTCTCTGTCCTTCCCCCATGCTTTACACTTCAGCTTAACCTGAGTTCCAGTGGCTTAACTGCAATATCTGTAGGGGTTGCAATCGCACCCAGGCACTGGAGCGTAAAGGGCCCAAAAAGTCCCTTTAAACTCTATGAAAAGGCCAGTACTATTAATGAATTGCAATAATTGGGGGCCCCATTGGAGTTTTTGCATTGGGGCCCATGAACTTCAAGTTACGCCACTGCAAGGTTCCATAAGGGCACAACTATGATGAGTGTAAATCTACACTATATCCTTCTGTCAGAGGTGTTAATAGGGTCAGGCTTAGGACGAAGCACGATACTATATAGCCATACAGTTTCCTATGTTGCCCATATGTTCCCTTGCAAAAAAAAATAAATAAATAAATAAATAATAATAATAATAATAAAGTATCACCCGGTCCACATTTGTAGATGTCTCTGCATGGAAAATGCTTTCTATGCTGTAAAATCAGGTAAACCGAGTCTCAGTAAAACTCACACTGCTTCTACTGTATGTCCTTCCATCATGCTTTACACTGCAGCACTGCGTGTTCACATGGGCTGTTACATATGAAATCACAGGACGCAGAGATGCTTTTTATTACAGCAAAGTAAAAAGTAATGATAAAATTATGGTAAAACTATAATATAATGGAGAGAAAAAAATGATTTTACAGTATATCCAGAGACAAATAAGTGGAGACTTAGCAATGTCCTTCCATCATGCTTTACACTCCAGCACTGCTTATTCAGATAGGATGTTGTATATTGGATCACAAAACAAAGAGGTGATTTTTATTACAGCAAAGTCAAAAGTAATTATGAAATTATATGAAAACCATAAGAAACAGTGAGAAAAAAATATGGTTTTATATCCGGAGTCGATTAAGTGGAGACTTAGCAATGTCCTTCCATCATGCTATACACTGCAGCACTGCTTATTCAGATAGGAGAGATGTTTTTTTATTAAAGCAAAGTAAAAAGTAATTATGAAACTATAGCAAAACAATAAGAAACAGGGAGAAAAAATAGTATTTTATATCAAAAGGCAACTGGAGACTTAGCAATGTCTTTCCATCATGCTTTACACTGCAGCACTGCTTATTCACATAGGATGTTGTATATTAGACCACAAGACAGAGATGATTTTTATTACAGCAAAGTCAAAAGTAATTATGAAATTAGGGCAAAACAATAAGAAAAAGCGAGAAAAAATAGGATTTTATATCCAGAGGTGAATAATTGGGGACTGTTCAGATCTTTGTTAATCGTTCTTGTCATAAAAAGCAATGTCAGGTACGAAAAGTGGAAAATTAAAGGAAAACCGTGGGCGGGTTAATTATCCTGACCCACTAAGCGGTCATTAAATGTGAAGGTGACCGGGCCAAGGACGGGTCTATGAATTGTGCCCACCGGTGTAATGAGCGCCGCGCAGCGCCGGTGGCCTCGTCCGCAGTTAAATGTGAGCATTAAATCTGGGACCTCTCACCGTTTCCACCCTGATCAGCACTTTCTTTTGGTTATTGTTGTGTGTGAATGCCTAATTAATTACAACAGTAAACGGCGAATTCTTTAATCACGCCATCGGCCGTCCTAATCAATCTTAATAATACGGACCGCGCACTATGGCGCCCATGAATTTTAATCTACATAAATTTTGGAAGCTTGTTGCATGAATTGACGCCATTGCGGAGTTAGATTGACTAAAGCATGGAGCAAAAAAAAGAAAAACCTAAATTGGATTGAGGGAAGGTAAACCGCGTCTCAGCCCGACACTTTATTGCCGGACTGGTGACCTTGAAGAAAGCTGGGAAGCCCGTGAAGGTCGCGTCTAACAATGCAGATGTGTCTTGTCCATGCGCTCATTTATTTGACCTATAAACAGAGGCATTGCATAAAAAATCAGCGTAAAGTTGTCGGTACCCACGCGTTTGGAGGCACATTTCTCATTCAGGTTAAAATATATAGCTTGTTAAAGTGAATGTCACATAGGAATATATTACGGGGGCTCGCTTGACCTACATCCCGTCCTTGAAGCCGGCGGAGTTGGTCAGGGACTTGTCTTTGATTTTTTTTGATGTGCCTCTTGCTTGTTCAATGCTCTCTGTGCGCTCCTTGGAGAAATTAAGGAAATGTGTATTTTTCAGGCTATGCAAATGAAGACCCGCTACTCAATAACTACTAAGACAATGTTACCAGCTTTTGGTTTTAGGCTTCAGGTGCAATATAATGTATCCATGAGTTACAACAAGCTCGATTTACATGTTTCTTATTGGCATCTATTGGGTTAAAATAAATAATAAAAAGTTCCTATAGGGGGGGCGATCACTCAGCTTTCCCAGTTTCCTGAAAGGCAAATCTACTTGATTATGTTGAAATTTTACAATAGATGATTTGCCTTTAAGGACATTGGAGAAGCAAGATGGATTCCCTGGAGGGTTAAGAAAATCCATTATCATATACCCTATTATTTAATAGCCGGGTCTCTGTTCAGGATGATCATCTGTTCACAAATAACGGAGGACCGATCTTGCTCTGAATTACACAGACAACAAATTGATGTGAATGGGTGGAGTATAATATGTGTAATACCTTATTTCCCCTGTGGGGGCACTGCAGGGAAACTAAGCTCTTTCTGTAAGGTTTCCTCCAAATCACAGATGATGACTGCAGATCCCGGCAGGAGCACACTTTGTAAACATTCTATTAGTCGGGATTGTAAAAAGTGGAGAACCCCTTTAATCCCTCCATACCTGATCATAAAATCGAAATAATCTTATTTATAGAGACTGAAAATCTGTACAGACATAATACATCTCAAAGCTGAGAGTGTGGTGCCCTGCTTCCACAGTCCTCTATGAGCTAAAGGTCTTAGCAGTATTTTGTTATTAAATCTGAGAGCAACATGATGTAGGGAAAGAGACCCTGATTCCAGGGATGTGTCACTTGCTCAGCAGTTTGCTCTAGTTTCAATACAATCAGTGTTTGATCAGCAAGAGATTATCACTGCAGGACTAGGTTTCTCGTGGCAGGCAGTCCAGCAAATCTGTGTAACCCCGCCCCCACCTCTGATTGGCAGCTTGCTAACAGTGTACACAGAAAATTGCCAATCAGTGGTGTGGGGGCGGGGTTTTCACAGCACAGCATTCTCAGCACTGCTAGATCTGCAGCAGAGAAAACTATGATTTTATCATAACTACACCAAGCAGCCCAGTAAGTGACACATGGCTGGAATCAGGCTCTCTGCCCCTACATTATGCTGCTGTCAGATTCTATAACAAAAACCTACTGACAGATTCCTTTTAAAGGTACCGATACACATTAAAGTCAACCAAACCTGCCCATATTCGACAGTATAATGTTATGGTGTTCTCTGACTGTCCCCCAAAGGGAGAATTGGAATTCCAAAAACTGATCATTATTTACTCATAGAAAAGACAGGAGTGCTCGCTCGAGCTGCATGTTCCTTGCGCGGAGGAGTCGGGAGAGTTACCATAGCTATTGGCCAAATGATCAGGGACCTTTGGAGTAATTTCACCAGATACATTGTAACAAGCCATCAGGACAGGAGAGATTTTTGCAGCCTTTGTCACAGAGGATCATCTAGATTTTGATCCATAAGTAATGATGTACAATACAAAGTTATATTGTGGTACCGTGTTAGCCAGAAAATTTGATGTAAATACTTTTATACCCAAAAATGACAAAAGTATTACCTTTATTGGCTAACCAGAATATATATATGAAAGCATTCAGAGCATAGAGGCTCATTCTTCAGACTTTAATCCTGCCGGAGGAAGGAGCCCCTGTGCTCTGAAAGTTTGCACATATATATATATATTATTTATTTATTTTATTTTATTTTTTTTCTGGTTAGCCAATAAAGGTATCACTCTGATCCATAAGTTATAAACTCAGGTCTCTTAATAATAATAATCTTTTTTTTTATATAGCGCTAACATATTCCGCAGCTTCTTGTTTTCAGCTCCTGGATGTAAATAAAAATTCACTAATAGCAAGGGAACTTATAGAAAATAATAAAGAATCACAATACAAAGTATATTAGAACTTTATCTAACTTTTACAGACAACTCCCTTAAAGCCATACATTGAAGATTTGTCTACTGACAGCCTTTTTCCTTGTGTCCTATTGGGGTATAGCCGGTAATTGACTATCAATCCACCCATTCTTGGGACACCTTTAAGTCAAGAGCTGCCACAAGTGTCCTCCAAAGCCGCGAGCATTTAGACTCTGTTCACAGCACTCCAGACAGAAGTGGTGTCCGATATACTCCATCCCAATGGCTTATAATAGGATCTGCCAGGCGCCCATGATTTTGATGGGAACTGCAGAACTGCATGTTGTGCTATTTTTTTCCCTTAAAATACATTTCTAAAGTGGGCCTCCAACATAGATGAGAACAGAACCTTTCTCCAGAGGACCCAGTCTGTTGATTTTAATGGGCACCATGTAATATTTTATATGCATTTTTCTGGAAACCCTGCAAAACATTTTCAATTACCAGGGATCCCAACGGAATGTCTCCTCCACCTATTTTCCTTTGGGATACCCCCTTTTATGAGGACCAGTCACTTGCCATAATTATGTATTTTTTTGCCTGATGTAAATGCCGCTCTTCTCCTAAATCCAGCGCTGTTTTTCTTTTCTTCCTGCGCCTCTCCATTCCTGAGATATGGCCCCATCTTCCATGTAAAGAAATCCTGTCATCTTTGCTAATTGGGTGTGGTCTTACAGACGACGCCCACAAAGAAGAGTTGACCACGCCTACTTCACTAACAAGACAAAATTTACATACAAGGAAGAGGGGACTATATCTCAGGAACCGAAAGGCACAGGAACAAAAGAAAAACAGCGTCGGATTCAGGAGAATGGTGGCATTTACACCAGGTTAAAAAAAAACTAATTTATGGCAGGTGACAGGTCCTCTTTAAAGGGCATTTAAATGGAAATTTCACATATTTACATCTGTTGTCTCCCTTTTCTGCTTGATGGCAGCGTACAGAAGAACTCCGCAGAAGCCATCATTTCACCACGACATCATTTATCTAGTTACTTCATGTTGGATAATGTTTCTCCTCCTCTCCGAGCAGATGACATCTGTAACCAATGATCCAATAAGTTTTTCTCTGATTTGACATATGTTCATCATTACAGGCAGGATGCATAATATTTGGATCTATATATAGATATTATGTTTCTCTTTTTCCATACATCACTTCAGAGATAAGCGTTTATTTGTTATTACACCCGCTCTGGTGATTAAATCAGCTCCATTTTCAAGGGCATTTAATGGAATCAGCTCCTTTATGAAGAATGTTGTCAATATGTCACAAATGTCTTCGCCCCTCTTATTACCTTCCCACAATTATGTGCCATTCGCGTCTGTATTTCTGCCATTTCGCCCTTCCCACCTCGGCATATTACGAGAGAGATATAAATATGTGAAGTCTCATTGACTCCCGATAACCAATAACCTCATTATGTCAATTATATTTTGGGTGATTTAAAGTGGAACTAACAACAAAAATGATTTTTTTTTTAGTAAGAGGTACATAGTCCATACCTTGACGAAAAATCCTTGGTTTTGACCTAAAATCCCCGTCTTTTTTTTTCTTCCTTCTTTAGGGTCTCATATATAGATCATTGTGGATAATCTCCTCCATTGGCTTCCAAAAGTGTCTGCTTGGCTCCTAAATTTGTAATAGATTCTGTCCTATCTCTTATTTTGTGTATTAGTGCTTTGCAGTGTCTATGGTGGTGTTTAGTAAGCCGTGTTGTATGATAATTTCGTGTTTGAAGCTGTGTGTATATATCTCCGGGAATGAGAGAATATGCCCATGTGTATAGCCCGCATACTTCAGATATTGAGAGATACACCGTAGTATGCCAATTGTGGCAGTGAACGGTATACATGGGTAAGATATACTTGGATTCGGGCATTTTTGTACTTACTAGTCTGGAGTTTTTAATTGGCAGCCATCATAAAGACCTTTCCTAAAGCAAATGGTAGAGTGCTGGGTATATGGAGAGCAAAGCGTACCCATCATGGTTATTCTCAGGTTGAATGATCCACTTCCCTAATAACCATTTCATACTGTCCCTAATTATCAGTACCTGCATACAGCATCCTAAATAACAATTCTGTACGACCATAAAATGAAAACCTGATATACTGCACAGTGCCACAGAATCCCAAATAAATAGCACCATATAGTGCTCACCAACGTGCAGTAATTAGGTAACCGCAACATTAAAGGGAAGCTGTCAGCATGTTTTTACATAAGGAAGAAGTGGTATGGCTGTATAGCCGCTTATCCCCCAAGAAAAATGATACCTTTTTTGTAGAAATCCGATGTTCCAGTCATGAGAAATCTAGTGTAGAAGCGATATGCAAATCAGGTTGGGGGCGTGTCAATGCACTAGGAATGAGAAGAACAAGGTCAGTGACACGCCCCCAGTGCACTTCCAGCCTGATTTTCATATATTTTCTACACTAGATTTCTCATGACTGGCACATCGGATTTCTACAAAAAAGGTATCATTTTTATTGGGGGATAAGCGACTATACAGCTATACCACTTATTCCATAGGTAAAAACGTGCCAACCGTTTCCCTTTAAGTAAAGATAATTTAATAATAATGCTATACAATTCATTTTAAGATTGGATTTAGTGCTAATAGTGACACCCCTTTTAATGAGGAAGCATGTTGAGATCTGCATTACTGCACGTCACACATTTCTATAGACTGCTCTGATATAGTAAAAAAATCTACTTCCATGATGAATTTGGTGACTGTTCCCATTCTCCAATGTGGAATATCTTTGCTCGGCCATACCACAGTAGCCTTAGGTAAGATCCAATTGTCAATCTAGAGCTGGTGTCATAAAGTGGCCATGATTTTGGCCCAGTGGGCCCGGACACACGATTGCCCCTATGCTTTCATTTTCATCTAAGCTGGTAGAGCCAAGTCATTGTCTTATTTTTTAAGAATGAATAGAGCCTTCAGCGCACACACTCAATACCACTCCATTCACACCCGGCACTTCTGTTCTCATCATCGGCCTGGACCACCAGCAATCATACACTTGTCAACTGTTCTTGTGACAAATAATAAACGTATATTGGGCAACCGCTTTAACATAGCAAAATGTGAATGATAGACCCCCACAATAAGTCCTTGTGGAAAGGAGCTAAGACCCCTTACATATGGCATTCTGTGGATTCTGTGGCTTTGCTTTGAATCGATTCATAGCCCATATGGAAGTGCACTGAAACGCTACTATACCTCCTTCTTAGAGATGAGGGAATCTTCCAAAATTTGCTTTTGTGAGATTACTCAAATCGGCCAACAGGTTCGATTTCATCTAAATATTGCTTGGTCTGAATCTTCCCCAAAAAGGCATTTATTATACTCTGAGGCTTCTCCAGACCCTGAAGCATAATAAATGGAGGGCCAGGAAGCTGGTGAAAAATAATAGTAGATTACACTCAGACTTGCTCCTCACCTGCCCTGCCAAATGGGCTTTCCCCACTTGGTCCTCCATTTGCTCCGGATTGGCCTTCAGATCACTTTTCTCTTTGGTCTTATCTTCGGTCTACAGTCTGGACCTTTGGGCTCTGACTTGGCATCACATGGTCCAGTGGGACTCGAAGCATGTCGTTGATGTCAATTATGTACGTCACTCCCCATATACCTACGTGAGGCTGAGTCAGCACCGGATGATCCAGACTGAAGAGAGTACTGATCCATAGAACAGTCCAAAGCGGGTGGAGGACCTGGCGAGGAGCTGGGGTGGCAGGGTAGGTGAGGAGCGGGTACAGACAAAGTGGGTATATTCTTTTCTTATTTTTAACCTTTTCAAAAGAATTCAGCAAATAGATTTGTGCAATTTTTGAAAAATTTACATTTTGGCAGATTTGCTACAATCAGTTCACTATATACAAAATCATGGATTATTTTCTTATGGATGCAACCGAAAAAGATGGTGGCATGCTCTATTGGATGCCATACATACAGGATTGCTCTATACCCAATGAAGCACACGGACGTGTCATATACACGGGGTCTTAGGCGGACCCTTGGGCCAATGCATTATGATATAGTCTATGCTCTCAATATACCCAATTAAGTGTATACATGGTCTTAGGCAGACCCTTGGGCCAATGCATTATGATATAGTCTATACTCTCCATATACCAAATGAAGTGTACACATGGTCTGAGGCGGACCCTTGGGCCAATGCATTATGATATAGTCTATACTCTCAATATACCCAATGAAGTGTACACGTGGTCTAAGGTGGACCCTTGGGCCAATACATTATGATATAGTCTATGCTCTCAATATACCCATCGCATCACCGCTTGCTTTGATGGATGATACATAGCGGCTGCCAGACAACACCGCCTTACATTGCAGAAGTCAATACATTTTGGCCATTTCTTACTTTTTTTTCTCGTGTTTGACTCGTTGTTTCCTACAAATGACCCTTTTTTGTTCTTAGTTTCACTTTTGTAGTATGTGGCGGAAAGTCGAGAGTATAGTCCCTCCCATATTAGCGGATGGCTCTTCCACATCTTCCTATGTAATTTGCGATGTGTACGTGGAGGTTCTGAAATGAATGTGCTGTATCCAATCATGTATGTATGGTCACAGCGTCTCGGGGCCGATCACTAATTCTTGTTTTTTCTCTTTGGTTTTCCAGCACAGAGCCCCACTGCGGCAGATCCATTGCAGCAAGCCTATGCAGGAGTGCAGCAGTACGCAGGTCGTTAGTATTAACACTTTCTCCTAATAAACCCTTATATTCAGCTGCGCATGTGTTGATATGTGAATGTATATATGGTGCCATATATTATATGAAGTGTTCTCGAACACCACTAAGACAGAAAACAAGGGGCTCGGTTATTTTATCTGAGCTTTTATGGACATTTCTTTATATGATCCTTTTTGGGTCAGGGATCCTGACGCTGACATCGGAATAACATTTTGATTCTGCTTTGGTTTGTTTTTTCTCTAGATAAATAGATAAGATTTTTCAAAATTTCCCATATTTGTGCGCTTTAAACTCCTTAAAAGGGATTTCCTCCACTTTAAAAGTTATTCTAGGATGGGTCTATAACTAAAAAACATCTTTATTTACTTCCTGGACTGGCGACGCTCCTCCACAATCAGTACTGTATCTCCTGCCGATCACAGGAAATCAACACCCAGAAACAGTAGCCGCTGATTGACTGCAGCCTTCACTTTCCATCCAAGGCGACTTCTTCTGCTTAAACAGAATGTGAAGGCTGCAGCCGATCACTGGCTGATCATTGGTCCTGAGACCGCCCCCTCCCAATTTTGATGAACCAATACCGCCAGGCAGTGCTGGCTCCAGGTTTTTGTGGGCCCTGGGCAAAAGAGTCTCAGTGGGCCCCTTTTACACATACCACGATTCATGATGCACAGATACAGCAGAGAAATATATGTATAGTACAATGCCGAAGATTTCACTTCTTTCATTACACGAGTGATAGCTATTGTAAATTCCACAATAGCTCAGAAACCAGCGAATCCTCACACTGCACAGTGCAGACCGGACAGTATAGTCCTCCATACAGTATTATGGGCACCACACAGTCCTCTATACAGTATTATGGGCACCACATCGTCCTCCATACAGTATAATGGGCACCACTTAGTCCTCCATACAGTATAAGGGGCCCTACATAGTCCTCCATACAGTATTATGGGCACCACATAGTCCTCCATACAGTATTATGGGCACCACATAGTCCTCCATACAGTATTATGGACATCACATAGTCCTCCATACAGTATTATGGGCACCACATAGTCCTTCATACAGTATTATGGGCACCACATACTCCTCCATACAGTATTATGGGCACCACATAGTCCTCCATACAGCATAATGGGCCCTACATAGTCCTCTATACAGAATAATGAGCCCCACATAGTCCTCCATGCAGAATAATGGGCCCCGCATAGTCCTCCATACAGAATAATGGCCCCACATAGTCCTCCATACAGTATAATGGACCCCACATAGTCCTCCATACAGAATAATGGGCTCCTCATAGTCCTCCATACAGAATGAGCCCCACATAGTTCTCCATACAGAATAATGGCCCCACATAGTCCTCTATACAGTATTATGGCCCCACATAGTCCTCCGTACAGAATAATAGGTTCCACATAGTCCTTCCTACAGAATAATGGGCCCCACATAGTCCTCCACACAGTATAATGGGCCCCACATAGTCCTCTATACAGTATAATGGGCCCCACATAGTCCTCCATACAGAATAATGGGCCCCACATAGTCCTCCACACAGTATAATGGGCCCCACATAGTCTTCCATACAGTATAATAGGCCCCACATAGTCCTCCATACAGAATAATGGGCCCCACATAGTCCTCCATACAGAATAATGAGCCTCACATAGTCCTCTATACAGCCTAATGGGCACCACATAGTCCTCCATACAGTATTACGGGCACCACATAGGTCTCCATACAGTATTACGGGCACCACATAGGTCTCCATACAGAAAAATGGGCCCCACATAGTCCTCCATACAGTATAATGGGCCCCACATAGTCCTCTATACAGTATTTTGGGCAGCACATAATCCTTCATGCAGTATTATGGGCACCACATACTCCTCCATACAGTATTATGGGCACCACATAGTCCTCCATACAGAATAATGGACCCACATAGTCCTCCATACAGCATAATGGGCCCCACATAGTCCTCTATACAGAATAATGGGCTCCTCATAGTCCTCCATACAGAATGAGCCCCACATAGTCCTCCACACAGTATAATGGGCCCCACATAGTCTTCCATACAGTATAATGGGCCCCACATAGTCCTCCATACAGAATAATGGGCCCCACATAGTCCTCCATACAGAATAATGGCCCCACATAGTCCTCTATACAGTATTATGGCCCCACATAGTCCTCCGTACAGAATAATAGGTTCCACATAGTCCTTCATACAGAATAATGGGCCCCACATAGTCCTCCACACAGTATAATGGGCCCCACATAGTCCTCCATACAGTATAATGGGCCCCACATAGTCCTCCACACAGTATAATGGGCCCCACATAGTCTTCCATACAGTATAATGGGCCCCACATAGTCCTCCATACAGAATAATGGGCCCCACATAGTCCTCCATACAGAATAATGAGCCTCACATAGTCCTCCATACAGCCTAATGGGCACCACATAGTCCTCCATACAGTATTATGGGCACCACATAGTCCTCCATAAAGTATTATGGGCACCACATAGTCCTCCATACAGTATTATGGGCACCACATAGTCCTCCATACAGTATTATGGGCCCCACATATTCCTCCATACAGTATTATGGGCACCACATAGTCCTTCATACAGTATTATGGGCACCACATAGTCCTCCATACAGTATAATGGGCCCCACATAGTCCTCCATGCAAAATAATGGTCCCACATAGTCCTCCATACAGTGTAATGGCCCCACATAGTCCTCCATACAGAATAATGGGCCCCACATAGTCCTCCATACAGAATAATGGGCACCACATAGTCCTCCATAAAGTATTATGGGCACCACATAGTCCTCCATAAAGTATTATGGGCACCACATAGTCCTCCATACAGTATTATGGGCACCACATAGTCCTCCATAAAGTGTTATGGGCCCCACATATTCCTCCATACAGTATTATGGGCACCACATTGTCCTCCATACAATACACATTGCTCGGACTCAAACAAAGCCAGAGTATAGAAGAGATCCATGATATAAAAACAATGTTTATTGAAACAAATTAAAATACCAGATTAAAAAAGCAGAATGTCCAACAAAGGGCTCTGGTGTGACCAATAGTCCAGTATTCCTAAGAAGTACATACATAAAATGTGCAAATACTCACAAAAGAGATACAAATAAATAAGATAGGATAAATGAGGTACTACGTCTTCCTAAGAAGAGAATATAATATATATGATTCAACCAAAAATATATATAGTGCCCATAGAGTATGAGAATCACAGTAAAGTCCCTAAATTCAAGCCAGAGAGAATAATCATAATTGCACGTGCAATAAGTGGCTATAAAACAAGTCATGATAACTTTAGTAGACCGATCTGTCAGGCAATGTAAAAATAACAAGGCATATACATCATTGTTTCTGAATTTATATTGTATCAGGTAATAGTACCAGTCCCATTCAACATCCTTATGAGTGATAATACCTGTATCTATCCATAAAGTAAGTTCCCCCGAGAGGCAAGGATGGTCACACACCACGTCCCCTCACCCTGACGCGCGTTTCACCACCAGCTGCTTCTACAGTATAATGGGCCGCACACTGTCCTCCATATAGTATTATGGGCCCCATATATTGCTCTACACAGTATAATGAGCCCCATATAATGCTCCATACAGTATAATGAGCCCCATATAATGCTCCATACAGTATAATGAGCCCCATATAATGCTCCATACAGTTTAATGAGCCCCATATATTGCTCCATACAGAATAATGAACCCCATATAATGCTCCATACAGAATGGGCCCCATATATTGCTCCATGTAGTATGGACCCCATATATTACTCTATGCAGTATGGGTCCCATATATTGGTCCATTCAGTATGGGCCCCATATATTGCTCCATGCAGTATGGGCCCCATATATTGTTCCATATAGAATGGACCCCATATATTGCTCCATACAGTATAATGAGCCCCATATAATGCTCCATACATTATAATGAGCCCCATATAATGCTCCATACCGTATAATGAGGCCCATATATTTCTCTATACAGAATAAAGGACCCCATATAATGCTCCATACAGAATGGGCCCCATATATTGCGTCATGCAGTATGAGCCCCATATAATGCTCCATGCAGAATGGACCCCATATATTGCTGCATGCAGAATGGACCCCATATATTGCTTCATGCAGTATGAGCCCCATATATTGCTCTATGCAGTATGAGCCCCATATATTGCTTCATGCAGTATGAGCCCCATATATTGCTCTATGCAGTATGGGCCCCATATATTGCTCCATACATAAAAAATCAAATACTCACCTCTCCTTGCAGGTCACTGCTCTGCTCCGGTCTCCTCAGCGTTTTCCGTCTCTCTGCACTGTGACGCTTAGAGCAGAGGACATGCTGTAGTGACATCATCGTGCCCTCTGACCTGAGACGTCAGAGTGTCAGAAGACGCCGGCGCTACGGCGGAACAGGGAGAGGTAAGTATTGCAAGTTCTGGGGCCCTGAACAAGCAGGGGGGGGCCACTCGCAGGCGCTGTACCCCGGGCTCCCCCGACTCACGGGCCCCACAGCGTGCCCGGGTCCCCAACGGTGAGTGGGCACCCCGCTTGCTCAGGGCCCCGGCACTTGCCTTGAACTTGCTGTTGCTGGCCCTGCCCCCTGGTGACACAGTACTGAGTGTTGAGGAGTTGTGAAGGTTAGGTGAAAATAGGAAATAGTTTTTTATTTCCCCACCGGGTCCCGCTGAGAATTACTTTCAAAATAGGGAAAACCTCTTTACAACCCATCAAAAGGGTTATTCCCATCTCACAAAGTGGCATATCGCTAGGATATGGCGTCACTTCATGATCGAGCTCTAGTACGCCTGTTGAGTCTGAGAATGAAGGGGCTTCAGCGCTGATTTGCAGTTTTCGCCCGGGCTGCAGTGGTCACAAGTCCCAGCAGGTAGTAGACCCTTTTGGGGTACCGGGCAGTGTTATAATGGGATTGTCATGGGATTGGTGAGGTGAGCATGGCTTATTCTATTTTTTTGACCCTATGAGAATTTTGTATAACATTTTTACCGACCGGACAATCACCCTTAATGGAATGGGGTCTTGATGCCAGGTGTTAGGGGTGCCCATGAGAATGACAGTACCGGGGTCAAGCGCTACAGAGTCTTCATTCTCAGATTCTGTAGGAGTCCCAGAGATCGGAGCCCATGATCATGAAGTGATGGTGTATTCTAGCCAAGTGTCATCAGTTTATAATGCGGAAATATGGAAATAGCCCAGTAACATGATTGACCTACTGACTGGTGGAGAACATCGCAGTGAGGTTGGATAAATTAGTAGTAATTTACACTTTTATTTCACGTGAAAAAGAATGCGGATGATTTAATATTTTTTTCACTCGCCAATATATTTTTATTTCTTAAGCTTATTAAAGTTTGACTTCTTCAAGCATCATTGCCTCGGTAATTCAGAAGTGGTTGAAGTCATCTCACCAAGTTACTCAATAGGCAATGGAGTCTTCAGACTAACACAGAAGGATGTATTTATCATCTAAGGAGACAGTCCCCCATCAAGTGTGCCCACCCTTACCTTTCCTTACATTTGATTGAAGACTTAAAGATCTCACAAATGAAATTCAATACAAGATAGTGACATACTATCCATACATATGACGGTCTACAATTCACATCACAGCCACTGGATGGCCACATATAGCGTAAACATCTCCCAACAGAGTATCATAAATTAATTTTTCTTCTATAAGCTGGTGATCTTGTGCCCCTTATCCTGCGATATTTGTTAAATTAACCAGAAAAGGAAGGCAGGACACATCTGTAAGAATGGCATCATATGTGGGGGTAACCTTCAAGCTGCCAAGGAGGAAACATAAGTTGGACAGGATGACCTTCTCCTATCCTATCCTACCGTTATGCCATTAAATAATTGACCCTGAGGTGAATGGTTGACAATTACGTTCCTAACACTAATTAAATATCATGCACATTTGGTCAACCTGGGCATGCATGTTTATAGAGGTGTTAAAGGGGTTGTCTACTAATTTAACTTAAAGGGATTGTCCCCTTTCAGAAAAGTTTTCCCTATAGGTTTTGTAAGGCTATGTTCAAATATCTTGTTTTTTTCAGCGTTTTTTCATGCATTTTGTTATGGAAATTTGCAGCTGCGTTTTACAGTGCTAGCAAAGTGTATGAGATTCCAGAAATCTCATGCACACACCTTGGTTTTTTTTATCAGGATTTTGTGCTTTGCATGTTTGAGCATGTCACTTCTTTCAGCGTTTTTTTCAGCGTTTTTCACCCATTGGAAGTAATGGGTAGTGAAAAAATGCAGAAAAAAATGCCTAGTGTGACCATAGCTATCAGGTTTTGCTGCGTTTTAGTGAAAATAAGCAAGTACAACAGTATGTGAAACACATTTATTTTTGTGATTTTACCATCTTGGGAGGTGTGAAATTGAACAATGCCTGAGGAACTGAATGGCAGACCATAGTGTGAAAGTAAATAGTGTCATACAAACTCAATGCACTGCCAGTGTCTTAGGTAAACTATTCCTGAACAATTCACCTCCCCCACTGTTACATCTGAAGTTCTGGTTAACATGATTTCACATATGTCTTTCATTGGTGTCCTGTGTTCATGTTTCTGTGGTGGAAGCAAAATTGAACTTTGGGATCCCGAAAAATGCACCAAAAAATGCACCAAAACCTGCATTTTTGATGCAGCTTCTTTCCTGCCAAGAGAGCAGGTTTTGCTGCAGAAAGAAAAAACGCTGAAAAAACGCAATGTATGAACATAGCCTTAGAAGTAAAAGAAAAAACACAAATTGTGCCTTTTTTGTCCAGGTCTGAGTCTCTGCCTGATGCAACAGACTTTGGGAGAAATAAGTTATCGGTGAGCTGCAGAAAACTGTGCTCAGCAGCTCTACCGATGTAGGTATCACGAGCCGCTGAAAGCTGCTCAGCTCAGTTTTCTGCAGCGCTGACAACATAACGTCAACTCTACAGATGCCAGCGACTCAGCGTCGAAGTTTGTTTGTCATTTTTTTACTACTAACGGAACTTGAAGAAAAAGTTTTTCTGAAAGGTGATAAATCCTTTGAATGGTCCTATGGTGGTACTAACTTAAAAAAAAAAACTCACCTGCCAGACCTTCGCCGCTCCTCCTTACTGCCGGTGGTGTCTCCTGCCAATCTCCTGGCTTCTTCTTCTTCCAACATGGAAGTCTCCTAGTTCTTTCTCCTGGCTTGAATGGAACGTGACCACTGGTGCATCCACCTCCCAATCGGAAGAGGATGCCCAGAGACAGAGGAGTGATGTGGGTCCACTAGAGGAGTATGTGGTGTTTTCTATGTTAGCACCACCATGGCCCCATTTATAAACTAAGTTCAAATCATTGAAAACCCCTTTGAGGCTGATAGATGTCCAACAATCATTTGCCAAACAACTGTGGTCATTTAAAGGGAACCTGATGGTTGATTTACGCTGCCCGAAACACAGGCTGCATGGAATAGACACTGGCTGTGAAGCGTTGCATCATATCAAAGCAAACAATTTGGAAAGCTGGAGAGACTTGTCAGTCTGGGAGAGCGGGGTGGGGAGAAGCCGCTGGGGACTAGCCTCTCGGACTAGTCATGCAAGATACATGGTAACTGGTTTTGTGAATTTTTGGCAGGAAAAGTCACATATTTCACAAAATGTCATAAAAAAATGTGCCAAAATAACTTTCGTACATAAAATCACTCCACAGGGGAGACTCGAGTAGAGTTGGTCCAAATTTTGCTACTTTTGTAAAAAGTAGCATTTGATGGCTCTGTCTAAAATATCTGGAAAAGCCACATTGGTGTAAAAGTCAGAAAACGAGCTAAACCATAAAAGACAACATGAAAAAAGACGCAAATCATTTGATGTATTTGTCGCAAATCAAAAAGTCGCCGATTGAGAGATATTCACACCAAAAACCTGTCGGAAATACAATACTGATTCGGACCCTTTAGAATTTTTCAATCTTATATTTTCTAAAGATTAAATTTGGCCAACAGGCCGATGTCTGGGTAAGGAAGGATTGGGCACGTTGGACTTCTGAGTGTCCAATCCTTTGTTCTTAGTAGAGATAAATCACTGCCAGAGATTTCAGACAGCATCTTATTCCCCTCACCCCAATGAAAGTACACATTGAGCTGAAAATGCAAATCTATGGGGGGGATCATGGGGAATAGGTGTCAAATGAGTGAGCTTCCAATCATTATGTAAAGTGTCCGGACAGCCTGAGATTGGCCATTGCCTGGCTGATGTCTACCAGCGGTTTGTGAGACACCAACTCTCCTTAAGATCCATAATATTGATGAAACTAATCCCATTACAATGAGAAAAGATAATGATGATCAGTTTAAAGATTTCCCAAGATGTCTGTTACTCTTTTAGAGGTCAATTCATCAAGCAGTTTACACCCATTTTCTGGTGTAAAAAATGTTTTAAATGTCACAATTTTTGTGCAACAATATTGTGACTTTTGAGGGTTTTACGCCAGTCACTGCCATCTTCAACAACTTTTTAAAACAGTATGGGGCATGGCTGAGCTCGCCCAACAAGTTCATCATAGAGGTGGCAAATCAAGTTGACACCAGTTTTTGATAAAAGGTGTACAAAGTTCACTAAGAGGTGCAAGCCTTTTCATGAATTTGGCCCATTTTACTCCAGCGCTCCTCTCATTAAAGGGATTGTTCCATGAACAAAGTTCATTTTAATCAATAGATCTTAAAATAATAATAAGCTGCACAATTGGATGTGTTTTAAAAAAATGTTCCTGTGCTGAGATAATCTTATAAATGTGCCCCTGCTGTGTACTGTGTAATGGCCGTGTCTGACCGTGCAGGAACATGGTCTGATCATACAAAGCAGGGGCGCATTTATAAGATTATCTCAGCACAGGAACATTTTTATTTAAACACATCCAATTGTAGAACTTATTATTATTCCAAGATCTTTTGGTTAAAGCTAAATTTCAAATTAATTTTGTTCATGCAGGTGCAGACGAGCGTATATTCTCTCATCCAAGAGAATCGGGCCGATTATGCAAATGAAATCAGAGTTTCATCACAGTGTGATACGATTCTCTCGAATGAGGAGAAGAAATTCCTCCATCTTCTCCATTCTGTGAGACCACGGAAATCGGACTGCGCTCAGATGTCATCCGAGTGCAGTCTAATGTTTTCCACGCATTCATTGACTTACATGGTCGAGTGCAATCTGAATATCAGATCAAACTCGGACATGCAGCGATTTTTTTTCCTCCGATAGCGCCTGTCTGAGGAACAAATTGAACATGTGACATGTGCACTGCCCACAGGGTAAAATTGACCTGGGTGTGATCCGATGTTTTGTTGGATCACACTCGGACAGAGAAATATGCTCGTCTGCACCAGCCCTAAGACTTATGTACAAATTGCCAGTCTTGGTGAATTGGCACTGTTGTATGATATCTAGCTTTTTCAGGCGTTCTCATTACTTCTCTATGATCTTGCTACAAGTTCCCTAAGTGCCAAGATCCTGGTTGTGACCATTTAAAGTGGAACGGTCACTTCTCTTGACACCATGTCTATTTTTCTAAATACCAGTAATTGTATCCTTCCTAAAAAGCCCAACAATTCCATATTGTTCCCCTGCTGTTCCTCTTTGTAAATTCCTAAATAAATTGACTACATGGCGTTAACAGTTGGGGGTCTGTCTCTATTGTCCAATCATTGCTGACAGTGTCAGACTATGAAACAACATATCCCTTTAACAAGTAAATTGTCTCTTCAGAGAGGAAGAGGACATGTTAAGCATGTCAAGGTAAGGAGACTTTTAAGCCACAATGCTCCGCGAGGAAATTGTCTCTTCAGAAAGGAAGAGGACTAGAACGCTAGTGCCACCTACAGGAAGTAGCAATCCTAAAAGTCAATGTCGACTCTCTAACGAGCCTTGTCACATGACTTAGGATAAAAACCAGAACCAAAATCTTAATTTGCAGACACTGTATTTCAGGGTACTGCCCCTCGTCAGTGCAGAGTGTGAATTAGCATATTTCCCGGAGGAGCATTGCAGCTTAAAAGTCTCCTCACCTTGACATGCTTAACATGTTACTCTCCACAAGGAGAATCATTACCCCTTGGATCCCGGTCAGATGCCTCTCACCTAGCCAAACTAGATCTCACACTTTGCACTGATGAGGGGAAGTACCTCGAAACACTGTGTCTGCAAACTGAGATTCTGGTTCTGGCTTTTATCCTAAGTCATGTGACAAGGCTCGTTAGAGAGTCGATATTGACTTTTAGGATTGCTACTTCCTATAGGTGATACAAGTGTTCTAGTCCTCTTCCTCTCTGAAAAGACAATTTGCATATTTCCCAGAGGAGCATTGCAAAGCTTAAAAGTCTTCTCACCTTGGCATGTCAGGCTTGACATGTCACTTTCGGCAAGGAGAAACATTACCCCTTGGATCCCGGTCAGACGCCTCTCACCCAGCCAAACCAGATCTGACACTTTGCACTGATGAGGGGCATCACCCCGAAACACAGTGTCTGCAAGTTGAGATTCTGGTTCTGGCTTTTATCCTAAGTCATATGACAAGACTCATTAGAGAGCCGATATTGACTTTTAGGATTGCTACTTCCTATAGGTGGCACAACAGTTCTAGTCCTCTTCCTCTCTGAAGAGACAATTTGCATATTTCCTCTAGGAGCATTGCAGCTTAAAAGTCTCCTCACCTTGACATGCTTAACGTGTCACTCTCCACAAGGAGAAACTTTACCACTTGGACACCTTTAACAAGTGTAATGGTGACACCCAGTTGTCAATTTATTTGTAAATTTCCAGGAGGAATAACATAGGAACAACACAGAGTCATCTTCAGGAAAAAGATGTTCCAGAATTGATATATTATTTGAAATACAATTGTTTACTCAACCAGACACATCAGGAGCGATGACCAGTCCGCTAAGACATAATCCCAGCAGCACGATCGTCTTCTACCTTCCGAGTCTTGGAATATCTACGTCAGTGTAATAAGATCAGTCTGACTCTTGATGCCTCCGCTGACTGTCATCTATTTATTTCAAACGTTCACCTTTCATATTAAAAGACTAATTCAATGAAATCGAAAGCCTTCAAGAAAAGTTCAAGAAGTCTTAGTAAATCTCAGTAAGGTCACCGGTTACCTTGCCTCTAATCAATTTACCCCTGTGGAGAGGGCACATCCTGCCCAGCGCCCAGAGACATGAGATTAAAAGAATATTTATTTCTCAAATAGTTGAAACTTGTATTCAGATGTCTTACACTGTTGTACTGTATGTGCTCAACACTCCAATGGGGTGACTCCTGATTTCTGAAACCTAAAAGTACAGATTTCTTACTTTTCCTCTTGCCTAAACGTATAACAAGATAAACAGAGCAAGAGAACCAGCTTTAAAAAAAAAAAACATTTTTCCGGTACTCTATCGGGAGATGTTTCTACAAAATGTCTCTGTATGTGGCCACTGCTTCACTGCAATGTATATTGCAGCCTATTTAGGGGTTTTATAACATTTTATGATATTGCATTGAATTTAAATAGTGATATATTTGATTCCTTAATAACATTTCTGAAAGTGTAATTTTGGCCGACACTGACACATAAACATCACCCGACAGAGTATCACAAAATAATGTATTTTTTAAATGCTGATATTCACCAGATTTGTTGAGTCATGAATAATGGTACGAAAGGACACATCTGTAGGTTGGAAGAGCATGGCTATTCTATAAACAAATCTACATTAGTACTGTGAGCTGAAGGGAAAGAACCAATAAGCACAATAAATGTAAGAAAATCTATACAAAAAATGTGCAGGGCTCAACATATTAAGAAAATATGTATATTTTATTTTTTATTAGATAGTATTTTTAAAAAAACAATATAATAAACATACAAAGTTAGACATTAAAAATACTATAGAGGGGTGGGTAATGACACTGCCTGCCCAATAAATATATAGGATAGGTCAAGTAGAAAAAATTAAGTGAATATCACATGTACAGTCTGAGCATTGAAGACGGATACTCAAATGATCATATGAGCCCAAAAAAGTAAATGCCAAGAGCACAGCTATAAATATTCAAAAAATAAATAAATAAGAAGAAAACAATGGTGAGAGAACTCATCAATGAAAAAAACACACTGACGCGCGTTTCGCATTAAGTTTCATCAAGGGGCATGAATACTATCTAATAAAAAATAAAATATACAGTATATACTTTCTTAATACATTCTCCAACTATCCAGACTTTAATGGGAATCCGTCACCAGGTTTTTGCTATTCAATCTCAGATCATCATAATATAAAGGTAGAGACCCTGATTCCAGCAGCTTGCTGTAGTTTCAATACAATCAGTAGGAAATGATCACTGCAGGGCTAGGTGTCTCATGCCAGGCAGGCGAGCTAATCTGTGTAGCCCCACCACTGATTCACAGCTTGCTGACAATGCACAGTGTATACAGGAATCTGCCAATCAGTGGTGTGGGCGGGGTTATACAGGGCTCAGCATTCAGAGCACTGCTACATCTACAGCAGAGAAAACAGGGATTTTATCAAAACTGCATCAAGCAGACCAGTAAGTGACACATCGCTGGAATCAGGGTCTCAGCCCCTATATCATTCTGCTCTTGGATTACATAGCAAAAACCTTCTGATGGATTCCCTTTAAATGATGATGGAAACTAACATATGAAAAGAACAATAGAATTCTGGAGATTTCACAACCTGTTCTCACCACCTAGAGGGTGAATGATGTAAAATGACGCAATGGATCACCTTATGCTGTAAGTAGGTTATCATGATGATGAGAGGAGGTTCCAAGATTTGGGAGCAGAAGTGCTAAAATAGCAGGTCTGGCTGTTGCGGACCACCAGTAAATTTGCACTACACTGATGACCTATTTTTGCCAATAGACAGCAATAAATAGTCACAGCTTCCATCCACTAGTGATAATAGCCAATTGCTGATTTACTATGGGCCACTCTGCTCCTAAGTGGACAATCCCTTTAAATATCTTGTTTGCCCGCAGACTGCTTGCACTTGTGTGGAGCGTTACATGCATCAATCACCATCAGCCACAACCTGCAATCATTGGTCCTGTATTTACCAGAAGAGGTCAATGATAAACCAATGAATCACACAAATAATCAGTATATTTCCCAAACACACACGCTAGAACATAGGTTTAGCCGCAATGCCATAAGCCCAAATGTAAAATACTGTAGAAATACTTGAGAAAACATTACAGGGAAAATAAAGGCTGGTGTTAATAAGAATCTCAGTTAGATGTGGCATCCGATCTTGATATATTATTATGTTATGCCATAGCTACTGCAATAAAAGGGAATGTGCGGATTTTGATCTGACCAGCAGAGGGCAGCAGAGATAATACATTTCTATAGAAGGATTGCAGTCCTGCTTCCAAATTCAGAAATAATTGTATCCAAACACAAAGGGTAACCCAGCGCCGCCGTGCAAAAATTTCCATTTAGACCTGCATTGAGCTTGATTATAATCTGTCACCGTGCATAATCTTTTCTTGTGGCTTTTCACAGAAATCAAGCAAGATTGGATTTTGTAAACCTTGATGAGTGTGGAATGGCACATAAATATAGCAATTTGTATCCATTATTTCTTAGTACACAGGCCTTAAATATACATTGTTACGTTTCTTGCCATGTCAGCTGGGGGAACATACTGTACCATTACTTTTTCAGTGCACTTACATTTTGTACAATATAATTGGTACGTAGGTGAACCAGAAGAAAAATAGCAAATACCAGTATGATGTAGAAAAGGAAGGAAAGTGTCAGATCTGACAACACCGGGCTCCTGAATACCAGATTTCTTTAGTACTGCAGTCTATGAAACTTTCGCCTTTGGCACCGCAATTTCATGCAATATACTTTACCCTCCAATTATAAAGCATTGGGTCAGGAAGCCCTTAGTAACATTTACACCTTTTCTGTGGGAATGAATAAGAAGTTAATAGAGTCTTGCTGACTTCTCTTTTCTTGTTTCCCCAATAGCCGCTTATCCTGCTGCCTATGGACAGATCAGTCAAGCTTTTCCACAGCCACCTCCAATGATCCCACAGCAACAGAGAGAAGGTGAGTGCCGACCTGCTATAAGTACACAGTTTCCATATGTATCTGGGTAAAGGGGTTCTCCCAATCCATAAATAGGAGATAGTCCCTGCAATAATTAGAAGGGGGGTTCAGACCCTATTTTATCCTTCCTGTACAACCACAATGTGGAGAGATTTGCATGGAGTGGCGGTTCAGCATGCATGATGCTGCACAGAGCGGTGGTTGAGTATGCACGGTACTGCATGGAGTGGTGGTTGAGTATGCACGGTACTGCATGGAGTGGTGGTTGAGCATGCACGGTACTGCATGGAGTGGTGGTTGAGCATGCACAGTTCTGCATGAAGTGGTGGTTGAGCATGTATGGTACTGCATGGAGTGGCGGTTGAGCATGTGACGCGCCCCTGGGCCTGTGTCGCGCTGCGTTGCGCACGCGGGAGCTTACCCGGAGCCGGATCTCTTGAGGGTTGTAGTCTCGTGGCGGTGACCCGGTCCGTGCCCAGGGAGTCAAACTGAGCGGCGATGTAACAGCGGTAGATGCAGGACGACTACGCCACCCGTTGAATGCAGCTATGGAGCTGCCGCTGCAGGACAGTCCGCTGAGGCCGGTGGATGGATGGTGCAGCGTA
This sequence comes from Phyllobates terribilis, assembly GCF_046119375.1. Classification (NCBI taxonomy): domain Eukaryota; kingdom Metazoa; phylum Chordata; class Amphibia; order Anura; family Dendrobatidae; genus Phyllobates; species Phyllobates terribilis. Next base: position 543,585,767 of record NW_027362761.1, on the reverse strand, counting down.
GATGGTATAACCCCCAACGGGAGGGGTATGGCCTCAGGGCAGCAGATGTGGATGATGGGGGTAGCAGGAACCACTCAGAGACGGTGCGGTGTAATCCAGGGTCTTTACTGGTAACAACGATAGACCCTCCCGGAGTACTTGCTAGTGAACGGGGCCTGGTCAGTCCTTGAGCAGATGGGATCTCCCCTGGCCAGGCGGAGTTGTAGGCCTCCCAAACTGACTGTACTCTTCTGGCTACCTTGCTAGAAGCGGATATAAGTAGCCCACGTCCCTGAGTGTACCGTGTGGTGCTCACCCGTATGGCCGGTGACTCGGGGCCTTCTAATGGCTTCCGCTCCACGATGGCGGTGCTGGTCCCACGCGTGTGACCGTGCCTTCGGGTTTCTGGTCCTGAGGACCTGAAATCCCCTGCCGGTCGGCTTCTGCTGCTGGGTAAGAGTTAGTCCCCACAGCCTCGGACGCCGGGTCCGGTAAGAAAGCTTCTCAGTCAGGGCGAGCTCTGCAGCTGCCAGCCCCTGACTCGTAGTAATATTGCTCCCAATGAGCTTCTGCTGTTTCTTCCTATGCTGCTTCTCTGTCTCTACTCTCCTTGACTGACTAACCCTGCCTCAGCCCAGGGTTTATACAGGGGAAGTTCTTCCCCTCCCAAGACTGGGCAGGAGGTGTGGCATGCACAGGATCCCTGACCAAAGGACCTCCCACCTGCTCTCAGACATAACATTACATTACTGTGGAAAACCAGACCCCTGGGGTGCCACACATGCATGGTACTGCATTGAGTGGCGGTTGAGCATGTACGGTACTGCATGGAGTGGTGGTTGAGCATGCACAGTTCTGCATTGAAGGGGTGGTTGAGCATGCATGATACTGCATAGAGTGGTGGTTGAGCATGCATGGTACTGCATTGAGTGGCGGTTGTGCATGTACGGTACTGCATGGAGTGGTGGTTGAGCATGCACAGTTCTGCATTGAAGGGGTGGTTGAGCATGCATGATACTGCATAGAGTGGTGGTTGAGCATGCATGGTACTGCATTGAGTGGCGGTTGTGCATGTACGGTACTGCATGGAGTGGCGGTTTAGCATGCATGGTGCTGCATGGAGTGGCGGTTTAACATGCACGGTACTGCATGGAGTGGCGGTTTAACATACACGGTACTGCATGGACTGGTGGTTGGGCATGCATGGTACTGCATTGAGTGGCGGTTGAGAATGTACGGAACTGCATGGAGTGGCGGTTGAGGATGCATGGTTCTGCATGGAGTGGTGGATGAACATGCACGGTACTGCATGGAGTGGTGGTTGAGCATGCACAGTTCTGCATGAATTGGTGGTTGAGCATGTATGGTACTGCATGGAGTGGCGGTTGAACATACACGGTACTGCATGGGGTGGTGGTTGAGCATGCACAGTTCTGCATGAAGGGGTGGTTGAGCATGCATGGTACTGCATAGAGTGTTGGTTGAGCATGCATGTACTGCATTGAGTGGCGGTTGAGCATGTACGGTACTGCATGGAGTGGTGGTTGAGCATGCACAGTTCTGCATTGAAGGGGTGGCTGAGCATGCATGATACTGCATAGAGTGGTGGTTGAGCATGCATGGTACTGCATTGAGTGGCAGTTGAGCATGTACGGTACTGCATGGAGTGGCGGTTGAGCATGCATGGTGCTGCATGGAGTGGCGGTTTAACATGCACGGTACTGCATGGAGTGGCGGTTTAACATACACGGTACTGCATGGACTGGTGGTTGGGCATGCATGGCACTGCATTGAGTGGCGGTTGAGAATGTACGGAACTGCATGGAGTGGCGGTTGAGGATGCATGGTTCTGCATGGAGTGGTGGATGAACATGCACGGTACTGCATGGAGTGGTGGTTGAGCATGCACAGTTCTGCATGAATTGGTGGTTGAGCATGTATGGTACTGCATGGAGTGGCGGTTGAACATACACGGTACTGCATGGGGTGGTGGTTGAGCATGCACAGTTCTGCATGAAGGGGTGGTTGAGCATGCATGGTACTGCATAGAGTGTTGGTTGAGCATGCATGTACTGCATTGAGTGGCGGTTGAGCATGTACGGTACTGCATGGAGTGGTGGTTGAGCATGCACAGTTCTGCATTGAAGGGGTGGTTGAGCATGCATGATACTGCATAGAGTGGTGGTTGAGCATGCATGGTACTGCATTGAGTGGCAGTTGAGCATGTACGGTACTGCATGGAGTGGCGGTTGAGCATGCATGGTGCTGCATGGAGTGGCGGTTTAACATGCACGGTACTGCATGGAGTGGCGGTTTAACATACACGGTACTGCATGGACTGGTGGTTGGGCATGCATGGCACTGCATTGAGTGGCGGTTGAGAATGTACGGAACTGCATGGAGTGGTGGTTGAGGATGCATGGTTCTGCATGGAGTGGTGGATGAACATGCACGGTACTGCATGGAGTGGTGGTTGAGCATGTATGGTACTGCACGGGTTGGCGGTTGAGCATTCATGATACTGCATGGAGTAGCAATTTAACATGCACGGTACTGCATTGAGTGGCGGTTGTGCATGTACGGTACTGCATGGAGTGGCGGTTGAGCATGCATGGTATTGCATAGAGTGGTGGTTGAGCATGCATGGTACTGCATTGAGTGGCGGTTGAGCATGTATGGTACTGCATTGAGTGGCGGTTGAGCATGTACGGTACTGCATGGAGTGGCGGTTGAGCATGCATGGTGCTGCATGGAGTGGCGGTTTAACATGCACGGTACTGCATGGAGTGGAGGTTTAACATACACGGTACTGCATGGAGTGGTGGTTGGGCATGCATGGTACTGCATTGCGTGGCGGTTGAGCATGTGCGGTACTGCATTGAGTGGCGGTTGAGAATGTACGGTACTGCATGGAGTGTCGGTTGAGGATGCATGGTTCTGCATGGAGTGGTGGGTGAAAATGCACGGTACTGCATGGAGTGGTGGTTGAGCATGTATGGTACTGCACGGGTTGGCGGTTGAGCATTCATGATACTGCATGGAGTAGCAATTTAACATGCACGGTACTGCATGGAGTGGCGGTTAAGCATGCATGTTACTACATAGAGTGGCGGTTGAGCGTGCATGGTGCTGCATTGAGTGGCGGTTGAACATTCACGGTACTGCATACAGTGGTGATTGAGCATGTACGGTACTGCATGGAGTGGCGATTAAGCATGTACAGTACTGCATGGAGTGGTGGTTGAGCATGTACGGTACTGCATGGAGTGGCGGTTGAGCATGTACTTTACTGCATGGAGTGGCGGTTGACCATGCAAGGTACTGCATGGAGTGGCGGTTGAGCATGTACGGTACTGCATGGAGTGGTGGTTGAACATGCACGGTACTGCATGGAATGGCGGTTGAGCATGTACGATACTACATGGAGTGGCGGTTGAGCATGCACGGTACTGCATGGAGTGGCGGGTGAGCATGCATGGAGTGGGGGTTAAGCATGCACCGTACTGCATGGAGTGGCGGTTGAGCATGCACGGTACTGCATGGAGTGGCGGTTGAGCATGCACTGTACTGCATGGAATGGCGGTTAAGCATGCATCATACTGCATGGAGTGGCGGTTGAACATGCACGGTACTGTATGGAGTGGCGGTTAAGCATGCACGGTACTGCATGGAGTGGTGGTTGAGCATGCGCTGTATTGCATGGAATGGCGGTTAAGCATGCACCGTACTGCATGGAGTGGCGGTTGAACATGTACAGTACTGCATAGAGTGGCGGTTGAGCATGCATGGTACTGCATGGACTGGTGGTTGTGCATGCACCGTACTGCATGGAGTGGCGGTTGAGCATGTATGGTAATGCATGGAGTGGTGGTTGAGCATGCACTATACTGCATGGACTGGTGATTGAGCATGCACAATACTGCATGGAGTGGCGGTTGAGCATGTATGGTAATGCATGGAGTGGAGGTTGAGCATGCACTATACTGCATGTAGTGGTGATTGAGCATGCACAGTACTGCATGGAGTGGCGGTTGCCCATGCACGGTACTGCATGGATTGGTGGTTGAGTACTGCTCCAGTCAAAGTCTAGGGGACTGATGGAAACTAGCAGGTACAGCCACACAGACATTGAATCTGTTTAGCTATGGGGAACGCACAATTGAATGCTTATCCTGTTGAGATGATAAATATCGATCTTGGGAAAATTAATTTGAATGTTGAAATCTTCGTCCACCCGACACAGATCTGCTGCATTCACTCTTCAGTAATTGCTGTAGAATTTTGTGGATTTTCTGCTGATTTAATCGTTAGAATGCCACGGCCCCACTATCAGTATTTGGTCAGTCATTTTTCTCAGGAGTGGGAGCCAAAACCAGGAGTGGGTGATAAATGCACAATTGACCAAATACTGAAAGTGGGGCCGTGGCCTAAGGGAGAAATGGAACTGCTCAATTACGGACCTATACAGCTATAGTGGCCACACCCGGGTACTACATATCCACCCCCTATTCAAGTCAATAGAAGGTGGATGAGTAGTATCTTGCAGTTCCATTCGCAGTCGACACCAGGAACAGCTGATTGGTGAAGGTGTCAGAAGTCACCCCCCCACCCCAATAAAACATTGATGACCTATTCTCAGGATAGGCTATCAATATTAAAGTCCCAGAAAACCCCTTTAAAATCTCATCCACTTTAAGGGAACTGTAGCACACAGCAGATCGCCAGAGTACAAAAATTCACTACATCAGTCCCAAATGGATGTATATGTAGGCCTTCATTCATCAAGGCAGGCTTTTTCTACCCCAGTCCAGCGAACCTGTGCAGAGCGGGCTGTTAATCAGTTTGCCGAGGACTGATTGGAGCACGCTCAGAGTAAAGTGAGTACAGACTATTACAGCCCCCTGCACCACCCCGATAACTATAAGTGAGCAGCTGCAGGGAGAATATAACTTCATTTTCTCTCTGTAGCTACTGCTCCAGTAAGACTGCCAGACATGACCTAAATGCTAATGACCTGGGATTATCGCTACATCTGCAGGTAAATAGTGTTTCTGGATGTGACAGGTAAACCTGTCATCTGATTCATGAATCAGACACTAGCTGCTTTATTGCAGTCGTGTATGTTTTACGCTGAAATGCTGCAGCATTTAAGTAAATATAGTTTGGAGAGCCAGCCCGGGAACCATGTGTCTCCAATGACTAGTCTGGTGGCTTCTCACCTCCCAAGCCCCCCAAACTAACAGGGCTCCACCTATGCATAAACACAGGAAGAGGCCCATGGAGGGAAGAATCCGCTGGAGACCATGTGTCTCGGATTACTAGTCCAATAGTCATTTCCAGGTGGCTTTACACCTCCCAGGTCCCATAGACTGATCGGTCTCTCCCTATGCATAGACGCAGATCTGTGTGGGGTTTGGAGAGGACAAACCACTGAGGACCATGTGTCTCCAATGACTAGTCCAAGAGGCCGCTCCTAGGTAGCTTCTCATCTCCCAGGTCCCCCAGACTGACGGGTCTCTCCCTATGCATAGACACAGGGAGAGACTTGTGTGGGGCTTGGAGAAGACAAACCACTGAGGACCATGTGTCTCCCATAACTAGTCCTGAAAGTTTCTCCTAGGTAGTTTCTCATCTCCCAGGTCCCCCAGACTTGTGGGTCTCTCCCTATGCATAGACACAGGGAGAGACCTGTGTGGGGCTTGAAGGGTGGGGACAAACGACTGAGGACCATATGTCTCCAATGACTAGTCCTGGAAGTTGCTCCTAGGTGACTTCTGACCTGCCAGGTCCCCCAGACCAACAGGTCTCTCCCCATACAATCACATAGGGACAAATCTGTGTGGGGCTTGAAGGGAAGAAGCCGCTGGGGACCGGCCCATTGGGCTAGTCATTTGAGACACACGGTCCGTGGCATAGTCCCCACCACAGCATTTCAGAGTAAAACATGCCAGGCTGCAATACCATTGCCAGACTCTGATTCATGCTGGCTGCGGTTTGGGCAGCATAATGTGAGATGGTTACATGTATGTAACACAAATATTGGAGACATAAGCTGGGGTCAGGTCATGTAACGTAACACTAATGTGGGGGCGGCTTCAGTGCCAATCAGTTATTTGCGATCAGAAGCAAGTGACTCTGAATCTCAAGGACAAGGATCAGGTGCAATGCTAGCTTACACTGCGCCCTGACCGTTGGTAGAACGTACTTCTCGTTATATTACTCACTTACTACATTTGCCCTTAGATCATTGTCAACTCTCTATTGAACTGAAGATCAGACTGGTTGCTATGGAGGTGCTGCCTGACAACCCAAATAAGAGACAGTGTATCCATAGCAACAAAGCAAAAATAGTATCCAAGGAATTAGCTATACAGTGCCTACAAGTAGTATTCAACCCCCTGCAGATTTAGCTGGTTTGATAAGATGCAAATAAGTTAGAGCCTTCAAACTGCAAACGAGAGTAGGTTTTATGAACAGAAGCATAAATCTTACAAACCAAAAAGTTATGTTGCTCAGTTGAATTTTATTAAATTTTAAACATAAAAGTGTGGGTCAATTATTATACAACCCCTATGTTTAATATTTTGTGGAATAACCCTTGTTTGCAATTACAGCTAATAATCGTCTTTTATAAGACCTGATCAGGCCGGCAAAGGTCTGTGGAGTTATCTTGGCCCACTCCTCCATGCAGATCTTCTCCAAGTTATCTAGGTTCTTTGGGTGTCTCATGTGGACTTTATTCTTGAGCTCCTTCCACAAGTTTTCAATTGGGTTAAGGTCAGGAGACTGACTAGGCCACTCCAACACCTTGACTTTTTCCCTCTTGAACCAGGCCTTGGTTTTCTTGGCTGTGTGCTTTGGGTCGTTGTCTTGTTGGAAGATGAAATTACGACCCATCTTAAGATCCTTGATGGAGGAGCGGAGGTTCTTGGCCAAAATCTCCAGGTAGGCCGTGCTATCCATCTTCCCATGGATGCGGACCAGATGGCCAGGCCCCTTGGCAGAGAAACAGCCCCACAGCATGATGCTGCCACCACCATGCTTGACTGTAGGGATGGTATTCTTGGGGTCGTATGCAGTGCCATCCAGTCTCCAAACGTCACGTGTGTGGTTGGCACCAAAGATCTCGATCTTGGTCTCATCAGACCATAGAACCTTGAACCAGTCTGTCTCAGAGTCCTCCAAGTGATCATGAGCAAACTGTAGACGAGCCTTGACATGACGCTTTGAAAGTAAAGGTACCTTACGGGCTCGTCTGGAATGGAGACCATTGTGGTGGAGTACGTTACTTATGGTATTGACTGAAACCAATGTCCCCACTGCCATGAGATCTTCCCGGAGCTCCTTCCTTGTTGTCCTTGGGTTAGCCTTGACTCTTCGGACAAGCCTGGCCTCGGCACGGGAGGACACTTTCAAAGGCTGTCCTGGCCGTGGAAGGCTAACAGTAGTTCCATAAGCCTTCCACTTACGGATGATGCTCCCAACAGTGGAGACAGGTAGGCCCAACTCCTTGGAAAGGGTTTTGTACCCCTTGCCAGCCTTGTGACCCTCCACGATCTTGTCTCTGATGGCCTTGGAATGCTCCTTTGTCTTTCCCATGTTGACCATGTCTGAGTGCTGTTCACAAGTTTGGGGAGGGTCTTAAATAGTCAGAAAAGGCTGGCAAAAGAGATCTTTAATCCACACATGTGAAGCTCATTATTCTTGGTGCCTGAACTACTTCTTAATACTTTTGGGGGACCAAACAGAATTCTTGTGGTTTGAGGGGTTGCATAATAAATGACACTCTGAATTAACTTTTAACGTTTTTAAAAAAAAAAAAAAAAAAAACAAAAACAAAATTTGCTGCAGTGCATTTCCCACTTCCAGGCTGATCTACAGTACAAATGTCACAATGCCAAGTTAATTCCGCATGTGTCAACCAGCTAAATCTGTAGGGGGTTGAATACTACTTGTAGGCACTGTACATCCATGTGGAGCATGGTGACATTGCGGCCTAGTAAGTGCAAAAAATGCTGGAGTCAAGAGACACTAGAGATGGCCCAGTGAAAAAAAAATGAAAGTTAGATCCTGGAAGAGTCAATTCCTTTAAAAAGGTTGCCCAGGCTTAGGGGTCAAGTCTGCAGTCACTCATATTGTGCACAGTGTGCGCTGTCAAGATTCCCTTATGCCGTTGTGATTTGCAGACATGTGCTCACATGCCGACTAGACGTGTGTGGCCTCCTCAATGTAAGTGGATTGAGTGAGACTGGACAAGTTTAGTTGGAATGTGGCTGGAACATGCAAATAGCTTACTTGTGGTCACATAACTACCTGCTCCTGGCACCGGAACCTGAGAATCCTCACACTGTGCACGCTATGAGGATTCACAAGTCTTTAGTTACTCCATTTACACCAAGCCTGGACAACCCCTTTACTATTAGAGTTCAGGAACCATTGACACCTAACCTAAAACTAGGCAGACTTTCTTGAGTAGCGTAAAGCTATTATTATTATTAAAGACTATAGAAATATCAGTATTAATAGAAAACTACCTAAAAAGTTAGAGACCAGTAGCAAGTTTCCAGGCACGTTGGCCACATGGCTGATAAGTGTTGTCCTTGCCATTACTCATGGAACGATATTGAGACTTCAAGCCAATACAACATGAGAAAAAAGTGTCCAGAAGAGCTCCAGAAAACTGACCTACTGGACCCAGGAATATCTGGGTGCCACATATTGCCGTATAGTGGGCCACATTGTGTATCTGACAATACCCTTTAATGCCGATTTCTATTATACATGGGCATTCATAGACCATAAACCCCTGGATAAATATTCCCTCCGACAGATGAGAGCAATATTGTGACGGCTGGATGTTTATACTTGGCGTTCGGCTTTGGTCAGCTGCCTATAAATTGTGCCTAACCTGCTAATGACTTGTACAGGACACAGTTTGTTTTGTTCTACATGTGCTAGTCGTGGCATCAATCTCCGAGTGGCTGGGATGAGCTGAAGTTTAATCAATAAGTGCAGGGAGGTGGTAATGGAACGGAGCTCACGAGAGGTGCGCAGCGGATGAGGCCGGGCTGGAGAGACCTGATTACGGCTGAGCCTGATATAGGCTGATCTCGAGCTATTCTTAAAAAATAAACACAAAGTTTTGGAAAACTTTCTACAGTTTTTACTGCCCTGCGCATTCAGGGTCAGTCGAGGACACCGGGCACTGACAGCGAGCCTCATGGAGCTAAACTCTGGCTATGAATTATTAATTGTTGTTGACTAGTTATGTCTGTGAGTTCATCGTGTAAGAAAAAAATATAACAAAAAATTCTGAGAAATGTCCAAAATCTGACCTGATGCCCCAACTGAGTAAAGGGTAATACAATCAGGGCAACACCTGACAGGCAGGCGAAGGGTCAGCCAAAGACGAGTCGTCAACTCTCTTGACCTGTCTAGTTAATTGTCGACTTGCGTCCACCCTTATGTGGCAGCATCTTTGCTTAGAGCACTCCATCTGTTACATCTGTGGGGTCCAAGTTCTGAGACCCCCACTGATCACTCTATAGACCCCTCTTGCTTGATCATGCACACAGAACAGAATATGGATTCAATAGAAAGCATAGGCTACAAAGGCTATCCGTACTCAAACCTGAGCTACATACTTCTCTGGTGTCTATAGGGGTCTCAAAACCCGGACCCACAAGATCTACAGTCAATTAGATGAAATATGAAAAGTTTAATTACTTTTTTCATCATGTATTTCCCAGAGGAATAATAGAGAAATTGTCAAATAGAATATAACAAGTGATGCTAAAAAGGGTCATGATTAGTGAACTAGCAATCTGTCTAGGATCACGTTTTTTAGAACATATAAATCCGCATATTAGACATCAATTTCAGCATGTTCTTGCAGCCCTTATACCCCCACAACTATAAAATGGCCTTTGTTGCACATGCTGTACCAGTCTGATATTTCCAGCAACTATCCCAAATGTTATGCTCTGTAAGATACAAAGCTCTACCTCCACTTCCTGTCTCCTGTCTTTGCTACTAGTGTTGGATCACACTTGACAACAGGCAGCGAACAGCAAATTACACAGAATTGAGATGCCTAGTCGACAGCAACATCATTTATAAATAAAGTGATGTGCAGAATGACTTTGTTACATATTCTGTCACATGAGATCACATTGTCTGGTCAGGCACCTCTTGCTACCAGTGCACCTCTAACTTCCAGTGCACCCCTATTTTCCAGTGCACCACTAGCTTCTAGTGCACCCCTAAATTCTAGTGCACCCATTGCTTACAATGCACCCCTATCTTCCATTGCACCCCTAACTTCCAGTGCACCCCTAACTTCCAGTGCACCCATTGCTTCCAGTGCACTCCTAACCTCTAGTGCACCCCTAGCTTCCAGTGCACCCATTGTTTCCAGTGCACCCCTATCTTCCATTGCACTCATTGATTCCAGTGCACCCATTGCTTCAAGTGCACCCCTATCGTCCATTGCACCCATTGATTTCAGTGCACCCCTAACTTCCAGTGTACCCATTGCTTCCAGGGCACTCCTAACCTCTAGTGCTCCACTACCTTCAAGTGCACCCCTAGCTTCAAGTGCACCCCTAACTTCCAGTGCACCCATTGATTTCATTGCTTCCCTAACTTCCAGTGCACCCATTGCTTCCAGTGCACTCCTATCCTCTAGTGCAGGGTTCCCCAACTCCAGTCCTCAAGGCCCACCAACAGGTCATGTTTTCAGGATTTCCTTAGTATTGCACAGGTGATGGAATTATTGCCTGTGCAGGTGATGCAATTATCACCTGTGTAATACTAAGGAAATCCTGAAAACATGACCTGTTGGTGGGCCTTGAGGACTGGAGTTGGGGAACCCTGCTCTAGTGCACCCATTGATTTCCGTGCATCTCTAACTTCCAGTGCACCACTAGCTTCAAGTGCACCCCGAACTTCCAGTGTACCCATTGATTCCAGTAAATCCCTAGCTTCCAGTGCACCCATTGCTTTCAGTGCACCCCTAACTTCTAGTGCACTCATTGCTTCCAGTGCACTCCTAACTTCCAGTGCACTTCTTGCTTCCCGTGTATCCCTAACTTCCATTGCACCCATTGATTCCAGTGCATCCCTAAGTTCCAGTGCAACCATTTCTTCCAGTGCCCTCCTAACCTCTAGTGCACTGCTAGCTCTTCAAGTGCATCCCTAACTTCCAGTGCACCCATTGCTTCCAGTGCACCCCTAACTTCCAGTGCACCCATTGCTTCCAGTGCACTCCTAACCTTTAGTGCACTGCTAGCTTCAAGTGCACCCCTAACTTCCAGTGCACCCATTGCTTCCAGTGCAGCCCTAATTTCCAGTGCACCCATTGCTTCCAGTGCACTCCTAACCTCTAGTGCACCGCTAGCTTCAAATGCACCCCTAACTTCCAGTGCATCCATTGCTTCCAGTGCACCCCTATCTTCCATAGCATCCATTGATTCCAGTGCACCCCTAACTTCCAGTGCACCACTAGCTTCAAGGGCACCCTTAACTTCCAGTGCACTCATTGCTTCCAGTGCACTCCAAGCTTATAGTGCACCCCTAGCTTCAAGTTCACCCCTAACTTCCACTGAATTCCTAACTTCCACTGCACTCCTAACTTCCACTGCACTCCTAACTTCCAGTGTATTCGTTACTTCCAGTGCACAGTTCCGGTTGCCTCCATTGGCGTTGTGTTCTCTTTAAATCCATAATCAGCCATTACCTGAACTCGGCCTGACATTATAGACAAGCGGGATCTGGATCTGGAGTCTGTTTACAAATGAACCTCCACTTTATTATGGGCCATTATTTCTACTTGTTAGACTTTTATGTAACAAGGCATCCATCATTAAGATGTAAGCACCTAAATGTCACCGCTATTTAGATGTAACGGGGATGGCAGCATTAACGATGCAATCTTCATTTTATCACTTCAACATTAAACATGAATTGATTTTATTTCTTCATATATCTATTTTGGTCGCATTAGCAAACCCTGGAAAAAAATCTAATTAGCTGCAGAACATAAGTGAGTGTTTACCGGGCATCACGCGGATCTAATTGTGGTTAGAGAACTGATGGCGCAGTTGTTACCTCCCCGGCGGCCCAGGGGATCATAGGTTTTCATCATCTACATGGAGTCTGCAGTTCTTCCTGTTTGCTGGAGATTCCTATAGACAATGTGCATTCTACCAAAAACATTGGTATCTGGTGCTAACCGCACTATGTCACCTAATGCCTGCAATTAATAGGTAGGAAGGGTTATAATAAGCAGCGCCAGCCGATCTGAGCACAATCTATAACTGGTATTGGTTGCTCATTCAGCAAATGAAATACAAATGCGTCAAATTTGTGGTTATTTGCCCATTATTTGGTTTTGATAACGAGACAATGGATTTACATATAGATTTGTTCGCCCTTAACTTTTGACTCAACATATCCTGAGATCAGTGGCAAGAGGTGACCTGCGTTTATTTAAAAAAATATCTATATTTTGAGATACTATGTCGGGAGACAATTCTACTATATGTATCTATATGTGGCCACCCAGTTGTTGTGATATGAATTGCATCCTGACAAGGGTTGAGTTAATGAAAAATTGAGACTTTCTTAAATTGATCAAGAGCGCACCGCTCCGCTGCCTCCTGGCTTTTTACTTGCCATATGACGGTGCACTCCTGACTGACTGTTCAGAACAGCGGCATGGGGCAGCATGGTGGCTCAGTGATTAGCACTGCAGCCTCACAGCACTGGGTCCTGGGTTCAAATCCCACCAAAGATAACATCTGCAAGGAGTTTGTATATTCCCCGTGTTTGCATGGGTTTCCTCTGGGTTCTCCGGTTTCCTCCCACACTCCAAAGACATACTACAAACATACAACAAACTAGATTGTGAGCCCCAATGGGGACAGTGCCCATAATGTCTGTAAATTGTCTGAAAAGAAGTGTAAACCCATCTGTACTTTTAGTTGGATGGGTGTATTTATATATCTTACTCTCTTATACAGCGCCATTAATTCCACAACGCTTTAGAGACATCACCATCGCTGTCCCCATTGGGGCTCAAAATCTACATTCCCTATCAGTATGTCTTTGGAGTGTGGGAGGAAACTGGAGAACCCAGAGGAAACCCACACAAACACAGGGAGAACATACAAACTGCTTACAGATGTTGTCCTTGGTGGGATTTGAACCCAGGATCCCAGCACTGCAAAACAACAGTGCTAACCACTAAGCCAGCATGCTAATCACTGAGCCAGCATGCTAACCACTGAGCCACCATGCTGCACATATGCTGGCATATGTCTTCCTACCCTTCCTTTAGAGACCATCGACAATGTAAAACATAAGAAAGTATGGTATGCGCGAAAACTGGAGTAAAAGATTCGAAAAGTCACAAAATTTTGGCTTTTTCACATCAATTTGAAGCAGCTGGGAGAGGATTCTTGTCATGTCCACCCGTCAAATTAATGAATAATGCCGGCGTTTTGATTGCCAGAAATGATCCTACAGTCCTTGACTGTTTCAGGTGCATCCCACTCAGAAGATGCTCCAAAATCATTAAGTGGTGTGCGCCTCTTAACGAATTTACAAAAAAGTGAAATCCTCTAGCGTTGAAAAAAAAAGTATAAAACTTCAAAATTATTGATTTTTAAAAAAAAAAAAAAATAGGGTGATGACAGCAAATGTAATTCCAAAAACCAATGCGTTGCTGCGTAAAGCCTTAATCATGGCGTGCGCCACATTTATTAAGCAGCGTGAACCTTTTTATGAAGTTGTTGCATCTTACTCCAGGGATCGCTTCATTAAGACTGAAAGGCACTACACCAGTCCTGATGAATTGACCCCTGGATTTTTTTTTGCTACTTTTGACATTGATCTGAGTCAACTCTCATTATACAAGTCCTAATCTATATGGAAGAGATCTAGAGGTAGAGTAGTAGCTCTCAATGGGTCTAGAGAGCTGCCGGGGGCACTGGCAGATTGATTGATATCAATCAAGACTGAGCCTGGTAAAACAAGAGTTTCCAGCAAACATTGAACTTACTGGTCCCTTCTCGGGAAAAAAAAGGCAATGTTCACAACAACGAAATAAATGGGATGTGAAAACCACTAGACGGAGCTATATAAGTTAGTACGACAATTGACAAGCCATTGAGAACTGTTCAGTCTGCTTTTGATGATAATGCAGTTATTATACAGACGTATCCTTCTTTATCTTTCCTATTGGCTTGATATATCCAGAGATGGGTGTTGCCAGATGACCAGCTGTAAAAAAAATAAAAACGATTTCTTAGTACTTTATCGGGAAAAATTTATGCTAGATGTGTCTGTGCTGTATGTGGCCACACAGTGGTTGTGATGGGCATTGCATCCTATTTATTTTTTTGCTAGTAAGTCATGGAAATGTAACGAATCTGCATTGTGAAAAATCGGAGTCATTAAATGGCTGGTCTGAAAATAATATTGATATTCATCCTCAATGTATCTCTATTTATTATAACAATATAATAGTTTTTCTGATATGGTTTAATTGGAAAGTCCCTATCCTTCCCTCTCTAATCTAACTGCCTTATTTTATTTTTTTTACCTATTTCTGTTTTGATGATGCTTCCTTTAATATTCCCAAGTGCATGCTGGGATACTCACACGGGATGTCATCAGGGAGCAGAGGCTGTGGTTACTGCCACAGCCTCTGTCCCTACTCTGGAACAAAGCATTATCAGTGATGTCTGTTTTAAGAGCTGGGCTAGTCCCTTCTCTACTGAGCATGCACCAGTTGTTAAATTTGACGTATGCTCAGTATGGGCTCCCTTCTTAACATGTAATATTCTTCTCAGTGCCCTCGTTTGCTGACTTTAATTATAAATTATGAACCAGCAATAGAGCGCACTGTCAGTGTGCATTGTAAGGAGATAACTCGGCAAGTAGAGACCAACCCCACCCCTGAAACAGACATCATTTGCAGGGGCAGGGTTGGCCTCTGCTAGCACTGACAGTGCGTTGTTGCCAGATCATCATTTCTATTTAGAGCCAATGAGGGAGTGCACTGTCACTGTGCACGAGAAGACTATTGCACAGTATAAAGGGAGGTTATGCTGAGCATACGTCAGAATTCACAACAAATGCATGCTCAGTAGAGCAAGGACTAGCCCAACCCCTAAAACGGACCTCACTGATGACGCTTCATTTCAAGATGAGAACAAAGGTTGTGGCAGTGACCGCAGCCTCTGATCCTTTATCATTTGAGTATACCAGAATCCACTGGGGATTCTAAAAATGAAGCGTCATCAAAAAGATAATAGGTAAAAAACTAAATAAATAAAGCAGTTAAATCAGAGAGGAAATGGTAGGGACCTTTTAATTAAACCGTAGTAGAAAAAGTATTATACTATTAAAATAAACAAAGAGACTTTTAGGATGAAAATTAATATTCGTTTCGGATCACCCCTTTAACAAAGTTTGTGGAAATGTGAGGGGGGGGGACACATCTCTATATACTTAACAGAAAAAGGACGGCTCATATTAATTCCCTAATCCTTAGACCTTTACTCCACCTTACTTTTTTTCAAGTTAAGTAGAAAAGTTTCCTTACTTTTCCAACACTTTTGAAGCTGTGGCAGTGCAACAATGAGTTCTGGAAATAAAGGGTTGAAATAAAATTGCCTCTATTCATTAATTAAGACTGCCCGCGCACTCTCGACTTTAGATTAAGCTTCTCTGCCACCTCTGAACTTAAGCTTTTGTATGAAATGCGGAGATCAGCTGCTCTCTCACGACAACGCTCTTAGCAAATTAGTGGGGGAAAATTGTGCTTAGCTAATATTCATCAAGACTTCATCTTCTATTAGTACCGGGAAATGCTCCGAGACCCTAATTGTGTTCACGCTGAGACAGAAGAATTTTAATGTACTTTAAATGGGCATCTGTCAGGGCATGGATCCATCTTCTTTCATTTTGCCAGCAAGGTGAATGAAATACAAAAATGAGAGGTGGGCAGGGGCCCTTGGGTCGCCCGATACATATCCTGCCATAGTCTAGCTAAAAACTCAATCAAAATATCGAAACATTTTCCCATGAAAGTACCAAAATATTTTATTTACCTAACTGTTCTTTCCAGTGATCGAAGATGCTTTCCACCATCATCTGACTGTATTTATATGGCATATGTGCTTTCCTGGAAGTTTTGACATTTTCCAGGTTTATTCTGGACTCTTTTTTAGACTGGGGTGGCAAGGGCCCACCAGTAACATTGACTTTGAGGGCCCCCTGTTCAGCTACATGTAAATATTACATTGCCCTTCTATATAATAATAAAATACATAGTTTGGTGAATGAATGATAAGATGCTGCTTTTGTATGTGCATAGTAAATCAAATGTATTGGGCCAAGAACTGTTCATGTTGGAGGGTTAGTGGCTTACTCCTGCACAGAGGCATTCACCTATTCTCCTATGGGGCAGTATGAGCTTCTCTGGACTTATAAATCAAGTGCTATGTAATTAATTATTCATATTGTGGGTTACATTAATCTTTTGGCTATATGCTTAATATTTTTCTTGTGTGAGATATCTCAATTAGAGATAACCAGAATGACTCGCACGACGCTGGTCCGACTTCTGCTTTGGTACTTCGGACCAGGATAGTATGAATCCTTTTTTCCCATTTGCCTCTTCTACTATCTTTCTATATTGGAGTCTGATGAGTGGACTATCAAGACCCAAGAGCACTTCCATTTACCATAATATTTTGGTTATTATTGGAAACCCAAAACTTGGAGTGGTTCAAAAACATTGAAGAAACTTCCCACTGTAGTTAGTGTTTTTCTGTTCATGTTCCATTCCTACTGTTTTGCTGGAAAACACACATATACTGTAAGTAGTTATAGTCAGTGGCACTAAGCCAATAGCAGTTGACCATATGACTGCAATAGGACTCGACTGTTTGAGAGGCCCAGTAATAGATGTTTAGCGCCTTAGCAAAGTGGTCATCTAGCTGCAGTGTGCTCCCATTCATCACCACTGGGCATCCTCCCTGCTCATAACTGCAGGGCCCATCTCCAGTGCCATCTGCAGGTGTCAGAACGGGCAGCACATCTGGAAGGTATGAGCGGGGGACCCTATTTGTATGTTTGCTCTAAAGCCCAACACAGCTTTTGAAGTTACTCCTCTCCCTGGTCATAGTCTAGTGGTAATTCACTCAAAAAGGGCACATAGTGGCTCTATGTTGTGTTGCAAACCAATGGCAACATCTGTATGTTCTCCCCATTTTTGGGTGGCTTTTCTAGTGCACTCTGTAAACCACCAATGCATTCCCATGGCATCATACTGTGTGTGGGTGGCTGTTTGGTCAATCATACATTGTGGGGGGCATCACACTGTGCACTACTGGGACTGCGGTAGCATCATTCAGTGTGAGAGGGGGAACTGTGGGGGTTATCATACTGTATGGGGGGCTGTAGAAGAATGTAATATAGGGAAATTATACTGTGTGTAACTGGTTGTGGGGGGGTCATACTGTTTGAGGACTGCGAGAAAATGTTCTATGGGGTTATCATAGTGTTTGTAGGGGCTGTAATGACATCGTATTATGTGGGAGAATACTAGGGTGATTATAGTATGAAGGAATTGTACTGGGGGCATCGTACTGTGTAGGGGAGACTGTGGGTGGTATTATATTGGGTGGAACACTGTTAGGACCTCATACTGTGTGTGGTTCACTTTTGGGACATCATACTGTGGGGGACATCACATTGTGTGTGGTGACTGTGGGGGCATCATACTGTGTGTGGTGACTGTGGGGGACATCACACTGTGTGTGGTGACTGTGGGGGGGCATCATACTGTGTGTGGTGACTGTGGGGGCTTCATACTGAGTGTGGTGACTGTGGGGGCTTCATACTGTGTGTGGTGACTGTGGGGGGCATCACACTGTGTGTGGTGACTATGGGGGGCATCATACTGTGTGTGGTGACTGTGGGGGCTTCATACTGAGTGTGGTGACTGTGGGGGCATCATACTGTGTGTGGTGACTGTGGGGGCATCATACTGTGTGTGGTGACTGTGGGGGCTTCATACTGAGTGTGGTGACTGTGGGGGCATCATACTAAGTTTCAGAGCTTTATTAGGAAAATGCTTTTGTGTAGGCACATGTAAAGAACTGGGCAAAGGTTTGGGAAATGACTCAGAATAAAATAAATTCCCACAGCATACTGTAGTGTTTGTCACTCTTTCTTATTTTTCACTGTTGGAGAGATGCCAAAATTGGTAAGATTGTTTTCAAAAATTTATGGCAGCCTTAGAAAATTGGAAAATTCCAAATTTTTCCAACTATTCAGTAGTTTTAATTAAATAGACTGTGATGATAAAAATTTAAAGATAATCTGTCACCAGGTTGTTGCTTCCCATCTAAGAGCATGATGTATAGGCAGTGACCCTGATTCCAGTGATGTCACTTACTGAGCTGCTTGCTGCAGTTTTAATGGCATCGTTATTTTCTTTGCTGCAGATCTCCCAGTTCTCTGAATGAAGAGCTCTGTATAACCCCGCCACCACCATTGATTGGCATATTTCTGTTTTCACAGTGCGTAGGCAGAAAGCTGCCAATCAGGAATTATACAGGGCTCATGAATATGGAGGACTACATGGCAGCAGGTTTACTAGTTCTCTAGTAATAATCTCCTGCTGACAAAACAATTATTTTATCAAAACTACAGTTAGTAGACCAGTAAATGACACATTGCTGGAATCAGATCAAGTCACTACTTTACGCTGCTCTCAGATTGAGTGGCAAAAATCTGGTGACAAATTTAAGATTAATGCTCTTAATTAGGAACTTTAATACTTTAATGCGAGCAGGGATGATAGTCATGTGTCTGCGGGCCAGATGGGGTCCAACAACCCACCTTGGACAGGGTATTTCAGTGCAAAGCTAGTGCAGCAAGGTGAATCCTGGACCTGTGTGTAGAAAAGCCCATATACAATCATAGGGAAAGAAGATTTGTGGACGATCCGCGCGGCTGGTGAAAAATGTCATAGATCCATTCATGTCCAGACAAGTGCTAATAGCGGTTTCTATATTTGGTTGACGCGTTTCAAAGTACTACAGACTTTGTGGACGATCCGCGCGGCTGGTGAAAAATGTCATAGATCCATTCATGTCCAGACAAGTGCTAATAGCGGTTTCTATATTTGGTTGACGCGTTTCAAAGTACTACAGACTTCTTCATCAGGACAAAAAAACATAGTTTGCAACACAATACAGGTACACTTATAGCAATAGAGATTCAAATATTGGAGTCAAGTAGACACATAGTTGCAGACTATGTTTTTTAAGTCCTGATGAAGATGTCTGTACTACTTTGAAACGCGTCAACCAAATAAATGAACCGCTATTACCACTTGTCTGGACTTGGATCTATTACATCGTTCACCAACAGCACGGATCGTCCACAAATCTTCCTTTCCTGTGTTTCCTTGGTCTGATGACCCGTTGGACCAGCAGCAGCTGGATCTATATGTCATGGAATTGTTCTGTACACACAACTAAATCAGGTTAGCATAACCTTTTTAATATTCCTTTTATCTCCCGGATTGCGTTGTGTTTGCTCCCTGGTTTCATGTCATATTTTGTACAATGTAAAATAATGTTTTCTTGAGTTGTGATCTTGGGTGGTTTTTTTTTTGTCTTCTCAGGACCCGAGGGCTGCAACCTGTTTATCTACCATCTGCCCCAGGAATTTGGGGACACCGAGCTGATGCAGATGTTCCTGCCTTTCGGTAATGTCATCTCCTCGAAAGTGTTTGTGGATCGGGCGACAAACCAAAGTAAATGCTTTGGTGGGTAAAGATAACAAACATAATAAGCTTCATCCAGGAATTTATAAAAAGGGTTTTTCTCTAGACACTCACCTGCTCAAACTGCTTGCTTTCATTGTAATATTCTCTCCTCTAGCCTGATGTCTGCCGATAGGGACTAAAGCGAGAGGTCCAAGGTGACAAATACAATCACAAGGACCAATGAGAACTCCACAAATATGGCGTCATCCAGTGACCGCGGTCCTGACCACCAATATGCATCCATGTGCAGCTACCATTCGGATATCATAGGGATTCATTGAAGAAATATTTTTTTGATTCATATATAATATACTTCAACTCTCTAATATAATCTGTATATTATTTCTTTTCTTTTCAATATCTCTTCCTGCTGTAACTTAAGGGAAATCTTTATAGTTTAATCTCTTTATTATTGCCATGGATGTATGTCTTCCACTATCAATTTATCTCTAAGCACACTAATTGATTGCAATGAGTTTCCAGGTAATTAAACTTTTTTTATTTAATTATCTCCCAGGCATTCCTAAATTATGAATTCTTGTACTTCATTACCGTAATTTGCTTCTTTTTCTTCCAAACACTATGCCACAGTGCTAGTTTCACATGAACCTTTAGAAGATGCTTTCATCTGCTGCTCAGTCAAGCTCTGTACTCTATTTACAAACAGAGAACTGGACTTTCCCTGTCTGAGTCTCTCTGCTCTCTACTCCAATACTCAGACAGAGAATCCCCGGATTATGATTTGTTTGTAAATATAGTGTGGATTTTTGTTGAGCAGCAGTTGAAAGCAGATTATTATGGAGCTGGTGGTTTAAAACAGCATTGCAGCATGGTGTTCAGTAGAGAAGGAAGCAAAATAAGATAATAAAATATATTGCAAAAATTCATAACGTAGCATTGCCCGGTGGATAATTAAATGAAAAAAAATAATTTAGTAATTCTTTAACATAAAAAATAAGTGGCAATTTACGGTATAAAAATATGAAAATTCTCTAGCGGAGATGCTGTAGTTTTTCAGTGAAAGTTTAACCCTTTGCAATACAGCAGAAAAAACATAGTAACTTTCAACAAACTCTAAGAGAGGGGAAAACTTTTGATGAGCAGAAGAGGTTTCCATTTAGCAGCAGCAAGTAGAGATTTTGAAACATGTGACAAACTTATTAACCAGTAATTAGAGTTTTACTTGCACAGAACTGGAAACGTTTCTTGCCGATGATACGTAACACTTTAAGGGGTATTCTCAAGTTTGGAACTTATCCGAACTTTTGGCTGATCTTCAACATCCTCAAAAGAAGAAATGGAGTGGCAATGCGCATAATCAATAACCGCTTCATTCACATGGGGCTCTTCAGAAATGGGATAACTTCCAAACTTTAGAATACCACTTTAAACTAATGCATCAGATCTGTGAAAGGTTGTTATAGGCTGGTGCATAAGATAGCATGTCTATGCATCTGACATACTGCTGACTTTGCCTCATGGTTTATAGTGATTGATATATGGTGTATTCATTATTTTCTATTTACCAATATGCACTGAATGGTCAGGATTTTAGAGCTGGGTGGCGAGAGTCAGAAATCCCGTACAAAAGGCAGAAGAGACACAAAATAAAAAAAAATGGCCCCCAGCTGGAGCCCATTACTGTCCCCTTTAACCTCCAGAACTTTTGCACCCCCTTTTTCTATTCTTTGTTAGAGAGAAGAATAACAACATGACCCTCTGGTTGGGAAAAAATTAAACTTAGCTTCTTCACTATGGGCTCCAAGGGCTGCATCTAATGTACATGGTGATACTAATGATCTACTAAGATAACATAGCACCCAATGCAGGATGTCAGTCTATTAGGAGATTGTAGTATTTGAGCCCTTATTAAAGTCTCATTTAAAGCTACAGCGCATAGTTCATATTATGGTGGGAAACATTTTCTAATGCAATTCCTGCAATTTTGGAGGATAATTGCAGACAGAATGGATTTCACATAAACCTCCATATACACTACTGACGGCTTTTATAGATACAAACTATAATTTAGACCTCTGGTAAGTGTATATACCTTGTTAGGGGAGGATACACTGTAACCATTATGGACTTTGTTACCCATTTGGACAAGCATTGGTAGCATGCACATGTGTAGTTTTATTAAAAGTTGCTGATCAGGACACAAATTAAGGACAAATTCGAATATCTGTAAAACACTGACCGACCACAGGTTTTTTGACCCGAACTCAAAAGCCTCAAAGGCACATGTGAGTATGATGAGTTCGGGTCACGAGACCCCTGTCCGGTCCGGATTTCACGGTTCATACTCAGATTCAGAGAATACAACCCAAGATCAGTGTAAATTTATGCTAAATGACCATTTCTGCACCGCTACACCGGTTTATAGGCATCTTAGGTTGGATAGTGTCAAAGTGTGAGATAAGATGATTATTACGGTCATTCTTCCTCCTGAGTTCTGGCACCCGATGCTCAAGACCACCAGTATTATAATTGTATAGACATTAGAGAGTGCTATTAAGTCATTTTATGTATATTGGTATTATATGAGCTCTGGATATTGGTATTATATCAGCACTGTATCTCCGTATTATTTGAACATAGGACATCGGTAATATTTGAGCACTGTATGTCAATATTATTAATGTACTGTATATTGATATTATTTATTCACTGTGTCTTGGTGTTGTTAGGACACTCTGTCCATATTATTAGGACTCTGTATATCGGTATTATTTAATTACTGTATGTTGCCATTGTTAGGACACTGTCGATATTATTAGGACTGTGTATGTTGGTATTATTTAACTGCTGTATGTTAGCATTGTTAGGACACTGTGTGTCAATATTATTAGGGCTCTGTCTATTGGTGTTATTTTATCACTGTATGTTGATATTAGAACACTGTGTGTCGATATTATTACGGTACTATATATCGGTATTTAAACACTGTATGTTGGTATTATTAGGACACTGTATGTCGATATTATTAAGGCTCTATATGTCGGTATTATTTATTCACTGTATGTTTGTATTGTTAGGACAGCCGTATGTCAGTATTATTTTAGCACTGCATTGTAGTATTATTAGGGCACTGTATGTTGGTATTATTTGAGCACTGGATATTGGTATTACGTGAGTGTTGTATCACAGTATTATTTAAACATGGGATATCGGTAATTTTTGAGCATTGTATGTCAGTATTATTAGGATACTGTATGTGGGTATTATTTACAGGGAACCTGTCGCCAGGAAAATGCAGTCCTATCTGCGGGCACCATGTCATAGAGCAGGGGGAGCAGAGCAGAATGATATATTGTTTGTGAGAAAAGATTCTGTATAACCTTCGTTTTAATCATTTAATCTTCTGCTCTTTCTGGGATTTTCAGTCCAGTGGGCGGTCCTGTCAGTGACTGACAGCTACCCCTGTACGCACTCTTATACAAAGAAAGCTGTCAGTCACTGATAAGACCGCCCACTGGACCAAAGAGCAGAACATTAAATAATGAAAACTAAATTATACTGAATCTTTTATCATAAAACTATATATCAATCTTCTCAACTCCCCCTGCTATATAACATGGTGCCTGCAGATTGGGCAGCATTTTCATGGTGACCGATTCCTTTTCACCACTGTATCTTGATATTGTTAGGGCACTGTATGCTGGTTTTATTTGAGCAATGTAAGGTAGTATTATTAGGACATTGTATGCTGGTATTATTTGAGCAATGTAAGGTAGTATTATTAGGGCACTGTATGCTGGTATTACTTGAGAAATGTAAGGTAGTATTAATAGGACACTGTATGCTGGTTTTATTTGAGCAATGTAAGGTAGTATTATTAGGGTACTGTATGCTGGTATTATTAGAGCAATGTAAGGTAGTATTATTAGGGTACTGTATTGCTAGTATTACTTGAGCAATGTAAGGTAGTATTATTAGGACACTGTATGCTGGTTTTATTTGAGCAATGTAATGTAGTATTATTAGGACATTGTATGCTGGTTTTATTTGAGCAATGTAAGGTAGTATTATTAGGGCACTGTATGCTGGTATTATTAGAGCAATGTAAGGTAGTATTATTAGGGCACTGTATGCTGGTATTACTTGAGCAATGTAAGGTAGTATTATTAGGACACTGTATGCTGGTTTTATTTGAGCAATGTAAGGTAGTATTATTAAGGCACTGTATGCTGGTATTACTTGAGCAATGTAAGTTAGTATTATTAGGGCACTGTATGCTGGTTTTATTTGCGCAATGTAAGGTAGTATTATTAGGGCACTGTATGCTGGTATTATTAGAGCAATGTAAGGTAGTATTATTAGGGCACTGTATGCTGGTATTACTTGAGCAATGTAAGGTAGTATTATTAGGACACTGTATGCTGGTTTTATTTGAGCAATGTAAGGTAGTATTATTAAGGCACTGTATGCTGGTATTACTTGAGCAATGTAAGGTAGTATTATTAGGACACTATATGCTGGTCTTATTTGAGCAATGTAAGGTAGTATTATTAGGGCACTGTATGCTGGTATTACTTGAGCAATGTAAGTTAGTATTATTAGGGCACTGTATGCTGATTTTATTTGCGCAATGTAAGGTAGTATTATTAGGGCACTGTATGCTGGTATTACTTGAGCAATGTAAGTTAGTATTATTAGGGCACTGTATGCTGGTTTTATTTGCGCAATGTAAGGTAGTATTATTAGGGCATTGTATGCTGGTATTACTTGAGCAATGTAAGGTAGTATTATTAGGACACTGTATGCTAGTTTTATTTGAGCATTGTAAGGTAGTATTATTGTATTATTTGTCCATCTTATCATGGCATTGTGTGGGCAGTATTAAGTATCACGTTGCATTGCTACTTTGCACTGTACAGCATATTATTTTTGTGGTATATGGTGGTAGAGGCACAATATAGCATTGGTATTTGGTGAACATATGGTATCCTGTATTATGCACTGTATGGCACTTTGTACATTCTATGACAGTATACAGATAAAGAAGTAGTAGATGGGTGCGGTCTGTTTTGAAGGAAGCATTTTTCAATCTAGTGAGGAATTAGTAAATTTCTAAAACAGTCGGCGGATCAGATTTTGCCCGGCCGTAGCACTACATGAGAAAATGGAACGTCAATCAAGCAGGTGATTGTGTCGGGAATGTGATCAGAGCAATCAGAGCTCTGATTGGTTAAATTGGCTGCGAGTCCCAAAACTAATCACACGTGTCCATTTAAATGCATTCCTTGACCTTGAATCTGCTATAGATGGGCAAAGCTGGAATTTCACCAAACTGGTACATTGATTTTCAGTACTAATTTTGAGACTTATTTCACCTTAAAACAAAGGTTTGGTTTCTGCATTTTTCTAGTTGCAAATTTGGACAAACTTTTTTTTTTTAATAGTATATACTGTAAACCAGTGCTGATTTTTTTCCCTGTTACAATTCCTTTAAAGTGAACCTGTCATGACCCCAGAAGCTAATGACCACAAAAATCAGATAATTTTCAACTGATTTTCATCCGTGTGCCCATTTTTCTACTTGCGGGTGACGTTCATGTGCCATCTGTTCTACACTAGAAAATGTACATGATCAAATACAGTTTCCCAGATTTATAATAGAAATGTATCTGTAAAAATCAGATGCCGCACGGATCTTCTATAAGGGATCCGATTTTTATTAACTCACCTATATATTTGAATGGATGAGTCTCCTCCAAGATTCGGAAGAGAATAGTGCAGCCTTCGATTATTTACCTCATGGACGGTCGGACCAGAGATAGATCATTCATCTAAACAGTCCTATTAAATAACATGGGTCAATGTGCCGTCTGTGTGCTGTCCCATCAAAAATCAGACAGCACACGTTCGATTTATATGCTCTTCTGCATGAGTGTTAATAGTGTTACAATGCTTTCTGACCACCTTAGTGAATGTACAGCTTTCAGCAGAAAATTAGCTTTATTCGTCCAGAGAGACACTGGTTTTCAGTCATAGAGGTATGAACGGAGTGGCTAAAGTACTAGCTCACAGCATTGTTAGTGACAGCTGTAAGCAGTCCCCGACACTTTGATTGACAGTTCACTCTGCAGCACATCTGTGCAGAGCGAACTGTCACTCAAAGTGCCTTTATGACTGTAAGCCGGCAGCTGCCGGGAAGAATAAAGTTAATTTTGTCTGGGCAGCTGGTACAGAAGCCAAACAGCAATTTTAACCTGTAGATTAACCCTATATCTGCAAATTAATATCATTTGGGGACATGACATTATAAAGGTCTCACTGATAGCGAAGGCAGAAGATCAATTCACAAAAGTAGGAAAATACGATTCATTCTTTATAAAAAACAAACAAAAAAAGATTAATATTCACCAAGGCAAGGAAGCATGTCTAAGTGTTTCGAATGCCAGCCCCATTTTCACTCATGTGCTGGTATGAATGCGGCATACTTACCACGTTCCAGCGTTTGAAGCTGAACATAGAGACATCCACAGAACATTCATGAACTCCTAAAATTGCACAGGAGCGCCACTAAGTGTCCATTTTTGGAGGGATTTTTGAGCTAAGGTTGTGGGATTGTCCTGGCAAAATCGGGACCATTGGCAAGTATGGGATAGAATTCAGAAGGAAAAAAAATTTTTGCAACAGCTTGGCTGATCCTGAGTGGAGTCCATACAAAGAAATATTACAATCCACTGCATTTTAGACTTGGCGTTTCCTTCTCTCATCATTTTTCTCTAATAATAAGCTGATCATTGGATCTGAAGTTGCACCTTCAGTGGTTGCACCTGGAAACAAGTGTTCAATTTCCCCACAGCGCCGCCACAGGGAAAATGAAGCATTACACCATCCAAATCAATGTGCGCTGTACATCTTTCAGAACTAAGGTTGATTTTGGTTACCGCTCTGTGTTACAGCCAAGATATGAGGGTCCGTAAACCTTATGTTTTCAATGCCCTAATAGGGTATTGTAAACCATACAACCCCTTTAAGGGATAACTCAAGAGGTCAACTAAAAAATTAGGTTTGGCTTAGTTTCAGAGATTACTTTATCATCTCCAAGAGATGAACATACAGAACAAGTTGCAGAATTCTGTCCATATCAAAAAAGATTGCATTACCCTTCCTAAAATATCTATACACTTTCAGTAGCTGTTGACAAACGCTATCCCTCTTGATGCCCCCCATGAATATGCATGCTCAGTTGGTCGAGCGTGCATGTGTTCTGAATGAGGAAGAAGAGTAAGTCACTGCCAGAGATATCTGGTAATGGCTCATTTTCCTACTGTATAAGCCAAGAAAATAAGGCATGACATGCCTGTTCCGTTTTCACCCATTTCATGCCCCATAAGATAATAAGGCCAATCCTGACAATTCCCTAATGTGTATGATGGGGTTTATTGGGGGTGATCGGCCTTATTAACCCTTCCTGACTGGGCAATTTTCTGTTTTTACATTTTGTTTTTTTTTCCCTTCTCTACTTTCAATGGTATCTTTTTTTTCTGTCCACATAATCATGTAAAAGCTTGTTTTGTTTTGTTTTTTAGCGGGATGAGTTGTAGTTTTGTATGGTACTATTCATTTTACCATTCATTATACTGGAAAATGGAAGAAAAAATCCAATTGCGGTAAAATTATGCAATTCCGCAAAAGTTTTTAGGATTTTGTTTTTACACACATAATTCTCCAAATCAGTACGATTACTGCATTTCCACATTTTTTTTATTTAGTTGGAGAAAAAAATTGGAAATTCGTAAAAAAACAAATGCTACTTGTGTCTACATTTTCCATTTTTCAGTCAATAAGGGCTTTGCTTTTTTCACCCAGAACTGACTTTTTTATTGGTACCATTCTCAATTAGATACATTTTGATCTCGTCTTATTGCATTTAATTCTGTGATCCAATGACCGAAAAACTTCAATTCTGTCATTTTGTTTTTTGTTTTTTTTTCTCTCGTAGCGTCATCTACCGATCGTGTTAATTGTATAGTTTGATAGATTTTTATAGCACATATGTTTAAAAATACACATTCATTTTCTGTTTAAAATTAATGTGTATTTTTTTTTTCAGGGAACTTGAGCCTGCACTTGTCAGATCGATTGTAATACCAAGTAGTCCAATATATAGTAAAAATCTGTGAATGCCAGTCATAGGCATGAGGGTCTTCACTTGGGCCCCGGCTGCATTTGCATCCTGTCGGCACCCACGAATGCGTCATGGTGGGGTTTGATGGGCGCTTGGAATGTCGCACCCCCTGGACCTTTTGCTGTTAATGCTACTGTCAGAGATTGACGGTGGCATTTAAGAATTTAGCCGCCGCAGCTCAGCTCCACCTGCTGCTGTCAAAGGCAGATGATGGCTGCATAGCAGCCATCATCTTCCAGGAAAGATGCAGGCTCAGCTTTTGAGCCTGCTTCAAAGAAGGTAACCTGACATATGACATAATAGTATGTTATATGTCAGAAAGGGGTTAAAAAAGATAACAGAATTATGAAGGGGGTAAATAAAAGATCTGACATAGTCACCTGTTGTCACCCATATGGATACAGCACAGTCAATTCCGGTTGGCTGCGCCAGCACTGGAGATGATGACATCAACGTTGAAGGACATCAGAGGCTTGTGATTGGCTGTAAAAGCCCATCATCAGAGAAACATCCAATGACGCACCGTTTTAGTCACCTGACCACTGCAGCGAATCAAAGATAGATCTCCTTCATGAGAAGGAGGTCTTTGATTCGCTGCAGTGGTCAGGTGACTAAAATGGGTCATAAGGCCAACATAACAGGGAGTGGATAGATATATTCTGAATACACATATCAATATCAGATCCCAAATCAGACCCTAATATTTATATCAGAGCCTAGACCAAACCCCTAAATATATTTAGACCCTCGATGAGATTTTCTAAAAATATATATTCAGACGTAAACCCATTAAGTTCTCGTTGCAGACCCCATAAATATTTTCACACCCAAAATTTCCTGTGCTGAGTTCAGTCTCCTAACTTATTTTAAAGGGAACCTGTCGTGTTATTTTACCCTCCTAAACTGCTCCCCGATGCCGTGCAGGTCATGCAATGAGCATCCCTAACAAAAAATAACCCTTTTTTAGAAATTTCTGCTTCTCTTAGTAGGAAAAACGCAGCATAAAATAAGCGTGTTTTTCATGTGTTTTTTACTTGCGTTTTTGAAGCAGATTTTTCTGCACTCAGTAGGCTATGTTCACACACGTTGTGTTTTGCTGCATATTTTGCAGCACATTTTTATGCAAATTTCTACTGCGTCCAGCAGTACCTGCAAAGTGTATGAGAAATCAGAATTCTCTGTTCACACATGTGGCTTCTTGTTTGCTGCCTATTTTCTGCATTGCTTCCGTTTTTGGAAAATAAAGCATGTCACTTCTTTCAGCGTTTTTTTCAACATTTTTTCACCCATAGGAAGTAATGGGTGGTGAAAAAAACACTGCAAAAAAGCAGCAAAAAACGCACCTGCTTTTTTGCAGCGTTTTTGATGGCAAAATAGAATGGGAGTCTTTTTTTCACAGAACTTTATGTACATGCCTAAATAGAGAAAGAAGGACAGTGAAAAAAACGCTGCAAAAACACATAAAAAAAATGCAGGAAAACCTGCATTTTTGACGCAGCTGTTTTCCTGCCAGAGAAAAGTTGTCAGCAGATTTGCAGCAGATTTTGCTGCAGAAAAAAACACGTGTGTGAACATAGCCTTAGTATGTGTAAAATCTGCCGAAAAAACGCTGAAGGATTTGACATTACGCAGATTTAGATCTGCACCAAAATCTCAAATCAAAAATATCAACGTGTGCACGAGACTTCAGGATTCTCATTCATTTTGCTGGCATTAGGAAACCCTTTAGATTTTGTGACTAATCTGCGCAAAAAAAATGACAATAACGCAACGTGTGCATACAGCCCTAATCTTTACTCCCCTTCTATGCAAATTCCAGTCTTCCAATCATGTGGGTGGAGCTGGATAGTGCTTCAGCCACGCTCCCCCGGCCAGCAGTGATGCCCACTGCACTATAAATGATGGACTGAACTACTCCAACGTCACAGTTCTCTCCAAGGAAATCCCGTGGCTTTGCGCTGACAGCCAGCTCTACGAACATGCGCGATTACGCTTTGTTTCCTATGTAGACATGCTCCAGAAGCGTCTGGTACTCAGAGGCATCCTGCATGCTGTGAGCGCATAGAGCAATGTGACGATGTGTGTTTGTAATTAACTGCAGTGCTCACGTTACGTCGACAGCGCTGCAGCCAATCGGTGAGCTAAGTAGCTCTGAGCGGCTCAGTTAACTCTCTATGCTCAGTGATTGACTGCAGCGCAGTGATGTGAACGCTGCAGACAATAACAGACACCGGGAGCAGCGGCAGAGACTCAGTGAGTAAAGAACAGTTTGTTTTTCTTAAACAAACTTTAGATTTCCAAAATGGGAAAAACTTTTTAATCTGCTCACTCCTGGCTTTTGCCTATTTCCAGGCTCATTTCTGACTCATTTTCCCCCAAAGTCCGAAGTGCTGAGTATAATTATAGAGAAAAATACCCATTAATTTAATTCAATAAATAATCATCTTT
Source organism: Phyllobates terribilis (assembly GCF_046119375.1). Lineage (NCBI taxonomy): Eukaryota > Metazoa > Chordata > Amphibia > Anura > Dendrobatidae > Phyllobates > Phyllobates terribilis. The sequence goes on along the minus strand of NW_027362761.1, from coordinate 543,555,345 downwards.
TCTTGGGTTTTTTTTGTGGTTTTTTTTTATTTTTTTTAATTTTCAGCCTACCTTCCTGACCCCTTTATGAAAAAATGCATATCACTGGGTTACCAAGAAAGGGAGGCTAAAAATAAGATGAATTGGTAAAATCGAGGGAGTTGACGTCATCCAGTTGCTCAAAGAGTCAATTACATTTTCTGATTAGTAATACAGGCAACGTGGAACTTCCTTTATATAAATTTAGTAATACACAGGGGTCATGTAAAGGAGGTCAATGCTTTATTGCATCACTATGCAATTTTTGGGTGGAGTTAACCCTTTATTTCCAGGAGACATAATGGCCATTTCTTGCGTCTTTCTTGTTGAAGTTTTAGACTTTTTCCTATGAGTTGCTGATGCAGAAAGTTTCCGCTTCCCTCGGCCGCTCACAGTTAGGAGATGTTGTTGCATAATGCTATTAGATCCTTATAGGAAAAGTTTCCTTCCAGCAAAATTTTGCCACTAAAGCAACAGAAAAGCGTATCAAAGGCGAGAAACTTACTGTTGCTGTCGGTGGGATCTCCCATTGATAAATCCGTTCGCTTTTTTTCCGTCAGGGAAGTCTGATAAACACAACTCCTGTAGTTTCTGGCAGTGGCTCGGACGCTATCATTTGGTTTTTGACATGTTAATGTTGATGCCAGTCCTCCCAGCTGAGGCCGCGTTCCCCGTGGCATTCTGGGGGTTAAATTATTCATGGCGGCAATGCAGATTTAAGACATCAAAGGAGAAGATGATATTTTTTATTGGCTTATTTTTATTCTACTTACAGAGACCGTGAAAGAGATTTTTTCTGGAGCAATCTCTGTGAATTTATCTGTATAATAAAATTAGTTTCTATGGCGTTGGGTTAAACAGCTCCCACGGTGACACTGATCTGATGCGTTATAAAAGAGCATTTCCACCTAAAATCACAAAATCCCCAGTACTAAGATGTCCTTGAGTCGTCCTCTGCAGTTAAAAATTCTATTTACCTGTCGTAGGGAAAGCTAGGTGATGACCGATATGGCCATTCTGCCATTACAGTTCTCATTGGGGTTATCACCTAATTCTTATACACTCCTATGTAATCTATTTCAGAGGTGTTACAGGAGGAAGTCAACAGTGCAGCAGGTAAAATTCCCCAAGTTTTGTGGAGCTCCTTACATTTTGACACTTACTAAGCTCTGAAGTATCACACCTATTAATGAGTGTTACTCACACCCACTTGCTAACAAGCTATTGCGCATGCATTTCTCTGCTGTTGCATAGCTCTCCGGTTCTACCTATCTGCATGTCTCTGACCTCTACTGCGTGGAAAGTCATGATTTTTAAGCGTTTTACAGTACCTGAAAAGTGGATGAGTATAAATTAATCTTATTCACATGCTGGGGGAAAGTTGATGCTGATTCCAAGCAGATATTATTTTTTGGTGCATTTTATAAAACTCACATCATGCCTATTTATGTTGCGGAAATACACCTTTTTGGAGAAGTTTTTACCTTTTCATTTCAATGCGGACTGACCTGCGTTGTTTTCGTTGTGTTTTTTGTTGCGGTTTCCAAAACAACAACAAAAAAGTATAAAAATGCATAAATAGATGCAAAAAAGAAGTGCAGATTATTGTTGCAGAAACTATGCAGATTTCAGTTCAGAAATCAGTACTTAATATTCACACCAAAAACGCACCAGCCTTAGACACTACAGAAGCATGGCAGCTCATACTAAGGCCACGGCCCCCCTATCAGTATCTGATCAGTATTCGGTCAGTATTTTTTCTCAGGAGTAGGAGCCAAAACCAGGAGTGGGTGATAAATGTAGAATTGGTGACTTGTTTCTATTTTACCTTTTCTCTGATTGTTCCTCACTTGGTTTTGGCTCCCACTCCTGAGAAAAAATACTGACTGAATACTGACCAAATACTGATAGTGAGGCCATGGCCTAAGGCTCGACATCATGCTGACCCATGCTCTAGCCTTTAGGACACTGGCTAGATCATGGGTCCACATGACATGGCATATATAACACTTATATGGCAAAATTATGGCATTTGGATCTCCACAATAACAGGGTAAACCAAGGTTGTAACTATAGTGGGTGTAAGTGTTACACTCACAATAGGGACCCAGAACCTAGAGGGATCCAAAAGGTTCCTTTGGCCAAAGTGAGAAGACCAATGCAATTACAGTTGGGGGACATGTTGGAGATTTTTCATTGGGATCCATGAGTTTCAATTTACGCTACTAGGAACTTAACCCATGACAACCAATAAGGGATATGGAAGTCCCAAACAGTTTAGAGCAAGTGGGCTTCATGTAATGCTTGAGGCCCTTTTTGAGGATGATGGACTCCTTTTTTGACCCTCCTACATGCCAAAATCTGAAAATTCCAAAAGAAATCCAAGTATTGTTCAAGAGGTTATACCCGTTACACATATTCTGACTGCTGAGAACCCTACGGTTTCTTTCATTCCAAACATAAGTTGGGGGTGTCAGTCAGACCCCCACCAATAAGCAAGGGATAATGTATTCTAATAACAGGGCATCATTGGGAATATTTTATAAAATCAACTAAATTACCTATTTTTTTGCATAGGGCCATGTGAAAGATGGTTTATTATAACCCCTCAGAGTGACTCATTTACTGGGGAGTGTTTTTTTTTTAGAAATTCTCTTTTAGATCAGAGAATAAAACTTTTCCTCTCTATGTAATTAAATCCTACAGTAATGTTTGTCGAGCAGGACTGATCCCATGACTGCGGGAAGGTATTTTAGGGACGTAAATGAATCAAATCCAAACTATTTTATTTTTTTTTTAAGCTCCTCTCCTTACCAGATGCGAAACATTTTACCCGGAACACAAGGCAAAAGTTTCCTTTGAAGTCGTCAAACGCTCCTCTGGATGGTTCTAATGATGAATCTTGTTAAACCTGACACAGATCATTAGACGGAAATTCTTTTGTGAGACCAAAGGGCCGGCTGGAATGCAGAAAAGGGGGAAATAAAGAAAAACAACTTGATATTTTTAATATATGGCTTGGGATCTGTGAGTCTGGCCCATCGCAGGTTAACGCACGTTGGGCATTGTAAGAGGGGAACTTTTCAGAATAATGTGCAGAAATGAAAGTCAGCCTCAATGTCCACTTGAAAGACCATTGCGCTGCCGATAAATAGTCATAGGACATAATTAAACCAGACACGTTCTGTGTTTTTGCCTTTGACATACAGGGGTTTGTACTGAGCACAGCTGCACATGCATACAGTGGTGTAATTAGTGCAATTCCCTCCCAAGAAAAAACAATAAAAGTCCCTTAGTCCTTATATCAAATATTCTGTATTTTTGTTCAAAAGTCTATGTTGCCATATATCTGTATCTAAAAAAACTCGGTAACAGTCAATATGCCGTCATGATAAATACCACAATGGTTGCAACTGGATTTCCGCCTTAGGTTTTGTGCGCACGTCTTTTTCTAGCGGGTCCGCTCATGATCCTACCTTGAAAAACGCTAAAGGAACAATCAAAAGAATGACCACATGCACCGCAATGCCAAAACGACTCGCTGCTCATATGTTCAGTCTTTCAAGCTTCTTTCAACCGCTTCAGTTTTCCACTGATGTGAAGCTGTTAAAAGAAGTGACCATTCCAATCTCCAGGTGGCTTCTGCTTGGACGCAGCTGACCAGTTTGTCAAAAAATGGGGAAAGATAGATGCCGAGAAAAGACACTTCAGGACAAAAGATCCCGCCATGTCCTGAAGAGTGGTCCACTGGCAACACTCTTCTGAAAGACGTTGTTTGCACATAGCTAAGGGTAAGTGCACACAAAGCTTTTTTGAGATGGTCAAAAATGGTGAGGTTTCCAGTGGAAACTGCTACAAGAAACGCTCCTTCTTTGGGGAGTTTTCAGAAGAGTTTTTGATTTCCTGTAAGATTTCCTGAAACGGTTTGGAAGCTTTTTGATTTGACTTTGCAGTGTTTTTCAAAACCTGAAGCTGAAGGAAAACACTAAAAAACACTGAACATATGAAGATCAAAGTGGTTTTGCAATAGAGATTATTAGGAAGAGTCTTTCAAAAAAATTATGAGTTATTTTTCAGGTGTTTTTTGGAGCAAACCCGCTCCATAAAAAAATCATCCAAGAAACTGCGTGCCCACATACCCTGAAGCTCTTCTTCAGTTTAGGCCAAGTCTAACCTCGCATGTGCTGACAAACATGGTTTTGATGTGGAATATGTCACCAGCTCCTTTTCTGGAAATGCATTTTTTTCATCGCTTTTAATCTAAGATATTGCTAGTTTTTTTATAAGTGAACCCCAATGTTTTTTATCACTGATCCCCATTTTCTTGAACCTCATTTGCTTGTACATAGTTTCATTTTCATCTTCTCCTTTACCCCAAGTTCACACAAGCATATTATAGGCACATTTTTGCACCCATTTTACTGCCATAAGCCTTGGTCCACCTGTTGGTCTAGTGCTATGAAGCTGCCCTTTCTGGTCATTGATCTGTGTTCAAACCAAGATGGTTCCTTGGTTGTGCTTGTGTATCAACTGGTCTTTTAGATAGAAGTAATACCTAATGTTGGTAGATTTTCCATCTTTATATTTCTTTGGTAATATTACACTAATTAAGCTACTAAATATTTCTACCAACCCCCCAATGCACATGCACTCTTGCATGTGTTCCCATTTGAGATAGACGTGTAGACCATGAACAGACACCAATTCTTATTTCCATTGACTTGTGCCTTTGGGGAAGAGTTGGAGTACCCAAGTTGAGCTAAAGTTTGTCTAGTGTGCATGGCCCACCTTTAGAAATGAGCCGAACATGACCCAAAGCACCAACTGTTCCTCTGCGCGAACTTCAGTTTGATATTTTGATCTCCGTTTCGCTTTGCACCGGTAGAATTTTTCATACAACACCAAACTCTGCGGTCAATGGGAGTTAATTCATTAATTTAATTTGGAATTAAAGGGGTTGTCTCATGAAGACAACTCTTTTCCCAATGACCCATGTGGTAAGGGCGGCCACTTCAACCTCGAAAGCAGGTGGAATTGTGAGCTATTAGACTGAAAAGGGCCCTTATAATGTTCTTTGCACAGGAGCAATCTCTTGAACTGTGTCCACCCTACCTTGTCTATACGACGTATTATGGCACATGGACTTCAAAGAAGGGGTTTCCTCCTTATAATCCAGAAAAGAGCGCTGCTCTGTAACAGCTTTTGGAATAAGCAGAAATGGCTCCGATCCTGGCAGATTCAAGGCTTTCATATATTATATTTCTGATTGGTCACAGCTTTCCAAGAAAAATCTGCTTTTGGATGTAGCCAATCAGCACTGCAAAATGTAGAAAAAAGTAAGGGATTCCTCCAAGTAAATCGCTCCTCAAATTTTGCCTATGGATTTGGTGCAGGTATTTAGCAGATCTGGAGTAGATTCACAAAACGATTAGCACCAAATTCATTCACTGGTGTAGATCTTTAGTGTTTCTATCCAAAATAAGTAGCATACCATTTATTTTTTGGGGCATAGTTGTTCCCTTTACAAAGCTGAAATTTTCATGGAAATTTTCCGATGCATGGGCTGCAGATTGCACTTGACAATAGGCTGTAAATCCGACACGTTTTGTTTTGTTTTGTTAAATTCAAGATTATACAGATTTCTCTGCTGAAAATCCAGTGCAATTATTTTTAGAAATCAGATGCCAAATTTATGAATTTTATTCAAATGTTCTTGAGCTGAAGGAAACAATTTTCCACAATATATCAGAATTTATCATGCAAGATGTGTCAGTTTTTGTTTTCAATTATATTGTGTGCGTTTTAGACAGAAGAGAGAAAAGAGATCACATATTGCAACCCTAGATTAGCTCTAGGCAAACGCTCACTGACCGGCTGTTGAAGAACCTGCTGGGAATCGTCGCTTCATAAACAGCTACAGAAGCCCTTGATATGGACTTCAAAATATATTCAAAATATATTTACATAGAAGAGATGTCAAGTGAACCAAAAAGTCAGTGTTTGTGACATTTCTGGTTTGTACAATATAGATTATGGCATTGCATTTTCAAATCCTAAATTTTAATCTTTGGGCCATCTTCCTTGGCCGATGGAGAAGGACCTAATTAATATATGGAAAGTACTAAAGAAGACAACAATTAGGAAAAGTTGGCAGTGCACCAGACCTATAAAAATCTAGACCAAGGAAGGGTATAAAAAATATTGTTCCCAATTTGAGCCATTCTGTGACTGCTCCCTTTCACCACCCAAGCAGAAGACCTTCTAAAACCAGGGGGGCACCTTTTTAAATGGCTTCATGGTCCTACATTTCCAGGCTACTAATAAATCATTTAAAAGGATTTTCGTCAATAAGAACTGATGACAAATCTCTTGGTCTGAAGTCTAAATACTTAGTCCCGCACCAAACAGCACTCCCATCCTCCTGTTGAGTAGGGTGAAACTTGTTTGTGGAGAAAGCTGAAGGAGCTGGCCCACATTGTTCTCAAGATCAATCATAATGTTTCTGGAATACCCATTGAAGGAAATTTTTTTGAAAGCTTACCTCCTGCATAGAGGGGGTGTACAGGCACCAATATCATATCAGGGTGGAACCAACACCAATCAACCCCTACTGATTTCAGCTTCTGAACAGCATGGTTCCTTTCAATGCATAGTGGCCAGTGCCGCAAAATTCAAGAGAATAGGAGCTGATCTGCAGTTCCAGGCAGTGGCCACTACATATTGAATAGAACTGTGCTCTTCAGTACTGTTCAATGTTTACATCTGGCCGCTACTGGAGCTGATGATCAGTGGGTGTGCCGGGCGACCACCAATCAGATATTGATGACCTATCGTAATGATAAGTCAATGTAATTTGACCAGAAAACCCTTTTAGCTAAGATATTGTTTTATATTTCTGAATACTACATGGTTGTTTTAAGGGGTACACGTTCTTATTGAGGGGATCCAGCAAATGCAGATAGTCTTACAGGCAATGATTCATGGGAAAAAGTATGCAAATTAGCTTTTCTCAACAAAAAAAGAGTCATCTATAGGTACCTATTGTAGGGGTTCTACTCACTTGGGTGTGTCGGGATGCAAACAGGAAGTGTTTTCATTTAAATGTTCACGTTGGTTTATTACCTTATAAACCGTCCAGAAGCAAAAGCAAAACAAACAACCTTTAGTGCAGGCAAAACAAAGTAAACAGTCATTTAGGCAAAGTCTCTGGTTAGCCAGTCCTGTGGGCACACAGGCTGGGTAGCGTCCAGTACACTGGCTCAGTCTGGAGATACCAACACACGGGAGGCCTTCTCCCTCCATACACAGACCATGTGCCAAACAAAGGACTCCATTTTAACCTCTTAACCACACCCAGAAGTGAGGTATGTGGGCAACAAGACCCTCCTGTCTCTCAAGTTGCCCATGAAACCTGGTCCCGGATGCACCAAACAATCCTCTTAGTGCTTACGGGCACTAGAGCAACATTCCAGGATTACATCACAGATGACAACCATCTCTGTGACTCATACCTCCCGTCAACTATATGTCCGCTAGCTGCCTTACATAGCTCCCCCCCTCTGCCTAAAGCCATGGGGCAGGGGATTCTTAAGAGGGCATTAGCATTCCCATGTAGCTTCCCAGTGCTATGTTCCACATGGAAGCTGAAATCCTGTAGGGCTAAAATCCAGCTGGTGACTCTAACATTTTTCCCTTGTTTCTCGCTCATCCACCTGAGTGGGGCATGTTCTAATACCAATTTAAACTTTCGTCCCAACAGATAGTACCGTAACGTGTCCACCACCCACTTTATGGCCAAGCATTCCTTTTCTATGACAGAATAATTTTTCTCACATGAGGATAGTTTCCCTCACCTGGTGCTCCTTGCCGTGTATCTCCTGGGAAAGGATTGATCCTAAACCAACATCTGAGGCATCTGTTTGGAGTATAAATTCCCTCTTGAAGTCGGGGGCAACTAACACCGATTGCTTACACAGAGCCCCTTTCATTTCTTGAAAGGCCATCTCTGCCTCTGCAGTCCATTGGGCCATTGCTGATTTCGTCCTTTAAGGGAGGTCAGTCAGGGGTGCGGCCATCATGGCAAAGTTTGGGATGAACCTTCTGTAGTATCCCACGATTCCTAGAAAGGCTCTCACTTGCTTCTATGAAAGCGGTCTGACCAGGTTTGGATTGCCACCACTTTACTGAATTGGGGTTTGATCTTGCCTCTAACCACTACATATCCCAGGTATTTGGCTTCTTCTTTCCCCATGGCAATTTTTTTTGGATTTATTGAAAACTTCACCTTCCTTAGGGCATCAAACACTGCCTGGACCTTTTCCAGATGATTTCCCCAGTCGGGGCTGAAGATTACAATATCGTCCAGGTATACAGCGGCGTATTTCTTATGGGGTGCAAGGATTTGGTCCATGGCCCTCTGGAAGATGGCCGGGACCCCTGCAGTCCAAACGGCATCCGGACATATTGGAAGCATCCGTTGAGCGTAGAAAAAGCAGTCTTCTCCTTGGCTCCCTGTGGCATGGAGATCTGCCAATATCCCTTCATTAAATCCAATGTGGTTATGTACCTTGCTGGCCCAAGTCTCTCGATCAGCTCATCGACCTGCGGCATCGGATATGCGTCGAATTTGGAGACCTCATTCAACTTCCTATAGTCGTAGAATTTCCATTTGCCATAGGGTTTTGGAACCAGACAATTGGGCTCAACGATCTGCTCTTGGATTCCTCAATGACCCCGAGTTTCAACATACGATCCACTTCCTTTGAAATCAACTCTGGTCGGGCCTCAGGAATTCAATAGGGCTTCAAGTTTGCGCGGACATGTGGCTCCATCAGAACCTCGTGTGCTATGACCTTTGTACACCCAGGTAATACCGAGAACCGGTCCCTGTTCTTCTGCAGTAATTCCTGACACTTCTGTTTTGGGCCTTCATCAGCGTCTCCGCTATTGTGACTCCTCCAACCTCGGCTTCTAGCTTGACCAGCAAGCACAGAGTTTCAACAGGCTCTCTGTCTTAGCATGGCTTGATGAGATTGACGTGGTAGATCTGGTATGGTTTACGTCTTCCTGGTTAATAAATCTTATAATTCACTTCTCCAGGCTTTTCCACCACCTCATAAGGCCATTGCCACTTGGCCAAGAATTTACTTTCCACGGTAAGAATTAGCACGAGGACTCGGTCTTAGCACGAGGACTCGGTCTTCAGGATTGAACTGCCTTACTCTGGCTGACCAGTTGTAGACCCTTGCCTGAGCCTCTTGTGTCTGGAGGAGATGTCCTTTGACGATGGGCATCACCTTCACAATCCTCTCCTGCATCAGTGCGACGTGCTCGATGACTCTCCTGTTGGGCGTGACTTTGGCTTCCCAGGTTTCCGTTGCTATATCAAGGAGACCTCGCGGATGTCGGCCATACCGGAGTTCAAATAGTGAAAACCCAGTAGAAGCCTGTGGAACCTCTCAAATAGAGAACAACAGATATAGTAGGAGACAGTCTCAGTCTCTACCGTCCTTTTGTATGGCCTTCCTCAGCATACTCTTAAGAGTTTTATTGAACTTTTTCACAAGGCCATCTGTCTGAAGATGGTATATTGATGTCCCCAGCTGGGAGATTTTCCGGGCCTTACATAATTCCCTCATCACCTTACTCATGAAGGGTGTTCCCTGGTTGGTCAGGATCTCCCTTGGTAATGTTGTCCGGGAAAAAACATGTACCAATTCGCAAGCTATACTCTTTGCAGAGGAGTTTCTCAGGGGGATCGCTTCAGGATAGCCAAAATATATTGATGCCCACGAGCAGATTTAACTAGGGGACCGACAAAGTCTATAGCAGTTATCTCAAATGACACTTCAATGATGGCCAGTGGCACGAGGGGACATCGAAAGTGAGAGACGGGGGCGGTTAACTGGCACGTAGGGCAGGACTTGCAATACTTTAAGATTTCCCAGTGACATCCGGGCCAATAGAGCCTCTGCATGATCTGTTCCTGAGTTTTTTCCACTCCCAGATGACCAGTCAAGACATGTGAATGGGCCATGTCCAAGACCCTCCATCTATAGGGCCCTGGCACCAATAACTGTTCCACAAGCTCTTCCCTCACTTTCGTAACCTGGTACAACAACTCCCCACTCAACATAAAATAGGGAAATCTTGTGTCAGCCCCCGGCTTCTGTGCAATACCATTTATGACCGTGACATTGTTAAATGCTTCCCTTAGAGTTAGGTCCCTATGTTGGGTGGACCCAAAATCCTCACTGGTCACCCCTAACTCAGGAATGTCAGTCTCAGGAGACATTACCTTCTCATCCCCCACAGGGACACAGAAGGTAAACTCGTCCGACTCTGGGTTAGGTGATACCTCTTTAGGGCTAACCGGTTTCATATCTGAGCCACCGAGCCCTGAACCCTTCCCCCACAGATCCCAAAACAAACAACAGTCCCGGCCTATAATAATGGGATGCAACAAGTCATAAACGCCAACCTCGTAGGACTCAATATTCACTCTGGCCACCGGATAGTCTTTAGCATCACCATGAATGCAGCAGACACCAACCTTCTTCCCTGGGATCACCTGGAGGGATAGTATTGCCCTAATAAGTGTCACCAGACTCCCTGAGTCTAGCAGTCCAGTTGCCTGCTAACCATTTACCTTCACTAGACAAGCTTGTGGCCCCTCGCTAGGTGGAGAGTTCACACTGCAGGCTGGATACGCATAGTATGAACAGCGGTGTCCCGGGCTGCAGTCCATTTGCTTGGGAGTCATGGGACAAAGGGTGGCTATATGGCCTGGGCTGTGGCATTTCCAGCATATGATATCACCAGTAGGGACCTTTGGCATTACCTCCCCCGCCCCTTTGGACCTTGGTATGGAGTGGGCTGCCTTCCCAAGGAACCCTCAACCCCCTGATACCTCTCAACCAGTCCGATCAGTTCATCGGCATTGCAGGAATCACCCTGGGCAACCCAAGTCTGTATTGGCCTTGGCAGGGAATGCACAAACTGGTCCATCACCACTCTCTCTACCATCTGTGCAGGGGTAGAGGACTCCGGCTGCAGCCATTTTTGGACCAGGTGCAGTAGGTCAAACATTTGGGAGCGAGGGTGTTTGTCACAGTAATACGCCCAGTGGTGGACCCGCTGCTCTCTGACAGTCATTGTCACCCCCAAGCGCGCCACAATTTCAGTTTTCAGCTTGCCATACTCCTTGGCATCCTGCAAGGCCAAGTCATAGTAAGCCTTCTGGGGCTCACCGTCAAGTATGGCACCAGCACCTCTGCCCACTGATCTGGCGAAAGTTTCTCCCTCTCGGCGACCCTTTGAAAAGCAGTCAAAAAGACCTCTATGTCATCCCCCGGGGTCATTTTCTGCAGGGCTCTCTTTACGGCCTTCCGGGTGGAAAAATCGTCCACTAACCTGGTCAGAGCTGGTGCCGTGCCACGAATCGCCTCTGCGAGTAATTCAATTTCCTGCTGCTGTTGTCTGACAGGAAATCTCTGCAAGTATCACAGCTGTCAAACACCCGTGACACCTGCAGGCACGGCGACATTAAAAGATATGCCTAGCACACCAAAATACTCAGCGAGCACCCGAGCGTGCTCGCCAAAGGGGTTAATGGAACACGCTCGATCATCACTATTTATTACCTCATAAACTGTCTGGAAGCAAAAACAAAACAAACAGCCATTAATGCAGGCAAAACAAAGTAAACGGTCATTTAGGCAAATTCTCTGGTTAGCCAGTCCTGTAGGCACACAGGCTGGATAGCATCCAGTACACTAGCTCAGTCTGGAGATAACAACACATGGGAGGTCTTCTCTCTCCATATACAGACCATACAAAGGACTCCATTTTATCCTCTTAACCACACTCAGAGGTCAGGTATGTTGGCAACAAGACTCGCCCGTCTCTCAAGTTGCCCGTAAAACCTGGTCCCAGATGCACCAAACAATCCTCTTAATGCTTACGTGCACTAATGCAACATTCCAGGATTGCATCACAGATGACTACCATCTAATGTGAATCCTCTCCTAGGCTGAAGCCTACATTTATATGGGTAGGTGGGCTCCTGCTGTAATTAAAACCGCCACAGGTTGATGGGTGTAGTGTTCGGTCAGTCTTTTGTTATTTATATATAGGCTCTCTGTGGCGGTTTTAATTACAGACGGCTCCTACCTACCCATATAAATGCAGGCTTCAGACTAGGAGAGGATTCACATTAGATAAGCTTCCCAGCAAAAGGAGATCGCCTTGTCGTTGGCTGCTGGACATGAATGAATTGGCCAAATTATGTGCTAAGTATCTCCATTTTTTCCTGTTATCTAGAGCAGTAATGCGATTCAAATCTTATTTTATTTTATTTATAGCGTTACATAGTGCAACTTTATTTGTTAGTTATACGATAGGTAAAGCCCTGCTTCAGAGTTGCAGAAATTACCGATGTTGTAAAAATGCCGCAATATCCTCAAAGTATGACATATTTTCATATTTTGCAACATGTTTTGTATGCATATCACTTATTTTCGCTATATTTCTGACGAGCGTTGATTGATATTTGTCCCCATTGAGTCTACCAGTGTCATGATAGATTCACATAGTGTAAGCTAGCAGATTTGCTATAGGGGATGGGGTGATGATGTGTGTTGACCAGAGGTTCTCTAAGCTCGTATTTCCCATTTAGAAAACATTTTCAGATATCTCCAGGAGCATATTTCCAGCACTGAAGATTCAGTTCACAGAATAACTGTTTAATTTCACCTTATGCTGTTAAATAAACAGGCCGGAAAAATTGGGTACAAGTCGACTCAATTCTTTGCATCATGAAATTGTACATTTTCATCCTGATATCGGAAACAGTCAGCTGTTCCTTCTAGACTCTGATTCAAGGGAAAAAAATGAGATGATATTTGAAACCCTGTTTTCACTTGTGCGCTGTCATTTATCTCCTAGGTAGCACACGTCTACAGATATCTATAAAACTGCAGGAACTGAGCTGAGGCTAAAGAGCTGTTTGCCGAAAACGATAGGAATTTAATTTGTTTTTTTGGGGGGAACACATAGAAAGTGTGTGATACGGTCCCGCGAGTGACACAGAAGCGACTGACCATGTCATAAAAACTGAAATAACAATTATAGAAAAGAACAGGAAACTTTATCTTACAGCTGCCGCGACGGGATATTTTATTATTACAATGTTCCGCTAATGGCAATAATTTTACAATATCATTGTAAAAGGAAAATTGAATAAAAATAAGAAAAAAAAATAATAATTATTTAGATGAAAAAAAAATATATGACTGAACACAATGTGTATCAAACTACAGAGAAAGAGCAACATTAGAAATATTTTTTTAGAGGGCTGGGGGTGAAAAATCTACAGTGACTTTAAAAAGGTGTGAATGTGCCTTAAAGGGAACGTGTCACATACAAAACGCTATTAACCTGCAGGTGTGGTATTAATCTGCAGGTTAATAGCATTGTGAACCTGGCCAGTGTGCCGCACTGAGAGCCCCGCTGCCGTGGGGAAATCAACTTTACTCCCCCCAGCAGTGTTCGGGTTTCAGTCATGGGGTGGCTGTAACCGTGCCCCCGACACTGACTGACAGCAGCTCAGCATTAGGGCTGGCTGGCAGTCAGTACCGGGGTGGTGGTTACAGCCTCTGCTCGCTATACACAGAGCGGTGACTGAACACGCGCCAGTGCCACCCCCGTGACTGAAATCCGAAGGCTGCCGGGAGGAATAAAGTTAATTTTCTTCTGGCAGCAGGGCTCTCAGTGTTGGCACCGGACAGGTTCAGAATGCTATTAACCTGTAAATTGACTCAATAGCCGCAGGTTAATAGCGTTTTTTCACATGACCTTAAGTGACACTGACAGCTGACACATGCCCAAATCATGGGCCGCATGTACCAGGCACTGGCTTTATTATCTCAGCCAGGTATGTTTGACCCTGAAGTGCTGTGGCGTTTTATAGACAAACACACTTTAAAATCTGCCGGGGACTGAGCCGAGCTGGTGACTAGTCGGACAGGAAAGTCCTTGGGGGCTACTCCCCTCCTTCTGCCCTGGATTGACAGGTCTATCCCTACATGTTCAGATAGGCAGAGACCTGTCACTCCAGGGCCGCGGGCGGAGGGAAGCTGCTGTGGACCCACCTCTCCAGCTAGTCTCCAGCACTGCTCAGTCCCTAGCAGCTTTTAAGGCGCAGTCAGACAGCCATATGACACGGACGACGATCGCATTGCAATGCTCGGACTGGCCGGCGACGCTCCTGTATATTTCTATACAGCTGTCACGCTCAAATCAAGAGAGCCACCAGCTGGGTTGCTAACCGTCCAGAAATTCCAGGTTAGTCCTTAAAAATAGGGCACTTTTTTGACCTGTCCGTGAAAGAAATGTAAGGCGTCCGTGATTTTTTTGAAGCTGAAGAAAATTATTTTGACTGTAATTCTCATCAACTTACAGTTTGCAATAAATGCAACTGATGTCTTTATATCACAATAGGCTGTAGACATGGATCACTTACAGTGGTGGCCAAAAGTATTGGCACCCCTGCAATTCTGTCAGATAATACTCAGTTTCTTCCTGAAAATGATTGCAATCACAAATTCTTTAGTATTATTATCTTCATTTAATTTGTCTTCAATGAAAAAACGCAAAAAGAATTGTCCTAAAGCCAAATTGGATATAATTCCACACCAAACCTAAAAAAGGGGGTGGACAAAAGTATTGGCACTGTTTGAAAAATCATGTGATGCTTCTCTAATTCGTGTAATTAACAGCACCTGTAACTTACCTGTGGCACCTAACAGGTGTTGGCAATAACTAAATCACACTTGCAGCCAGTTAACATGGATTAAAGTTGACTCAACCTCTGTCCTGTGTCCTTGTGTGTACCACATTGAGCATGGAGAAAAGAAAGAAGACCAAAGAACTGTCTGAGGACTTGAGAAACCAAATTGTGAGGAAGCATGAGCAATCTCAAGGCTACAAGTCCATCTCCAAAGACCTGAATGTTCCTGTGTCTTCCGTGCGCAGTGTCATCAAGAAATTTAAAGCCCATGGCACTGTGGCTAACCTCCCTAGATGTGGACGGAAAAGAAAAATTGACGAGAGATTTCAACGCAAGATTGTGCGGATGGTGGATAAAGAACCTCGACTAACATCCAAACAAGTTCAAGCTGCCCTGCAGTCCGAGGGTACAACAGTGTCAACCCGTACTATCCGTCGGCGTCTGAATGAAAAGGGACTGTATGGTAGGATACCCAGAAAGACCCCACTTCTTACCCCGAGACATAAAAAAGCCAGGCTGGAGTTAGCCAAAACTTACCTGAGAAAGCCTAAAACGTTTTGGAAGAATTTTCTCTGGTCAGATGAGACAAAAGTAGAGCTTTTTGGGAAAAAGCATCAACATAGAGTGTACAGGGAAAAAAAAGAGGCATTCAAAGAAAAGAACACGGTCCCTACAGTCAAACATGGCAGAGGTTCCCTGATGTTTTGGGGTTGCTTTGCTGCCTCTGGCACTGGACTGCTTGACCGTGTGCATGACATTATGAAGTCTGAAGACTACCAACAAATTTTGCAGCATAATGTGGGGCCCAGTGTGAGAAAGCTGGGTCTCCCTCAGAGGTCATGGGTCTTCCAGCAGGACAATGACCCAAAACACACTTCCAAAAGCACAATAAAATGGTTTGAGAGAAAGCACTGGAGACTTCTAAGGTGGCCAGCAATGAGTCCAGACCTGAATCCCATAGAACACCTGTGGAGAGATCTCAAGATGGCAGTTTGGAGAAGGCACCCTTCAAATATCAGGGACCTGGAGCAGTTTGCCAAAGAAGAATGGTCTACAATTCCAGCAGAGCATTGTAAGAAACTCATTGATGGTTACCGGAAGCGGTTGTTTGCAGTTATTTTGGCTAAAGGTTGTGCAACCAAGTATTAGGCTGAGGGTGCCAATACTTTTGTCTGGCCCATTTTTGGAGTTTTGTGTGAAATGATCAATGATTTGATTTTTGCTTCATTCTCTTTTGTGTTTTTTCCTTGCAAACAAATTAAATGAAGGTAATAAGACCAAAGAATTTGTGATTGCAATCATTTTCAGGAAGAAACTGAGTATTATCTGACAGAATTGCAGGGGTGCCAATACTTTTGGCCACCACTGTATTATCATAATGATTCATTATGGTTTTCCAATGTGTCCGTAAAAAATATTTCTTTATCTACAAAAATATATATAAAAAAACAATACAAGTTTGGTATCGCCGTAATGATGCTGACCTGAAGACTCATGATGCCAGGTCATTTTTACTGCATAATGAATCCTGTAAAAACTAAATGCAAAAAAAAATAGCAGAATAATGGGTTTTTAACCATTTTGCCCTTTCGGGGTTTTTTTCTCCTCTTCTTCCAAAAGCCATTTTTATTTTTTATTTTTCCATTGACATAAGCATATGAGAGCTTTTGATTTTTGCAGGACACGTTTTACTTTTGAGTGACACCATTTATTTTACAGTATCATGTACTGAATAATGGGAAAAAAATTCCAAGTGCGGTGAAATGATGAAAAGCATGCATTTCTGACATTGTTCTTTGGGTTTTGTTTTTATGGAGTTTATTGTGCAGTAAAAATGACCTGGAAACCTAATTCTCCAAGTTACTACAATTACGGCAATTCTAAACTTGCATTTTATTATTTAAATGGTAAAAAAAATCAGAAATTTGTAAAAAAAAAAAAATTAGATTGTGTCTCCATTTTCCGAGACCCTTAACATTTTTAACTTTCCATTAGTGGAGCTCTGTGAGGTCTTTTTCTTTTTTTTTTTTACGATGGTTTCATTGATGTGATTTTAGAGTAGAGAAGGCATTTTGACAGCTTTTTATTGTAATTTCTTAGGAAGATGTTGTGACCGAAAAATTGCAATTTTATCATTTTTCTTTTATTAAGGCACTTACAGATCATATTAATCAGTTTTATATTATGATAGATTGGACTTTTCCAGACGTAGCGACACCAAATATGGGGTTTCTTTTTTTAGTAATCTGTGACTGCCGGAGGGGAGCCCTGCAAAACGCATCCTACCTTATAGTTCTGGCTGGAGACAAAGGCTAGCTATGTAATATAGCCAGCATCAGCCACGTGTGAATGGAGCACAGCTCTTGATGTCTCAGTGCAGTGGGCGCGATGACGTCACTGCATGGCGCACGCTGCGCTGAAATGTGAAGTGCTTCAGAACGCTCACGGCAGAGACCGGAGCAGCGGGGAAACAGGAAGGAGAGGTGAGTGGTGTTATTTATTTATTTTTTTTATATATATAAAACAGTGAGTACATTGTGGTGCCCATAATACTGTATGGAGGACTATGTGGAGTGCATTATACTGTATGGGGAACTATGGGGAGTGCATTATACTGTATGGAGGACTATGGGGAATGCATTATACTGTATGGAGGACTATGGGCTGTGCATTATACTGTATGGGGAACTATGGGGAGTGCATTATACTGTATGGGGAACTATGGGAGTGTATTATACTGTATTGAGAACTATGGGGAGTGCATTATACTGCATTGGGAACTATGGGGAGTGTCTTATACTGTATGGAGGACTATGGGGAATGCATTATACTGTATGGAGGACTATGGGCTGTGCATTATACTGTATGGGGAACTATGGGGAGTGCATTATACTGTATGGGGAACTATGGGGAGTGTATTATACTGTATTGAGAACTATGGGGAGTGCATTATACTGTATTGGGAACTATGGGGAGTGTATTATACTGTAAGGAGGACTATGGGGAGTGCATTATACTACATGGAGGACTATGGGGAGTGCATTATACTATATGGAGGACTATGGGGAGTGCATTATACTGTATAGAGGACTATGGGGAGTGCATTATACTGTATGGAGGAGTATGGTCTGTGTATTATACTGTATGGGGAACTATTGGAAGTGCATTATACTGTATGAAGAACTATGGGGAGTGCATTATACTGTATGGAGGACTATGGGGAGTCTGCTATACTGTATGGAGGACTATAGGGAATGCATTATACTATATGGAGGACTATGGGGAGTGCATTATACTATATGGACGATTTATATGGAGGATTATGGGGGGTACATTATACTGTATGGAGGACTATGGGGAGTGCATTATACTATATGGAGGACTATGGGGAGTACATTATACTGTATAAAGGACTATGGGGAGTGGGTTATACTGTATGGAGCACTATGGGGAGTGTTCTACACTATATGGAGGACTATGGGGAGTGCATTATATTATATGGAGGACTATGGGAAGTGCATTATACTATTTGGAGGACTATGGGGGTGCATTATACTATATGGACGATTATTGGGAGTGCATTATACATTGTGGAGGACTATGGGCTGTACAGTATATTATATGGAGGACTATGGTCTGTGCATTATACTATATGGAGGACTATGGGAAGTGCATTATACTACAGTGCCTACAAGTAGTATTCAACCCCCTGCAGATTTAGCTGGTTTGATAAGATGCAAATAAGTTAGAGCCTTCAAACTGCAAACGAGAGTAGGTTTTATGAACAGAAGCATAAATCTTACAAACCAAAAAGTTATGTTGCTCAGTTGAATTTTATTACATTTTAAACATAAAAATGTGGGTCAATTATTATACAACCCCTATGTTTAATATTTTGTGGAATAACCCTTGTTTGCAATTACAGCTAATAATCGTCTTTTATAAGACCTGATCAGGCCGGCACAGGTCTGTGGAGTTATCTTGGCCCACTCCTCCATGCAGATCTTCTCCAAGTTATCTAGGTTCTTTGGGTGTCTCATGTGGACTTTATTCTTGAGCTCCTTCCACAAGTTTTCAATTGGGTTAAGGTCAGGAGACTGACTAGGCCACTCCAACACCTTGACTTTTTCCCTCTTGAACCAGGCCTTGGTTTTCTTGGCTGTGTGCTTTGGGTCGTTGTCTTGCTGGAAGATGAAATTACGACCCATCTTAAGATCCTTGATGGAGGAGCGGAGGTTCTTGGCCAAAATCTCCAGGTAGGCCGTGCTATCCATCTTCCCATGGATGCGGACCAGATGGCCAGGCCCCTTGGCAGAGAAACAGCCCCACAGCATGATGCTGCCACCACCATGCTTGACTGTAGGGATGGTATTCTTGGGGTCGTATGCAGTGCCATCCAGTCTCCAAACGTCACGTGTGTGGTTGGCACCAAAGATCTTGATCTTGGTCTCATCAGACCATAGAACCTTGAACTAGTCTGTCTCAGAGTCCTCCAAGTGATCATGAGCAAACTGTAGACGAGCCTTGACATGACGCTTTGAAAGTAAAGGTACCATACAGGCTAGTCTGGAACGGAGACCATTGCGGTGGAGTACGTTACTTATGGTATTGACTGAAACCAATGTCCCCACTGCCATGAGATCTTCCCGGAGCTCCTTCCTTGTTGTCCTTGGGTTAGCCTTGACTCTTCGGACAAGCCTGGCCTCGGCACGGGAGGACACTTTCAAAGGCTGTCCAGGCCGTGGAAGGCTAACAGTAGTTCCATAAGCCTTCCACTTACGGATGATGCTCCCAACAGTGGAGACAGGTAGGCCCAACTCCTTGGAAAGGGTTTTGTACCCCTTGCCAGCCTTGTGACCCTCCACGATCTTGTCTCTGATGGCCTTGGAATGCTCCTTTGTCTTTCCCATGTTGACCATGTCTGAGTGCTGTTCACAAGTTTGGGGAGGGTCTTAAATAGTCAGAAAAGGCTGGCAAAAGAGATCTTTAATCCACACATGTGAAGCTCATTATTCTTGGTGCCTGAACTACTTCTTAATACTTTAGGGGGACCAAACAGAATTCTTGTGGTTTGAGGGGTTGAATAATAAATGACACTCTGAATTAACTTTAAAAAAAAAAAAAAAAAATTGCTGCAGTGCATTTCCCACTTCCAGGCTGATCTACAGTACAAATGTCACAATGCCAAGTTAATTCCGCATGTGTCAACCAGCTAGATCTGCAGGGGGTTGAATACTACTTGTAGGCACTGTATATGGGCGATTATTGGGAGTGCATTATACATTATGGAGGACTATGGGCTGTGCAGTATATTATATGGAGGACTATGGTCTGTGCATTATACTATATTGAGGACTATGGGGAGTGCATTATACTATATGGAGGGACTATGGGGTGCATTATACTATATGGAGGACTACGGGGTGTAGTATACTATATGGAGGACTGTGGGGTGCAGTATACTATATTGAGGGCTATGGGGGGCAGTATACTATATGGAGGATTATGAGCTGCAGTATACTATATGGAGGACTATGAGGCTCATTATTCTATATAGAGGGCTATGTGGAGGGCTATTATAATATTTGGAGGCCAATGTGGGAGTCTTTATACTTTATGCAAGCAATTATACAGTGTGAAGGTTTGTGTGGGGTCCACCATACTGTGTGGAGGCCATATACTGTTTGGAGGGCTAGTAGAGACCATTATACAGTGTGGAGAGGTGTGGGGCCATTATACTGTATGAAGGGCTGTGTGGAGGTCACAGTTAGGGGATCATACTGTGTTGGGGTCACCATTCTTTCCCGGGGGAGATGAGGTGGGGTACTGTAGAGTCAGCATACTGTGCGGGTGGAGAGTACTGTGGAGGAATTCACTGTGAGGGTATCATACTGTGTGTGGGGGGGGGATTTTTGTTGGCATCATACTTTATGGGTGCAATGAAAGGGGAATCTAGTGCTTCAGAAGGAGGAAAATTACTTTGTAAAGGCATCAAAGTTGTGAGGTATGCTCTTCTCTGACCCTGACAATTTTTTTGGGGGTGGGGGGGACATAATTAGAGCTTTTGCTATGGGACCCCATGATTTCTATGTATGCCCTTGGTTGTACAGTTATGCTCATATGCGCAATGGGGATAAAGTAGCAAGATCTTGATGTCATCATTGCACATTCTGTAACATACTGTATGATGAGTGATGAGGACTATTAAAGTGCATCTTATCTGTTCTGATGTGTACTGTACATAGGACCGGTTTTAGACAAGTTTTAGACAAGTGTAGCACTGGGCAGAAATTAACATTGGGACCCCAAATGCTCAGATATTAATTCATTACACATTAGACATTTAGGCTGCATTTACAGGAGCCGATTCCAGAAGGTTAATCTACTGGATTCCAGTTCGGTGCTAATTTACTAGGGCCTTTACTTTTTATTTTTCCTGCACAGCTTATCGAAAAATCACAGATAATATATTTTACGGACACATTGGAAAACCATAATAAGTCATTATGATTGCAAGCGATACAAGTCTACAGCCCATAATTCTGGTATATAGACATCAGCTGCTTTCACTGTAAACCGTAACATGAGGGTAATTACAGTCAAAATAATCTGTAGAAGTTTCTTCAGCTTCCAAAAAAATTCTCGGACTCCTCATATTATATTTACCGATAGGGCAAAAAAGTACCCTATTCTTACCGACTGTCCTGGAATTTCTGGACGGTTGGCAACCCTGTCTGCAGCACATTTCCTGTTTACACCAAGCAATGTGCTGCCGAGAACAATGATTTTTGTTACAGCATGCAATCACCTGATGAATGAGCATTTTGCTCATTCGTTGGTTGACTGTCGACATGTACATTAACTCCTAGGACCATTTGTCTGCAGTGCCAGCATTTTTAAATGGATGCACACACACTGTATGTTACAGGCACAATATGCCCACACTCACAAATATGCAATCCATGTTACACACCCTCTATGCTACACACAAACTGCATGTTACACATAGACACTGCATGTTACATATAGACTGCATATTACACACTGTACGTTACATACATATACACCATTCTACTGACAAACACCCCATGCTACACACACACGTACTGAATGTCACACACTCTATGCTACACAAACACACTGTATTTTACACATACTCAATACGTTATACACACACTCCATGCTATAAATACTCATCGCATGTTCCCTGCACACGAACACTGTACCTTGCACACACACTGCATGTTACACACACTGCATGTTACACACACTCCATGCTGCACACACTGCATGTTACATAAATGATGCATGTTATACACACATACTGCATGTTATACACACATACTGCATGATGCACACAAAGTGCATGTTACACACAAACTGCATTTTACACAGTGTATGTTACACACACATACTGTGTTACATACACACTCTGTTACACACACTGTATTTTACACACACTATCCATGCTACACTCACACACACATACTGCATTTTACATACAGTCACACTGCATGTTAAACACAAACTGCATGTTACACAAAACTTGCATTTTACACACTTTGTATGTTACACACATACTGTATTTTACATGCACACACTATATGCTACACACACACTGTATTTTACAAACTCTCCATGCTACACACACACATCCTGTATGTTACATACACTCACATACTCTGCTACACACACTGTATATATTATACACACACTCACTGCATGTTGTAAGCACACTGTATACTGCACACGCTGCATGTTACACACAAACTGCATTTTATACATATTTTATGTTGCAAGCACACACTCCATGCTACACACAAACACACATACACTGTATATTACATACACACAATCTATGCTACAAACACTCTGTATATTACACACACATTCTAAGCTACACACACTCTGTATATTACATATACACATTCTATGCTACACAGACTCACTGCATGTTGTATGCATGCACACTGTATGATGCTGACTGCATGTTACACTCACACGTACTGCACGTTACACACACATACATGTGATATAGAGTAACATGCGCAGCATTCTCTCAGCTCCTCTCCCTCCAGGCTCTCTACTCCTTTTCAGTTCCATCAGACCACACATTGACAAGGGGGTATTACCAGATGGGAGTGTCTAAACACAGTCTGACACTATCTAATCAGTACTGCCAATATCAGACTGTGCTGAGACATGCCCCTTTGAAAACAAAAATGGTAACACCCAATTGTCTATTTCTACATTTCTAGGAGGAATAACACCACATAGAGTTATAAGAAAAGATTCTCCAGAATTGTTTAACACCGAATACATGCATGTGGACAGGTCCTCCTTAAGAACATCTAACGATACAGTAGTTTCCATCAACACCCCAGAAGAATCTAAAGATACTCAGCTAAAATTTAGATTGTGTAACTTGCATGCTTTCAAGATAATGACTTTTAAACACATTGACAAATGTGGTTAAAGGAAGAACAACGAGAAAACTCAATTGGCAGAAAATGGCTGCAGTGATGTTTCAAGCAATTCGTGATCATCCTCAAGAATATGAACCAACTGAACCCTTCAATGTTATAGTCATATGTGAAGATGGTGCTGGAACTATGTACAATGATGGGCTGTAATGGATGATGACTATAAGACAAATTGTAAATTGTGGTTTAGAGGTGACCAACGAGAACTCTATCTTTATGGTCTACCACCTACCACCTATTACTAGATCCTGTCATTTTTATGGCCATATCTAAAGCTAGTTTGTTTGTTTTTTATCCAAGACCCAATATACATCTACAGTAGATAGTAAAGCAGAGCTCTTTGGCATCCAACAGATCTAACTACAATTATATCAAGTCTAGACAATCTTCTGAGAATTCAAGCTCATAGAGGTTTATCTACACTGAATATACTAGTAACTGACCCCCAACTGTTAGTATTAAGGAGGTTGTCTCATCTTATTCAATTGGTAGAGTTGAAAAGTGTTTGGAAAGATAAAAAACGCTGCAATTTATCCTTTATTAAAATTCCTTTGTTTTTTCAAGAATGGAGATATTTTAATTCTTCGTTTTGCAGCCCAATACCAAGGTCACCACTCCTTTTCCAAGGCAAAAAATGCTCTGGCAAGTTGTCGGCTATACAGCATGAAAGCACTGGCTTGATCACTTGATTATGCCCGTTAAGTGGCGCTCTTCCAGTGCTGCAGAAGCAAAGTGCACAGCTTGGGCCAGTGGCTCATCCATACCCCTGGCCAAAACTGTCAATCATCATGAGTACACCACTCCCCGGCGAGCAGAAAGCTAAGAGGGGAACGGTGTGCTCCTGAAGATAGGATCCTTTGTGTGTAACAAGAATATTTCCATTTACTGGTAGCAAGAAGAAATCTTGAAAATGGATGAAAGTAAGTTTGTCTTTTACCACTATCGATAATTCTTGAATATATTTCCTGTTATAAGGAGGTTGTCCAGCTGTTTCAATATGTCCTAGTGGATGTCTTAAGCCGGCCATAAACATTAGATGACTGTCAGCCGAATGATGCCAATCGCAATCTCGGCTGAGCTTTCCTGTCTTCTCTAGGAGAAAGCCACTGTCTGATATGTCAGGAGGTGGCTTATCTCCAGGAAAACAATGTAATCGGTAGTCCGAAATCAGACTTGCCCGAACGACATTTCCCCCGCTGATCAGATAGCCGGTGCCTCCAAACATTTTAGTCAGGCAGCTGAACCTATCGATATTAGCGGGTTCGGATGACATTAGTCTAATGTGTATGGGGACCTTTGCTTGTAGACTTGCTGGCAAAATGCAGCTCTTACTTTGGCGAACCAAGGCTATCCTTATAGTTCATTTGTTTGAATGAGCGGCACGTAATACTCATTTTAAATTTACAGCCAGCAGCTGCTGAATGTAAAGAACTGGTAACTTCATAAAAACATCAACTAAATGAAAAATCTTCAGCGTAAGATGAGAAGAGGGAGAGGAGACTTAGAAGCTGCTGAGGGACATGTAACATTTAACCTCCGAGTCCTCATAGTACAAGGAAACTCTCGTGTACAAGAAATGTCAGGATGCTCATTCCTAGACAAGTTTCACGCTGAACAGAGTTCACACATTCATTAGGATGGATGTGTATTTATACCTAGAGAATATAAGGAATGGGACAAAAATGAGATTCAAGAATCACTTTTTCCAAGGAAAGTATTGATGTGAAGGTTACAGGCTCATCGTGGATCAGTAGTTAATGTATCACAACTTCAATCCGAAGAGAGAAAGTGACTATACTCCTAGGGATGTATGGAATATACAGTACAGACCAAAAGTTTGGACACACCTTCTCATTTAAAGATTTTTCTGTATTTTCATGACTATGAAAATTGTACATTCACATTGAAGGCATCAAAACTATGAATTAACACATGTGGAATTATATACTTAACAAAAAAGCGTGAAACAACTGAAAATATGTCTTATATTCTAGGTACTTCAAAGTAGCCACCTTTTGCTTTGATGACTGCTTTGCACACTCTTGGCATTCTCTTGATGTACTTCAAGAGGTAGTCACCGGAAATGGTTTTCACTTCACAGGTGTGCCCTGTCAGGTTTAATAAGTGAGATTTCTTGCCTTATAAATGGGGCTGAGACCTTCAGTTGTGTTGTGCAGAAGTCTGGTGGATACACAGCTGATAGTCCTACTGAATATACTGTTAGAATTTGTATTATGGCAAGAAAAAAGCAGCTAAGTAAAGAAAAACGAGTGGCCATCATTACTTTAAGTAATGAAGGTCAGTCAGTCCAAAAAATTGGGCAAACTTTGAAAGTGTCTCCAAGTGCAGTTGCAAAAACCATCAAGCGCTACAAAGAAACTGGCTCACATGAGGACCGCCCCAGGAAAGGAAGACCAAGAGTCACCTCTGCTTCTGAGGATAAGTTTATCCGAGTCACCAGCCTCAGAAATCGCAGGTTAACAGCAGCTCAGATTAGAGACCAGGTCAATGCCACACAGAGTTCTAGCAGCAGACACATCTCTACAACAACTGTTAAGAGGAGACTTTGTGCAGCAGGCCTTCATGGTAAAATAGCTGCTAGGAAACCACTGCTAAGGACAGGCAACAAGCAGAAGAGACTTGTTTGGGCTAAAGAACACAAGGAATGGACATTAGACCAGTGGAAATCTGTGCTTTGGTCTGATGAGTCCAAATTTGAGATCTTTGGTTCCAACCACCGTGTCTTTGTGCGACGCAGAAAAGGTGAACGGATGGACTCTACATGCCTGGTTCACACCGTGAAGCATGGAGGAGGAGGTGTGATGGTGTGGGGGTGCTTTGCTGGTGACACTGTTGGGGATTTATTAAAAATTGAAGGCATACTGAACCAGCATGGCTACCACAGCATCTTGCAGCAGAATGCTATTCCATCCGGTTTGCGTTTAGTTGGACCATCATTTATTTTTCAACAGGACAATGACCCCAAACACACCTCCAGGCTGTTTAAGGGCTATTTGACCAAGAAGGAGAGTGATGGGGTGCTACGCCAGATGACCTGGTCTCCACAGTCACCAGACCTGAACCCAATCGAGATGGTTTGGGGTGAGCTGGACCGCAGAGTGAAGGCAAAAGGGCCAACAAGTGCTAAGCATCTCTGGGAACTCCTTCAAGATTGTTGGAACACCATTTCCGCTGACTACCTCTTGAAGTTCATCAAGAGAATGCCAAGAGTGTGCAAAGCAGTCATCAAAGCAAAAGGTGGCTACTTTGAAGAACCTAGAATATAAGACATATTTTCAGTTGTTTCACACTTTTTTGTTAAGTATATAATTCCACATGTGTTAATTCATAGTTTTGATGCCTTCAGTGTGAATGTACAATTTTCATAGTCATGAAAATACAGAAAAATCTTTAAATGAGAAGGTGTGTCCAAACTTTTGGTCTGTACTGTATATTGATGAGTTTTCCTTAGGATAGGTCATTGATGTGTGAGGGTCCAACCTGCCTGGATCTCCGATGCTCACCACTCGCTGGTGTGCCGCAGCCTCTTCATTGTAGTAACCTGACACAGTTATCAAGGTACGATCGGTGGAGGACTAAATACTACAGTCCATATGAAAAAAAAAGCAATTCAGTGAAGATTCTGCAGTAATCATTAAAGAAGCACTTCCATCAAAGTTTTTATATTCTTAATATATTGCAATCATATTATATTGCACCGTGTACTTACAATTGCTCATTTTGCTCTTTTACCCAATTAATTCTTCTCTTTTCCATTCGGTCTATGACATCACGTGATTAAAAACTAACTAGCTGAATCCTTCTAAGCTCTATATAGAAACAGGAGGACCATTTTTCCTGCATGAGTCATTAGTCACTGCAAAAGTCCCCATCAGGGGGAAGAGGAAGCAGCTGGGTCCGGAGTTGAAGATGGGGAGCGAAAAAAAAACGTAGTGTTTTTACATAGAGCATAATGACTTATTATACATGTTTTATTTCAATTTACATGGTTGTGAAAAATTGATTTTGCTCAAGTGAATATGTTCCCAAAGACGGGTTCTTACTGCGTGGTAACAATTCTATGGAGATTGTGAGGGAAAGCAGTGCCACGTGTTTCTTGGGAAATGTCAGGCTGATAAAATATTGTTATAAATCATGAGCTGTAACATTAGTTAATAACATAGATTGTTTTTATGTATTTTAGGATTGTTTATATTTTAACCTTTAAAATTTGCTTTAAAATAGGTTTTAATTGTATCACAGTAAAGTAAAGGAGCACTCTGTGCAAAACTAGTGCCCTGCATTACATTATGCTTAGTGCAGGGCCTCAGGGGCGGAGCATGACAAAGGGTTGAAAAATCATCCCAGAGAATAGCTCCACCCCCGCAGAGCCTGTACCAGGCATAACACAGCTTGCAGAGTGTATGAAGATTGTTCAAAGTTGTATCTACTGTATATTAATTGGTACATTGGTGAAAAGCATGAATATACCAGTTTTGAGAAATAACTGTTGATTGTATTTGCAAAATTATTCAGAATTTCAATGGCACATACAGTTTTAAAAAATGGCTGCATATCTAGTATAGGATAACAAATGCTCAAGATGACACCACAATTCACTTATATTAATCACTTCACAGGGCAGGTCTTCCATGACTAGGAAGACCATTGCAACCAGTGGAAATGACGATGCGTTGAGGGTGGGAGGGAGGAAAATGGGATTTGGTGTTCTTGATGTTTTTTTTACCTGGTGTGCTGTGGTGATGTGGTGATGTGGTGTAATATTATACTGCAGTGGATTTAGTGATGTGCAGTGCTGTGTAGTCACAGTGGACTGTGTTTCCATTTCTGTGATTTGAAGGCCATCCTTTATTGCAGCACCGGTAGATTAAAATATATTCTAATAGATTATTATTTTTTGAGCATTTTTATTGACAGTTGAGTATTTTTACAATTTATTTCAACAGCAGTGAATTTATTTAAAATATAAAATCAAACATGCAAAATTTGAGGATGGAGGGCATCATCGAGCAGGAAAGAATAGCTTTGGAGATTGTTATTTTTTCTTGTTAAGAACATTGACCACATCATTACTAAGGTCCCAATTAATTTTACACGCCAGTCTTAATGAAGTGAACGCTGGAGTAAGACGTTCCAAATTTATTGAGAGGTGTGCACCTCTTTTAATGAATTTGGCTCATATTTCAACTGCCATGTACCTCCGCCAGAAATGGTATTTTAGTCAGGGACTAGAGTATATTTCTGTCATAATTTACACAGCTATGTTGAGTAAAATTAAAGTGAATCTGACAGGCGTCCTTGCCCACCCCCGTCCCATTAAAGCTCCACCCAGTTTTTGAAAAGTGGGCGGATTTGGCCAAGACTGGCTAAAAAGCGCCAAAAGTCATAATAAACTGTCACAACTTCAAAGTGCACAAAAAATTTGAGATATCTTATTAAGTTTTACACCAGAATTCTGGATGAATCGGGGCCTTAATGTTCTACCACCCATTTTATTGTACAGCAGTTCCATTATTTTTGTACAGTAGGAAATTTCAAAATATTCTATCAAATATTTTATTCTTTTACACATGTTCTGGACATCTCCCAACTTTTAATTTTCATCCATATTATGTCATATTATAGCTGTCTCAAAAACTCTGACAGTTGGTGAAACATGTACTCTGCTCTTGAGCCACATCTCATAGATTTCACAACCAGTAATGCCTGGAACACAAACTTTTTAAGAATAAGTTCATGGTTATTGCCAATGGGCTTTCCTTTATTGAAGATTTCTGTGGTCCAAAAGCTTGGGCCACACATTCAGACTTGACTGTATAAATATTCCAAGTTTTGAGAGATGTTCTAATTCTCCCAATTTTCCATCCAAGTCAAAAGAAATTCCACAATTGAAATCTCTCACTTTATGAACAAAAAAAATAAAGAAAACTGATATAAAACATTTTGCAAAAAGAAATTTTGAAATTCACATATCAAATTTAATAGTGGCGATAGCTTAACGGCTATCTCCAACTTATCTTCAACTTGGGTTGTATATTCATACTTAACTCTATTATTATTCAAGATTTTAGAGATTTTCTAGACGTTAGATTTATTTATTCCGAAATCATTTTGTGAAGAACAATCCTACGAGTCAGTTCTCAAATTGTCCATAATTGGACAGTTATATCAAAAATACTAATGGTTGAACTGTAGAACTTTAAAATTTATATATTTTTTCTTCTGAAGTAATTTTGTTTAGAGAAAACTTGCAACAATTATATTCATTACACATTAGATGGCTGTCGGCTGAACGATGCTTTGGCCGATCGTTTGGCCAACAGATATCTCAACCAACACTCCCATACACAGGAGCGCTCACTTGGCCGAGCGCTCCTGTATTCTCTATGAGAAAGTCGCCGACTGATACATTGGCCGGCGGCTTATCTCAGGGAGAACAATGTGAGTGCAAAATCAGACATGACCGATTGACATCACTCCTGACCATCAGTCAGCTGGCTCTCCCATACACATTAGACCAACAGTCGAACCTGTCGATATTGATGCGTTCAGCTGCCATTGTGTGCGGGACTTAATAGTTGGTGAGACATCTATCCAACTTTGGACTTCTCATATGTCAGTGAACCCTATAAAGATTAGATTAGGTTAATTGCCTACGTTTTTGAAAAAAATATTTAGTCGAGATGAGCGAATTGCTTCATACAACCCCAGTTCATGGTCTAGTTCAGTGCTCTCTGGCCCAGGACAGGAGCCGGACAAATTTCCTTACCCAAGGGTTCCCAGGCCCAGCTTATGATTTGCCGAGCTGGCGAGACATCACCGGTACGCTACATGCCACACAAATTACAGCACGCCAGGCTGGCGAATGAAACGCCACTCTGTTGAATCCAGAAGCTTAGGAAATTCATTCAGCTCTTGTCCATGGCCAGAGAGCACTGACCTCTACCGTTGCTCAGGATTGTACCAAACAATCCGCTCATCTCTAGTCTTTAGTTCAAAAGCTTTCATTTCTTTCCATTAAATTTGGTCGTTATCTACCTTGTCCACAAATCAATTTGCTTCTGGTATTTAACTTGGGCCATACATTCAGAACATGTATGGCCAGCGCACCACTCATTGATAAACAACCACGCTACTTTTCTCCAGGACTAATAATGCAATTAGTAGTTTCTACATTTGAATAAAAACAAGCAGCACTATAACTCTTTCTCACAGCTTGTATTGTTCAGCACGGCCTGAAATGAGCTGAACCGAATGACAAATAGACCCCAACAAATGCCAATACTTTCCTCATTTGTTTTTAATACGGCTGGCACAGGCTTTGGCATCTGAGCCGGTGATACATAGCCCACTGTTTCCTTTGTGAAAGTGCACTGGATCCTGTTTTGTAGGTAGCATAAATTTTTGAAAGACACAGTGGAGAAATAGAAAAGCTTTCCATGGGCCAGCAATAAGTAAAACAGGCCAAAAAAAAGAGGGCAGGGAAGGTTGCAGGTTATCTGCAGCCGGATAATTAATCTTAGACTCCGATCCCACCCCAAAAAATGCAGAAAACAGTCAATGCAATTAGCCACGAGGGAAGACTCTTACAAAACATGTTAGGCGTGCAGGCAATTTCTCATTTGCAAACCATAATTAATTTGATGTTTAGATTAATTTCTTATGTTCTCCCAAAGGTGCAATGAAGGCATTTTTCCGTTACAATGAAGTTGATGGCTTATTGGGAAAATAAATCTAAATGACAGTTATGCTACTGACTTTAACCAAGACTTTAACACTGGCTAAAGAGAATCTAAACATTATATAAAAAGTAGGTAAAATTAGTATCATGTTCAGTAACAGCTATCTTGTAGTTCAGTGAAGGGAGCTATTTTATAGTTCAAACCATTTAAGGCACAAAAAACAAACAAACTGTACACTTGTAATTATGTCATAATCAATTAAACTATTTAGAAACCAATAGTATATTGTTAAAAATAATTAACACAAAGGAGAAAGTCATCGAGAATTAATTCATGAAATCAAACGTCAAGATTTTGATTTGTTTGCTTCCTCAATTAGAAGTGGACCAAATTCAAAAATAAAATACTAATATAAGAAATAATAGTCAACTAACAAAATATAGCAACTAATTCCATGCACCCACTAGTGTCGCTAGTGGCAATTATTTCAGAAATGTCTTTTTGATGCATTAAATCCATTCTAAAATTATTGAATTGGCCATTACTACTAAATCCACCACACACCAAACATGTAATTCCTTCATCGCTGTTTCCAAAGAACAATCCCAGAAGAAAAACTGTAAAGGGATCAAGGTTCACAAAGTATTCCAGTATCAAATTAGATTCTTTAGTAATAAACAAGACACTTGTTAAAGAAATTCAATATACTACACTTAAAGGAGATATCCAGGACTTTTTGCCTAAGCACTAACAGGCATGTAGTTGTTAACAGAGGGAACTACCTGTCTGTTGTACTCGGCGCTGGTCACTGACCACTCCTGCCGGAGATTCAGCTGCTCCCTGTCTACAGAGCAGCGGTTTCTCTTCCTGTTGACAGGACGGGACTACTGGTGTCATGCTGATTGACAGCCGGCTTCACCCAATAGGCAGGGGAGAGCCGGTTGTCAATCAGCAAGACATCAGTAGTCCCACCTTGTCAACAGGAAAAGAAACCACCGGTCTGTTGATGTGACGTCAGAAGAAGTCTGTAACCGCTCTGTGCCATCGCAGAGCGGCGCCAGGCACAACAGGCAGGTAGGTAGCAACTACCTACCTGTTAGTGTTTAGTAACATTTTTTTTTTAAGTCCCGGATATCCCCTTTAAATATTGTTAGCCTGAGCAGCTGCAACCTGACATTGAGCATACCACTTTTGATCCACCATATTTCATTTTAAATTCCCATTCGACAACCAAAACCATCTTTATAACAATATTAAACCATTGTCAAACAAAGTTATCATAAATGTACAACCTACAAGGTTCTTATGGAAAAAAAGACAATATTTTAAAAGGACAAGAAGAATTCAAACTTCAGGCTGATAGATCGCAGCTGATATCAGTTGCATAAGTTGACCACCTCTAGCAGAAAATTAAAGATTTATCGACAATTGTTTAGATGAGGGTAACCATATAGAAACAAAAGTATCTTCTTATTAAAAGTATATCATTAGTATAGTAAACTTATAACTTTATTGCCACTGAGTAGAACTAATCCCTTGAAGATCATTCCCAGTTTACTGCAGTCTGAAGGCTTAAATATTGCTTCACGTGGTCCACCGCAGAGCAAACAGAATTGCCAACAGGTGTCTTGGCAGCACAAAAATATGAGAAATTCAGTTATTTTTCAGGGTAATGATTAAAAAAAAATCAATGTCTTCAGTGGGTAACTTTGCAGCAACTGTTCAGGTGTCTCTATTGTTCATGCAGTTAAAAGAGAAATCAGGCAGAAACCCTTGGCTGAACAATCTGGTGCAGGTTAGAAGGCCAAGAAATACTCCATGCGGAAAATGTACTTTCCACTGTGCCAAATGGTTAAAAGTAAATTTTTGATAACTTCCCTCTCAGTCTGCTAAGACTTATTATGAGAAGTTTTCTCCACTGACTTTTTTTACCGTGCAAAATGTATTGATTCCACAGATAGTGAAAATAATTTGTACATTATTGAAAAGGGTGCTCCAAGAAAAACTAAAGTTCTTCAGGTAGATGTTGATGGCTTGGTTTTTGCTACATGGCTTGCTACCTTTTTAGTTATGATAGAAATGTCATAGGTTAATGGACCTATAGTCAGACAATACAGCTCCCCAGATTGGTTTCCTCCTTCTTCCTAAACACAATTAATGCAGAGCTAATAGAAGAGCATAAAAAGAATCCTCCTAAAAGACCCTGCACTGCCTAAAATCCATATCCTTAGTGGTGGCGTGGCAAATGACAGAGGTACATGTGTCCTCTAGTAATGGACTCTTTATTATAGATCATAGGCATAACTCAGTTACTTTTTCTCTGCGCAAAGGTTCAGTCTGTTGCCATAGTCCTATATCTAGATTCCCTGGGCAAGGCAAGCTACCTTGTTAGTGCAGCACTGAACTCAGCACCTGATGCCTTTGCCTCCCAGACCTTTTATAAATTTACCCTTTCCATAAGCTTCAAAAGAGTTTGAGTTTTTTTCAGGTACAGATGTATCAAAGCTGAAGTTAACATTTAGTTGTTTTAAACATCACGTTTGAATTTTTTCTTGTTGGATCGCATAATGTGCTTTCAGCCATCTGCATAAGGAATCTATTAATAATTTAATGGGGTTGTTCCACAATTACGACTTAGTTACAACCTAACCACAGAATGGGTGATTAATGTCTAGTTAGTTTGCATCCACCCCTGATATCCACACTGATCACAAGAAAACCAAATCATTGATAACACTGCCGCTGCCTTCATTGCCTCTATGACTAGCGGTGATGCCTGGATAGGTGAAGATGACATTGTGGCACAATTCCTTTAAAGAGAACCTGCCAACTGCTGAAAAACAATTAAGTTGAATACCTTGTAAAAAAAATCCCTGAACTCCCCTGATTCTGCCGCTCTTTTCCGTTTTGCTGTATGTAGCTCCATTACAGAGATATTCACATTTCTTTCTTCTGGAGCACAATATGTGGAATCTCTGCTTGTAGTTCAACTGGGCATTTCTTCACAGTGTTCTCTGGGGACATCTGCTTTCACCTCTTCCTCACATACACTGGCAATCACAGCTCTGCAGCTTATCTAGCAGTCTCGTCTCAGACATTGCTGAGATGTAATTGTAAGCATATGGTTGGGAGAGGTGAAAGCACTGGTGCCCAGAAAAGATTGTGATGAAACGCCCAGTTGTATTACCAGTAAAGATTTCACATATTGTGTTCCAGAAGAAACAAATGTGAATATCTCTGCAACGGAGCGACATAGAGCAAAACGGAAAAGAGCATCAGAATCAGGGTAGCTTTAGGATTTTTACAACATATTTAGCAAGTGAAGGGTCCTCTTTAAGGGTAATGGTTTAATTATAGGGCACAACTATAAATGGCCAATATTATGAAATTAAATATCTTAACAGTGACTCAATCCATCTTGCAGTTGGAACCTAGAATTCATTGAAAGGGGTTGTCTCTTATAGGCAACCCTAATCTAAAGATTGGGACTCCCATCTGTGATTCGAGCTGCTTGGGCCCTTGGAGTACTATCCATGTATTACAGAGATAGCCATTCATCGGAACGTGTGCCTTATAACACAGTTTTTTTGCTAACAATTGCTACATGAAAATGTCTAGTGGCACTGTAATCTGAAAGTGGTCTTCTTAGAGGAGACATTTAATACCTAAAAAAGAAAAGGATCCTATAAACCCTGCTAAATACATGGAATTATAGATTTTAGCTATGAAAGCCCATTTATCAAATTAGCTATTTTGCTTTTATATAAAAAGAGGAACATTATTGTCAGTAGAGATGGCCGTATACATTCATCTCTATTCTTACTTCTTCACTTGTACACTTTAGACTTGTTCATCGGAAGAAAGTGTCTCATAACTTTTTCATAGTCATTGATTTTTGATTGAGTCTGGATATGATTAGTATTGGCTAATTTGATTAGTAAAAATGTAAAAAAAAGAGCAGAATAAGAATTATGGTATAATAACTGGAGAAAACATTGCATACTGTTCACTAGTTCATCTTATATCTTTAACATGTGTTTCTTCCTTTTGCTGATTGTAAGTTACTGAGAGGGTGAGAGTTTTAGATTTGATGATAAACTTATCTTAATCATGGGTGCTGCTTTGTAGGATATGCACAAAGTATTATAATTTATCCATCTCTCATCTATCTATATTCCTCCCCATGGTCATTCTTAATGGTATCGCTCTATGTGTATCGTCCCCGGTAGCCTTCGGCTTGTTAAGCCCCCACATTGCTTCATGTTTTGACAGGTTTTGTGAGTTTTGACAATCCTGCCAGTGCCCAGGCTGCCATACAGGCTATGAATGGCTTTCAAATTGGCATGAAGAGGCTTAAAGTGCAACTGAAGAGGCCGAAAGATGCCAACCGCCCTTACTGAGCCATTTCAGGAGCCGCGGAAAACAAGGACTAGCACAGGTAGGTAACCAAGAAAATACTGGAAAAAGAAGCGTTAAAAAAGTTTAAATATGACCTTTATTGGGTGTGGTGTCCAATCATGGTTGCTGAAACATTCAGAAGATATGGTAGTCCTACATGATACTCCTAAGGGTTTTTATTAAAGGGGTTGTCTACTACTTGGAGAGTTTGCCCTGTAAAGTGAAAACATACTCACCTCCTGGACAGTTGCCATTCCAGTGATGTTGGAATAGTGTCTGGTCGACATTGTTATGTTATGGGAGCGCTGCAGCTTATCAGCAGCTGTTGGGCTGCAGCGCTCACCCTTCTCTCGGGTTAAAACAGTTTTGGATGAGTGAAGGAAGTATGAGTGTTACAGCCCATTAGTTCCTGCTGATAGACTGCAGCGTTCAAGTAAAATAATAATGCCATGCAGGCGCTGGTAGACACAGTGCCAACATCGATGGAATGGTGCCTGCCCGGGAGGTGAGTATATGCTGCTTTTATGTTACATGATGCTCTGCTTCTTTTAAGAATGGTTGTCCAAGTATTGGACAAACCTTTTAATTAGCTACTGGTTGAAATGGTAAAATAGTCTTATGAATAGGGTCATCAACCAGTTGGCCCATATGACTTAGATCGTTATCTCCAGACAGAATTGCCATTGAATTGAGGGCAGAGAAGGGGCATTCAAGCTTCATCGACTGTAGACCATGTTTGTCTCACACTGCCACATTTACCATTGTTTTGTTAAAAACTATATATTTTTGTAAAGAACCACTTCAATATATTATAACCCAAATAGATTATGCCTGACTCTGAGTGTTTACTAGATAATAGTTTTTGTACTGGTAACTTGAACACCAGAAGACACTTGAAGCCTTAAAACTCCAAAGGGAATCGTGTAACAGGGTCCCAGCCAGTTATAACTTTGGTTGAGAGGTTGAAGAACTAAATGTGAGATCCAGGGGACGCCAAGTGTGCTCCGGCTTTTGGGCCTACATCTACAACATAAGACAATGAGGAACTGATAATTCATAGGCCTACATCCAAAGGAGAGACTATTCTTTATTTTTGTCTGGTGCCCACAGGATCTCACACATTTTTCTCCTCTGCTTGGTTTGTCTAGTTTGTCTATGTAAGTGACCTCACTCAGTTGAAATATGTCAGTGAACAAAAGCTGTTATAGATTACATTATATACAATAGTGTTACACCTAGCTTTTATAAAGAATCGCCAAATGAAACCACTTATGATCTAGAGTATCAACACCTAATTTTGCTTGAATTTTAAAATGAAGGCACTTAACTAGTTTGGATCAAGTCCACATCTGCTGTAGCTTATGGTGGTTGACTTTGGAGGTTTCTAGGTCTAAGACCCCACATGATCAGCAGATTAGCTTGGTATAAAGCATGGTGTCGGCTTGTTCTATGAGGGGTACAGTGATTATTTCAAATATGTTCCATTTTGGCTACGCATGGTCATTTTTTTTTCAACTTAGTATTTTGGATATTTTGAGGTCTTTCTGCCATTTTATATTTCCTTTTGAGCATCAGTTGACCCTCTGGACTGGTCATATAAAAGGTACTTGTGACATACTGTATTGATTTATGGTACCCCCATTTTGATTCTGATCATTGTATGGGTAGGTTCACACAACCAATATCTCCACATCCGAGAAAAACTATCCCATTATTCTGATCAGAGTTTGATCAGAGCATTAGTTTTTCTTGGACATAGAAAGAAAAAAGTTTCTCCACCTTCTCCATTCAGTCAGTCCCTGAAAATCTGACCGCACTCTGATGTCAATCGAGTAAAGTCTGATTTTTTTTTTCATGGAGCCATAGACTTGTATTGCCAATTTTTATCCTTCTCTCATATCAAAATTGGACATATCTCTGATTTTTTTTCTGCAGACCACTCGGTCCGGCAAAAAAATTGGACAATGTGTACAGCCCAATAGAAAATCATACAATTGTAATCCATGAAAACCATGGATAACACTCGTAGGAGAAAATTGGTCGCGTGCACGAGCCCTATCACCACATATGGAACAAGGAACTGTAAACTTGACTTTTTTTTTTAATGACCAAGAATTGGACAGAATGAATTTCGTAGAAGGTGTCATCCCACTAATGAAAACTCTTTATTGTGGGATAGTTATTGCCCTTTTGGCGGGTTGGGATTGAAGGAGGGCGTCATTAACTTACAAAATTTGCGCACTAAGCTTTTCTTTTAGAAAATAAAATGCTGGCAGGCCATTGTGGTGACAGTGCATTTCTCTTCCTTTAAATGACACTTTAAATAACGTTAAAGACTGATGGACCAGCGCTCTCAGGAAATTCAGATTGCTGCTTTAAGACTGCACCAGGAACAGCTAACGCCTTGAAAAAGACATATGGAGAAATAAAGGGAGACAATTAAGAAATCCACCATCTAAATCACAGCTGACATGATAGATTCTTTAAATATAACTGTGTTTGAGTTCGAGTCAGCATTGTGTGCAGTTTGGAGAAGATGGATGAGGGAATCTGGGCTGCTAATTTGAGCCTAAGTGATGAACACAAGTTCTCCTTCTATGGCATTATCTCCAGTTAGTTTCTTAACCCATTCAAAGCTCATAGAAAAATACTGTACAGCTGAAATACTCAAGATCTTTTTTTTTCCCTGTTTTTAAATCCGATTTAAAACCGAGTTAACTTACATAATAATAATTCATTATTTAATTTTTTCTTAAATTAACGTGAAGGATTTTTTTTTTACTTTTAAAGGGAAAAAGAAAAAGTAAATTAAAAAATTGCTTTTGCGTTTCACTATTTAGAATCAGTTCTGTTGACTTACATGGCAAATAACAATTCCATCTCTTTTATCATATTTTATTACATTTTAATTAGAATTTAAATAATTTTTTAACATTGATTATTTCATGTCAAGAGGTGACAGAAACATGATCTTTAAAAAAAGGCCTCCTCCTCAAATCAAAAATATATTGCAGTCATCATATTATATAGCACTGTGTACTTACAATTGCTCATTTTGCCTTTCCACCCAGTTAATTATTCTCTTTTCCATTAGATCTATGACAAAACTGACTAGCTTCTTTCTAAGCTCTATGTAGAAACAGGAGGTCAATTTTCCCTGTATGAGTCATAAATCACTGCAAAAGTCCCTGGCGGTGGGAGAGGGAGCAGCTGGGTCATGAGTTGAAGAGGGGGATGATAAATGTAGGGACAAGAGACTTCCTGTTTCTACATAGAGCAGAGAAAAGAGAAGAATTAGCTGGGTAGAAAGGCAAAATGAGCAATTGTAAGTACACAGTGCTATATAATATTATTGCAATATATTAAGAGGAAAAAAATTTGATGGCAATACTTCCTTAACACAAAATATGTTATTCATAACTATCCAGCCCATTTTGAGTCAGTATTTAGCAGTCTATATGGAGAAATCTCAGTTATTTCACCTATGCACATAGTATTCTGTATATGGCAGCACATGGAGTCCCTTTAGGTCCCTTCCATTGTGCTGTATACACTTATAGCATTTCCACTAGAAGCCATGATGGCAGAAAAATCTCTATATGACTTCATATGAAATCAGAGTTATGTCCTATTGCATGGGGATTGCAACAGAGCAGATATTTTCAAGCCCAAGCACAAATCAAGTAGATAGAGCTCCACCAAAAATTATAATATTTGGGTTCTTACCATCTAACTATGATTTTTGTTGTTACTTTGCTCAAAAATATACCTTCTTCCAATTTGCAGTTCTCTTGTAGACTGCGGCAGGTTTTCCTCCAGCTTTTAGCTGCATTAATCTCACTCTCTAACTCCACAAGCCTTTCTGGGCCTCATACAGAGAATTCTTCCCACAATTTGGTGATGTATTGTGGTAGTCCAGTGCTGGAATAAATGGATTGTTCAGTTAAAACAAGTTATCACCTATTCACAGAATAGATGATAACTTGGTTATCGGTGGGTGTCTGACCGCTGAGACCTGCATTGATAACAGAAGGAAGAATTATTATATCCAGACGGGGAGTATTTGATCCCATTATAAAATTGTGCAGCAGATCGGACGCCTGACCTGGGCTCCATTCATTCTCTATTGGGCTGCTGGAAAAAGTTGAGCGCAGCGCTCGGCAGCTCCGTGGAAAATGAATAGAGCACTGGTTCAGTAGTGTCACTCCATTCTGATGGGGATAATAATGTCCCTTTCAGTACAGGTCCCAGTGATTAGTCTCCCACTGATCAACAAGTTATCACCTGTTTTTTTTTGGTCAAAAAGTCAACTACAGTGGGGAAAATAAATATTTGATACACTGCCGATTTTGCAAATTTCCCCACCTACAAAGAATGGAGAGGTCTGTAATTTTTATTGTAGGTACACTTCAACTGTGAGAGACAGAATGTCAAAAAAATCCAGAAAATCACATGGAACGATTTTTACATAATTGATTTGCATTTTATTGCATGAAATAAG
This sequence comes from Phyllobates terribilis, assembly GCF_046119375.1. Taxonomy (NCBI): domain Eukaryota; kingdom Metazoa; phylum Chordata; class Amphibia; order Anura; family Dendrobatidae; genus Phyllobates; species Phyllobates terribilis. Next base: position 543,515,454 of record NW_027362761.1, on the reverse strand, counting down.
TATTTGATACAACAGAAAAACAGAACTTAATATTTTTTATAATTGTTTGCAATTACAGAGGTCAGACGTTTCCTGTAGTTCTTGACCAGGTTTGCACACACTGCAGCAGGGATTTTGGCTCACTCCTCCATACAGATCTTCTACAGATCTTTCAGGTTTCGGGGCTGTCACTGGGCAACATTGAGTTTCAGCTCCCTCCAAAGATTCTCTATTGAGTTTAGGTCTGGAGACTGGCTAGGCCACTCCAGGACCTTGAAATGCTTCTTGCATAGCCATTCCTTAGTTGTCCTGGCTGTGTGTTTCGGGTCATTGTCATGCTGGAAGACTCAGCCAAGACTCATCTTCAATGCTCTTATTAAGGGAAGGAGGTTGTTGGCCAAATCTTGCGATACATGACCCCATCCATCCTCCCTTCAATACGTTGCAGTCGTCCAGTCCCCTCTGTAGAAAAGCACCCCCAAAGTATGATGTTTCCCCCACCATGCTTCATGGATGGAACGGTGTTCTTGGGGTTGTACTTATACTTCTTCTTCCTCCAAACACAGCGAATGGAGTTGATACCAAAAAGTTAAATTTTGATCTCATCTGACCACATGACCTTCTCCTATGCCTCCTCTGGATCATCCCAATTGTCACTGGTGAACTTCAAACAGGCCTGGATATGTGCTGGCGTGAGTAGGGGGACCTTGCGTGCCCATCAGGATTTTAATCCATGACGGCGTAGTGTGTTACAAACAGTAATGTTTGAGACTGTGGTCACAGCTCTCTTCAGGTCATTGACCAAGTCCTCCCATGTAGTTCTGGGCTGATTCCTGACCTTTCTCAGAATCATCCTTACCCCACAAGGTGAGATCTTGCATGGAGCCCCAGACTGAGGAAGATTGACAATCATATTGCGTTGCTTCCATTTTCTAATAATTGTGCCAGCAGTTGTTGCCTTCTCACCAAGCTGCTGCCTATTGTCCTGTAGCCCATCCCAGCCTTGTGCAGGTCTACAATTTTGTTCCTGATGTCCTTAGACAGCTCTTTGGTCGTGGCCATGTGGAGAAGTTGTGATTGATCGAGTGTGTGGACAGGTGTCTTTTATTCAGGTAATGAGTTAAAACAGGTGCAATTAATACAGGTAATGAGTGTAGAGTAGGAGGGTTTCTTAAAGAAAAACTAACAGGACTGTGAGAGCTGATTCTTGCTGATTAGTAGGTGATCAAATACTTATTTCATGCATTAAAATGCAAATTAATTATCTAAAAATCATACAATGTGATTTTCAGATTTTTCAGCAGTTGTTTCAAATACTTATTTTCCCCACTGTAGTTGACTTTTTTTGACAAAAAAAAAAAAAAAAATTGTGGCCAATTCATCAAGATGCACACTTTACGCCAGTCTTGCTGGAGTACAAGTTGCCAAAATTCATTAAGAAGCTCACACCACTTAATTAATTCGGTGCATCTTTTGATCGGCATGGCAGTCGATGACTGGAGTAGCATTTCTGCCCAAAAAAAAATGCAGGCACTTTTGATGTATTGGACAAGTGAGTATTAGCACTCCCCATTCCGTGCCGGCTCCTTCTCATCTTTACCCATTTTGGCAGAGCTGATTCAAACTGCTCTGAAAATGGCAAAAAATTTCAAAAGCTTTTACGCCACTTCTCTGGTGTAAAAGTTTTGATGAATCGGCACTATAGTTTCTACGATCTTATACAGGCTGGTACAACCGGCAGAGTTTGGCCTTGACTGTCGGATTTCAAGTGTTTATTTTTGAATGTAAGATTTTCATTCCATTTTTAATATTTTTTATATATTTTGTAATTAAGAAGTAGAAGCAATGACATAGATAGATAGATAGATAGATAGATAGATGATAGATAGATAGATAGATAGATAGATGATAGATAGATAGATAGATAGATAGATAGATAGATAGATAGATAGATAGATAGATAGATAGATAGATAGATAAAAATTCTCTTTGGAGCAACTGTTGGGAAGAAAACAAGAGCTGTTATGGGGAAAGAAAATTCCCTGCAGCAGATCTTCTGAAAGTGTGAACAGAGTCATTTTATTTCCTTTGTGTTTTTTGTATTAATGTTCAACCCTGAAACTATATTTCATCATAAGGAAACAGAAACTAGGAGATTCACATCAAAAACTTTAGCCCTGAAAATGAAAAGCTCAGCTGGAGCGCAGACTCTGGGAGTTCTTCTAACCTCCAGAAATCTCGCGAGCTGTCTGCTCCTGTTGATTTTCTGATATAAATGTGTGGAGTCTTCTGCCCATAGTGAAATGACAAAGTACACAGAGCAGTGTAAGAGCCTCGTACATTACAATAAAGAATGGAGAATTCGTAGCAAAATCATGTACAAAAAAAAATTAATAGTCCTTGAAATTGGGACCATCCATTTTTTTTTTCCCTAAGATAAATACACTTTGCTTCAGAATTCTTTTTGTTCTGTCGTGCATTGTGTTATACTATGATCTCTTCTTTCTGTTAATTACATTTTGCCTACAGTAAAAACGCAGAACACTTTAGGACTTCATGGAAATGTATTCATATATAAAAAATATGTTCTTTTTTATGTTTCTACAAACATAAAAAAATAACATCCCATGGATACTTAAAGGAAAACTCTTCATCAATCCCTGTAATTTTTACCACTAAGATAATATAAAAGTTACAAACTTGAGAAGATCTACACTACTTTTGCCCCATGACAATCCCTCTTGCCCTGTACTCTGATAAAACACTGACTGAGCTGTCTGCACTTGACACCTCATTGCAGCCAATACGAATTTTTTAAACTTTCGATTATGAGTATGAAACATGGCTGAATTAAAGAGGTTTTCCACTACATAGAAAACTCTTTCTTAAATATTATATTCCCAAGTTCAAATGAATAATTACAGATACTCACTTCCCGCACTGGAAGCATTCCAGCGGTGTCTACAATGGGTTTCCGAGGGCTCGCATGACATTATTTTGCCACATGAGCACTGCAGTGCAGTGATGAGCAGTGCCTGGTTTTCTCCACACATACCGCTTAGAATTATCACCAAAAAGTTCTATCTTCGTCTCATCAGACCAGAGAATCTTATTTCTCATAGTCTGGGAGTCCTTCATGTGTTTTTGAGCAAACTCTATGCGGGCTTTCATATGTCTTGCACTGAGGAGAGGCTTCCTTCGGGCCACTCTGCCATAAAGGCCCGACTGGTGGAGGACTGCAGTGATAGTTGACTTTGTGGAACTTTCTCCCATCTCCCTACTGCATCTCTGGAGCTCAGCCACAGTGATCTTGGGGTTCTTCTTTACCTCTCTCACCAAGGCTCTTCTCTCACGATTGCTCAGTTTGGCTGGACGGCCAGGTCTAGGAAGACTTCTGGTGGTCCCAAACTTCTTCCATTTAAGGATTATGGAGGCCACTGTGCTCTTAGGAACTTTGAGTAATGCAGAAATTCTTTCGTAACCTTGGCCAGATCTGTGCCTTGCCACAATTCTGTCTCTGAGCTCCTTGGGCAGTTCCTTTGAGCTCATGATTCTCATTTGGTCTGACATGCACTGTGAGCTGTGAGGTCTTATATAGACAGGTGTGTGCCTTTCCAAATCAAGTCCTATCAGTTTAATTAAACACAGCTGAACTCCAATGAAGGAGTAGAACCATCTCAAGGAGGATCACAAGGAAATGGACAGCATGTGACTTAAATATGAGTGTCTGAGCAAAGGGTCTGAATACTTATGACCATGTGATATTTCAGTTTTTCTTTTTTAATAAATTTGCAAAAATGTCTACATTTCTGTTTTTTTCTGTCAAGATGGGGTGCAGAGTGTACTTTAATGAGAAAAAAAATTAACTTTTTAGAATTTACCAAATGGCTGCAATGAAACAAAGAGTGAAAAATTTAAAGGGGTCGGAATACTTTCCGCACACACTGTAGTTCTCTAGCTAGCGACCCCCTCAGGCTTCAAGAGAGAGCCATATGAAGGTAGCATGGGAAATGGGAGATCTCTCCCATGACCTGTTTATACCAAGGATGGTGACAAAGACGAGGGGGCACACTATGCGTCTGGAGGAAAGGAGGTTCCTGCACCAGCATAGAAGGGGATTCTTTACGGTCAGAGCCATGAGACTCTGGAACTCTCTGGGAGAGGAAGTGGTGATGTCCAACTCACTTAATCAGTTCAAGAGAGGCCTGGACGCCTTTCTTGAGAACAATAAAATTACATCTTATGCTTAGTTAATTAATCCAGGGATTTAATCTGACTGCCAGATTGGTGTCGGGAAGTGAATTTTTCCTCAATGATGTAAATTGGCCTATACTGCATGGTTTTTTGTTGCCTTCCCCTGGATCAACGCTGCGGAATAGCTGCAGTGCACAAGAAATAGGCTGAACTGGATGGATGCTTGTCTTTTTTCGGCCTTATAAACTATGTAACTATGTAACTATGAAGGACACCTAGGTCCTTATGCTGGTGAACAACTGACGGCATGTGCCCAACTACGTAGAAATATTGATTTAGGGTTACGTTCCTGTATGATCATAGGGGCGATTAATCAAGAATGACGATTTACTTGCAAGTTTTGATGAGGGGTCGTGTTGGAGTGGACACTCCTGATTCATTTAGAGGCTCACATCTCTAGATGAATCAGACTAGGTTCATGCGCCACACCACAAATCTTATTCCAGCGTCTGGATGAATCATGAATTTCACATGCGGGGGGTTGCCACGTCCCGTCCCACAAAAACCACTGCTCACTTTGACGGAGCTGGAGCGAGAATGGCCAGAAGTTGAATTGTTTTGAGCAACTTTATGTTCTGGCAAAAAGGCTTTGATGAATCACTCCCAAAGTTCTTAAGGTTAAAATGTTCTGTAAGTGGAGTCTGACACATCTTCTCCGGGATAGACATTTTTTCAATTAAATTAATATTTACAAGTTGTTACAATGTAGAAACCATATTATCACTCTCATTACAGATTTTAGGGTGTATAAAAAGAGAGATAAAATCCTGCGATCCCGATGTATTGCTACCCCTATAAGTCACTTGTAAGGCCACATCTAGAATATGGGATCCAGTTTTGGGCTCCACATTTTAAAAAGGATATTCAGAAGTTAGAGTCAGTTCAAAGACGGCAACTAGATTATTACAAGGGATGGAAGGCCTCTCATATGATGGGAGGTTGAAAAAGCTGAGCTTGTTTAGCTTAGAAAAAAAGACGCCTCAGAAGGGATCTCATTTACATGTATAAATATATGTGTGGTCAGTACAAAGGACTAGCACATGACTTATTCCTTCCAAAGAATAAGGACCAGGGGGCACTCATTATGGGTGGAAGAAAGGCGATTCCGGCACCTAAACAGGAAAGGGTTCTTTACAGTCAGAGCAGTCAGACTGTGGCATGCCCGACCACAAGAGGTAGTAATGGCCAACACTATAACAGCTTTTATAAAAGTTCTGGATACTTTTCTCACAACAAATGGCATTGTAAGTCAGTAATAATCTAGTGACAGGGAATATGTCACTGGTGGAGAAAGGTTGAACTTGATGGACCTGAGTCTTTTTTTAGCCTATATAACTATAGCAAAAACCGTATTTTTACATTGTGCAAATCTTGAAAGGAGGCAACTAGACCATATAATAGCCACCAGAACAACATTTTTAACCGCTTCCCGACCGCCCACTGTACATAAACGTCGGCGCTTGCTGGGCTCTGTGCAGCGCCGACGTTTATAAACGGTAGGTGGTCCCGCAGCCCTCAGGACCCCCAGGGTCCTGCAAGCGCTACGGGTGCGGTGCAGAGCGACAGCTCTGACAAGGGACATCATCGGGACCTGATTGACAGGACCTGCTGTTGTCATGGCAGCCGGAGGTCACATGACCGCCTCCGGGTCTGCCATGTACGGTGTCCTGCTAGACTCAGCCTGCAGCTGAAGTCTAGCAGGAGACACAGACAGTGTAAAACTGTCAGCAGAGCTCTCATGCAATGCAATACATGTCTATTGCATTGCATGAGAACAGAAAAATAAAAATTAATGTTCCATACAGGACTAAGTAAAAATGTAAAAAAAAAGTCAAAAAATGGTTTCAAACTGTTAAAAAAAATAGCACAAAATAAATAAAAATAAATAAATAAAATATTAAACTAATATATCTGTATATTTATGCAAAAACAAAAAAGTACACATATTTGGTATCGCCGCGTCCGAAACAACCCAATCTATAAAACTGTCACACTAATTAACTCCTTCTTTGCACACCGTAAAAAAAAAAAAAAAAAAAAAACGAAGCAAAAAACTATGCTTTTTCATCATATCGCCAAACAAAAAGTGGAATAAAATGCGATCAAAAAGCAAAATGTAAATATAAATGGTACAGCTGAAAACGTCATCTTGTTCCGCAAAAAAAAAAGCCGCCATACAGCTTCATCAGCCGAAAAATAAAAAGGTTATAGCTCTCAGAATAAAGCGATGTAAAAAAAATATTTTTTCTATGAAATTGTTTTGTGTAAAAGCGCCAAAACATAAAAAAAAAATATACGGTAAGTGTAGTATCGCTGTAAACATACTGACCCGAAGATTAACGCTGCCTTATCACTTTTACCACACGCAGAACGGCATAAAAAAAACCTCCAAAAACAATTCCTGAATTGTTGTTTTTTGTTCATTTTACCTCCCAAAAAGTGGAATAGAAAGCGATCAAAAAATGTCACGTACCCAAAAATGGTACCAATAAAAACATCAACTTGTCCCACAAAAAACAAGCCCTCGCATGACTCTGTCGGCCGAAATATGGAAAAATTATAGCTCTCAAAATATGGCGATGCAAAAACTAGATTTTGCAAAAAAAAGCGTCTTTTAGTGTGTGACAGCTGTCAGTCATAAAAACCCGATATAAATCTGGTATCGCTATAATCGCACCGATCTGATGAATAAAGTAATCTTATCAGTTATACCACACGAGGAACAGTGTAAAAAATAAATAAAACCAATTCTTCACCTGCTACTGATTTGTTTATTATGTCTCCCAAAGATCGCAGTAAGGCTCTGCTCACATTTATCCTGCGCTCTGCGCTGAGCACTTCCACCAGAGTTTCCATGTAAATCTCTGAAATACGTGATTCAGACGGAAGATTCCCTGTAATGAGAAATTGCACAACAAATTTCATGGTGCACTTTATCCTATTACCCTTATGATAATGCAAAATTAGGGGATGAAAAACATTTTTTGTGGGAAAAATGTGAAAATTTTATTTTTACGGCTCAATATTATAAACTTCTGTGAAGCACCTTGCTCACCACACATCTAGATAAGTTCCTTAAGGGGTCTAGTTTCCAAAATGGTGTCACTTGTGGGGGGTTTCCACTGTTTAGGCACATCAGGGGATCCCCAAATGCGACATGGCGTCGGCTAATTATTCAAGCAAATTTTACATTCAAAAAGTCAAATGGCGCTCCTTCCCTTCCGTACCCTGCCGTGCGCCCAAACAGTGGTTTTCCTCCACATATGGGGTATCAGCTTACTCAGGAGAAATTGCACAACAAATTTCATGGTGCAATTTCTCCTGTTACCCTTATAATAATGCAAAATTAAGGGATGAAAAACGTTTTTGTGGGAAAAATTTGAAAATTTTATTTTTACGGCTCAATATTATAAACTTCTGTGAAGCACCTGGGGGTTCAAGGTGCTCACCACACATCTAGATAAGTTCCCTAAGGGGTCTAGTTTCCAAAATGGTGTCACTTGTGGGGGGTTTCCACTGTTTAGGCACATCAGGAGCTCTCCAAACGCAACATTTGTTATTCAAACAAATTTTACATTGAAAAAGTCTAATGGCGCTCCTTCCCTTCTGAACCCTGCAGTGCGCCCAAACAGTGGTTTTCCCTCACATATGGGGTATCAGCGCGCTCATGAGAAATTGCACTACAAATTGTGTAGTCCATTTTTTCCTGTTACCCTTGTGAAAATAAAAAAATTGGGTCTAAAGTAACATTTTTGTAAAAAAAAATTAAATGTTCATTGTTTTCTTCCACATTCCAAAAATTCCCGTGAAACACCTGAAGGGTTAATAAACTTCTTGAATGTGGTTTTGAGCACATTGAGGGTGCAGTTTTTAGAATGGTGTCACTTTTGGGTATTTTCTGTCATAAAGGCCCCTCAAGGTCACTTCAAATAAGATGTGGTCCTAAAAAATAGTTTTTGTAAATTTTGTTGAAAAAATGAGAAATCGCTGGTCAACTTTTAACCCTTATAGCTTTCCCTGCAAAAAAAAAATTTTGGTTCCAAAATAGTGCTGATGTAAAGTAGACATGTGGGAAATGTTATTTATTAACTATTTTGTGTGACATATCTCTCTGATTTAAGGGCATGAAAATTCAAAATTTGAAAATTGCAAAATTTTCAAAATTTTTTGCCAAATTTCCAAATTTTTCACAAATAAACGCAAGTGATATCGAAGAAATTTTACCACTATCATGAAGTACAATATGTCACGAAAAAACACTCTCAGAATCAGGGGGATCCATTGAAGCGTTCCAGAGTAATTGCTTCATAAAGTGACAGTGGTCAGAATTGAAAAAATTGGCCTGGTCACAAAAGCAAAAACAGGCTCTGGCGCGAAGTGGTTAAGGTCCTTCTTTTGCCTCTTGCGCTTCTCTACTCTTGAGATGAAAGAAGGCCCTAGACTACTAGGGAATGGAGGTCACGAACAGGGGAAAAGACCGTACCTCCATTATTATACAAATTTTTCCTCCTTTTCAGCAGCAGTAAAGTGGTCACTTGTCTGCTCCTTACCAATCACAAGGAGTCCTCTACTGTTAGGTCATTCGGAAGCTGTTGTGTTTACAAATAGTAGTCGAATTTTGGTTGTTGACCGGAGTTTTCCTTTAAGTTTTCTCTTGTAAGAATGACTTGCACATATTGTGAAAAGTAAAATGCCGGCGGGCGGATACTCCCCACCGTTCATTAAGTCTCTGTGTTATCATTCCATTGATGGAGCGGCAGTGAGAAGATGTCTCTAATGCATTTTGCCGATAACACCCGTGGACGTGTTCCGGTAAATTTTACAATGGGTCTAAGTAAACAAAAGTGAAATGAGCTTTGTGCGTGCCCATTATTCCTTCCCTAGGATCGCAGCAGTTACCGCACGGAGCGGGGCCCAAGCCGTGTCACTGACTGCAAATGATAACGACGCCATATCTCTATATCCTGCTCTGAGCACGAGATTGTTTTTTAATGAGCGCAAACTGCCTCCCTGTCACGATTTTGTGCGAGTCGCTGCGGCTCCCCGTTCTGCAGAACGCAGGAGCCTGATCCTCCATCAAAATAATCCAATTTAAAGAAATGATTCATATTAGAGAGTGCATCTGTCTGAGGCCGGAGCAGGGCCTGAGCATTTCTTTAATAAATGATCTTCATTAAATTCAGCTGAAAATATAATCTGGGGAGAGACGGATGGGGAGCGCGCAGCAAAGAATAAGCAAAAGGAGTTAGCAGCTTGGAGTTGTCATTTGTTCGGCACAGGTTGTAGCGTCGACCCTTGTTTGCTGAAATTTTAATTTTGTTATGAGGACACCTGATCCATCAGACAAGGCAAAGCAGAGTCATAGCTTTTGGCTGTCGCCTTGGAGAGAAATTGCTTACTCAGTGCATGCAACTGCTTTCCTCTTGGAAAGTACCAGCAAGCACCTAGAGCTTGGTGATTCCACCATGACGGTGGATTTTATACCTACCATGTTGTAAAAACTATAGTATACAGGATATCAATAACTCGTTGGTGGCTTCAGGATCAAAATACAGAGACACTGGGACAGATTTATCAATACTGTCTAATTATTAGACAGTGCAAACTTAGACTGGACAGGCTTAAAACGCAACAAATTTATCAAAGTGGTTCTTGTATTTTGCTTAATCTGCCTAATTTTAAGAATGTGTAGTCTAAGGGACTGATTCATCAAAGCTTTCACTCCGGAATTCTGGTGTAAAAACGTTGAAAAGTTGCAAAATTTTGGCGCAACTCTGAGTTTTTTGGCGTTTTTATGCCAATTACTCCCAGTTCCACTAAATTGGGCAAAGCTTTAGTGGAAAGGGGGCACAGCAGTTGCAGCATATTTCTGGTGTAATGCACGGAGGTGCCAGCCACTCATCAGCGGCGTGCACCTCTTCATCAATCAGTAGCGTCTGACTCCTGCACCCCCCTCATCAAAACCGACGTGAACAACTCCAGTCTTGATGAATCGGGCCCTAGGTTTATATCGCCTATTAGTTGGCTTACTTTGGGCCAGAAATGTCTGCCACAATTTTGGTGCTTTGTGTTGCACATTAAGCTACGCCCATTTCCTAATAACCACACCTGTTATCAGCTAGACCACACCCACTTGGAAACAAGTGTCAAAAATACCTTATAATTATGGTGCAAGTCATGAGAAACAGTTTTTGGAGCAAATTATGCAAACAATTTTGCCACATTTAGCTTGATAACTAAGCCCCATTGTGATCAATAGTCTCAATATTGCTAGGACAATCCTGAGAATGAGACTGCAAAAGGGGAGTGTTTAGGTGAAGTACCCCTAAAAGTGGGTAGCTTGTTTTTAAGAGGCAGGGGCTTATCGGGGTTGTCTGCCACTGGATGACTCATTATTAATAGGCTTGTGGGGATGTTGAAGATTGTGATTTTTACCTCCCAGACTGGTACAGCTCCTCTGTACTCGGTGTTGCATCGCCTATGGTTCCCCTGGTATGAAGACCTTATTGTGGCGTCTGAGCTGAAAAATCAGTTTCTTCCAGTTCAAACGAAATGTGAACACTGCAGCCCATCAGTGGTCGCCCCTGTCGGATGTTGACACGGGGAGCACAGAGTAGAGAAGTGGCATCTGTCCAGGAGGTATCATTGTTTATTTTTTCTTCACCTCCATTGGCCTATTAATAGGAGGTTGCTACTATTGGAAAACCCCTTTAAGTATCTTGAATTTTGCATTCTAAGTGTTCAGGTGTTTAAAATGTAAAGAAGAGACTCTGAAGCTATATGGATATTTCCATCATTGTATTTTATTTTTCCAGAATAAAGTAATATGCAGTAAATCATTTACAGTTTTGCCTAGTATATTTGATAACAATCAAGCCTTTTATTTCTCTATCAATGCACACACATAATTGCAGAAATTTTAACCTCCAGTTTTCATCAATAGGGAGCAATTTGCATAAAAAGATCTGTCTACAACAATATTCAAGTTGCCTCCTAGTGGTGGCAACAGGCAGATGAAATTTTACAACTTGTACGTTAGGAGCTCTGAGCAAGAAAACACTACAAATTAATTGCATGGCTAATTTCATAGAAAAAATGTATACTAGTAGCTAAAATGTAAGGAAATATTTTAAAAAAAGCAAAAAACGTCATTGTCTAAAACCAATTAGTGGTGACCACCTTGAGTAGAGAGTGGGGTACAGATGTGTCCACACATCTTCAATTTTGTTAATGGCTTCAGGTTCTCACAATGCAAATTTGGTTTCATACATTATATAAATCCTGCAATCACTGTGTAGTTACAGACACATATGGGATAAATATCTCCCGAGAAGGTGTTGCTATATCATTAGAAAAAAATAGTTATCTATGGCCGCATATCTCAGGATATTTGGAGCCAAGGAAATAAGTAACAATGGACATGAAAAAATCTCCCAAAAATCGATTAGGCTGGTACATTAGATTCAGTCTGAATTAACAGGACCTGATTGGCCTGAAAATAGTTTTTATCTTCTGAGATCTCTTCAGACCCCAAAACATAATAAATAAAGGGGAAGGCCTTAATAATGGCATTATACTCATCTGCACCAGGCTCTCACCTGTTCTTATGCTGCCTCCATTGTCACCACAACTTCCTGGTCCTCCAGGATCGTCTTTGGTTCTTCCCATGTTCCTTTTCTGCGTTGAAGCCATGATAGGCCTCATGCAGGCAAATGGGGGAATGAAACATGTGATTGTCCCATGTTATTGAGGTTATGTCACCCCACCACATAACTGCATGAGGCTAGTCACTGACTTCAGTGCCTGAAAGAAGCTCTGGAAGAATCAAACAACGATGTGAAGTACCAGGAGCGGACACAGACTAAAGAGGCCCCTGTCCAAGAACAGTATATGGGCAGTTTGCAATCCAGTAGCTCCTCACAATGCACAATTCCACCTGCTTAAGAAATGCTAGTGGACCCCCTTACCTCCTGGGCTCCTGTGTGACTGCACAGGTTGCACCAATGGTATGTCCGCCACTGCGGAGTACCAGGGAGTTGTGGAGGTGGTGAAAGAATGGGTGAAGACTGTAGGGATTCACGCTCTCTGGTAGGCGTTAGCCATTAGACCTTAGGTAGCGTTCACATAGGCAATGCGGTTTTGGGATTTTATTGCTTTTCACAGGTTGCACAGCATCAAAACAAATTCATAAATATAAATCCCTAGCCTTGCCTAGGAGCTAACTTAAAAGAACAGACTCTGGCTACTCATCCAAAGCTGAGATAGACCCAGCTTGGTCAAACAAAACAGCTATTGTCCATAGCAACCACTGATACCTGCGGTTCTCTGCACACGGCCTGTGCATTTAATAATGATCACATATGTTAGTGTGTGTTCAGCCAAACAGATTACAGTACTTTCTCCTGACGCAGACTTCATACACAGAAGAGATACGATCTCACCAGTTGTGATAGCCCCTTCAGCCAGAGCTCCAGCACTTCCAGCGCCAAACGGAAGTGTTCAACTCAAGTATAGTTCACACTGAGCAGGCTGCAGCTTCCACAAGGTTCTCTGCAGCCTCTCACAAACAGACTGCTTAGCACAGTCTCCATTCAGAGAGAGACCCCGTCATGTCTCTCTCTCTCAGCTACAGCTAACATTTTGGCTGGTCACTCACCAGTGTTACACTCAACTCTGCGTCATCCAGCAGACTGTCACTCCCTCAGGAGATTGTCACACAATGAATCTACTTCCTGCTTCCTAGAGAAACACTGCAAGTGCATCTAATCAAGCACTGTAGAGCTGGGATTTAACCCTGTCCTTCCCAGCTAGGCTACAAGGCCTAAGACAGGTGAGTACTACAGTACAGACCAAAAGTTTGGACACACCTTCTCATTTAAAGATTTTTCTGTATTTTCATGACTATGAAAATTGTACATTCACACTGAAGGCATCAAAACTATGAATTAACACATGTGGAATTATATACTTAACAAAAAAGTGTGAAACAACTGAAAATATGTCTTATATTCTAGGTTCTTCAAAGTAGCCACCTTTTGCTTTGATGACTGCTTTGCACACTCTTGGCATTCTCTTGATGAGCTTCAAGAGGTAGTCACCAGAAATGGTTTTCCAACAATCTTGAAGGAGTTCCAGAGATGCTTAGCACTTGTTGGCCCTTTTGCCTTCACTCTGCGGTCCAGCTCACCCCAAACCATCTCGATTGGGTTCAGGTCTGGTGACTGTGGAGGCCAAGTCATCTGGCGTAGCACCCCATCACTCTCCTTCTTGGTCATATAGCCCTTACACAGCCTGGAGGTGTGCTTGGGGTCATTGTCCTGTTGAAAAATAAATGATGGTCCAACTAAACGCAAACCGGATGGAATAGCATGCCGCTGCAAGATGCTGTGGTAGCCATGCTGGTTCAGTATGCCTTCAATTTTGAATAAATCCCCAACAGTGTCACCAGCAAAGCTACCCCACACCATCACACCTCCTCCTCCATGCTTCACGGTGGGAACTAAGCATGTAGAGTCCATCCGTTCACCTTTTCTGCGTCGCACAAAGACACGGTGGTTGGAACCAAAGATCTCAAATTTGGGCTCATCAGACCAAAGCACAGATTTCCACTGGTCTAATGTCCATTCCTTGGGTTCTTTAGCCCAAACAAGTCTCTTCTGCTTGTTGCCTGTCCTTAGCAGTGGTTTCCTAGCAGCTATTTTACCATGAAGGCCAGCTGCACAAAGTCTCCTCTTAACAGTTGTTGTAGAGATGTGTCTGCTGCTAGAACTTTGTGTGGCATTGACCTGGTCTCTAATCTGAGCTGCTGTTAACCTGCAATTTCTGAGGCTGGTGATTCGGATAAACTTATCCTCAGAAGCAGAGGTGACTCTTGGTCTTCCTTTCCTGGGGCGGTCCTCATTTGAGTCAGTTTCTTTGTAGCGCTTGATGGTTTTTGCAACTGCACTTGGGGACACTTTCAAAGTTTTCCCAATTTTTCGGACTGACTGACCTAGATTTCTTAAAGTAATGATGGCCACTCGTTTTTCTTTACTTAGCTGCTTTTTTCTTGCCATAATACAAATTCTAACAGTCTATTCAGTAGGACTATCAGCTGTGTATCCACCAGACTTCTGCACAACACAACTGATGGTCCCAACCCCATTTATAAGGCAAGAAATCCCACTTATTAAACCTGACAGGGCACACCTGTGAAGTGAAAACCATTTCCGGTGACTACCTCTTGAAGCTCATCAAGAGAATGCCAAGAGTGTGCAAAGCAGTCATCAAAGCAAAAGGTGGCTACTTTGAAGAACCTAGAATATAAGACATATTTTCAGTTGTTTCACACTTTTTTGTTAAGTATATAATTCCACATGTGTTAATTTATAGTTTTGATGCCTTCAGTGTGAATGTACAATTTTCATAGTCAGGAAAATACAGAAAAATCTTTAAATGAGAAGGTGTGTCCAAACTTTTGGTCTGTACTGTATGTCATTATTCACCCCTTTCGCAGCCCTCAAAAAAGTCATGGAGTTCTGGAAATCACAGGATGGATAGACATCTCAATGATCTGCAAATGATGAAGAAATGGAAATAAAATTTTAAAAACATCTCAATTTGTTCAGCATGGAGTATGAGCACGACATGCTAAAATCCCCGCACTCACAGCCTTGGCTGCTATCAATAAGGCTATTAATGGCCATCTGAGAAATGTTCTGCCATGCTGAATGAAAAATGAAATCAAAATCTGTTGCTGGCTGCTCCCTGTGCAATTGTTGACCAATGACGTCCAAGATGTTGTTAATGGAGGACAAGCCCGCAGATGCTGCAGGCCATGATAGTACGTTTAGGCAACATAGTCTGCTCATAGTAGCATGATCAACATGCGGATTGGTGTTGCCATGTTAAAAAATGGCTCCTGGGACACTTTGGAGAAATAGCTGTACCACAATCAAATCAGCATAATGCTAAGCAGTTAGTGCATCTGAAATGAAGACTAGAGGGGTCCGGCTACCATATATTATGGCACTCCATACCATAATCCTCGGAGAAGGCACGGTATGACGTTTCCTCATGAAGGACTTTTCATGGCGTTGCCCACATGGTCTCCATGTGGAGACTGGAGTCTGAAATGGAGTAATGGAGGCTGGAATGGAGGTCTAGCCTCTTCATCGATGAGTCCAACTTCTGTTTTAGATGCAACGGTATGTAGATATTGGTCTGTAGATCACGTGAGCAACGCCATCGAAAACCCATCTGGAACATTGTTCGTGGGCAATTGTAAAGTAAGCTGCCAGCAGCGGATCTTGATGATTTGCCCATGTGCATTCAGGAAGGCAGAATGTTCCTCAGACGACCATGAATAATCTCGCTGACAGCAGCTAAGGCAGTAAATGCAGGTACGTCTGGCATGGTGCTTATACTCCATACTGAATAAATCGAGATGTTTTTAAAATTTTCATTTACATTTTTTCATCATTTGCATATAATTAACAGGTCTGCCGATCTAGTGTTTTCTATAATGCCAAGACTTTTCCTTCTTGGTGTTGCAATTTCAATACAGACCAGTGTCTATGAACATGACTTGTGATGACACCAGTTATATACAAGGTCCTTTAGTGTTGTCCTCCACGGCATGAAACTATGATAGTCAATGACCCAAACAAATTTGGACAGTTGCACAATATTGGTGACTTCTTAATGAATAAGTACTTTCAGAGGAGGGACATTTCTGGAAAGATGTTTGATTCTATACATCTACGTGGATGTTGTTGGAAATTCAACAAATATGGAAAAAAGGTGAAAGACTAAATTAAAATGATTCACAGAAATGTCAGGTTTTAACAAGGATTTGAACAAACCTCAGAATAAATAAATGGATTAATATATAAATATTAGGTGAGATCTGAAGAATGGAATGATCATAAAACAAGATGAGAGCCCCAAGAAAAATAAATTAGAAATGGGATTACGCTTATCTAAGTATATTAATTATGAATCCTGGTTTTCAAGAAAAATATTGACATTTAACTCCTAAATAAAGCCCAGAGAGCGACAGAAAATTGCACTCTTAAAGGGAGAGTGGGAAATTCAGTAAAAAAAAAGACGTTACGTCAATAGTTGAATGGAATCCTTTTTTTTGTTTTCAATTTTGTTTTATTGACTAAGGCCACGACCCCACTATCAGTATTTGGTCAGTATTCGGTCAGTATTTTTTCTCAGGAGATGGTGATAAATGCGGAATTGGTGACTTGTTTCTATTTTACCTTTTCTCTGATTGTTCCTCACCTGGTTTTGGCTTCCACTCCTGAGAAAAAATACTGACCGAATACTGACCAAATACTGAGGTGCAATTTCTAAATGAGTCCACAGAACCCTACATTTATGACGGATGCCAAAATTTCATGTTTTTTTATCTGCTAGGAAGCTGTTTTTACAGTTATGGGAAGTGCAACCAGGATGATGAAGGGGCAGAGACCCTAATTCCAGCGATGTGTCACTTACTTTACCAGGCTTCTTACTGCAGTTTTGATTCAAAACTGTTTTCTCTGCTGCAGATCTACCAGTTCTCTGACTGCTGAGCTGTGTATAACCCCGCCCACACCATTAACTAGAAGCTTTCTATGTACACTGTGCATAGGCAGAAAGCTGCCAATTAGTGGTGTAGGTTTGGTTGTACTACCTGACAGCAGGTCAAATAGTCCTCTAGTGATAATCTGCTGCTGATAAAACAATGATTTTATAAAAACTGCAGCAAGCAGCACAGTAAGTGACACATAGCTGGAATCAGTATCTTTGTCCCTACATCAAGCTGCTCTCAGACTAGGTAGCAAAAACCCGGTGACAGATTCCCTTTGCAAATACTAGTCACTCTATGAACTCCTTTTGCCCATGGCCTGATGGCCAGGTATAAACGAGAGACATAAGTAGTCCATTTTGCAATTGTTGACACCCATCCAGTGTACTAGAATACCCTTTAAGTAAATCATCCCAAATCGATAAGTCTGCAGTCACTCAGTATGACTGCAGACTTATGAATCCCCCCAGCGCACGCACTGTGCACTGCAGGGATTCGCCGGTTTCTGAACTGGGATCAGAGGGTATGTATGTGTTATACGTACTCCCGGCCAGAGCCGTCTAGTGGGCACAGTCTTGCTCCATACACTTGTATAGAGAGATGCCATGCCCCAACTAGTGATGTGCCAACCAGAGCTGTGGAGTCGGTAAGCTAAACCTCCAACTCCGACTCCGACTCCTCAATTTCCATGACACCGACTCTGACTCCACGACTACAACTCCATGACTCCGACTCCCTCATACACGGCTCATGTTTAAGTGATAAATTTACTGTAGCACAGATTAATCTCAGCTAAAAGTCTAGACCCTTAGATCAGGAATAGGACAGACATTTATAGGACATTTCATAACTTTCCCAAATTCTTATGAAAAAATATTCCCCACAAACTGCATTGAACTACTGTACCCAATTGATTATATATTTTAGGAGTCGGAGTTGGTACATTTTATACCGACTCTGACTCCACCAAAATGGGCTCCGACTCCACGATTCCGACTCCACAGCCCTGGTGCCAACTGGTCGGTGTGGCCGACTAGAGGGCGAGGCCTCGCTCTATACAAGTGTATGAAGTGAGGCCGCGCCCCCTGACGGGCCCTGGCCAGGAGTATGCATAACGCATACATACCCTCTGGTCCCGGCTCAGAAACCAGCGAATCCCCGCAGCACGTAGTGCGCATACTGGGGGGATTCATAAGTCTGCGGTCACACAGAGTGGATGCAGACTTATCGATTTCCCTTTAAAGAGAATCCGTCATTAGATTTTCCCAATATAAACTATGGCCAGCACCTTTAAAGTCTCTTTAACAGTATTCTAGTAAGCTGTATGTATGTCCCCAATCCCCTCTATATAACACACAAAATACCTTTCATTATCCCCCCATACAGTGCCGTCCAGTCTGGTGGGCGTCTCTGATCTTGCTTTGGTGCCTCCTCTTTCCCCGTAATCACCATTCTCCTGCCCTGTTTCGTTTGGATGATGCATCCTATGTCATCCACACAGTGTCCCCCAATCTCACTCCTGCGCAGGCGTACTCTGCTGAGGGCAGAGCAAAGTACTGTAGCGCGCATGCGCCGCCTTTACTTCCGGGTCTTCGGCACTCTTTGACCTCTCCCGCCACATGCGCACTACAGTACTTTGCTTTGTCCTCGGTAGGGAAAGAGAAGAGCGCCTACGCTGGAGCGTGATGGGGAGACACTGTGTGGATGACATAGGACGTGTCATCCACATGAGCAGGGAAGGAGGTAGGACATTGCGGGGAAAGAGAAGACACCGAAGCAAGAAGAGCGACCCATCGGATTAAGGGGGGGATATAATGAGTATTTTTTCTGCTGTGCAGATGGGATTGGGGGATTACATACATTTTACTAGAATGCTGTAAAACAGGCATTAAAGGTGGTAGTCGAAGTTTATATTAGGAAAACCTGGTAACAGGTTCCTTTTAAGATTTTTGCCTAGAATTTCCTGCATACTTTTGCATTTTTGGTCGAACAAGGTTGACCATCTCCAAACTCCCCCCTTACATCGTAAACCTCAATACTCAACTTCAAGTTTTCCAAAACTTGTCACAAATACTTCACTCACCAGGATTATCCTTCATTATAATTAACATACACTTCCTTAGATCTTTCATGATGATCTTGACTTTCTTTCTTTGATCTAACAAGCTTCACCATCTGCAACATCCACCAGTCTTCCATAAGAAGCTTCATTCATTCTTAAGTGTATTTTATCCAAAAACAAAATTGTACACTTTTCTCAGAAATATAAATATTCTTAACGTTATCCAATATTTCACAGTGTATCTTTTTCACCCGGTTAGTTTTACGAACAACGAGTGTAAAGATTTCACAATAGATTTGTACCCTGGAAATTCCATTTCTTTTACTTTTTTTTAATACTCCGCAAACCATCATCCTTTCATTGATGCTCGATTTCACATCACCTAATAACCTCCACATCAAATCTACTTATGTGAGGTCATCCATATACCCTTGTTCTGGTTACATTTCAGCCTCAACAGGTCGGACCCCTTAACCTGTGAAAATGGCATTTGCCGGGAAGAAAAATATCAAACTCCCTTGCCAATTATGTCGAAATCTTTTTTTTTTATTTTTATTCTGTATTTATCACACAGCAATTTGTTTCATATGTGCCCCTTATATCCCATCCGAGGCCATACTTCAGCACCAAAAAGCTCTCTTCATCTCCAAGGGGTCATGGGGTGATGTGAACTCATAACCTCAAAGATGACGGGGGGGGGGGTCTTGAAGGGTATGAAGAAACACAATGGCCTCAATTAGATCTGTAAGATTCGAGATGGAGAATGCGGTGTAATATGTTTGTCCACCGGTCTCTCCTGCGACTGCAGAAATATCGAGATGTGCCTACAAAGGGGGAACAAGACACAATAACAATCACAGCATGACACCCAAGCGGCACCGCCAAAGCTCGGCTTTCTCTTTCTATTACTCCACGTTAGATGCAACATGAAAGACTTTTTAATATTAAAAAATAAAACGGTCGAGAAAAAAAAAAAAGTCCTTTAATGCTGACAAATATAAAATTGTCCATGGCAAATTATATCTCGCCATTGTTGATGATGCTAATCCCGGCTTTATTTGCTGATCTGTTAGCTAAACTTTAATTGCTTTACTTTGGGATGTAATATTATATGTTTGCTAAAAGCTAGATGTAGGGTTCACGGCTCGGTATTACTAGAGCTGTTGTCTCCCCTGGCGCTCTACATATTAAAATCCTCAAGCAAAAAAAAAAGATGTACAGCCATACATGAAAGCACCATATAGGAGGTAGTGCTGACCCCCGGATCTCTGAAGGAGGTTTATTTTGTCTTATTCTTTACGTTGCTTTTCCACCAAAATGTAGATATTGATGAGCTACAGATATGAGCGGATCGATCCATGGAGGATTAAGTTTGAGGCGAATATCTTGAAATTTGTCGTTTCGCACAAATTTGAACATTTGATATTTGATTTGCGATTCTCCCCCCAAAAAAAACTTGCCCCGCACAATTTCCCACGCTGCTGAAGCTTCAGAGAGCGGGCTATGGTCTTTTTGCATGGCCACATGGGCCTCTCCATAATGCCCTGCAGCTCTGACGAATGGTCATACCTTGTACAGCGGTGGTCAGTACCTGGGTCATCCATCACAGATCAGCGGTTACCAGTGGAGCACAGTTTGTACAGTAAAGTAATTTTCTATCTCGAGTCACAAGGTAAGTGTCTCTCTTATAAAGTGTAAGCTCTTATGATCAGAGGGGTCCTCTCTTTCTCTCGTAGATTGTAAGCTCTTATGGTCAGCAGGGTTCTCTCTCTCCTGTAGAGTGTAAGCTCTTATGGTCAGCGGGGTTCTCTCTCTCGTCCGTTGAGTGAAAGCTCTCATGGTCAGTGGGGTCCTCTCTCTCTCTCTCTATTCTGTAGAGTGTAAACTCATATGGTCTCCAGGGTCTTCTCTCTTTCTCGCCTGTAGAGTGTAAGCTCTTATTGTCAGCAGGGTCCTCAGTCTCTCACTCTCCTGTAGAGTGTAAGCTCTTATGGTCAGTGGGGTCCTCTCTCTCTCTTCTGTAGAGTGTAAGCTCTTATGGTCAGCGGGTCCTCTCTCTCTCTCTCATTCTCTCCTGTAGAGTGCAAGCTGTTATGGTCAGTGGGGTCGTCTGTCTCTTAATCTCCTGTACAGTCTAAACTTTTATGGTCAGCAGAGTCTTTTTCTATATGTCGCCTGTAGAGAGTAAGCTCTTATGGTCAGCGTTGTCCTCTCTCTTGTAGAGTGTAAGCTCTTATGGTCAACGGGGTCCGCTCTCCTGTAGAGTGTAAGCTCTTATGGTCAGTGGAGTCCTCTCCCTCTCATCTAACATATGTTTACTTTCTGAGCAATTATAATCTTTCCAGTATTGAGAGTCACAAATTTCTTAAGGACAACTGGCCTCACCTCCGATCAGCTGTTTGCGGACAGCAATGCCATAAACTGTTTGGTGGATGCTCTCTGGTGCTGCAGCTCAGCTGCCATTGAAGTGAACACAGTATTTATATACAATAAAACGGATATCAACAACATGCAAAATGTGGTGCAGTATTATAAATGAATGATATGGAGGCACAGTAATAAGTAGTGTAACATTCATTTATACAAATAGGACGTAGGTGTGAACTTGTGTGCTTATATAATACAGAACAATGTGTTAGAGATTGGTTAGATTGGAAGCTTCATTGGTGACTTGGGTCAATGTTATGTTGCTACAATGTAATATCAAAAGGAGCCTGATCATTCTGACATTAGATGGAGCCCACTGCCCTATAGTTTCATCCTTAATTACAGTTAAAGGGGCTGTGCACTTTTAATGACAATGTTGTTGTTTTTTTTTAGTTAAATGCATGTATTTGGGGCTTAAAAAAAACATTTCTACAAATTGGGTTTCATTAAAAATTTTGTTGTGGTCATAAATCAGCTCAGAGAAGCTCAGAAAGAGACAGATAAAAGCGATCCAAAATTCACTTCAGAGTCCCGATCATCTCATTCTACGGCCAGGAATAGACAATTCAACACCGAGACTCCGGAAGGCAAAACGATGCACATTTTTCAATGAAACCCAACAACAAAAACTATTTTAACCTCAATTACATGCATTTAAGGGAAAAAATGGCCCAAAAGGCAGACAATCCATTTAAGAACAAAAATAATGCAAATATTTAAGACACAGTGTTTCCCTGGCTATACAAAGAAGTATGATAGCGAGAGCATTGTATATCTGCTTGTTTTTTTAATGGGACAGCCACCTACACCACATACCCTGCATTCTGATTTTAGGACACGTTATGAATCTGTTAGGATCCTTAGAATATATTTTAATAGTTTACATTTTATTTGCTGTCTGAATAAGACAGTACAAGTAACGTCAAATACTTGCTTTGCAACCTGTAAGCAGCACTATATAGGTGAATATTATGGCTCCGAGGCATATCCGGTAGCCTTGAACTGTCCCATTGTCCTGCCAACTGCAACTACATTAGCTGTTGATCCCTTATTAGTGCTGTTACTATCTGTTAACGCACATGTTCGGGCTAGCAATGCAATGACGTCATCACAAAGCTGCCAACCGGAACAGCACCGCTCCTAGATCTAGCAGGGACTGACCGGAAATAGCCGGCAATGGAGCTGCAAACTAGATAATATTGTGAGTTCTGATGCATGACACTTGTAGACAAGGTCAAGATCCCACCATTTGTTCTATTTTAGTAAATGCCACGTCTTTTGTTTCCATTGGGTTTTGATGCTGAAACAAGGTTAGTTAGTCAGTGCCGGTGAATGCTTACAGACGCCACTCGTTGTGTACTGAACGATGACTGTTGTTAGAACCCTCCTGTTTGTTTTTTCCATCTTGTGTTTTGCGGTCACGTGACCATCTACCTTTATATTCCAGCTCCGCTCTTCTGGCTGTGCTGGACTTCAGTGTTTGACTGTTTCTCTAGCCAGGTGCTTCGGTGCCTTTCTCTGTCAGTTCGCTTGGTCCTTCTGGGACCTCTAGTACCTTTTTGTCAGTTTGTCTTTTTGTGTTCTGCAACAACTTCTCTGTTTAGGAGGTGTCCCACTTTTTTGTCCCAGTCCTTAGTTCTTTTAGGGACCCCTCCCCTTATGCTATAGGTCTTCATTCAGACTAGCCAAGGACAAAGGCGGGTCTGTTCGCTAGGAACAGGCAGCCCGCTACATTGTAGGGATTCAGCTTAGTCTTACTGTAGGGACAGCTTTCCCCTATCTTTCCTTAGCACTTGTTGCAGATCATAACAACTGTAGCCGCTCCGAACAAGCCTCTATGACTGAAAGCCAGAGGCTTCCAGGAGGAATAAAGTTAATTTCTTCCCAGTAGCTGTGCTTTCAGTAAGGTGGCCAAGCCTTGTAATGCTATTATTTAACCCTTACATGAAATGACTCTGTAAGTCAATCTTAGATGCTGTCACATGACTGTGTTCCTGGTGTTTACCTCTTACTTGTGTTGTGTGATGTCCTGTACTCTGAGCATGTGGTTATTGCCCCATTCCTTTAATATCAGATGTCTCACTTTATATATAGCTGGGAAAATAAGTATTTGATACACTGATGAATTTGCAAGTTTTTCCACCTACAAAGAATGGAGAGGTCTGTAATTTTTATCATAGGTACACTTCACCTGTGAGAGACAGAGCCTAAAAATAAAAACCAGAAAATCATATTGTATGATTTTTACATAATTAATTTGCATTTTATTGCATTAAATAAGTATTTGATACCAAAGAAAAATGGAATTTAATTTTTGGTACAGAAACCTTTGTTTGCAATTACAGAGGTCAGACATTTCCTGTAGTTCTTGACCAAGTTTGCACACACTGCAGCAGGGATTTTGGCCGACTTCTCTATACAGATCTTCTCCAGATCTTTCAGGATTCGGGGCTGTCGCTGAGCAACATTTAGTTTCAGCTCGCTCCAAAGATTTTTTATGGGGTTCAGGTCTGGACACTGGCTAGGCCACTCCAGCACCTTGGAATGCTTCTTACGGAGCCACTCCTTAGGTGTCCTGGCTGTATTTATCGGCTCATTGTCCAGCTGGAAGACCCAGACACGACCCATCTTCAATGCTCTTACTGAGGGAAGGAAGTTGCCAAAATCTCGTGATACATGACCCCATCCATCCTCCCTTCAATACAGCACAGTTGTCCTGTCCCCTTTGCAAAATAGCACCCCCAAAGTATGATGTTTCCCCCACCAAGCTTTATAGTTGGGACGGTGCTCTTGGGGTTGTACTCATCCTTCTTCTTCTCCAAACACGGCGAGTGGAGTTGATGCCAAAAAGTTATATTTTGGTCTCATCTAACCACATGACCTTCTCCCATGCCTCCTCTGGATCATTCAGATGGTCATTGGTGAACTTCAAAAGGGCCTGGACATGTGCAGGCGTGGGCAGGAGGACCTTGCATGCCCTTCAGCATTTTAATCCATGACAGCATAGTGTTACAACTTACTAACTGTAATATTTCAGACTGTAGTTCCAGCTCTCTTCAGGTCATTGACCAGCTCCTCCCATGTAGTCCTGGGCTGATTCCTTACCTTTATCAGAATCATCCTTACTAGAGATGAGTGAACTTGTTCGGAAAACGTTCGCCAATCTCAAAGTCGGCACAAACATTGCACATTCGGATTTGCTCAAAATCTGCAAAAATCGGACAAAGTTCAGTAAACGATTGCATTTCCACTATTGCTTTTGATAGGACTTTGGCTAGGATAGTGGTGCTGTATGATGAGTGGGGGGGGGCGTATTTGATCACAGTACCGGCGCTGGGGAATCAGCAGAGTTCATGCTGTTCCCCTGCGCCGGGTGCTGAGAGCAGCTCACATCATTGTCGGCTGCTCGCACTGACATCAGAATGAGCAGGGGACAATGATGGGAATTGTCCTTATCACCCGATGAGTGCATTCTGTGTAACATAAAGAAAATTAATGAATAAATAAGAACTGTGTGGGCTCCCGCCGATTATTTATAACCAGCAGAGGGAAAGCCGACCACTGGGGGCTGATATTACTAGCCAATGAAAGGGGCTATTAGCCCAAATGTTCCCTGGCTATTAATAGCTCACAGCTGTTTGATTATCCTTTACTGCTAGATTACATAAATTCTAACCAGCAAATTCTAAACAGACAGCTGTGAGCTGATATTAATAGCCAAGGAAGTGGCATTGGAGGCTGGCCCCCTCCGATGCTAATAATATAAGGCCTCAGCCACCAAGAATAGGCACATCCGCTCTTCCCACTTGCCCTGGTGTGGTGGTAAGTCGCCCCCATTACTAACCCCAGAGTCAAATAGTTAAATAAAATACAAACACCCAGAACAAAGTCCTTTATGGGAAATAATGACACAGACTCCTTTATTAAATCTACATTTACCAAAAAACCTTATACTAAACATAACGCCCAATCCATTGAAGACCATGTCTCCTGTAAAAAAAATAAAATAATAAAGCAACAAAATGCTCACCTGTCCCTGATGTGAAGATAATAATTCATTTGTCTCGCGACGGGTCTAGCTCTGCTACATCTAGATGGCAGGCTGCATTGTTGCATGATGCGACTATACAGCCTGCCATCCAGCAGAAACACTGAGCATGCTTGTGCACCTCAGTGACTCGTGGTGCCGGTAAAAAGGTGAGTGGGGTTCATATCCAATGAACTCCGTTCACCTCACTGATGTCACCACAAGCATGAGAAAGTTCTCACGCTCGCAGTGCCGTCAGTAAGGTGAGCGGAGTTCAGAGCCAACGAACTCCTTTCCCCTCAATGTCGTCAGCGCGAGCTCGGTAAGGACTTTCCGATGGCACTCGGTCTGACGTAATTGCGATCAAAGGAGTTTGTTGGATAGCCCCAGCTGGGAACACAGCCTCAGTGACTGGCAGTAACCTCGATGAGGTCACTGCTAGTCACTGATGCTGCACTCGCTGGAGCTCATTCTCCAGTGGTTTTCTGCCTGGACCATCGGATTTTGGCACCTTCCAGGTTGAAAATTATTTCTCGCCGACATGGATTACGGAGTGGGACTGAACGTCGGACGGGTGAAGGATATGGTTGTTTTTGATTTTTTACAGGAGACCAGGACTTCAATGGAATTTTTATTTGAATATTTATTTAGCAATTTTAACTTGTTTTTTTTTTTACTTGGAGCACGGCCGGCTGATGAATACTCCCATCAACGGAGCGGTGCCTGTGCTTGCTGTTTACAGTGACAACAGGCGTCAGATGATGGGAGTTTAAGTCTCATTAGCCAACGTCTATGACCCGCGGTAAGCTTTTTACCGCGGGTCACAGTCACAGCTGCGGGATCACGCTGACATCTGACAGCGTGATCCCACAGCCCTCTAACCAGCGGTAACGATGTTACCGCCGTTCAGAGTCCCTGTGTCCCACGCTGTCACACAGATGACAGCGTGGAAAACCACGGATGTTCAGGCCCCCCATTCGGGTTCGAACATCCAGGGGTTCGCTCATCTCTAATCCTTACCCCACGAGGCGAGATCTTGCTTGAAGCCCCAGACCAAGGAAGATTGACACTCATCGTGTGTTTCTTCCATTTTCTAACAATTGCACCAACAGTTGTTGCCTTCTCAACAAGCTGCTTGCCTATTGTCCTGTAGCCCATCCCAGCCTTGTGCAGGTTTAAAAT
Organism: Phyllobates terribilis; assembly: GCF_046119375.1. Classification (NCBI taxonomy): domain Eukaryota; kingdom Metazoa; phylum Chordata; class Amphibia; order Anura; family Dendrobatidae; genus Phyllobates; species Phyllobates terribilis. The sequence goes on along the minus strand of NW_027362761.1, from coordinate 543,488,964 downwards.
GTTGTCCCTGGTGTCCTTAGACAGCTCTTTGGTCTTGGTCATGGTGGAGGGGTTGAAGTGTGATTGATTGAGTGTGTGGACAGGTGTCATTTATACAGGTAATGTGTTCAAACAGGTGCAATTAATACAGGCAATGAGTGCAGAGTAGGAAGGCTTCTTAAAGAAAAACTAACACGTTTGTGAGAGCCAGAATTCTTGCTGGTTGGAAGGTGATCAAATACTTATTTCATGTAATAAAATGCAATTTAATTATTTAAAAATCATACACTGTGATTTTCTGGTTTTTATTTTTAGATTCTGTCTCTCACAGGTGAAGTGTACCTACGATAAAAATTACAGACCTCTCATTCTTTGTAGGTGGGAAAACTTGCAAAATCGGCAGTGTATCAAATACTAATTTTCCCCACTGTACCTCTTATCTTCAATGCTTTTCTCACAACTCCCTTTATCATTAGCAATTGTGTTTCTCATGCTGGGCAGCAGATTGTACAGTGTCCAGTGAGCAGTAGAACAGTGTCTCTGCATCAGAGCAGTGTTATGTGTAGAGAGAGTGAATAATTAAAGCACAACTTTCTTCCTCCTCCTCCTTGCAACGGTTGGAACCAACGTGAGATTATCACAATTCTCTGTTTATCCCCTCCATTCCTGGAGACTGAGTTGTGGTATAATAAAATTTACCAATATTATTGGATTGGAAAATACTGGGTTGCACATCTTAAAGACATAATATGTAGTGCGGTGTTCATCTATTTTTATACTCTTGTACCAAGGCGTGGTTTAGTTATGGGATTGATTGTGGTTATTTGTTTTTCTCTTTGGAAATGTATTACTATAAATTATTCTATATTATTTTATATGATTATTATTATTATAAAGAAAATAAAAAATATCTCCAGAGTTGCCAATACAGAGCTTATTATTCAGCGATGTCTTTTATAGGGCTGGCTGGAAATGTTAATCTAAGTTTCATGGCTATGTGTACTGTCATTCATAAAGTGCATGTCAACCTGTTTTATTTCCGACATGCTCTGTCTTTCCTTGTCCTCGTTGCTCCCATGTTCCCACGTGTCTATCAGCTGTAACGTTTTCTTTCTTTTCAACATTGCTTTTGTTTTTGTCATTCAGTTACCTAAATATCTTTATTATCTCCTCCTCCTCCTCCTCCTCCTTCCTCTTCTTTTCCAAAGACCAAAGAAACTAAACCCAACATAAAATAAAAATGCACCTAAAAAGAACAAACATATTTTCTTCTTTTGTCATTCAACTCAATCCCAACCTAAGCAGATACCACAAACGGTCTTGTGCCAAAAAAACGTTAACGTATTGACGTGAGGGTGAAGAAAAGAGCCCCCCCAATCCGTAAGTTCAATCAAGAGTTGAAAATGTGAAATGATGGCGTCATGTAAAGCGCTAATGAACTGGCTGCATGACACACCGTTTTGTGGAGGTGCTGTGCTTGTTGTATCAGTTCATGTTCGACCAGTCATGATCACATGTAGTTTTCTTTTATTTTTATGTGTGTGTCGTCATAACTTTTACTTTGCTGTACTCACTCTGTTACTTGGTGCTTGTGGAGGTAATTTGTTCCTTGATTTCCTTGTCCAGCCTTGCTTTTCTATATGCTTCCTTGGTGTAATGTAAAATAAATGGTTCAAAAATTTGGTATTTTTGGTAAAAACTAAAAAAAACATCAACTGTTTTATTATACACAGACCAGGAGTGTAATACATGTTGTGGGTGGTTCTTTTGCACTTGGTGCTGCCGTGCCTTTTTATCTAACTGCAGAAACTTTGGGCCTTTTTCCAATTGAATTTTAGAAAAAAATGTAATTTTATCACAAATTTCATTTAAGGAAAATTTTGAAAAAATTTTTTTTATTCAATATGGATGAACAATTCTTTTAAACTGTGACATTTTTTTTCCTTTAATTAAAGACACAGTCCCTCTATTTTTGTTATTATTATCCAGCATAGTCACTCAAGTTCATTGTCATAAAGGCTTATTCTCAAGTAGCTTTAATGGATGGAATTGCAAAGTGCTTGTAAAAACAAACAAATTTGCAATTTACTTCTTATTAAAATCCTCTCGAGAAAATCTTAATTTTAATGAACTCCATTCTATCCTGCCTCTGCAGTCTATCAGTGGTCGAGAGTCTTCTAGACAAGAAGCACAGAATTTACCAACTCTGTGATATAGAGCTTGCAAGTGCTGGTCTGAAGTTGGCGAGATCTTTGGATCTGGCCAGCATAAAGGAGTTATCTGGGATTTTTTTTTTCCTATGAGGCTAAGCACTTATCGGCAGGTAGTTGCTATCTACCTACCTGTGCTGCCCCGCACCGATCTCTCCCAACTCGGAGTGATCACAGACCGCTCCTGCCGGCAATTCTTCTACTTCCTGTGACATCATGGGGCGTCACTGCCAACGTCATGTTGATTGATAGCTGATTCCCAATTGCATTAGGCTGGACCAGCTGTCATGACATCGGAGCAGAGCAGAGGAGAAAGGACTACTCTGTCGATGTGACGTCACAGGAACCCGGAGAATCGCCAACAGGAGCCGTTTGTTAGCAACTACCTGGTGATAAGTGCTTAGCCCAGCAGGGGAAGAAAGGTCCCAGATAACCCTTTTAAATGCCCCTGTGTTCCTTTACTGCTGCAGAGACAAAGCTGCAGCATCGGAGAATGCACAATTTGGGGCCAGCATCACATCCATATCTCTGTTCCAAACTATCAATCAGTCAGGAGCGCACTGCCCCTCAGCAAGCGGGAAGCCGGGAGGCTGAGAAGCCGTTCACTCCTACCACTAACTATTGATACAATTCCTTTAAATATAATCCTTTCAGGGTGTTATCCGGGACTTTTAAATTGATGGGCTATCGTAAGGATAGGTCATCAATGTCTGATCACTGGGAGTACCTGGCACCCCCGCTAATCAGCTGTTCCCGGTGCCGGCGGCAGCCCAAACTGGTCAGTTGCGGAGCTGCACAGCATAGCTCCATCAACTGTACAGTGGTCACGGCCAGGTGCTGCCCCTTATTCACATCAATAGTGAGTGGATGTCCAGTACCCGGCCTCAGCTACTCTTCCGTTGTCGGAGTTGTGCAGCTCGCTGTAAGTGAGCAGTTCTGGCCGGCATCAGATATAGTTGATCGGCGGGGTGCCGGGTGACAAACCCCCACCAATCAGACCTTTCCTAAAGATGGGCTTATCCTAAAGATCGGACAACCCCTTTAATTCATTTATGCTCAAGTGAGTTTTCTTCACACTTTTATAAATAGTTGCGTTGCTCAAATCTGTAATAAAGCCCATAAAATTTTCTACCTCAATTTTTCCCAAAATTCATGCAATTTTTATTTTTTTTTGCAAATCCATATGGCTCCTATTAAAAAAAACAACTTGTCACATAATGGGGTTAATCTCCCTAAGATCTAGAAAATACAATAGAAATAGTTAAAGGGTTTTACAGGATTAGAAAAATCATAAATGGCCTTACCTGACCACAAGATGTGTCTGGTATTGGAGCTCTGCTCTATTGAATTGAATAGAGTTGCAATACCGCTTATAACCTGTAGACAGGTGTGGCAGTATTTATGGAGAAAAATCGAGTCATCTATAATATTAGATCATTCCCTTGAGATTGTCATTGTATTTGACTTCATTGTGATTGTTTTTATGTCAAATTAAGACAGAACCTTACCAAGATGGGGCTGTTTCTTTAAATATTTTTTTTTCATAAAATTAGAAAAAAAAACATTTTTTCTTCATATGTATGTTTCTTTGCAACTGAAAAAGGGTCCTTGACAAGTATTTCTTTGTTTCTTTTATTTCTTTTTTTTTTTTTGGTGTTGTAATTGTTTACCTGCTGTGTATGGTTCGCTGTCTGTTGAAGCAACAGTGTTGAAAACCTGCCAGCGTGAATTGACATTCGCATGACAAACCTACCAGAGTGGATCCTCTCAGCTCCAGTTTCTTGATGTAATAAATCAAAGAGTGCTCAGGAAGAACCAGCTTGTGAGCAAGAGATAAGGGTTTCCTGAGCTAATCCTCCATGATTAGGCGTCCAGCTAAAATGCCAAGCTTATCCTGATAATGATTACACCATATGAAAAAAAAATAAAATAAAAACATTTAACACTTTGCCTAACCCAATTTTTTTCTTAGAAATTTATACAAATGTATACTTGCTTTTTTATCATTTATTATTATTATTATTATTATTTTGTTTTGTTAGTTTAATTGTTCAAAAAAAAAATATTTTTCCTAATAATGATTACACCATATACAAAATGTTTGAAATAATTTTAAACACTACAGGTAAAAACTTAAAATGTTCTTTATATAGATACATTTCTACATTTCTTATTTTGTTCATCTGGTTTTATTGTTAGATATTTTGGGAAAAGAGACCAATGTGGCGCAATCTGCATATTTTAAACTTCTTAGGCAGATTTCACACGTCCGACATTCACGATCTGAGTATGGACCGCAATATCGGGACCGGCCATTGGTGTTCTGATCCAAAATCATTGGCATTTATGAGGCTGTTGAGTTGATGTCAGGAGACCCAGGACCGGTTCAGTCATCATAGTGCAAATTCAGGCCATAAATGTTGGGATTTGTGATTCTGGCATTGTACAAGCTTCACTAATCTGTACACTTTGGACACATTATCTACCTAATTTCTTAAAGGAAAACGTCCAGACTGAATTTCTTGGGTCCTATATTCTCCTACTACATTAAAGGGTTGCCAGGACTATTTTATTTTCTTTTTTTACTATAGACCTAAAAACTAACAGGCAGGTAGTGGCTAACAGAGGTAACTACCTGCCAGTCCTATCTGGCACCGGCTCAGAGCGGTCACCAACCGCTCCTGATGGCGATTCAGCTGCTCCATATCAACTGAGCAGCTCTTCTTCTTCCGGGCTACTCTGTCGACAGGGCGTGACTGCTGACATCATGCTTATTGACAGCCTGCTTCCCACAGTTAGGCAGTGGGGAGCCGGCTGTCAATCAGCACGACGTTGACAGTCACACCATGTCAACAGAACAGAGCGAAAGAGAAACAGATGCTCTGCCAATATGACATCAGCTGAAGCTGCCTAATTGCCGGCAGGAGCGATCTGGGACTATTCTGTGCCGGCAGAGAACGGCACCGGGCACAACAGGCAGTTAGTTAGCAGCTACCAGCCTGTTAGTTATTAATCTAGCAGTAAAAAAAAATTAAACAGTCCTGGATAACCTCTTTAATAAGTTGTAAATGGGCAATATTTGTCTTTGGTGGTTACAGTAATATTATTGCTCAAAATATTTTCCAAATGCAATTATTTTCCATTTGAAAAATTTTAAAAATATATATTTGTATTCTTTTCGTTTTTTTTTTTTACTTAGACACTTTAAAAAAATCACAGTTAAGGCATTGTCACCAACAAAGTTCTAAAGAGTCAATAAATAGAGATGAGATAGTGTCTGATACTAAACGCAGAACACGGACTTCTCCCTCAAGTTCGTTGTAATGTTCGGAGTTCTGGGGGAAGTCTGTTGTAGAGAGATAGAGAACTTTGGATTAAAGTTCTGGTCGGATACCAGAACCCGAACTTTCACGGGTCCGCTCATCCCTATCAATAAAGTACTACATTTATTTTATTTATTTAGTAGAGAAATGTCTTGAAATGTATCGATCTCCATAGCTGAAGAAATCTTGAGCTTCGATATAATACATTTTTTTTCCTTTTATTTGTGAGAGATAGTCTCCTACTAGTGTCAGTTACCAGAGCTGAAAAGCCACCTAAAATCAATAGACATGTGTCGAAAATATTGGTGGTCGCTGAAGGAAAGCAGGAATCCAATTTATACCAAGTGAACTGTTTGTTGTTGTTTTTATGTTATTGCGAAATAATTTTATTCCAAAAATGTATACAATTTTATATTAAAAATAATTAAATGAAAAGTCACCATAATTCCTAAGGAAAATGTTTTTTCGAAAGTTTGATGGAACTTGTATAATATACTTAACTTTTTTTTTTTTTTTTACATAACGTTCGATGTTTTGATGTTTTTTTTGCAAAATTTAAGCAACAATTTCTTAGTGATATAATGTTGTTACTTTAATTATTAAATTCTCTAACTCGTTTTTTATGTGTCTTTTTTATTTGATTATTTTAGGGCAGGAATTGAATGGGCCGTATTCTAACAATACAACTTACGTAAATAAATATATATGATTGAGAAGCGCTGGATCACAACTTTGACATATCAGCAAAGTACCGATCATGCTGAAGACTACAGACTTTTCTTCTTTGATTGTTTAGACTGTAATATTTCTTCAATGAAAGTATTGCGTTCTGCTTACGTGGACGGGAACTTAAGTTGGAAACATCAGACGGGATCGAGATCAATCGGAATTTCCGAATAGACAATGACAATATTACACAAAAAAAAAAAAAAGGCTTTTTCTTCTAACAGGAAACCTGAAATCTGACAAGGAGTGCCTGTTTGTCACCACGAGTTATGTTGCCATGGTAACCCCAGAGCAACCGTTACAAGAAGCATCGTATCCGTCATTCCTTAGCTATTTAGGGACCAAAGGACCAAACTTTTTATTGCAGACTTGTAGCTGTATGTACAATATGGAGTTAACTTCCTACTTCTCGTCTGTTCTTAAAACAGGTTTGAGAATAATTATATGGAATATGTACAAAAAAAAAAAAATGCTTACATGCTTTTAAAAAAAAATGGCAAGATAATAGTTATTTGATACTATAGAAGGCTCTTTGGTTATATTAATTCAATTATGAAAATTTCCTATGGTTTTCTGTATATTATGAAATCGATAAGTATGTAGAGATTAAATAGAGGATAGCTATTTAAAAAAAAAAAAAAAAAAGCAAAGAAAACAAACAAAAAAAAAATTAAAAAAAAATAAAAAAATAAAAAAAAATATATAAAATGCATTAGAAAGATGGTAGTGGACAAAAAAAAAAAAGGTCTGTAAATGCTTCTAACTATTTCCTCCCTCTTTTTCTCCCCTCGCCCCCTTCCCTATCCTTTAAAAATCCTAATAGTTGTACAGATTTAACAGAAAAGTTTAAGATAACTATATAATAGTCAAAAAAAAAAGAAAAATTAGAGCGCAAAAACAAGATAAAAAAATAAATAAATAAAAAAAAGCAAAAAAAAAATAAATATATAGACGTTAGCATTATGGCTAAAAGAAAGATGTTGTAGAACTGTAATTTTTGTAGAGTTTAGACTAAGCATAAATTCCTACTCTTTGCCAATTGCATACTGTATTGAGGAGGATGTGAGAGGCTGTGATGGCAGCTCCTAACTGCAAGCATTCCACCTATTAAATAAAACTTGACTATTGTAAAATGATGCAATTAAATATTAAAGATACAACAGCTATTGTCTTTTAATCAGTTAATTTAACTTGAAGAATGACACTGCTATCGCTTCATATCTTCGTAACCTGCTATTTGCTAACCTTCCCATCATCCTCTGCTTTTAGTAGTTTCCATATTTGTTCTAGACCTTCAGGGCAAAAGACAGCCTAGAACCTTAATGTTAAAAAAAAAAAAAAAACCATAAAAAAAACAAATATATATATACAATCTTTAAAGAATTTCTGAAACTGTTTACAAGGAATTTTGAAAAACAGGGGATGTTTAAAAAAAACAACAAAAAAAAAAACGATGCTGGCTCTGTTTTTCTGTAAATACATTTGCATATTTTGTAGGTCTTTTAATTGTAATGATAGAGAAAAAAAAAACAAGGAAAAAAAATTATTTAAATGAAAAAAAAAGCACGATATTTATCTTTGGTAATTGACTTTAGAGCAGTTTAAAAAAATAATAATAATAATAATAATGTTGCTTTAGAAATAAATTTCAGATTCAGAAATAAAAAAGTCAATTAACTATTAAAATACACATATATTTTAAGATATATCATATTTATTCTAAGTTATTTCCAAGGTGTGAATTTTGGTTTTTTTTTGTTTTTAATTTGATTTTTATGTTGCTCTCACTCGTTTTAGTTGAACTAAAAGAGTGCAATGATCATATTTAATTTTTATTTAAAGTATATAGAAATATAGATATATATAAATACACACTTATAGAATTAACTCCTGCAATGGATTCGTGGGTTGTTTTTTTTTTTTTTTTCTTTTTTTTTTTTTTTTTTTTTTATTGTTGTTAAATTTCCCGTCAGGCCTTGTTTTTGTAATGGGCATTGAACACTGTAGTAACCCTCATGCTGGATAATTAAAGGGTTGTTAACCATTTACTTTAACCACTTGATATAATCTTGCAGGACTGTCTTGCATCGGGAGGGTAATTTAAAAAAAAAAAAATGAAAATAATAATAATAATAATTTAAAATGTAAAAAGAATATCTAACAAATGAAATAATAATGCTGTGATCCTTGCATTTGTTCATTAGAATGCTGGCCGAGGCTTTTTTATATTTCTGATGGAAACCAATTTGCTTCTTTCTAGTTCTTTTCCTTTCCTTGCCCACACTAAGGTATTTTCATTCTTTCTCTCTTCCTTTGATTCATGCTGTTAGTAAGTACAGGTGTGTACTGCAGCTGCATTTCCGTCCAACTGCTCTTTTCACTCTCAATTACCTTTAAAAAAAAAAAAACTCCTTGTAATCTTCTGTAATTATTGAATGACGCTTTTCAGCTTAGCCCTAAATAAAGCACAGTTTAAAAAAAAAAAAAAAAAGCCTGTGTAGCTGGAATTTTTTTGGGGCTAATTTTCTTCTGTTATGTATAATGTGTAATTATATTTTCGATAAGGAAATTAGAATATTTTATGATATAATCATATTAATTTTAATAGTATTATTTTTACAATATGAGCTCCCTTCCTGCTGTGCAATATTCTTTTCAGAAGAATCCAGAAGAAGACAAACAGGTGGAGTCAATGTGGTCCTCTGGACAATGTTCTGCTGGACAACCTTAGGTCCTCGCATTCATGCGGATGGGACACGTACCATCTACTTAATCCACTGCACAGAGCAAGTCCCCAATTCACAGCAGCGGTATTGCCTAATGGCAATTTTTGTTTTGCAAAAATTGTTGAGGAATGGTCTGAGGGACATGACAAAGAGATCAAAGTGGTGACCTGTCTCCAAATTCCTAAGCTCTCAATCCAATAGTGAATCTGTGGGATGCACTGGAAAAATATAATTGATCCATTGAGGCTACACCTCACAACTTACAAGACTTAAAGGGTTTGTCCACTACTTGGACAACCTCTTCTTGAACTAAATGTTTGGCACTGATAAAATAAAAAAAAACTATACTCACCTCCTGTGTCGGCGTCATTCCAGCGGTGTCGGCACTCGTGGTCCCGGAGCTGTGGTGGGGTGTTATGACACGTGGGGCCCAAAGCGCAATCAGTGCTGGCGTCACTGTCCCCTCCTACGTACGGATTGAACATGAAGAGGAAGTCCAGGCTGCAGCTGATCTCTGACTTCCTCTTCATGTTCAATCCATATGAAGGGGACAGTGACGCCAGCACTGATTGGGCACCGGGCACCACGTGTCATTCCACCACACTAGAGCTCCAGGACTGCGAGTGCCGACACTGCTGTAACAGCGCCGGCACGGGAGCTGAGTATAGGTTTTTTTGTTTTATTGGGACCAAACATTTAGTTCAAGAAGGGGTTTTCCTAGTGGTGGACAAACCCTTTAAAGGTGCTTTTGCTAAAGATTTCATGCCAAATTCCACCGAACACCTTCAGAGATCTTGTGGAGTCCATACCTAAAGAGATCAGAGCTGATTTGTCAGTATAAAGGGAACCTACGCAATATTAAGTTTTAGGTTTTACTGTTATGCTTAATCTGTGAATACTGTTTAGCATATAATATGAAATAAATGATGACGACACTCCATGGATGGATCGAAGTATGCATAAATCGAAATAGATGGATCACTTTTCGGTGAAAGCTGAATGATAGACATGTATCATATATCACCTATTGGTACTTTCGCTTCCATACACCAAGATCTTATCAAATGGCAAATTTTATAATTTGATGATGTAGATATGCTGCGCTTGGTACACACCATTATTTATTGGTTACACTACAGTATTCAAGTACCCAAAGGTAAAAGCAATAAAAAATAAGAAAACACAACCTTGTAAAAGAATTATGAGAAATCTTGCATTTATTTATTGGACTATTAGTAAAGTTCTGGTAAAGGGCAGCCTACTTATAACAGACCTTCGTTCAAAGCTTTCTAGTTGCAGCATGTATTAAAATCAATAGGAAGGAAAGTGTGTGGCCTACAAGACCCCACAAACCCAATTGTGAAGACCCAGGGTCTTCCGTGGGCGTAATACTACTCAGAAAACACAGGGTGAGGGTAAAACCTTGTGCCAATACTATATTGAAACACCAAATGGACAATAAACACATAGAACAGTCCCAGTAAACACCCAATATGGTACAACAATACACAGTCTCACCCTTCCACTCCGCCCAGGATAGAACAACTGCGACTTTGGGACTTCCAGGGCCAACTACCTTAACCAGTGGCCCCCCCTCTTCTGGAGGGCTCCCACAGAGAGAAGGTAGCGACAAGCTTAGGAAGCTATCAGTCCATCGACGTTCAAGGCCAGGAGACCCAAGGGTCCTATCTGACCTTTCCGAGAGTTTCCATGGGGTCAGATGACCGTCTGGTCATAACCTGGCTTCTCCAAATGTCTCCATTGGTTCCAGGCGACTGGAGGGTCCCACCTGGCAACCCCCAACAATATATCCATGGGGCCAGGTGACTTCATCGTCCCAACCTGGTCTCCCCAAATATATCCATGGGTTCTCTGATGGTCAATGGAGCAGTTCCATATCTTTCCAGTCAGGGCCATATATCCTTAGGCCGGAATCATGTAGAATCCAAATCTGTGTTTCTTTGGTTAAAGCCATGCTTCCTAGCTGATGGTCTCAGAGAGTCTGTGTCTTTGATTTTCCTTGTAAAGTCTGCCTGCTAGAGAGGCACATGTTCTTTTTAAGTACACATCCACAGGTCAAGGGTTAGGGATAATATTAATCCACAGGGCTCAGGTCTCAATGTTTGTGCATTTAATCAATTAACATAGTTGGTATAGCAGGGGGGATTTGCAAGTAAACGAGCTAGCTTAGTATAATATGTAATTAGCATAATAACAAACATCATTGTTTCCAAACGAAGAGAAGTCAACATTCAGTTTTATACAAATAGTATGACCTTCTTGACCAGCCACAGAAATACACATACATTTACAAGTCAACACAAAGATAATAGTGTATTTCTCTTGGCTTAACAAATCTAATTGTCTGGTTGATTAAGATTATAGACTGTATTGTCACACCAATTATTATGATAATCACCTGTAATAAACTTGCAACATACAAGAAGTCCAAGCTCAATATGCATCAAAGCTGAATCAATATTTTCCCACATATGATTTTATGAACCTGGGAACTTTTTGTTCAGATTGTCGTTGCAAAACAAATATATGACCGTCCATTACTTTTTCACTGGGAATAGTTGCCCATGTTTTTTCCACCAGTGATTGTTGATTGCCGGATAGTATTTTTAGAACTTGCTTTATGAAATAACCCCTTTAAGAAACCATTTTTGGGATCTAGAAGCCAAAAATATTTGTAGATACAGTTCTATTTTTGATGATCCATTGAAGCCTTTTTCATGCGTATTCTATAAAGATGAGCAAATCGATTCAATGTGAATCAAATTTTGGTTGAACTTCTGGAAATTTACTAGACTCAGTAACTTGTACAAATTGCAATTCTGACTGCCATTTTTCACAATGTAAAAGATTGCATTAGCAAGAGAAGACATTGGACGAAACCGGATGGGCCTCCATATAATGTATAGCAGCTAACACATCACATGGTATAGAACAGCCAATTAGGAAGGATTATAGCCTGTATAAAAGAAGAGGCAGGGGATACCAGAGTCACTTTGGGGAGAATCTAGATACTGAAACAAATTCACAGCTTTGCCATAGAGATAGAGAAAAAAAGCCATGAAGCAGTGAAAAAATTCTACAAAAAAATGTTGTACAAAAGCAGTATTGAAGAGGATTAGTTTAGTCTGTAAAGAAAAGAGAATAATGCAAATATTAAATTTAAAGAGACGGAAAGAGAGTGCGAGCTGCTGCATTTCAATTACACATTAGAAACAAGTAAGCCAACAATATGGATGTGAGATAAAAAAATCACATTCAGTGTCTGGCAAAGTGTGCATGTCACAAACTACTGTACTGAATTTTTGCAGAACTGTTGTACTAGTCTAATTTGACATCCATATGCACCACACCAATACTGTGGGCTTTTGCCACTGCTGTTTTTTTTGGAAGCACACCTAGCATTTCCTATTCATTGCCTTTTGGAAAGCAGGGGATAATTTAGTTTAAAAAATACAAAAGAGAATTGAAATAAATCCAGACATTTAACTACTACTGTCTAAGTCGCAAATGTGCCATGTTGCAATCTATTGTTTTATGCACACCTGTTTTGCTAATCAAATTTGACATACACATATGCAACACCAATACTGTGTTTTGTTGCCACTACTATTTGCCACTACTATTTTTTTGGATGTGAACCTAGCATTTATTGTTTATTCCTCTCTGGGAATGAGGAAACAATTGTGTTAAAAAATAAAAATCAGAATAAAAAAAAAAAATACAGACATTTAACTGCAACTGTCTACCTCATAAAGTGTACGTGTCACAAACTACTTGGTGGTATTTTTTTTTTTACCACCACTTGTCAAAAAATTATTGCTTCTTTCGTATTCACCACCTGCATATAAGCACTAGTACGGCAGGCATCTGACTTAAAAAAGGATAATTTTGGGGCCATTTTTACATTTTAAAAAGCCTAAAAAGTCTGTCAGTGCACATGACGCGCCCCCTGGGCCGTGGGGTACTCGGTGCCAGGCCGGTGGATGCTGGGGAATGTCACAGTGGCGGTGACCCGGTTCGTGACCCAGGGCGGTCAATAAAAGGAGTTATGGATAGGGGATTTATAGTGCTTTTATAGACTTCGTGACGCCACCTGTGGAATGCGGCTAAAGGGAGCCTCCGCTGCGGAGCAGTCCTCTGAAGCTGATGTTACTGCAGCAGGGATGGTGTGGCTCTCCACAGGAAGAGCTAGCTCCAGGGCAGTGTGGATATTGCAGGTTGTGCTGGGCGTTGTAGTGCAGGGGTTGATGGCGCAGCAAGAAACACAGAGACAAGGAATTGCAGTCCCAGGGTCTTTACGGGTGCTGATTAAACAAGCCGGGACTAGGGTACTGGCTAGAAGTGGAAGTCCGGGCAGCCTGGAAGCAAGTAAAGAATCCTCCTTGCCAGGTGAAGTTGGAGGCCTTCCCTTCCTCTTCCCTTGCCCGACGTTTCTGTGCTCACCCGTATGGCAGGCAGCTCGGGCCTTGCTGGCGCGTCGCTTTCTCGTGGCGGTGCTGGACCCTGCGGTACTGCTGAGCCTCCGAGCGTCTGATGGGGCCAGGAGATCTGAAATCTCTTGCCCTCCGGTCTCCACTGCTGGGCCTTTGGTGCCCCACATCCTCGGACTCCGGTGTCCGGTTCTTCTGTGCTGATGCTTCTGGGGTGAGCTGCCGCGCAACTCCAGTCCCCAGTTCCTCTCTCCTCGATGTCCTCGCTTCAACTTCTCACACTAAGACTAACTAACCCCGCCCCCAGATACCAGTTGCCAAGGGGAGGGACTCCCCTTGCTGGTCTGGAGCCAGGAAAGTGTTGCATGCTTAGTAAAACCTGATTAGGGGACCCCTGCTTGCTTCCAGGCATGGCATTACCTCTTTTGAGGGAGGCAATGCCACTGTGGCAACCGGACTCCTGGGGTGCCACATTCCCCCCTAGTTAACTTCAGTACTCCCGGACTGAGGATACCTTTCAAAATTAACAAATAACAATAACAGTTCACATTACAAGATTATAAATATAACATTCTGCAACAGGTTACAGCACGATCTGTAACCAGGTGTCCATTTTCTTTAGTTAGGTGCTATCCAGTGAACATGAGGGACCCGCCCGAAAACCCTCAACGTACACCCTGGGCGAGGCTGCAGGGCATAAGTGATCCAGGTGTTGGACCACGCCTTCGGCCACGCCAAACGGGTTTTTGTTCAATGGTCTTTTTACATAAAACCAATAGTGGTCACTGTAATAAGTGCAACTATTTTCAATGGAAAGGTCTTTGGTTATTCACCGTCCATAACCTACAAGTCTTTATACCCTTCCCGGGTAACTAAATGCACACATGACCAACTTTTGCAATTCACTTTGAAAACACAACTTTTCTGCTTTACCCTTACGGGTAACTATATACAGCATCCATTTTGGTTCTCTTATACTTTAATTCTTTGCATTTTAGTTTCTCCAACGGACGGGGAGCTGACCTTTTGTACTCCTGGTCGATCTACGTAGTACATTGGTAGTCACTGCTCTACCCTGGTCCCTTGTGTCTACCCCTGGTGTGGTGGATTCAGTATGAACTAATCTACGGGTAGTCTGAGGTAACACTGGTAGGCTGGGTAATTTCCTACGAATTCTTTGGCTCACCATGGGTACGACAGGTTCACTGCTAGCAGAGGGTAGATTCTCCTGATCTGCTGATGATGAAACCTCTGTCTCTGGGGCCGAATGGTCTTCCAGCTGTTCTGGGACTCCTGCAGCTTCCGGTGAGGCCGCTTGGAGAAAGGTAAGGACCGGTACTACAATTGCATTGTTCACCTGCGTCCAAGACCGGGGAAATTCTCTGAGTACTGTTTGGACCACTTCCTCCACTCCTTCTGTGGGCTGAGAGTTGTCTTGATCTTCTTCTGTGTGTTTCAACTGTTCAGGACATATCTTCAAGTGATCTCTTGAGACTGCCGCTGAAGTTTCCCCTCCATCTTTGCTGATGAGGCACACTTTGGTGTTGTCGTAATTTGAGGGTAGGACGGTGTATGGCTCAACCTCCCTCTGGTCATCTAATTTATGGTGTCGTTTCTTTCTCTTAAGTACCTGCTCTCCAGGTGACAAGGGAACGGCAGGTGCGTGCTGATTGTAAGTCTTCTCTTGCTTCTGTCTTGCCTGGGACAAACTTCTTTCAACACACTCTTGCACTTTGCGGTATTGTTGCTGCCGCTCGGTATCCCAATCCGCATCTGGTGAAGTCATCTCTGGTGTTAGGACTCCCATGTCCAAGTCAATGGGTAGCTTACCAGGTCTTGCTCTCATCAGGTAAGCGGGTGTACAGTTGGTGGAGTTCACCGGGGTGTGGTTATACAGGTCCACCAAAGCTGGTAACTTCTCTGGCCACAGGCTACGTTCTTCAAGGGGCAACGTCTTCAACAGGTCTATCACCACCTGGTTCATCTTTTCACACAACCCGTTGGTCTGGGGATGATACGGCGTCGTCCTGATTTTCTTGCAGCCGTACAAGTTACAGAATTCCTGGAACACCTCTGCTTCAAAGGCTGGACCTTGGTCGGTAAGCACCCGTTCAGGGTAACCGTGCGGGCAACAAAAGTGCTGTTGGAACGCTTTGGCTGCCGTCTGAGCCATCTGGTCTTTTACTGGCACTACTACCAGGAACCGGGAGTAGTGGTCTACTATGGTTAGAGCGTAGACATACCCTGACCTGCTTGGGGCTAGCTTCACGTGGTCCAAGGCTACCAGTTCTAGGGGCTGTTTGGTGATGATGGGCTGCAGGGGAGCCCTCTGGCTGTCACGGTCTTTTCGTCTCAGGTTGCATGGACCACATTCTTGACACCATCTCTCGATTGCTTTCCTCATGCCAGCCCAGTAGAATCGCTCACGTAGCAGGACTTCCAACTTCTTCCACCCGAAGTGTCCTGCTCCATCGTGGTACGCTTCTAAGACCATTGACGCATCCCGCCTCAGGACTACCACCTGCCAGACCACTTCATGTGTCTGGGAGTTGATGCTTCTTTGACCCAGCTTTCCTTCGCAGATGAACAGTTTGCCCTTCTCCTTCCACAACTGTTGGGTCTCCTGTGGAGCATCTGGATCAGGGTGCGAGTCAGCTTGCGTCAGCAACTCCTTGACTAGGCGGACAGCCGGGTCGCTATCCTGCATTTCTGCCCATCCAAGGTGGGGCAATGGGTTGAACGTGGCCTCTCTGTTGGCGGAGCGCTTGTCCCTCACACAGTGGGAGCACTGGGTCACCCCATGACGATAGAAAGCGGGTATCTCTATCTCCTCCAGCTCTTCCGGGTCTTCTCCCCCATCTGGCAAGTTGGGCATCCTGGACAGCGCATCAGCATTTGCATTTTTATGCCCCGCCCGATACTTGATGGTGAACTCGTAGTTAGACAGTCGGGCCATCCATCGTTGCTCTAGGGCACCAAGCTTCGCAGTCTCCAGGTGCGTCAGAGGGTTATTATCTGTGAAGACTGTAAATTTGGAAGAGGTTAAATAGTGCTTGAAGCGCTCCGTTACAGCCCAGACTATGGCGAGAAACTCCAACTTGAAGGAACTGTAGTTGTCGGGGTTCCTTTCCGTAGGATGGAGCTTCCTCACTCTCTCTCTGCCTTGCTGTACCTGGGACAGCACCACTCCCAATCCCACGTTGCTGGCATCTGTATGGAGTATAAAGGGTTGGCCATAGTCGGGGTAGGCCAGGACTTCGTCTCCGGTCAGAGCCATCTTCAGTCGGGTGAAGGATTCATCTTCTGGTTTACCCCATTTGAACGGAGGTTTCGGATTCTTGGCCTTCTTGGACTGGCCTACCAGGAGGTCCTGCATGGGTGCTGCTATCTTGGTGAAACCCTTGATAAATATTCTGTAGTAGCCTACCAGCTCGAGGAACTGCCGCACTTCCTTGATAGTGGAGGGTCTTGGCCAGTCCTTGATCACGGTGACTTTTTCAGGGTCTGGCGCTACACCTTCGGCGCTTACCACATGACCTAGGTACTGCACCTTGGGCTTCAACAGGTGGCAATTGGACGGCTTTACCTTCAGGCCAAAACCGGATAGGGCTTCGAACACCTCGGCCAGGTGCTCCAGGTGGTCTTAATATGTCTTTGAGTAGACAATTACGTCGTCCAGGTACAGCAGGACAGTTTCCAAGTTGGCATGCAGTTGAACTCGCTGAAGCCCATTGGTGTTGTAAACGCGGTCTTTTCTTTGTCCGCCTCTGCCACAGGAACCTGCCAGTACCAACTGGTGAGATCCAAAGTGGAGAAATAATTAGCAGATCTTAATGCAGCTAGTGACTCCTCAATTCTGGGTAATGGGTAAGCATCCTTATGTGTAACGCGGTTAATCTGCCTGTAGTCAACACACATCCTCATTGTACCATCCTTCTTTCTAACGAGAACTAATGGAGCTGCCCAGGGGCTACAACTATCCCTTATCACCCCAGCCTCCTTCATCTCCCATAGCATTCCTTTGGCACATTGATAGTGAGCTGGGGGTACAGGCCGGTACCTCTCTTTAATGGGCGGATGATCTCCCATGGGGATATGATGTTGGACCCCTTTTACCTGCCCAAAGTCTAATGGGTGTTTACTGAAGACCCGCTCATACTCTTGGACCACCCGGTATACTCCATGCTTTTGGTGCAAGGGGGTGGAGTCAGTGCCCACTTGTAGCTTCTGACACCAATCCTCCATTTGCCCCTTGGAGCCATTATCCACCGCCGGTTTGGATGGAGGCAAGGGTTCCACTGTCTTTATTGAGTTGTTACTGACAGTAAATAACTTAGCAAGGGTAGCATACCGGGGTAAATGGACCTCTTTCTCCCCACAATTCAGGATGCGGATCGGCACTCTCCCCTTGCGTACATCGACTACCCACCTGGCTGTCAAGATGGTGGGCCTACTGTCAGAGTGTACAGGTTCTACCAGGGCCTGATAATCTTGACCCCTGAGACCAATTGCCGCCCGACATCATATTAACATTTCGCTCCTAGGGGGCATTGCAATGGGGAATGGATCACTCATCCTGACACTGCTAATTTCTCCACCAGACAGTTCTACCTGTTGTCTTTTCATCAGGGCTCTGATCTCCTTCTGCAGAACTCGCTGCTGACTGGAACTGTCAGTCTCTGCAACCTGTTGTAACAAAACAATAATTTCTCCAAGACAATTTTCTATCACATTCGTGCCTAAGGTTATCATGGGATGACTTTCTCGGCGATCAATATCAACAATAATCATTCCTTGTGATAGCAATTCTACTTTGCCAACTTTTATGGTCACCTCTTTATACCCCACCTGAGGCAAGGGCTGACCATTGCTGGCATAGATGTTAAGATGTTCATCTGGACTGTGGGTAATGTCTGAGTCAGTCCAGTATTGTTTATAAAGCATATATGGCATCATGGTCACCTGGGACCCAGTGTCCAGCAATGCGCTCATTGGGATGCCATCAAGCACGACAGGCAGGACCGGTCGTCCTCCCACGTACTTGTCTCGCCAGCTTTGTGGGCCTGGTTGCCTTACTCCTGGGGGTTGGCCCTCTGCCCCAGGGGTTGCTCTTTTTAAAAAGCAGAATCTTGCAAAGTGCCCCGCCTTTTGACAGCGGCGCCAGATGGGTTGTCCGTCCTGGTCGTAGCGATCGCTGTTCCTCCCTCTGATCGGTGGAATTCTTTTCTGTCGTCACCACGGGACGTCATCTGCACTCGAAGCCAGCTGGATCTTTTCCTTGGGGGACACTTGAATGGCCTGCACGGTTTTGGTTAATGCAGCCACACTTTTGGTCAGCTCCTGGACCTGGAGGCACAGGTCGGCAGACGGGTCATTATCCAGAGTCTGCGCGTCAGCCTCCACAGGTTCTGGGGAAAAGGATGCCACCTCCTGGTGGTATGTGATAGCTGGGCGCCGGTGGGATGCAGCGCCGCCTGGTGTTGATTCTCGCAGAACCCGGATGGCTCTGTCTTTAAATTGTGCAAAGTCCAGATCAGGATTTTGCAGAGCCATAATGCGCAGCTGTGTCCTGTGAGCGCTGGACAGTAGCCCCTCAATAAACTGCTCAGTCAGCAATCTGTCCTCATCATGCACACTGTCAGGGTCTACCTGTTTGATGGGTCGCAGCGCCTCCTGCGGGTTTAGAGCATAGTCCCGTACACTGTCCTGCACCCTTTGTTTGCACCCGTAAAACTTCATTTTAATTTCTGCTGCGGTGCGGGTGTCAAAGGTATCCTTCAATCGGGCCAGTATTTCTTTTACAGTGCCTTTGTCTCTGCCTGGGCAGGACTTCACTCCTCTCTGGGCTGCACCGATTAGCTGGCCTATGAGGATGCTGACTTTTTGCTCCTCAGACAGGGGGTATACTTTAAACAAACTGCACAGTCTCTCCTCAAAGTCATTCAGGGTGTGCGACTCCCCTGAGTACTGGGGCAACCACGCCGCCCCCGGTATATATGGCATTGATAACGAGATTCCTGGACCACGGTGTGAATTATCCTGGACCACGGTGTGAATTACCTCTATGACGGACTCCTTGCCAGAGACGAACTACACCTCAACAAACCCGGGAAACACACATTCACCAGGAGACTCGCAACACTCATCAGGAGGGCGTTAAACTAGAAGAAGAGGGGATGGGAAGAAAAACGCCGGACACGAACATGCAACCAGAGAACATACTAATGAAAGATATGAAGTGCGACAAAGAAGGTCCAAGACAAGATACTTGGAAGGGAGGTAAGAAAATTTCTAATACAATCCACAGGGAGAAGATTGGAACAAAACAAAATCGTGTAAACTGCGTGCTAGCAAATGCCAGAAGCCTGACAAACAAGATGGATGAACTGGAAGCAGAAATATCTACAGGTAGCTATGATATAGTGCGAATAACCGAGACATGGTTAGATGAAAGCTATGACTGGGCAGTTAACTTACAGGGTTACAGTCTGTTTAGAAGGGATCGAAGAAATCGGAAAGGAGGTGGAGTCTGTCTATATGTAAAGACATGTCTAAAGCCTACAATACGGGAGGATGTATGGGAGGGAAATGAGGAGGTCGAGTCCTTATGGGTGGAGATACATGGGGCAAAAAACAATAATAAAATTATCATAGGAGTCTGTTATAAACCACCAAATATAGCAGAAGCCACGGAAAGTCTATTAATGAGACAAATAGACGAAGTAGCAAAAAATAACGAGGTGATTATTATGGGGGACTTCAACTACCCCGATATAGACTGGGAAACCGAAAGCTGTAGATCTCAGAAAGGAAACAGGTTTCTATCAATTATCAAAGACAATTATTTGTCACAACTTGTGCAGGAACCAACTAGAGGGACGGCCGTTTTAGACTTAATATTAACTAACAGGCCAGACAGAATAACTGAGGTGCAGGTCGGGGGGCACCTGGGAAATAGTGACCACAACATTATACAATTCCACATGTGCTTCAGTAGGGTGCCCAGCAAGGGAGTCACAAAAACACTGAACTTCAGGAGGGCAAAGATTGATCAGCTAAGGAGCACGGATAGAAAATGGGAAATTTTCAAAACAGTCCTACATAGTCACTGTAGAAGGTACATACCTTATGGGAATAAAAGGGCTAGGAATAGGAGGAAGCCAATGTGGCTAAATAAGGAAGTCAAGAGGGCAATGGAAAACAAAAAAAAGGCTTTCGGTAAACTTAAACAAGAAGGCAGCGAGGAAGCGCTAATATCTTATAGGGAAAAAAACAAAATCTGTAAGAAACAAATAAGAATAGCAAAAGAGGAGACAGAGAGACTAATTGCCAAGGAAAGTAAAACGAATCCCAAACTGTTCTTTAACTATATAAACAGTAAAAGGATTAAAACTGATGGAGTTGGCCCATTGAAAAATAACCTGGGTAAAATCATAGAGGGCGATGAGGGTAAAGCAAACCTACTCAATAGCTTCTTCTCCACTGTTTTCACAAAAGAAAACAATTTATCGGAGGAAATGCAGAGTGATAAAGTAAACCCTCCGCTAAATATCACCCACCTAACCCAGGAGTAAGTTCAGAAACGCCTAAATAATATCAAAATAGACAAGTCACCAGGCCCAGATGACATACACCCCCGGGTACTAAAAGAATTAAGTAATGTGATAGACAGACCGCTGTATCTTATATTCAAGCACTCTTTATGGACAGGGACTGTCCCACTAGACTGGCGCCAAGCAAATGTGGTACCAATATTCAAAAAGGGGTCTAAAAGTGACCCTGGGAACTATAGACCAGTCAGCTTAACGTCTGTTGTGGGTAAATTGTTTGAAGGATTTCTTAGAGATGCTATTGTAGAATATCTTAATGATAATAACTGTCTAACTCCATATCAACATGGATTCATGAGGGATCGCTCCTGCCAAACAAACCTGATTGCCTTCTACGAGGAGGTGAGCTCACAGCTGGACCGGGGAGAGTCAGTGGATGTTGTAGACCTTGACTTCTCCAAAGCGTTTGATACCGTGCCACACAAAAGGTTGGTATATAAAATGAGAATGCTTGGTCTGGGGGATAATGTGTGCAAGTGGGTAAATAGCTTGCTGAGTGATATAAAGCAGAGGGTGGTTATCAATGGAGTAAGCTCAGGGTGTGTCAGGGTTACTAGCGGGGTGCCTCAAGGGTCTGTCTTGGGCCCTATATTATTTAATATATTTATTAATGATCCAGTGGAAGGGTTGCATAGTAAAATAGCAATATTTGCAGATGATACTAAACTTTGTAAAGTAGTTAATACAGATGAGGATAGGGCACATCTACAGGAGGATTTAGATAAATTGGGGAGTTGGGCCAAAAAATGGCAAATGGGGTGCAATGCCGATAAATGTAAGGTCATGCACATGGGAAAGAAAAACAGCAGTCACCCATACATATTAAATGGGAAACCGTTGGGGAAATCTGACATGGAGAAGGACCTGGGCGTCTTGGTTAATAGCAAAGTAAATTGGAGTGCCCAGTGTCAGGCAGCTGCTGCGAAGGCAAATAGAGTCATGGCATGCATCAGAAGAGGAATAGGGGCATATGATGAGAACATTGTTCTTCCTCTGTATAAAGCGCTGGTAAGGCCGCACTTAGAATATTGTGCACAGTTCTGGGCTCCGGTGCTCAGGAAAGACATATTGGAGCTAGAGAGGGTACAAAGGAGGGCGACTAAGGTAATAAAGGGAATGGAGGGACTAGAATACCCAGAGAGGTTGTCAAAATTAGGCCTATTTACATTGGAAAAGAGAAGGCTTAGGGGAGACCTCATAAACATGTATAAATACATCAGGGGGCAGTACAGAGATCTCTCCCATGACCTGTTTATACCAAGGATGGTGACAAAGACGAGGGGGCACACTATGCGTCTGGAGGAAAGGAGATTCCTGCACCAGCATAGAAGGGGATTCTTTAAGGTCAGAGCCGTGAGACTCTGGAACTCTCTGGGAGAGGAAGTGGTGATGTCCAACTCACTTAAAGAGTTCAAGAGAGGCCTGGACGCCTTTCTTGAGAACAATAAAATTACATCTTATGCTTAGTTAATTAATCCAGGGATTTAATCTGCCAGATTGGTGTCGGGAAGTGAATTTTTCCTCAATGATGTAAATTGGCCTATGCCGCATGGTTTTTTGTTGCCTTCCCCTGGATCAACGCTGCGGAATAGCTGCAGTGCACAAGAAATAGGCTGAACTGGATGGACGCTTGTCTTTTTTCGGCCTTATAAACTATGTAACTATGTAACTATGTAATTACAGTGGCAGCGGCCGCGCCTGAACCCTCTTCCATGTTGGGCATCTTCCTCCCCCCTAGTGAACCTCATTAAGGTCCTGGGCATCTGCTGACGTGCCAGTATGCTGCTCTGCAGGCGGAGGGATCTCTTACCCGGCGGTTCCGGATCGGGGCTTCTTTCTTCCCCTCGGCGGGCGGCAAACCACGTGATCACACCGTTCAATAAAGTCTATGGCACACAGGACCCGGTTATACCTGGGCTTCGTGAATCCTGTTCGTGACGCCAAGTTGACACGCCCCCTGGGCCGTGGAGTACCCGGTGCCGGGCCGGTGGATGCTGGGGAATGTCACAGTGGCGGTGACCCGGTCCGTGACCCAGAGCGGTCAATAAAAGGAGTTATGGATTGGGGATTTATAGTGTTTTTATAGAGTTCGTGACGCCACCTGTGGAGTGTGGCTAAAGGGAGCCGCCGCTGCGGAGCAGTCCTCTGAAGCTGATGTTACTGCAGCAGGGATGGTGTGGCTCTCCATGGGAAGAGCTAGCTCCAGGGCAGTGTGGATATTGCAGGTTGTGCTGGGCATTGTAGTGCAGGGGTTGATGGCGCAGCAAGAAACACAGAGAATTGCAGTCCCAGGGTCTTTACTGGTGCTGATTAAACAAGCCGGGACTAGAGTATTGGCTAGAAGTGGAAGTCCAGGCAGCCTGGAAGCAAGTAAAGAATCCTCCTTGTCAGGTGAAGTTGGAGGCCTTCCCTTTCCACTAAACTCTTTGGCCCTGCTACTTGTAGCTGTGCGGGTGGCCCTCGTCCCTGAGTGCGGCGTTTCTGTGCTCACCTGTATGGCAGGCAGCTCGGGCCTTGCTGGCGCGTCGCTTTCTCGTGGCGGTGCTGGACCCTGCGGTGCTGCTGAGCCTCCGGGCGTCTGATGGGGCCAGGAGACCTGCAATCTCCTGCCCTCCAGTCTCTACTGCTGGGCCTTCGGTGCCCCACAGCCTCGGACTCCGGTGTCCGGTTCTTCTGTGCTGATGCTTCTGCGGTGAGCTGCCGTGCAGCTCCAGTTCCCAGTTCCTCTCTCCTCGACGTCCTCGCTTCAACTTCTCACACTAAGACTAACTAACCCCGCCCCCAGATACCAGTTGCCAAGGGGATGAACTCCCCTTACTGGTCTGGAGCCAGGAAAGTGTTGCATGCTTAGTAAAACCTGATTAGGGGACCCCTGCTTGCTTCCAGGCATGGCTTTACCTCTTTTGAGGGAGGCAATGTCACTGTGGCAACCAGACCCCTGGGGTGCCACACGCATTTAACTGCAACTGTCTACCTCATAAAATGTACATGTCACAAACTACTTGGTGGAGGGGTTTTTTTGCCACCACTTGTCAAAAAATTATTACTTCTTCCATATTCATCACATGTATATCAACACTAGCACGGTAGACATCTGACCCTGGAAAAGGATAATTTTTGGGCCATTTTTAAATTGTAAATGCCTTAAAAAAGTCTGTCAGTACATTGTGTTATTAACCAGGCCATTGGCTATCATTGATTACCATCCCTTTACCCTTGTCATATATGTTACAGTCACTTGGACATTACTAAAACTGTATTTGAGTTACAGAAGATCAAAGGAGACCTCAGAGTGTAATGCATGTCTTTTAGGGCAATTTTAGGCTTTGCGGTGTTTTTGATTTGATTCAAATTTTATCATTTCTTTTAATTTGACAAAGCTGGCACATTTAAATTTTGAAGGATTTTCTCATTTACAATATTCTTACTTAAACTATGGGTAGATTGAAATAATCTGAATGTAGTGTTTACCCCAGTCTGGTACTAAAACCTATAGGAAACTTGCTACAATGTCCACTTTAATTACTAGAAAGTGTTATTCTTACACTGTATAATTGCATTATTTGGGCACCATATAGTGCATCGTAAGCAGATGGAGGGAGATCAATAGAACTTACTGCTTAGGGCAACAATCAATTTGAGGCAAAAACAAAAAATTGAGAATTTGGACAAACTATGCATGCTTCCAAAGTTTTTTTCACCTGAATGGTGCTGTTACAGCAAAGCTCTGCTGATTCCTACTTGACCGCTGCCGAAGCCTGTTCTGCCATAGTTCAGTAGCATTTACCAAAACAGCTTCATATAAAATGAGACTGATGACTGCTCCCCTGCATAATACTACACATCTTATTAAAATGATTATGACAACCCTGCAGGATACTATTAACCAAGCCAATTTTCCCTCCCCTTCTTCTGAAAGCCAAAGCATCTTAATTTTTCCTTCGACATAGCCATGTAAAGGCTGAATTTTTTTGCGGGATTCATTTTATCTTATCATGTATTGAAAAACAGGAAAACAATTCCAATTGAGATAAATTGTTGAAAAAAAAGTTTTGGAGGGGTTTGTCTTTACAGCATTCATTCTGTGTAAAAAAAAGGACCTGAAAAGATGATTTTCTAGGTAAGTACAATTACAGCATTACCAAATTTGCAAAAGATTTTTTTTATCTAAGTGGTGAGAAAAATTCAGAAGTTTGTAGAAAAAAATAGTTTTTGGGTTGCCATTTTCCGAGACCGATTAAGTTTTTACTTTTCCATCCATGGAGCTGTTTGACAGATTGTTTTTTGCTTAGCAAGCTGTTGGTTTTTTATTCTCATTTGGCATACAAACAAGTTCTTTATCTTGAAAAATAATGAATACATGTCTACTTAAGTCATTTAAAAAAAAATTTCAATCACAAAGGACCACTAAAACATTTTAAATTGTGTTTCCATTTTGTAGAAATTATTCTTATATATTGGACATTATTTTACAGGGCAAAAAAAATCAAACAAAATAAAAAAAAAAACACCAGTCCATATAACTGTTTATAACTGGTGATGAGCGAGCACTAAAATGTTCGGATGCTCGTTACTCGAATTGAGCAGTTCCTAATGCTCAGATGCTCGTTTCGAGTAACGTGTATACTGGGAGTCAATGGGAAATCCGAGTATTTTTTTCACCAGACCATACAAGTGGGTCTGGGGGGCAGTGAAAATGTTGAAATGATGAATGGATAAAGTGCTGAATGAAAGGAGAAAAGCATAGGGAAGACCACTGGAAGCATCTCTGATTCACAGATCGCTGCTGAGAACACTGGTGTCACACTTTTACTCCACTTTAAAGACTGACAATAAAACATTCAAAATTGATGAGAAATTGGAGTTTGCAGGAAAAAAATGTTAAGAAACATTCTTTCCTGTACAATGACTTGTATATAAGAACTGCCAACAATTAGATGGAGTAGGGACTCAGATACACCCTGTATTAGATATAACGATGACTCTCTTAGACATGATGATGACTCTCCATCTCCTCCTCCTCCCCCACTTCCTCCTCAGCCCATCTACGCAGGAGAGACAGGATGAAGCTTGTGTGGGTATTATCCTCTGTTGTGCTAGCCCCCAGCTCCTGTTCCTCGGCTTTCTCCTCATTGTTATTGAATCTGCGCTGAGCACATGAAATGAGGCTGGACTGAGTAGTATCTTCCTGTCTCATGTCTTCCTCCATCTCCACCTGGTCCGCATGCAAAGCTTCATCTTTAATTGTAAGTAGTGACTGTTTAAATAGGCACAGAAACGGGATCATCACACTGATTATGGCATCATCGCTGCTCACCATCTTTGTGAAGTCCTCAAAGTCTTGGAGAAATGCACAAATGTCAAACATCTATACCCACTCTTCAGTTGCTATGTGCGGAGGCTGACCAGCATACCAATGGGCGTGTTACAGCTGGTATTCAACAACTGGCCTCTGTTACTCACAAAATCTTGCCAGCATGTGCAGTGTGGAGTTCCAGTGTGTGGTCACATTGCAAACCAGGCGGTGAGCTGGCACTTGCATGTGCTGCTGCAGCACTGCCAGAGCAGCGGCAGCTGTAGCTAACTTGAAGAAATGGGACGCTCACACGGCGCACCTTGACAAGTATCTCTAGCAAATCTGGGTAGGTTTTCAGAAACTGCTGAATTACTAAGTTGAGCATGTGGGCCAAGCTTGGTACGTGTGTGAGCTTGCCAAGCTTCACAGCTGCCACCAGATAACGGCTATTATCACACATGACTACATTGTAGGTTCAGTGGCGAGAGCCACAGATCTATCTGGTCTGTTATTCCTTTCAACAACTGTGCGTTGGTGTCCATTTTGTCTCTTAGACAAACTAGCTTCAGCAGAGCCTGTTGCCGCTTCACTGAGGCAGTGCTGCAGAGCTTCCAGCTGATGCGGACGTCGTGCTCTGTGATGACAAATCAGAGATGGAGGATGAGGAGGAGCAGGAGGGGGTGCAGACACTGGTGTAGGAGGTGGAGGAAATCCTGATAGAAGTAGGGCCAGCAATCTTCGGCATCGGTAGAACATGTGCCGTGCCAGGGTTGGACTCAGCTCTGGCCTCCACAAGGTTCACTCGGTGTGCCGCCAGGGAAATGTAGCATCCTTGGCTACAAGTGCTTGTCCACCTGTCGGTTGTTAAGTAGACCATCCCAGTAACTGCATTGGTAAGGGCACAGGTGATGTTCCTAGGCACGTGCTGATACAAGGTGGGGATGCCACAACCAGAGAAATAGTGGTGACTGACGTCCGAGGTCCTAAGGACGGCTGCCGCCATGAGTTGATGGAAGTCCTCCATGTCCTCAAGCCTAAACAGCAACATTTCCACGGTAGGCAGCCTGGAAATGTACCCGTTTAGTTTGGGCCTGTGGGTGGATGGCTGGGAACTTTCTTTTTTGTTCCAAGGCTTGTGGTAGGGATAGCTGAACGCTGTGCTGAGACAAGGATTTGTGCCCTTGTCATGGACGGAGGATTGGCAAGCACCTAGCACAGGGGAAGAGGCAGTGGTGTCACCCACTGGCACCAATTGTGGACCCAGGCATTCAGCCCACCGAGTTGGGTGCTTAGATGACATGTACCTGATCATGCTGCTGGTGGTTAGGCTCTTAGTGGTCAGGCAACTGCTGATCTTGGCATAGCAAAGGTTGTAAATGACCATTTTTTTGTCTCAGAACTCTCTTTTAAAAAGTCCCAGACTAGGGAACACCTATCTCTTTGAAAGTCACAAGTGTCGGTGCTTTGCGTAACAGTTCCCATCTTCTTCCTCCAGTCTCCCCACAACCTCTTCCTGTCTGTTTCGGTGATGCCAATCACTCTCCCTCAGTACTGCTGTCCTCGCTTTGCATGCCAGCTTCCTAGGTGGGGTCAGTGACTTCGTCATCCACCACCTTGTCTTCCACTGCTGCACCCTGGTCCTCCTGACTTGGTGACTTTACAACAACATGACTTGTGAGCAACTGTGTCTTATCATCATCTACCTCCTTAACAGGGGCGGACACAGACTGTAGTGGGCCCCTGTGCAAGAATTTTTTGGGGGGCCCCCCCTGCCCTTCATAGGGGGCATGAAGGGCCCCCCCCGTGCATCTCTTATCCCCCCCCCGTGCATCTCTGATTCCCCCCACTCCTAGTTAATTAATTGTATTTAAAAAAAATAAAACTTGTTATACTTACCCCCAGGGCCGGCTCCAGGTTTTTGTGGGCCCTGGGCGACAGAGTTTCAGTGGCCCCTTTAACACATACCATGATTCATGATGCACAGATACCGCAGAGAAATATATATATATAGTACAAGGCCAAGGATTTCACTTACTACATTACATGAGTGATATCTATTGTAAATTCTACAATAGCTCAGAAACCGGCGAATCCTCACAGCGCACAGTGCAGACCGGACAGTATAGTCCTCCATACAGTATTATGGGCACCATATAATGCTCCATACAGGATACTCACCCCCTTATAATGCTCCATACAGGATACTGGTCATCATATAATGCTCCATACAGGATACTGGTCCCCATATAACGCTTCATACAGGATACTGGACCCCATATAACACTCCATACAGGATACTGGTCCCCATATAACACTGCATACAGAATACTGGCCCCCATATAACACTCCATACAGAATACTGTCCCCCATATAACGCTCCATACAGAATACTGACCCCCATATAACGCTCCATATACAATATTGGCCCCCATGTAATGCTCCATGCAGCCTGTTTCCCCCTTATAATGCCCCATGCAGGATGACACCCCCCTTTTAATGCCCTATGCAGGATGTCACCTCTACCCCCCATAAAATGCCCCATGCAGGATGTCACCCCCCCTCCCTTATAATGCCCCATGCAGGATGTCACTTTCCCCCTTCCCCTCTTATAATGCCCCATGCAGGATGTCACTTCCCCCCTTCCCTTCTTATAATGCCCCATGCAGGATGTCACACTCCCCCCTCCCCCTCTTATAATGCCCCATGCAGGATGTCACCCCCCCACCCCCATATAATGCCCCCATGCAGGATGTCACACCCCCCTCCCTTATAATGCCCCATGCAGGATGTCACCCCCCCTCCCTTATAATGCCCCATGCAGGATGTCACTTCCCCCCTTCCTCTCTTATAATGGCCCATGCAGGATGTCACACCCCCCACCCCCATATAATGCCCCCATGCAGGATGTCAATTCCCCCCTCCCCCATATAATGCCCCATGCAGGATGTCAATTCCCCCTCCCCCTCTTATAATGCCCCATGTAGGATGTAACACCCCCTCCCTTATAATGCCCCCCCATGCAGGACGTCACTTCCCCCCTTCCCCTCTTATAATGCCCCATGCAGTATGTCACCCCCCCATATAATGCCCCATGCGGTATGTCACCCCCCATATAATGCCCCATGCAGTATGTCACCCCCCCCATATAATGCCCCATGCAGGATGTCACACCCACTCTCTCCCCACCATATAATGCCCCATGGCCCCATACATAAAAAAAAAATCAAATACTCACCTCACTTCTTACCTGATGCTGATCCGGACTCCAGCGTTGCGCGTGTCTTCGCACTGTGACAGCTCAGGAGAGATCGCGCGCGGTGTAAACATATCACCGCGCCCTCTGACCTAAGACGTCACAGTCAGAGGACGCGGAAGACGCTGCGGAGGCACGGGGAGGGGTAAGTATTGTGTCGGCGCCGTCACATGACCGGAGATGTCCCTGCGATCAGCATGGGGCCGGGGAACCATGCTGAGCGCAGGGACATCTCCGGTCATGTGACGGCGGGGGGTCCTGCGGGGGGGCCCCATGAGGAGACGCACAAGAGGGGGGCCCCAACGGGGCTCCGAGTGGGCCCCGACCGGCCGGGCCCCATGCTGGAGTCAGGGCAGTCATGCCCTGATGGCGGCCCTGCTGGAGGCTGGAGGGGCCCCCTCTCCCTCGGGGGCCCCATTCAATGAACCGGCTGCACGGGCGGTAGGTCCGCCCCTGCTCCTTATACAAAATTTGCCATTCCCTACAGTTATCTTCTTGTGACCCTGGCTGCTCTAAGCTTTGTGCATCACTAAACAGCATGTCCTCCTGTCCCTCTTGGAACATGAAGGGCAAGAGGCCACAATCAAGGTATGATGATGTAAAGAGCTCCTTGGACTGTCCTAGTGTGGGTGTACTGGTCTCCTGGGACTCGACATGGTGGGAAGAAGGAGAGCCAGGGTGAGGATTAAGTGATCCAGACTCTTGGCTGGTGTGACTAGACTGTGTGAAAGACTGGGTGGTGCTAGCAAGAATACTGGAAGCATTATCTGCTATCCAACTGGCCACCTGTTTGCACTGGTCTATCTACATAAGTGGTGTCCAGTGCCTCCCTGCAAAGTGGGACAAGAAGCTATGTGTCGTGGATGGGCATGTTTCTTGTCGCACCTGCCCCATGTCATTGGCGTCTGCGTGCACCATCATCAGCAGTTCCACTTCCCCATCCCTTACCACACGCCTTACGCATTTTCTAATTGCTAGGTCTCTAGAAACCAAGTTTTCTTGATTGATTGAAAACAAATCTTTTTAATACAAAAAAAAGTGGTCACCTGCAGCAGGAAAAGCATTTTTTTTAGTTTAAAACCACCATAATTTAACACAAAGCAGGTTAAACTGTATGAATGACAATATAGTCAATTTTTTTCACAAAAGATAAATGAAAAATTTGGTTGGTCACCTGCAGCAGGCAAAGAGTTTTTTTTTGTTTAAAATCACAGTAATTTAACACAAATTTAACAGTTAAACAGTAATTTTTTTCACACATAAAAAATATTGATCGCCTACAGCAGGCAAAGCAGTTTGTTTTTAGCTTATAACCACCGCAATTTAACACAAAGGAGGTTAAACTGTATAGATGACAATACAGACAATATTTTCACCCAAAAAAATGTAGTCACCTGCAGCAGCTATATATTTACAAACGGACTGCAAAGCCCTAAGCCCTGCCTAGAGGCTGTATTCAGCCACTCTTCCTGCTCCAGCAGCTGTCCCAAGGCTAAATGCAGGATGTATCACATAGAAATCGCAAAGCACGAGGTTAGGCCTTAAAACGACTTTTGGTATGGCTGTTCAGCAACAATATCACCACTAGAGGGCTCTGATTCCTGAAACTGTGCACACAGGCCTGGACAACTACTCTCTCCCTCCAATCCGGTACTTTTATAACCTCTGATGAGGTAATGCGGCCAGCCAATCACAGTAATGCCACTACCAAGATGGCTACGGCATTACAGTGACTGGCAGGCAATCCCCGCATGTTTATTGGCTGTGTAACAGGCGCCAAACATGCAGGGTGGGGATTCAAGCTTTACATCCGAGCACCAGACAATGCTCATCGAGTGCTGAGCACCCAGATACTGGAGTAATATCCAAGTATCACCCGGCACATTCGCGCATCACTATTTATAACCCCTATAAACAACTATTAGGACTAGCATTTTTTGTTGTTTTTTGTCTTACTTTTTTAAGCATTGCTTTGTTTAATTTTTCTTGCTTTTTAATTTATTTATTTTTCATTTATTTTACACACTGGTTTTAAAACACTTCTGGAGGGTGTTTGTACATATTAATACATTATTTTTATTGCTGAGTTCTCCTGTGACTGGGACTGGTATATTACAGTGGTAATTCCTGGCTACCATGTCTGCCTCCTCTTTGGGGAGTCTGGCTGTGTCTGACAGCCAGATCCTTGCCTCTTCAGCTGCACAATCTCCTGGAAGCTGCTTTCTGGACATTTACATTGTATACAGTAAAGTGTGGACTATTTAAAGTCTATGGGCAGTTCAGCAGCAGTAAAAGAAAACCTCTGGATTTAACAAGACAAACTTCATTCTGAGGAAAACTTCCCTGCAGCTGTACAGTTATAACGGTGCCTGAACAACGCCTCCGGGCAGGACTCAAATACGGTACAGCAGACGTGGAGGCAGAAACAAAACATCAGCTTTATGAAAAATAGAGGATTATATGCAGGAAAATGAGACTAACAGTTATTGTAATGATAACAACAATAATACATACAAAGAGAGATAGATGGAGCGTGTCACACAAGCTGCACTCCAGCTATGGCAATGCAAAGTTTAATACAAACAGTATAAACAATTTCTTCAAACTACTCTCTGCTAAATTCCTACCTGGCTTATGATAATCGGGCCGCACTTCTACAGCACCCTAACTAGAGAAACCTGCTCTACACCCTAACATAGTTGAACAGCGGTGTCACACTCACAGTTCTGTAGAGCTCAGGAAACAGTCTGTTTGCTTCTGCTTGGTCCTGATGTAGTTGAGCCGAGTTTGTTGTGTTGAGTGCCTTCTTCAGGTTAGGGATCTGTCTTCTTCCGGATCCAGGCAAGTCTCGTTCCCACTTTCAATGTTGAGGAATACTGGTACCACATAGTTGTTTCCCCTCTCAGGTTACAGTTGCTCGGGGAGGACTACCCTGACTGTGCAATGTGCCTCTTCCCCTCTGACATGTTCCTGAAGATCAATCCTGCGGTAATGAGGAACTATTTTCTCCCTTGTTAGGACATACTTATTGTCCTGCTTGTCTCTCATAGGCACCAGTCTCTCACAGGGCAGCACAAGTCTCTAACAGACACTTCCTGAACTCTCACTCCTTGCTTCTTGTTCAAACCAACACAAAGCAAGCTGCAGGGGAGAAAGGACTAGTCTAAGTGCACACACATCATAGGCGAGCATTGTCTCGTAAAGCCACAGTGTAATTCAGTTGTGAGCAGAGGCTGACCCCCTACACAGTATGTACAATGGTGTCTCAGAAGCTAGACCTGCGGTAACATCTCATAAACAAGAAAGGGGCTTATTTGCATATCACTTAGGGTATCCAAATAAATCACGTTCTTCTGGTAATATTATTATTAATATTAATATTATTTATTGTTATAGCGCCATTTATTCCATGGCATACTCATCAATTGGTAAATTCCAATTGTCACTAGGTATTTTCCATTAAATTAAATTTTGATTGACACATTTAGATCTGGGACAAAAATGACAGGTTTAAACCTTTTAACCCTCAGTAGAACGTTAGCTAAAAACTCATGCTTAATTGTCACAAAGAACAATATGCAATTTTATCAATCTTTAAAAAATTAACAAAATGTTAAATCCTGTCCTATAGTGAATAATATAGACTATTATAAAGGGTAGGTTTTTAAGAAGTCAGTACTAGACTCTAAATTGCCGATTTCCCAACGAAAACAAATGTAGTGATAAAATAATTGATAAAATTTCACAAAACGCATTACCGTTTTTAGGCTTTGGTATAGTTGCCACCTTCTGTAATACATGTCAAGGCTCAATCTGATTTTCCAACTCAGTGAAGATATTCACTGGTTGCTGTTCATCAATTTTGCGAATTGCTTTTGAATTTCTTATTCAGAGATTTGAAAATTTCAAAGTGAAAAACAACCGATTCAGAAAGAAAAGAACAAACACAATAATTTACCGTTCGAGACCTCTCTACAGACCCAGGAGATCCAGAAATATACGGGTGCTTCTCATAAAATTTGAATATCATCAAAAAGTTAATTTATTTCAGTTCTTCAGTACAAAAAGTGAAACTCATATATTATATAGAGTGATTACAAACAGAGTGGTTTATTTCAGTTTATGTTGATGATTATGGCTTACAGCCAATGAAAACACAAAAGTCATTATCTCAGTAAATTAGAATAAGAAACAAAAAACACCTGCAAAGGCTTCCAAAGCATTTAAAAAGGTCCCTTAGTCTGTTTCAGTAGGTTCCACAATCATGGAGAAGACTGCTGACTTGACAGATGTCCAGAAGGCAGTCATTGACACACTCCACAAGGAGGTAAGCCACAAAAGGTCATTGCTAAAGAAGCTTTCTGTTCATAGAGTGCTGTATCCAAGAATATTAATGGAAAGTTGAGTGGAAGGACAAAGTGTGGTAGAAAAAGGTGCACAAGCAACCGGGATAACCGCAGCCTTGAAAGGATTGTTAAGAAAAGGCCATTCAAAAATTTGGGGGAGATTCACAAGGAGTGGACTGCTGCTGGAGTCATTGCTTCAAGAGCCACCACACACAGACGTGTCCAGGACATGGGCTACAAGTGTCGCATTCCTTGTGTCAAGCCACTCATGACCAATAGACAACACCAGAAGTGTCTTACCTGGGTCAAGGAGAAAAAGACCTGGACTGCTGCTCAGTGGTCCAAGATGTTGTTTTCAGATGAAAGTAAATTTTGCATTTCATTTGGAAATCAAGGTCCTAGAGTCCAGAGTAAGAGTGGAGAGGCCACAATCCAAGCTGCTTGAGGTCTAGTGTGAAATTTCCACAATCAGTGATGGTTTGGGGAGCCATGTCATCTGCTGGTGTAGGTCAACTGTGTTTTATCAAGACCAAAGCCAGCACAGCCATCTACCAGGAGATTTTAGAGCACTTCACGCTTCTCTCTGCCGGCAAGCTTTTTGGAGATGGAAATTTCATTCTCCAGCAGGACTTGGCCCCTGTCCACACTGCCAAAAGTACCAATACCTGGTTTAAAAACAACAGTATCCCTGTGCTTGATTGGCCAGCAAACTCGCCTGACCTTAACCCTATAGAGAATCTATGGGGTACTGTCAAGAGGAAGATGAGAGACACCAGGCCCAACAATGCAGACGAGCTGAAGGCTGCTATTAAAGCAACCTGGGCTTCCATAATGTGGCACCCCAGGGGTTCGGTTGCCAAAGTGGCATTGCCTCTCTCACAAGAGGTTATGCCATGCCTGGAAGTAAGCAGGGGTCCCCTAGTCAGGTATAGTCAGGTAGTCAGGTATACTAGCATGCAACACTTTCCTGGCTCCAGACCAGCAAGGGGAGCTCCTCCCCTTAGCAACTGGAATTTGGAGGTGGGATTAGTTAGAGTTAGTGAGAAGAGTTGAAGTCAGGACAGCGAAGACGAAAGACCTGGGGAGTGGCAGCTCACCCCAGAGAGGAGCGTAGAAGAAACGGACACCGGAGTCCGAGGTTGTGGAGCGCTGAAGGCCCAACAGCAGAAACCGAAGGGCAGGAGACTGCAGGTCTCCTGGCCCCATCAGACGCCCGGAAGCTCAGCAGCACATAGGGCCCAGCACCGCCACGTGGGAGCAACACTCCAGGAAGGCCCGAGCTGCCTGCCATACGGGTGAGCACAAAGACGTTTTACTCAGGGACGAGGGCCACAGCACAGCTATAAGCAGCAGGGCAAAAGAGATTAGCGCAAAGGGAAGGCCTCCAACTTCACATGGCGAGGTGGATTCCCAACTTGCTTCCAGGCCGCCCGGACCTCTACTACCAGCTAGTACCAGTGTCCTGGTCTGCCTAACCACCGCAAGTAAAGATAAGAGGAAACCGCCATTAAGTTGTGGACTGGTTATTATCTGCCCCATCCCCTGCACTACACTGCACAGCAACATCTATAACATCACCATTCCCTGCCCTGGAGCTAAGCTCTGCCTGTGGAGAGCTGAACCAACTCTGCTGCGTCATCATCAGCTCCAGAGGATCTGCACCGCAGTGGCGGCCCCATATAGCCGCATATCACAGGTGGCGTCACGAACATTAAACTATAAAAACTATAATCCCCTTTTATTGACCGCCCTGGGTCAAGTACTGGGTCACTGCCACTGTGACATCCCCTGCACTGACCGGCCCGGCACCGAGTACCCCACGGCCCAGGGGGCGCGTCAATAACACCTCAGCAGTGCCACAAGCTGATCGCCTCCATGCCACGGCGCATTGATGCAGTAATTGATGTAAAAGGAGCCCCGACCAAGTAATGAGTGCATTTACTGAACATACATTTCAGTACGCCAACATTTTGGATTGTAAAAACATTTTTCAAGCTGTTGTTATAAAGTATTCTAATTTACTGAGATAATGACTTTTGTGTTTTCATTGGCTGTAAGCCATAATCATCAACATTAACAGAAATAAACACTTGAAATAGATCACTCTGTTTGTAATGACTCCATATAATATATGAGTTTTTCTTTTTGTATTGAAGAACTGAAATAAATTTTTTGATGATAGCAACCGTATATAAACTATGAGTACAATTTTGGTCTATGTCATTTAATGCAGAGTTTCATTATCATCTCTGGACTATCAGGACCAAACAATAAATATAAAAATTAGTAGTTAAAGAAAAAATAAACTTTCATTTTTTCCCTTGCCTTCAGGAAAACATTGTACAGATACTGGCAGTGAAAGTGTCAGCACTAGAGATAAGTGAATAAATTCGAGTAGAATTGAATTGCATTCAAATTTTACAAAAATCCGCATTCGCCAAAATGTAGATTTTTTGTAATTCA
Organism: Phyllobates terribilis; assembly: GCF_046119375.1. NCBI lineage: Eukaryota > Metazoa > Chordata > Amphibia > Anura > Dendrobatidae > Phyllobates > Phyllobates terribilis. The sequence continues at coordinate 543,452,581 of NW_027362761.1, read as the reverse complement.
CTACAGCGCAGATTTAGCAACACGGAGGCCACTGACTGACATTTTTCTGAACCATGAAGAGCCATCAGAATGTTGAAAAAAAAAATTCTTACCTCTTGACCATTGTGGGCACATGTGTAGCTCCCCGAGGGTTCGGTTGCTACAGAGGTATTGCATCTCACCCAGAGGTGTGATATCTCACTTCCAGGTAAGGATGGAGTGTGGCTCAGGACCCTAACACCCACATGCACTACACCACATTTCCGGGGGACAGGGCGACAATGCTCCCAAGAGGGAGCACAACTGCCCCTGTCCCTGGCTGGAGTGGGGGGAGGGAACACCTAGAAAGGGGGAACCTGGTAGTGTGTGGGTGGGGAGAGTAGATCCCGGGTGCACTGTATAGGGGAGTATATATGGTGGGCACCATCTTAGAGTCAGGGAGAAAGAAGTGGAGAAGAGAGAGAGAAGGAGGTTGGGAGCAGAGGCTCTGAATGGGCTCTGCGCCGCAGGCAGGCCAAGTCTTAAGGCCTGAGCCTGAAGGGAGGAAACAGAAGGAGAGAAGGAAGGAAGAAGGATGGAGGAAGCTCTAAGAGAAGACTGAAGGGACCCCAGGGGTGGGGACCGGCCAGCCGCCACCGCACGCCCGCCGCTACCAGAGTAGGGGGGGTCAGGCCAAGAAAAGGGAACCGGATCCCTCATCTAGTGGAGGAGAGCATCTACCCTCAGCTAGTAACCAGAGGCCGCAGCATTGCACGTGTTACGGCCCCTCACTACACCCGTTAGGAAGGCACCATATAGGACCCAGGGAAACGGAACATACGTTTGCCCGCCAAGGCCCGAGGCAGCTGGACAGAAACGTGGTCACTTGTGGGGTACAACAGGCCAGAGAAAGGACACACAAAGGGGGTCCTGAAAAGCATTCCAAAGATACCTGGGAGTTGGCCGAGACCCTCACCTGGTGAGCACAGTACGACGTGGGCAGCTGTTACCTGCAGAAGTGGCTTGGAGTGTAAAACTGTGAGTAAAGACCCTGGACTGCATCACTGCACTCTGGGTCATTACTGTTGCTCCCGCGCACCATCACCCCCACCATCTGCACTCACTGCCCTGAGGCTATATGACTCGCCCCCTGGGCCGTGGGGCACTCGGATCCGGGCGGTAGGGAAACGATGGGAGTAGTAGTGGCAACCCGGTTCCGTGGCTCAGGGTGGTCAGACCAATGGTAGTCTGCTATGCTCTATTGATAATGTCCGACTACGCCACCCGTGGATTGCGGTTATTAGGAACCGCCGCTGCATGCAGACCGCTGGGGCTGATGAGGTGTGCAGCTAGGGTAGTGTGACTCCCCACGGGAAGAGTGCAGCCCCAGGGCAGTATAATGGATGTTGGGAGTGATGGTAGTGAGAGTCCCAGTGCAGATAGTGCTGGAGGAGCAAGGAGCACGCAGACAACAGGTTGCAGTCCAGGGTCTTTACTAGAACAGGTAAATTGACCCACAAACAGTCCCAGCTAGGAGGGGACCTGGATGTCTGAGAGCAACGGGGAAATTGGCCCTGGTCAGGGTGAGGGTGTAGGCCTACCGTGCTTTCTGCGCTCCTTCTGGCTATCTCCTCCTTATAGGGTAACAGCCCACGTTTCCGAGCTTTCCGTGTATTCTCGCCTGTATGGCCTGCGACGTGGGTTCCTTTCTGCTCCCAGCCTTGTACGGCTTTGCTGGTCCCTTCTGTTGTGGCAGGGCCTCCAGGCTTCTTAGGCCAAGGAATATACAGTCCCCTGCGGACTGGTTATCTACTGGAGAATGTGGAATCCTTCCAGCCTCAGACACCAAAGTCTGGTAAATTAAGTCCTTTCTCTGCCAAGACAGGCTCTCTTCGCCTCTTGTCTCTGGCTTGTGGCTCTCCTCCTGCCACACTTCCTCTTAGGTGCAGTGCAACTGTCTGTCCCTGCTCTGCTCTGGGACAAGTCTCAGTGCTGAGACAGGCCATCAAGTTCTCCCTAACCCTGCCCCCAGCACCAGCTTTTATAGGGGCAGCCTGCTCCCCCTACTGGCCTGAGACAGGAGGCATTGCATGCTAATGTTCCCCTGACTAGAGAACCTCCCCCTTGCTCTCAGACACAGCTTTAATTACACTTGTGGCATCCAGGCCAGGGTGACACATTCCCCCCTAGTGAAATTTAATACTCCGGGACTAAACAATATACAAAGACAATATGCATACCATAAAACATTAGTATACAAGTGACGCACAGATTGAGTTCTTAAGGTCACAGTGTGGTCTGTGACCGCGTGTCCATATCACCAACACAACTGGGAGCCTTAACCAGGTGGGGGTCTGTCCTACCCCAAGTCCTTTACAGTCTTAGTTCATTCCTGGGTTAGGCTCCGAACGCAGTCCATACAAGGTCCCGGTTATAAAAAGTCCATAACCTTTGAGTCCTTACGGTAGCTGCAAGAAACTGAAACACAGAATTATCAAACATGCATGTAACTTGGCAAACAATTCAACATTTGGCAACAAGGTCATTTACAATCTTAGTACACTCTATATTCTCCAGCGAGCGGGTATCTGCCCCTTTGTGCTCCTGGTTGACCTCCTTAACCCACTGTCTGGTGGTGGACCAACCTGGCATTCCCCACTAGCGTTAGGGGTACAGCTACCAGCTGGGTGTACAGGTAGGGCAGGCAGCTGTCTGCGGGTCCTTTGGCTTACCGCAGGCATGGCAGGCTCACTGTCAGCAGAGGGTTGACTCTCCTGGGCTGCTGGTACAGGCTCTTCTGCCTCTGGAACTGCTTGCTCCTCTTCACCTTCCGGCTCTGGTGTTGGTTGTTGCTGTGCCGGTTGCAGGAAATGCAGGACGGGTACCACTATGGCATCATTTATGCGAGTCCAGGACTGAGGGATCTCTCCAAGAACGGTGCTGATCATTTCTTCCTTGTCCTCTGCGGGTTCAAGGTCACTCTGATCCTCTTCTGCACTACGGAGTTGCTCGGGGCACCTTTTGAGGTGGTCTCTGGAGACGACACTAGTGGTTTCTCCTCCGTCCTTGGTGATTACACACACCTTTGGGTTGTCGTGGTCAGACTGCAGTACGGTGTAGGGTTCCCTTTCCCACTGGTCGTCCAACTTATGTAGCCTTCTTTTTCGCTTTAGGACTTGCTCACCAGGTTCTAGGGGACCAGCAGGGGCGTGTTGATTGAAGAGTTTTTCTTGCCTCTCTCTCACCTGGGCCAGGCTCTTCTCCACACTCTCCTGTACCTTCTTGTACTGCAGTTGCCTTTCCGTATCCCAGTCCGCATCCGGGGAGGTGTCCTCAGGTATTAGGACTCCCATGTCCAGGTCTACGGGCAGCTTACCTGGTCTAGCTCGCATCAGGTAAGCCGGGGTGCAGTTTGTAGCATTCACCGGGATATTGTTGTATAGGTCTATCAGGTCCGGCAGTTTTTCTGGCCACAGGCTGCGTTCCTCCAGGGGCAACGTCTTCAGGAGATCGATAACTATATTGTTCATCTTCTCACACATCCCGTTGGTTTGTGGATGGTAAGGCGTTGTCCGAATCTTCTTACAGCCATAGAGGTTGCAGAACTCCTGGAAGATTTCAGCCTCGAACGCTGGACCCTGGTCTGTCAGGACCTGTTCCGGATACCCGTGTGGACGGCAGAAATATTGCTGGAAGGCTCTGGCCGCTGTTTGGGCTGTCAAGTCCTTTACCAGGACCACCACTAGAAAACGGGAATAGTGGTCCACGATTGTCAGGGCATAGATGTATCCAGACCGGCTTGGAGCCAATTTGACGTGGTCCAGAGCTACCAGCTCAAGAGGCTGCGTGGTGACGATGGGCCTCAAGGGTGTCTTCTGGCTGGTGCGGTCCTTCCTCCTCAGGTGACAAGGGCCACAGTCTCTGCACCACTTTTCTACAGCTCCTCTCATGCCGACCCAAAAGAACCTTCCTCTTAGCAGGAACTCCAATTTCTTCCAACCGAAGTGTCCCGCTCTGTCATGGTAAGCCCCCAGGACCATGGCTGCATCCCGTCTTGGGACCACGACTTGCCAGGTCAGCTCGTGCGTCCGGTGTTTAACAATCCTTCTGCACAACTTGCCTTCGTAGAGGAACAGCTTGCTCTTCTCCTTCCATAGCTGCTTGGCTTCCTCTGGGGCATCTGGATATAAGCGGGCATCTTCCCGGGTCAGCAGATCTTTCACCAGGCGGACTGCAGGGTCACTATCTTGGGTCTCGGCCCAGCTGTGGTGAGGTAGGGGATTGATCATCACAGTTGTTAGATCCTCCTCCTTCACGCGGTGAGAGTATTGAGCGGCTCCATACCGGTGAAACGCGGGGAGTTCTACCTCCTCCAGCTCTTCTGGGTCTTCGTCACCTTCAGGTAAGTGAGGCATCCTCGATAGGGCGTCAGCGTTGGCATTGGTTTTACCTGCCCGGTACTTGATCACGAAGTCAAAGTTGGAGAGACGGGCCATCCACCGCTGTTCCAGGGCACCCAGTCTTGCATTGTCCAGGTGTGTCAACGGGTTGTTGACCGTGTACACGGTGAACTTTGCGGAGACCAGGTAATGCTTGAAGCGTTCCGTCACGGCCCACACCACCGCCAAGAATTCTAGCTTGAAGGAGCTGTAATTCTCCGGGTTCCTCTCGGTTTGCCTCAGCTTCCGACTGGCGTATGCGATCACCCTTTCTCTGCCCTGTTGGTTTTGGGACAGTACGGCTCCCAGTCCCACATTACTGGCGTCCGTGTGGAGAATAAAAGGCTGACCATAATCAGGGTAGGCCAGGATCTCATCCCCCGTGAGGGCCATCTTCAACTGGCGGAAGGACTCCTCTTCCGGTTTATCCCACTTGAAGGGTGGCTTTTGACTTCTGGACTTAGACTGTCCGATCAGGAGGTCCTGCATAGGAGCTGCCATCTTAGTGAACCCGGGGATGAACCTTCGGTAGTAGCCTACCAACCCGAGGAACTGTCTCACCTCTTTGATGTTCGAGGGGCTTGGCCAGCTCTTGATTGCCGTGACCTTGTCAGGGTCGGGGGCCACTCCTTCCGCGCTTACCACGTGCCCTAGGTACTGGACCTTTGGTTTCAGCAGGTGACACTTCGATGGTTTTACCTTCAGGCCATAACCTGCCAGGGCTTCGAACACCTCGGCCAGGTGCTTTAGATGGTCCTCGTAGGTTTTTGAATAGACGATCACGTCGTCCAGGTAAAGGAGGACCGTCTCGAAGTTTCGGTGCCCTAGACAGCATTCCATCAGCCGCTGGAAGGTCCCTGGTGCGTTGCAGAGCCCGAAAGGCATACAGTTGAATTCGCTCAGTCCCATCGGGGTGGTGAAGGCGGTCTTCTCCTTGTCAGCCTCTGCCACAGGAACCTGCCAGTACCCGCTAGTAAGGTCCAAAGTAGAAAAGAAGTTAGCTGATTTTAGTGCGGCTAAAGACTCCTCTATTCTAGGCAGCGGATATGCGTCTTTGTGGGTGATACGGTTGATTTGTCTATAGTCCATGCACATTCTCATGGTGCCGTCTTTCTTTTTGACCAGAACCAAGGGGGCTGCCCAGGGGCTACAGCTGTCTCTAATGACCCCAGCTTCTTTCATCTCTCTTAGCATGCCCTTTGCGTTCTGGTAATGTGCAGGGGGTACAGGTCTGTGTCTTTCTTTTATCGGTGGGTGGCTCCCTGTGGGGATGTGGTGTTCTATCCCCTTTACTCTGCCGAAGTCTAGCGGGTGCTTACTAAAGACTCTCTCGTACTCATGTACCACCCGGTAGACTCCTTGTTTTTGGTGCAGGGGAGTGGAGTCAGCACCCACATGGAGTTTCTGGCACCAGTCCTCCTTTTGTTTCTGGGAGCCATTACCCTCCGCCTGTGGAGATGGAGGCAAGGGTTCCACGGCCCTGATAGCTTTGTGTTCGACAACAAACAGTTTGGCGAGTGTAGCGTACCTGGGTAAGTGTACTTCCCTCTCCCCAATGTTGAGGATGCGGACGGGCACCCTCCCATGACGGACATCAACCACCCCCCGGGCTGTCAAAATGGTGGGCCTGCTGTCTGAGTACACGGGTTCTACCATGGCTTGGTAGTCTCTACCTCTTAACCCGATTGCAGTCCGACACCAGATCATCATTTCACTTTTGGGAGGCATGGAAATGGGGAATGGGTCACTTAGTCTTACGCTACCGATCTCACCACCAGACAGTTCTACCTGCTGCCGTCTCATCAGGGCTTTTATCTCCTTGTTGAGGACTCTCTGTTGGCTGGAACTAGCATTCACCGCCACCTGTTGTAGAATTACAATTACCTCTGAAAGACAATTTTCAATTACATTAGTACCCACAGTTATTTTAGGGTGACTTTCACGACGGTCAATGTCCACAATAATCACTCCCTGTGCCGGCAGTTCAACTTTACCAATTTTAATGGTCATCTCCTTGAACCCCATCTGCGGCACGGGTAAGCCATTACTGGCGATGATGCTCAAGTTACTGTCTGGATACCGTGTGATATCAGCATCAGTCCAATACTGCTTAAAAAGTACATAAGGGATAGTGGTTACTTGTGACCCAGTATCCAGCAAGGCGCTCATGGGGATACCGTCCAGCACCACGGGTAAAACCGGGCGCCCCCCAACGTACTTATTACGCCAATTGTAAGGGCCTGGTGATCTTATGCCTGGGGGTTGGCCCTCTGCCCCAGGTTGGACCCGTTTAAATTACAGTACCTGGAAATGTGTCCGGGCTGGTTGCATCGACGGCAAATGGGCTGTCCATCCTCTGCGTAGTGGTCTGTGGGCCTCCCTCGGAACGACGGGATCCTCCTCTGTCGACGCCACGGGACATCCTCCGGACTTGAAGCCAGCTCGATGGGTCTTGACGGGTCCAATTGCAATGCCTGGACGGTCCTGGTCAACGCCGCGACGCTCCTGGTCAGCTCCTGGACTTGGTGGTGCAGGTCTTTCGACGGGGCTTGGTTCAGGGCCTGTGCATCAGCCCCCACGGGGTCCATAGAGGAGGGCGCCGCCTCCTGGTGGTAGGTGAGAGCAGGGCGCCGGGGGTTTATAGCACCACTGGTTGCAGATTCACGGAGCACCCTTATGGCCCTGTCCTTAAATTGGGCAAAGGTCAGGTCGGGGTTCTGAAAGAACATGAGGCGCAGTTGGGCCCTGTGGGCGCTAGACAGCAGGCCTTCTATGAATTGTTCTGTTAGCAGCTTATCCGTTTCCTGCACACTGCCAGGGTCAGTTTGTTGAATAGCCCTCAAGGCTTCCTGCAGATTTAGGGCATAGTCTCTGATGCTGTCCTGTGCCCGCTGCTTACATCCATAGAACCTCATTTTAATTTCAGCGGAGGTACGTGTGTCAAAGGTACCCCGCAGCCGGGCCAGAATACCCTTCACAGTACTTTTCTCCTCAGTGTGCCATGACTTTACCTCCCTTTGGGCTGTGCCAGTTAACTGCCCTGTTAATATGCTGACCTTCTGTTCCTCTGTCAGGGGGTAAACGTGGAACAAACTGTATAGCCTTTCCTTGAAGTCAGTTAGGGCATGGGGCTCCCCTGAGTATTTGGGCAGCCAGGCCGCTCCAGGGATGTAGGGCAGGGAAAATGGCATCACCGCTGCTGCAGCTGTGTTGGTGGTAGTGGGCGCCTCTGTGTCCGACATCTTCCTCCCCCCTAGTTAAGCGTGGCCTACCTTCCGACGATCCTCTTCTGTAGGCCGCGGCACCGCTGCTGCTGCTATGGACGAGGACCTGGCGTCGCGCCCTGATGATGTCAGCGTCGCTCTCTCTCCCTTCCAGGACCTTGCGCAGCGTCGGTGCGTGGGACGGAGCTTCGGGTCTCGCGCGCTTTCGGCGTCCACGCCCCTCTTCTTCCCGCGTGGCGTCCTGAAGATGGCGTCCGACGGCGGGAAAACGACTTCGGATGGCGGGAAAACAGCTGAAGATGGCGGGAACCGACTGAAGATGGCGTCCGATGGCGGGAAACGACTCCGGACGGCGGGAAACTTCGCCACAGGTAAGTACAAAAGTCTCTTTCAGGCACGCAGTACCCGGTGGTTGCGGGCACGAAATCCTGCCGACTACGCCAAAGCTGACTCGCCCCCTGGGCCGTGGGGCACTCGGATCCGGGCGGTAGGGAAACGATGGGAGTAGTAGTGGCAACCCGGTTCCGTGGCTCAGGGTGGTCAGACCAATGGTAGTCTGCTATGCTCTATTGATAATGTCCGACTACGCCACCCGTGGATTGCGGTTATTAGGAACCGCCGCTGCATGCAGACCGCTGGGGCTGATGAGGTGTGCAGCTAGGGTAGTGTGACTCCCCACGGGAAGAGTGCAGCCCCAGGGCAGTATAATGGATGTTGGGAGTGATGGTAGTGAGAGTCCCAGTGCTGATAGTGCTGGAGGAGCAAGGAGCACGCAGACAACAGGTTGCAGTCCAGGGTCTTTACTAGAACAGGTAAATTGACCCACAAACAGTCCCAGCTAGGAGGGGACCTGGATGTCTGAGAGCAACGGGGAAATTGGCCCTGGTCAGGGTGAGGGTGTAGGCCTACCATGCTTTCTGCGCTCCTTCTGGCTATCTCCTCATTATAGGGTAACAGCCCACGTTTCCGAGCTTTCCGTGTATTCTCGCCTGTATGGCCTGCGACGTGGGTTCCTTTCTGCTCCCAGCCTTGTACGGCTTTGCTGGTCCCTTCTGTTGTGGCAGGGCCTCCAGACTTCTTAGGCCAAGGAATGTACAGTCGCCTGCGGACTGGTTATCTGCTGGAGAATGTGGAATCCTTCCAGCCTCAGACACCAAAGTCTGGTAAATTAAGTCCTTTCTCTGCCAAGACAGGCTCTCTTCGCCTCTTGTCTCTGGCTTGTGGCTCTCCTCCTGCCACACTTCCTCTTAGGTGCAGTGCAACTGTCTGTCCCTGCTCTGCTCTGGGACAAGTCTCAGTGCTGAGACAGGCCATCAAGTTCTCCCTAACCCTGCCCCCAGCACCAGCTTTTATAGGGGCAGCCTGCTCCCCCTACTGGCCTGAGACAGGAGGCATTGCATGCTAATGTTCCCCTGACTAGAGAACCTCCCCCTTGCTCTCAGACACAGCTTTAATTACACTTGTGGCATCCAGGCCAGGGTGACACATATACTCCTCCCGTGGGGAGTTATACTACCCCCTGCTGCGCACACAACATCAGCCTCAGCGGTCTGCCCCGCAGCGGCGGTTCTCAGTGACCGCAATCCACGGGTGGCATAGTCGGACATTTAACCATTAAAAACCCACATAAATAGACTGCCACTGGTTTGACCACCCTGAGCCACGGGACTGGGTCGCCGCCACGGAGACTACAACCCCCAATATCATACAGAGACTCGGTTCCGGGTATTCCCCTTCCCACACACGGCCCAGGGGGCGCGTCACATGGCAAGAACCCTCCCATGCCTAGCAAACCCAGAAGCCTCGGTCTAGTGACTGCCGTGACCAATCCGAAAATGCAACATAGACTGGACGGGTGGCAGTGAGGAGCCAAGGGGCAGGCGAGATGAACGGTGAGGTGATTATAAGTATTGTTACAATTTTTTACATATCATGTTCATGATGCTCTGGGGTCTAGAAAGACCCCAAAGCATACTAAGGGACATTAAATTAGTGGAATTTCCAAGGGAAAAACACTCGACACACGCAAATTCGAATTTTGTCTGATCTGCTCATCTGTAGTCAGCACCTGTCTCCTACTCTGACTGTTGTGCTTATCAGAACCATATCCTGCAGCAAATTATCCCCAGAGTAAAGCTTGCCATACACATTAAACTTATATCAGATGAACCCGATTTTGGACTGCCGATTGCAGTTCTCCCTGAGGTAAGCCGCTGGCCAACATATCAGCCAACAGCATTCTCATTGAGAATGGAGGAGCGCTCGGCTGAACAAGCACCTCTGTATATGGGAGAGTTGGCTGCAATGGCCAGCAGCAGAAAGATCTTTCAGCCAACAGCCATCTAATGTGCATTGCCGGCTTCACTGACACACTGAGACATCAAAACCATTTTTTGTAGGGACCACATCACATTTGAAGGCCTCTATGACAGAAAATACCCAAAAGTGACACCATTCTAAAAATTGTACCCCTCAAGGTGCTGAAAACCACGTTCAAGAAATGTATTAACCATTCAGGTGCTTCACAGGAATTAAAGCAATGTGGAAGGACAAAAATTAAAATGTTACTATTTTTCAAAAAAATGTTACTTTAGCCCGTGCAATATCTCCTGAGTGCGCCAATACCCCATGTGAGGGGAAAACTACTGTTTGGGTCCACGGCAGTGCCCAGAAAGGAAGAAGCACCATTTGACTTTTTGAACGCAAAATTGGCTGGAATCAGGATCGGACGCCATGTCACGTTTGGAGAGCCCCTGATGTGTCTAAACAGTGGAAATCCCCCACAAGTGACCCCATTTTTGAAAACTACACCACTCAAGGACTTATCTAGAGACATACTTATAGTAATGATAACAACAATGCTTTTAGTTTTACTGGTGTATGAATTTATAATGTGGTGGTACGTGTAAGTTGTGCGGAGAACATCAGATTATAAAAGTGTGTTGTGTCAACAGAGTAAAACCAAATGTTATTAATTTGTGGACGTGTGGTACGCTTTGAAGAAATCCTTAAAGCAAAGGCCAGGTTTCTCAGGGCAAGTTTCACAATGGTAAATTGTGTCCTTTCGTATTCCCCTCTTGGAGCATTCTCTGCACCATTTTTGTGCTCTTCCCTTCTTCAGTGTTTGGGGAACCATACCAGGAAAGTGTTGACCTGGGATTATAGGGGCACCATCAATTTCAGAAGTACTGGGACCCTCACCTTCCTGAGTACCAAACATTAGGGCCTTGATGACTACCTTCTGAAACTGAAGGAAGGTCCCCGTATTGCATGCACATCGAAACAGCACAAAAGCATTGTAAAGTGCCGTCTATACAATGTGCACTGACAACTTTTTGTACCACACTTTAGCTTTTCGCATGGCACTGTATGGTGTGAGGACTTGATCTGAGAGATCTACACCCCCCATGTACTTATTATAATCCAGGTTACAATCTGGCTTTGGGACTTTTGTTGTGGGACCTCGGACAGTGATATGGGAGCTATTGTCACAGTGTATGGTGGTCAAGATAAAGACATCCCTCTTGTCCTTATACTCGACCACCAGCATGTTGTTGCTGCACTGGGCTCTGCTTTCGCCCTTTCTCAGTAGGTGCCCAATTAGTGGCTTAGGGAGGCCTCTCTGATTTCATCGTACGGTGCCGCATGCAACTATACCTCTGGCAGAGAGGATCTTGAAGCGTGTGATGCTGGTGTAAAAATTATCTACGTAGAGGTGATAACCCTTATCCAACAGTGCAACAATTTCCACACAATTTTCCCACTCACACCTAGGACAGGGGGCATTCAGGGAGATCAATCTGGGTGTCCTTCCCTTCATAAACCCTAAATTTGTGGGTGTACCCTGAGGTACTCCCACACAGCTTGTACAGTTTAACTTCATAGCCGGCCCTCTTACTGGGCAGGTATTGTCATAATCTTAGCCTCCCTTTGAAATGAATCAGATGTCCCTTTGGGGATTAAACCTTGGTCCCTTTGGGGATTGTACGCCTCAGCAAATGTTCTGCTGAAGTGTGCCGAATTTTGTATAGACGATCAAAGTTAGGATCATCTTGGGGAGGACACTTATTATCACGATAATGCAAACATTTTTGGATCGCTTCAAATCGTGTCCTTGTCATGGCCATACGGAGTACCGGTGTGCTGTAGAAAATATCAGTACTCCAGTATTGCTGAAGCTCTGGTTTTCTGACTTTGCCCATTTGCAGCACAATGGCCCAAAATGTCATCACTTCTGCTGCATTTACAGGGGTCCATCTGGCGTATGATGACTTGGGATTTTGGGTGAAAAATATATGTGACTTGCCCCCAGGTCCGTGGGGTACTCAGCAGCCGGGCCTCTGGATGCCGATGGGGGATATCACGGTGGCTGGCTCGGTCCGTGGCCCAGGGCGGTCAATCAAAAAGGGGGAATATTTACAGGGGATTTGGAAAATTTGTGACGCAACCTGTGGTATGCGGCCAAAGGGAGCCACCGCTGCGGAGCAGACCTCTGGAGCTGGTGTTACGGCAGCAGGGATGATGTGGCTCTCCACAGGTAGAGCTAACTCCAGGGCAGTGTAGGTAGTGCAAGTTGCGCTGGGCGTTGTAGTGCCGGGGGGCAGAAGGGCGCAGATGAAAGAAGGGACGGAGGCAGTACGGTGCAGTCATCCGAGTTTTTACTCACAGTTCTGTATGACAGTTCCACTGGTGCACTGTACAGGTGTCAGCCTCCCACGTCGCGCTGCGTTCACCAGGCAGGGGTTCAGCACTTCCTCAGGCAGATCAGGAGTACCTGACAGAACCCCACTTTCTTGTGTTCCTAGCTAGACCGTCTTCTTTCTGGGTCTTTCTCCCTCCTGCCCTGCGCTTCCCCACCCTCAATCCCGCTCGGGTTCTCTGAGGTCCCTCCTGTCTTGCTGGAGTTCCCAGACCAGCTTGACCCTCACGGAGATTAGAATGAGGCTTCGGCAACTGACTGTATAAGCCAGAAGCCTCCGGTTTTCCCAGCCGAGACTTGGAGTTACACGGCTGGCCCAGGGGCCGGTCCCCTTCTTGCGGCCTACGATCCCTCTGTCTTCTGGCAGATTCGGGGCATATGGGTGCCGTCCTGCACTCGCCGTACCCCCTGGGATCCCCTTTAGTAGAACGGAGCCTACTCCTTTGCTTCCCTTCTGGGCCTCTATCACTAGGCCCCAACTTGTGGAGCAGAGCTCCTAGAGAGACTCTGCTCCCTGACTGACTGTCCTCACTCACTCCTCTCACTGACTGAACTGCCACCCTAAGATGGCTTCCCTTTATATATCTCACACTATAGTGCTCCCCTAAACTTCTTCCTCCACCCACACCCACTACTGGTTCCCCCTACCTCTGGGTTCCCCCCTCTCCAGCCAGGGTCAGGGCTCAGCAGGAAAACACATTGCATCTTGCCCTTCCAGCCGGCCTGGAGCAGTGTAGTGTTGGATGCAGGTGTTGGGGTTCCGGGCAGCACTCCCTCCTTACCTGAGAGAAGGAGACACCACACCTCTGGGTGAGGTGCAGTACCTCTGTGGCGACTGAACCCTCAGGGGCGCCACATATGGGCATACAAATTTGTCTGGGTGACAATAAGATTTATTATCACAGATCGATCACATAGACAGCACAGAGCACAGCACAGGATCGCAGGAGATAGATCGCAATAGGATCGCACTGGCCACCAATACAAAATCTTTTTCTCAGGTAACAGAGGATCCACACAACCGCTCTGCATGCTAGATCTGAGAAAAGACGGCTTGCAGAGCGGTGATCATTATTTTAAATCCATTCCTTTGGCGTCTGATTGGTAACTATTGTTCAACCAATCAGCACCAAAAGGGTTAATCTGCAGAGGTGACTTTGCGATCACCCCATCCATTGTGACAGCTGTGATTGGTGCTGTCACCAATCACAGCGTGTTACATTGATTTTTTATTTTTTTTTGTAACTTTATTGTAACATCCCTGTGATTGGCTGGCCAGAATTGATTGCGAGGGTGGGGGGTGGTACAGCCCCCCGGGGTGATATGCATGGATGGTCTGCTGTCAGCAGCCATCTTAACTCAGTCACAGCATGATGCAGTGTGTTGACCGGAAATAGTGGCGCCGTACATGTACAGCAGATGTCGTGAAGGGGTTAAACTTCACTATCACTTGCTTACTTATCTTGTTTTTATTTCATATATAAATATATATATATATATATATAGTACGTCCCCCAAATTGGTATATATGTCCCCCATCCTGGGCCTCTTTCTGGTATATATGTCCCCCATCCTGAGCTCCTTCCTGGTATATATGGCCCCCATTCTGGTATATATGTCCCCCCATCCTGAGCTCTTTCCTGGTATTTATGTCCCCCATCCTGTTATACTGTATATGTCCTCATTTCTGAGCTCCTTCATGGTATTTATGTCCCCCATCCTGGTATATATGACCCCCATCATGGTACATATGTCCTCCATCCTAAGATTTTTCCTGGTATATATGTCCCCCATCCTGGTATATACAGTTGAAAGCAGAAGTTTACATACACTATATAAAAAGACACACATGCATGTTTTTCTCAATATCTGACATGAAATCAGAATAAACCTTTCCCATTTTAGGTCAATTAGGATTACCATAAATTTTAATATTTGCCAAATGCCAGAATAATGAGAGAGAGAATGTTTTAACCCCTTTACGACATAGGGCATATTAGTAAGCCCTGTGTCATCACCCCCGGTTCAGTGAGGGCTCCGGTGGTGAGCCCTCACTGAACCGAGCACATGTCAGCTGATTCTTACAGCTGACATGTGCCCGCAACAGCCGCGGGTGGAATCGCGATCCACCAGCGGCTGTTAACATGTTAAATGCCGCTGTCAATCTCCGACAGCGGCATTTAACGCGCGCTTCCTGGAAGCGCGTCATAAGCTCCGCCCATCGGCGACCCCGTCACGTGATCGCAGGTCACCGATGGGTGGGCATGACAACCCAGGGTCTGTAGCAGACGCCTGTGGTTGTCATGAGCTGGTCGCTATGAGCGCCACCTAGTGGTCGGCGCTCATACCACAGGACCATTTCTGCTGCATGCAGGGGATCTGCTCGTCCCCTGTATGTAGCAGAGGCGATCGGACAGTTGCTGCTTCTAGTCTCCTATGAAGACTATAGAAGCATGCAAAAAGTGAAAAAAATGTTTTAAAAATATTTAAAAAATTAAAAAAATATAAAAGTTTAAATCACCCCCCTTTCGCCCCATTCAAAATAAAATAATAATAAAAAAAAACCACATACACATATTTGGTATTTCCGCGTTCAGAATCGCCCGATATATCAATATAAAAAAGAATTAATCCGATCGGTAAACGGCGTAACGAGAAAAAAATTCTAAACGCCAGAATTACGTTTTTTGGTTGCCGCAAAATTGCAATAAAATGCAATAACGGGCGATCAAAACATCAGATCTACCCCAAAATGGTATCAATAAAACTTCAGCTCAGTTCGCAAAAAATAAGCCCTCCCCTTGGCCCATATCCCAAAAAATGGAGACGCTATTTTTTCACAACCTATACATGTTTGGTGTCTACGAACTCGTAATGACCTGGAGAATAATAATGGTAGGTCAGTTTTAGCATTCAGTGAACGTGGTAAAAAAAATTAAAAAAAAACATCTGTGGTATTTCACTTTTTTTGCAATTTCACCGCGCTTGGAATTTTTTTCCCGTTTTCCCGTATACGATATGGTAAAACTAGTAATGGCGTTGAAAAGTACAACTCGTCCCGCAAAAACATAAGCCCTCACACAACCATATTGACCAAAAAATAAAAACACAATGGCTCTGGGAACAAGGGGAGCAAAAAACGAAAACTTTAAAACGGAAAATGGCCCGGGGGTGAAATGGTTAAGGCATTTTTATTAATTACTGCAACTTCAAAAGTTTACATACATTTCATTAGTATTTGGTACCATTGCCCTTAAACTGAATGACTTGGGTCAAACGTTTGGGATATCCTTCCACAAACTTCTCACAATAGTTGGTCGGAATTTGGACCCATTCCTCCTGACAAAATCGGTGTAACTGATCCAGGTCTGTAGGTCGCCTCGTTCGCACCTGCCTTTTCAGTTTTGCCCATAAATTTTCAATAGGATTGAGATTAGGGCTTTGTGATGGCCACTCCAAAGCATTGACTTTTTTATCCTTAGGCCACTTTGCTACCATTTTGGCAGTATGCTTCTGGTCATTGTCTATTTGCAAGACCCATTTCCGCCCAATCTTTAACTTCCTGGCTGATGTCTTGACATGTTGCTTCAGTATTGCCACATAATCTTCTTTTCACATGATGCCATCTATTTTGTGAAGTACACCAGTCCCTCCTGCAGCAAAACACCCCCAAAACATAATGCTGCCACCCCCGTGTTTCACAGTTGGGATGGTGTTTTTAGGCTTCCAAGCTTCTCCTTTTTTCCTCCAAATGTAACGATGGTCATTATGCCCAAAAAGTTACATTTTAGTTTCATCAGACCACAGGACATGTCTGCAAAAATTAAGGTCTTTGTTCCTGTGTGCATTTGCAAACATTAATCTGGCTTTTTTATGTTTCTTTTGGAGTAATGTCTTCTTCCTGGCAGAGTGGCCTTTCAGTCCATGTTGATACAGTACTCGTTTCACTGTGGATATTGACACAATCTTACCAGTATCCGCCATCATCTTCACAAGGTCTTTTGCTTTTGTCCTTAGGTTGATATGCACATGTCGGACCAAAGCATGTTCATCTCTGGGACACGAAACCCGTCTCCTTCCTGAGCGGTATGATGGCTGGACATTCCCATCATGTTTGTACTTGCGTATAATTGTTTGTACAGATGAACGAGGCACCTTCAGGTATCTTGAAATTGTACCCAAGGATGAGCCAGACTTGTGCCATTCCACAATTCTCTTCCTGATATCTTGGCTGATTTCTTTAGATTTTCCCATGATGCTACACAAAGAAGCAGTGTGTTTCAGGTGTGCATTAAAATACATCCACAGGTGTGTCTCTAATTAACCCAGATGTTGCCAAAAAGCTTCCAAACACATGACATCATAATATGGGCAGTCCAGAATTGGCTAAAGGCATAGTAATCTTAGTGTATGTAAACTTTTGACTTTGCAGTAAGTAATAAAAATGCCTTAAAACATTCTCTTTCTCTCATTATTCCGGTATCTGGCAAATATTAAAAATGATGGTAATCTCAATTGACCTAAAACGGGAAATGTTTATTCTGATTTCATGTCAGATATTGAGAAAAACATGCATATGTGTCTTTTTATATAGTGTAAACCTCTGGTTTCCACGGTAATATATATATATATATATATATATATATATATATATATAGCCTACTCTCTTGCCGGCAGATGATAGTGTCATTCAGCCATCATCTGCCTCTGACAGCTCTGACAGCAGCATTAACAGCGGGACTCCCCTGCTGGAGTACATTTCTTGCAGTAGCGCATGGCAGCAGGAAGATGCACAAAAGTAATTAAAAGACGCATTAAAGATCCCACGCCTCTTAATTAATTTGGCACTTCTTACTCAACCTTCATCAAGATTGGCGTGCAGTATGTCCGTCCTGATGAAGTGGGCCCAATATATTTACTTTATATTTGTTTTTTGTTTTTGTTTTTTTTAAAACGCTTGTACATTTTAGATTTATTCCTCTAGGGGACTTGAACCTGCCATCACACATGCAGTGAACTTTTGTATTTACTGCACGCATAGCCATATGAGGGCTTGTTTCTTGTGGGACAAGTTGTGTTTTTAAATGACGCCACTCCTTTTATCATGTGATGCACTGGAAAGCAAGAAAAAAATTCCAAGTGCGTTGAATTTGTAAATTTTTTGGGGGGTAGGGTTTATTTATCCCATTCACTATATGGTAAAACTGACCATACAATACAATTCTCCAGGTCAGTACGATTACACAGATGTATAGTTTTTTTTTATTTAAGTGGTGAAAAGGAAATTGGAAATTTGTAAAAAAAAAAAAATAATAAAATATATTTTCCTTGTGTCGCCATTTTCTGAGAGCAGTAATGTTTCGAATTTTCTGGTTATTTGCCTGTTTGAAGGCTTATTTTTTGCTCGCCTAGCTGACATTTTTAATGATACCATTTTGGGGCAGATATGATGTTTTGATCGCATCTTATTGCATTTTATTGCAATGTTGCGGCTGCCAAAAAAACCCTAATTCTGGCCGTTTTATTTTTTTTCTCGGTATGCCATTTACAGATCGTATTAATTAACTTTATATTTTGATAGATCGGACTTTTACGAATGCAACGATACCAAATATGTGGAATTTTTTTGTTTTATTTTTAATGTGGCAAAAGGGGGTGATTTGAAATTTTGTGTGTTTTTTATACATTTTTTGTACTTTTAAAAATATTCCTTTTAACCTTTTACTGTATTTAATAGTCCCCTTAGGGGACTTGAAGCTGCGATCATATTGTTGAGGGAGGGCAATAACCCTTCACGGTTGACCAAGTGAGTGTCAAATTATTATGTTGATTGCGCAATCCACAGAAAACCAAACGGAGGCAATGCGTGCTCTGTATTAGGAGGATTCAAAGAATCTCTGATCCCGTTTATTTTGCTTTGCATTTTATATTGTTTTGAGTCTATTAATGTCCAATCATCTACTGTCGTACTACAGGCTTGAACCAATGTTAGTACAATTATTACGGAAACACATATATGGTCATATTATCGTTAGTTCAAAGCACGCTGGAAATTTATAAGGTCAATCTTGGCCTAGACTAGTTAGATAACAGGAGCAGAGTGTCTGAAAAAATGTTCTTGAGATAAAAAGTTAGTGTGAGAAAGTTCCATGGGAAAAGAAAGAAAGAAGTATGTTATGCAAGGAGTGATAATAACATGATTTTAAAGCAAGCAGACAAAATGGAGTTGCTCTAGCATGAGTATCAATATGTCCTTTACAATATGATATCGCTTGTGCATCAGCACTACTATATATAGAGAAAATCATGATTGTCTATGTATAAGCTTTGACTGAGCACTCCGCCTCAAGTGGTTTTAATTGCAGCAGGTTCTTGCCTTCCCACACACAAGCAGACATATGTCTCTTACAGAGGAGTTCACACAGGCAGGTTCCTGGTATGATGAGAAACGCCTTAACGTGGCTAGCAGGTACACATGAATTGGCCAATTTATGGGCTAAGATTTCTCATTTATTTCTATTTTCTAGAGCAGTAATGCTATTCAAATTTCATATATTTCATGTTCGCATACTTAGCATTTACAGTGTACTACTCTGTTTTTTATTTGTATACGGAGGTAGATGCTCCTAGTAAGCACCTGTACACACCTATTTCTTGTTTTGGATGTGCTGGTCAGTTTTTTCTGCTTCTATATAAAAGGCAGTGATGTCATCGACAGTTGTCGCCATCATGTGACATTATGATGCCACGTGGCCTTTTGATCTGATTGGTTGTCATAGCCGTCACTGTTAAATACTTTATTAAAATTATGAATTTATTAAATGAAATGTTGGACAAGTTCTAAAACCATTGTGTTGAAGTCTGAGATTGTGTAATAAGTTTTATTCCACAAGAACAATTCCGCCCTCGCTGACCCTACATTATTAATAATCGTGATAAATTTAATAGATATTTTGGCCAAAATACATGAACTCACACTCATTACCAGTTTCATACATTCCAGTACATTCAGTTTACATAGCGATAAAATGCCACGTCTCCTAATTCCGTATTATCACATCCCGGTAAATTTATGGTTCGGACTTCTGGGAATGGGAAATAAATACCCAGAAGAAGATAACTGGGACATTTAGTCCGGTGAAATTCCTTAATTCAGCAGAAGCAAAGAAAAAAAGTCAAATTATTCTAAATGATCAGAATTCTCTGGTGTGCCAAAAACAAATAAAAAATTTGCAGAACTTCTCCTGCCCATTACAATGTTAAGATTGGACAGCGCTCAGATTGCACACGGATGGCAATGTGCGCTGTCCGGGATTGTCACAGACCAAAAACTTATGTGGCAGGCTTTAATCAGGATTAAAAACAGACATGTCAGACATACAACCTGCAACAAAAAACACCACGGAAATGATGATAGCCCCATAGAGTATAATGGGTATGTGTAAGACACCCAGATAGAACACGTGCGTGATCAATGGACGTCTGAATGAGACGTCAACATCCATATTATATTGTGTGGGAAACAAGTGAACTGCTTGTTATACCCCACCTTTTAGGTTAACGCCTTAACCATTTCCCCTTTCTGACATATAACATACATTTACATCAAAGGTCGGGTCCTTTTCTATGAAGCATACTTAGAGACCTGAGCCTACTCTCTTGCCGGCAGATGATGGTGTCATTCAGCCATCATCTGCCTCTGACAGCTCTGACAGCAGCATTAACAGCGGGACTCCCCGGCTGGAGTACATTTCTTGCAGTAGCGAATGGCAGCAGGAAGATGCACAAAAGTAATTAAAAGACGCATTAAAGTTCCCACGCCTCTTAATTAATTTGGCGCTTCTTACTCAACCTTCATCAAGATTGGCGTGCAGTATGTCCGTCCTGATGAAGTGGGCCCAATATATTTACTTTATATTTCCTATAGGTGATATTCAGTTGCTATGGCACAGACAAATCATATAATAAAATAGGTCGATAGCTCATTATATTGCCAGACACAGCACCCTCTGAAAATGTTAGGAATGATGACTAGTGTTGAGCATTCCGATACTGTAATATTGGGTATCGACCGATATTCGCGGTATCGGAATTCCGATACTTAATTCCGATACTTTTGCAATATCGTATACCGGAATCGGAAGTTCCCATAATGCAATGAGCCATTTTCATTTTATTCAGCCAATGAGGATCCTAAGAAGTGTGGGCACATCCTGTTAGGCATGTAGGCATCTTAACTAATGGCATGGCTGTGATTGGCTGCTGAAATGATGTCATGATGCACTATAAAAGCCGCCGCCGCCATTTTGAGCTCACTCTGCTGTGAATTCAGTTAGGGATAGGATGCTGTTGTTCTGAGGGACAGTTTTAGCTACCTATTTGGTCTATTCTGCTTTACCAAAGCTACTTTATAAATCGCTGTGCCTTGCAGCGCTAGTGCACAGTTCTCTGTGCTGTTCACCGCTGTCTGCAAGGTCTCTGTGTGTGAGTGCAGCTCACGCTGTAGTGTCTGCTTCAGCCACGTCTGGTTATAGTGCACTCAGTGTGTGTCACTGCCTCATACATTGTCCTTTTTTGCCAATTCATAATTTTTC
Organism: Phyllobates terribilis; assembly: GCF_046119375.1. Classification (NCBI taxonomy): domain Eukaryota; kingdom Metazoa; phylum Chordata; class Amphibia; order Anura; family Dendrobatidae; genus Phyllobates; species Phyllobates terribilis. Next base: position 543,431,667 of record NW_027362761.1, on the reverse strand, counting down.
CTGATATCTCCTATTAGTGTGGTGGTTCCATCCGTATTCAGCTAAATTGGTTCCAAACACACTATATAGGAGTAGATAGAGAAATTTTTTTGGTCTTGCAGCGCTAGTGCACAGTGCTCTGCATCTGTACTGTTCACCGCTGTCTGCAAGGTCTGGTGTGTGAGTGCAGCTCACCCTGTAGTGTGTGCTTCAACCACGTCTGGTTGTAGTGCACTTGTGGCACCCCAGGGGTCTGGTTTCCACAGTAACGGCAATGTTATGTCTGAGAGCAGGTGGGAGGTCTCTTGGTCAGGAATCCTATGCATGCCACACCTCCTGCCCAGTCCTGGGAGGGGAAGAACTTCCCCTAGATAAACCTGGGGCTGAGGCAGGGTTAGGGAGTTCAGAGGGAGAGTTCGGCCAGGAGGGCTGACAGGGAGCTGTGGCTCCGGCTGGGCCCAGCTCCTGGGCCATGCCAGAAGTAGAGACAGAGAAGAGAAGCAGCTATGGGAAGAAACAACAGGAGCTCTGTGGGAGCAGTGTTACAAGGAGTCAGGGGCTGGCAGCTGCAGAGCTCGCCCTGACTGAGAAGATTTCTTACCGGACCCGGAGTCCGAGGCTGTGGGGACTAACTCCTACCCAGCAGCAGAATCCGTCAGGCAGGGGATTTCAGGTCCTCTGGCCAAGAAACCCGAAGGCACGGTCACACGCATGGGACCAGCACCGCCGTCGTGGAGCGGAAGCTACTAGAAGGCCCCGAGTCACCGGCCATACGGGTGAGCACCACACGGTACACTCAGGGACGTGGGCTACTTATACCCGCTTCTAGCAAGGTAGCCAGAAGAGTATCGTTAGTTTGGGAGGCCTACAACTCCACCTGGCCAGGGGAGATCCCATCTGCTCAAGGACTGACCAGGCCCCAATCGCTAGCCAGTACTCCGGGAGGGTCTATCGTTGTCACCAGTAAAGACCCTGAACTACACCGTACCGTCTCCGAGTGGTTCCTGCTACCCCCATCATCCACGTCGGCTGCCCTGAGGCCATACCCCTCCCGTTGGGGGTTATACCATCCCCGCTGCACCATCCTTCCACCGGCCTCAGCAGTCTGCCCTGCAGCGGCAGCTCCAAAGCTGCATTCAACGGGTGGCGTAGTCATCCAACATCTACTGCTAATATACAGCGCCACTTAGTCTGACTCCCTGGGCACGGACCGGATCACCGCCACGAGACTACAACCCTCAAGAGATCCGGCTCCGGGTAAGCTCCCGCGTGCGCAACGCAGCGCGACACAGGCCCAGGGGCGCGTCAACTTTTGGCGTAGTCGGCAGGATTCCGTGCCCGCAACCACCGGGTACTGCGTGCCTGGAAAAAAAAAAAAGAGACTTTTAAACTTACCATCGGTGAAGATTCCCGCCATCCGGCGCCATCTTCAGCCTTCTTCCCGCCATCGGTGAAGATTCCCGCCATCCGGCGCCATTTTCAGCCTTCTTCCCGCCTTCCGTGGAGTTTTCCCGCCGTTGGACGCCATCTTGAAGACGCCGCGCGGGAAGAAGAGGGGCGTGGACTCCGAAAGCGCGCGAGAACTGAAGCCCCGCCTCACGTCCGGACGTTGCGTAAGGTCCTGGAAGGAGCCCAGCAGACGCTGACGTCACAGGAGCGCGACGGAAGGTCCTCAACCCTGACGATCCACTGCGGAGCCGCGGCCTACGGAAGAGGATCATCGCAAGGTAGGCCACGGTCCACTAGGGGGGAGAAGGATGTCGGATACGGAGGAGAGCTTCACCGCTTCAACCCCCGCCAGCGCCACCGCTGTTGCGGTCATGCCTTTCACCATGCCCTATATCCCGGGGGCAGCCTGGCTACCCCAGTACTCAGGGGAGTCACATACCCTGCATGACTTTAGAGAAAAGCTGGATAGCCTCTTCCAGGTGTACCCCCTCACAGAGGAGCAAAAAGTGAGCATCCTGGTGGCCCAATTAACCGGGGCAGCCCAAAGGGAGGTAAAGTCCTGGCCACCTGGGAGGAGGACTGTCGCAGAGATACTAACCCAGCTAACCGAGGAGGAGCTGCAGTACTACCAATACGAGGAAAGCCAAGAGGACCCGGACGGGTCTGAGGACTACCCTCAGGAGGGAGCACAAAGAGGACATAGCTACTGAAGGGAAGTAGCGTGAATAAAGAGCTGTAAATAGTTACCCGTAAGGGTACAAGGACTGCTGCTAATTAAAATATGGTCCCCGTTGGGATTAGTGAATTGTTCCCCATGTGCCCCTATCTTAAACCAGGCTGAGGACTGTGAGCAGCCATTCCTTATCCCCACTGGCCGAGGACTGAGAGCGGCCATATCCTGTAAATAATTATGTGTTTCTAGTAATTTATGGGAGTCTTTGGTGGATTTACCGGGAATCCTTTGTACATGGTTGGAGCGTAACCCAGGAATGGACTAAAGACTGTTAAGGACTCGGGGCAGGACAGACCCCTACCTGGTTACGTCTCCCTGTTTTGGTGAAATGGACACCTTGCTTTTCTTCAAAGACTGCGCCCGGTTGCGGACACGCCGTAACCATCTTTATGTGTTTTTCTTATTGTATTATTATTGTTATTATCTTGTTATGTTTTTCTAAAAATATGTTTAGTCCCGGAGTACTAAATTTCACTAGGGGGGAATGTGGCACCCCAGGGGTCTGGTTTCCACAGTAACGGCAATGTTATGTCTGAGAGCAGGTGGGAGGTCTCTTGGTCAGGAATCCTATGCATGCCACACCTCCTGCCCAGTCCTGGGAGGGGAAGAACTTCCCCTAGATAAACCTGGGGCTGAGGCAGGGTTAGGGAGTTCAGAGGGAAAGTTCGGCCAGGAGGGCTGACAGGGAGCTGTGGCTCCGGCTGGGCCCAGCTCCTGGGCCATGCCAGAAGTAGAGACAGAGAAGAGAAGCAGCTATGGGAAGAAACAACAGGAGCTCTGTGGGAGCAGTGTTACAAGGAGTCAGGGGCTGGCAGCTGCAGAGCTCGCCCTGACTGAGAAGATTTCTTACCGGACCCGGAGTCCGAGGCTGTGGGGACTAACTCCTACCCAGCAGCAGAATCCGTCAGGCAGGGGATTTCAGGTCCTCTGGCCAAGAAACCCGAAGGCACGGTCACACGCATGGGACCAGCACCGCCGTCGTGGAGCGGAAGCTACTAGAAGGCCCCGAGTCACCGGCCATACGGGTGAGCACCACACGGTACACTCAGGGACGTGGGCTACTTATACCCGCTTCTAGCAAGGTAGCCAGAAGAGTATCGTTAGTTTGGGAGGCCTACAACTCCGCCTGGCCAGGGGAGATCCCATCTGCTCAAGGACTGACCAGGCCCCAATCGCTAGCCAGTACTCCGGGAGGGTCTATCGTTGTCACCAGTAAAGACCCTGAACTACACCGTACCGTCTCCGAGTGGTTCCTGCTACCCCCATCATCCACGTCGGCTGCCCTGAGGCCATACCCCTCCCGTTGGGGGTTATACCATCCCCGCTGCACCATCCTTCCACCGGCCTCAGCGGTCTGCCCTGCAGCGGCAGCTCCAAAGCTGCATTCAACGGGTGGCGTAGTCATCCAACATCTACTGCTAATATACAGCGCCACTTAGTCTGACTCCCTGGGCACGGACCGGATCACCGCCACGAGACTACAACCCTCAAGAGATCCGGCTCCGGGTAAGCTCCCGCGTGCGCAACGCAGCGCGACACAGGCCCAGGGGCGCGTCACACTCAGTGTGTGTCACTGCCTCATACATTGTCCTTTTTTGCCAATTCATAATTTTTCCTGATTTCTCCTATTAGTGTGGTGGTTCCATCCGTTTCCAGCTAGATTGCTTCCAAACACACTATATAGGAGTAGTTAGAGGAGCATTTCTGCAGCATTGGGCCCTGCAGCCCCAGCCAGATTAGTATTAGCCTATTTTTTGCAGCCTCATCTATTGCATTGTAGGTTACCTTCCTACATTGTAATAGCTACAAAAAGTTTGTGATACTATCGTTATTACATCTTTAGGCACATCCAGTGTCTTTTTGTGACAAAAAAAACCTAAATAAAGTTCACCAAACACTCCACTTTACAGTTGTGTAGGCCACATTAGCTCATATTAAAGTCTAGTCCACACTTTATAAAATTAGTGTTTCTTATACCTGTTAGCAGCTGTTCAGGAATAAGCACACTAAGCCCTTAGTACTTTTCTGCCTATCTTTATCAGTCTACCAAGATGAAGAAGGCAGGGAGTAAGGCATGTGGTCGTGGGCGTGGGTGTGGAGTTTCTGCAGGGAGAGGATGTGAGAATTCTGTGCCTGCAGGGAGAGGACGTGGGGATTCTGTGCCTGCTGCAGGCACCAGTGACTCAGCATCCCCCAGTTTTACCAGGGAACAGTCCTTTATGCGCAGCTTTGTAGGAGCTAGCCGTACCCCACTGCTGCGGGAGGACCAAATTGAAGCCGTTGTCGGATGGATGGCAGCTAACGCATCGACTTCAATTAGTTCCAGATCCTCTCAGGTCCTGAGCACTGAAGAGCACCCATCTGTCTCTTCACCACCTGCCAAATTGCCCAGGCAGTCAGAGAGCCCTGGACAGGAGCCATCTCTACTTCTGTTCTCTGAATCTCTTGGCTTGGAAAGAGGGGCCAGCCAAGCAGAATTCGAGAATTTTAAGAAGAGGTAGTATGCAGTGATGCGCAACCGTTTTGTCTCTCTGAATCTGAAGAGGTGGGCGGGCCAGTGCCTATGGTCAGCAGCACACCTCAGTACGCATCTGATGATGAGACTCAGGTGCCACTTTCTGGTGCGTACTGTGCTGTCGAGACTACCCAGGAGAAGCAGTTGTTTGAAGAGGGTGGTGTAGATGATGAGGTCCTTGACCCATCATGGCGTGAGGGACAGGAAGGTGGTGGGAGCAGCTCTGAGGAAGAGATTCCCCGAACAGCCCAAAAAGGAGGGAGAGGGAGGGGGCAGACTTGGTTGCCTGTAGCCTCCACTTCGGCACCCATTAGGAGCATGGCTCTTCCAAAATCCAAAGCGGGCGCTCCCAAGACTTGCAGTGCCTGGTCCTTTTTTGACACAGTTGCAGATGACATTTGCTTTGTCAAATGCAAGCTGTGTAATCAGAAGGTGAAAAGAGGGAAAAGTGTCAGCAACCTCAATACCACAAATATGTGGAAACATGTGCGGACCAAGCACGTGGTGGAGTTACAAAAACACACTGAAGACCTAGGCCAACCTACAGCGCCACCTACCACCTCTTCAGCTCGTGTTGTAGCCTCTTCCTCCAGCTCACACACAGCTGGTTCGGCTTCCTCACAGGATCGCCATGGAAGAATCTCTGGCACTGTTGTACAGAGACACAATGTAATTCCACCCACAGCACCACTTTCCCAGTCATCCTCACACTCCCAGGCCAGTCTACAGCCATCGTTAGCACAGGCATGGGAGAAAAGGCACCCATACTCGGCAAACCACCCCCGAGCACAGGCTCTGAATGCTGGCATTGCTAAACTACTGGCCCTTGAAATGCTATCATTCAGGCTGGTGGAGACTGACACATTCCGTAACTTTATGGCATTGGCAGTCCCACAATACAACGTGCCCAGCCGATTTTATTTCAGCAGGCAAGTCCCTGCCCTGCAACATCATGTGGAGGGAAAAATTAAACATGCGTTACAAAACGCCGTCAGTAGCAAGGTCCACCTAACCACCGATGCGTGGACCAGTAAGCATGGACAGGGACGATACCTTTCCCTCACTGCCCATTGGGTAAATGTTGTGGAGCCGGGTACAGATCTTGAGAGTGGCGCTGTACGTGTTCTGCCAACTCCAAGGATTGCAGGAATCCAGTCTGTACACATTGACTCCTCCTCATAGTCCAGTTCCTCTGAATCAGCGCTGCAGGAGCCGTCACGGTCTACCTCCACATCGACCCGTGAACGGTTACCTGTTATGGTGACCAATATGAGCACAGCCATGGCCAAACGTCAACAGGCCGTATTAAAATTAATTTCTTTGGGGAATCGAAGCCACACAGCGCAGGAGCTCTGGAATGCCATCAAGCAGCAGAGCGACGTGTGGTTTGTGCCAGCGAATCTCCAGCCAGGCATGGTAGTGTGTGACAATGGCCGAAATCTGGTGGCAGCTCTGGGCCTAGGCAACCTCACTCACATCCCATGTCTGGCACATGTGCTCAACTTGGTCGTGCAGAGTTTTTTGAGGGACTATCCGGATCTTGATGCACTGCTTCACAAGGTCCGCATAGAGTGCGCTCACTTGCGGCGTTCCAGCAATGCAAGATCACGCATTGCAGCTCTGCAGCGCCGATTACGTCTTCCGGAACATCGCGTCATATGTGACCTACCCACCAGGTGGAATTCAACGTTACATATGTTGTGAGCAGCAGGCAGCAGTAATGGAGTACCAGCTGCAGCAGGCGCAAACAAGTCGCAGTGCGCGCCGTTCACACTTCACCACCACTGAGTGGGCCTCTATGAAGGACATTTGCCACGTTTTGCGTGCCTTCGATTATTCCACGCGGATGGCGAGTGCAGATGATGCACTAGTCAGCATGACTATCCCCCTTATCTGCCTGCTTGAAAAAACACTGCAAGCACTAAGGGACGAGGTTTTGGAAGAGGTGGAGGATGAGGAGTCACAAATGCCATCTGCTTCTCTACAGTCTGCGCAACGTGGTTCCTCACAAAGGCCTAGGCAGGGGACACTTTGTGAGGAGGATGAGGAGGAGTCAATGGATGAGGAAGACATCTGTCCAGAGGAGGGAGGTACACAATGCTCTAGTAGTCAGTATCTAGAGCGAGGGTGGGGTGATGCAGAGCAGGCAGAGATCACGCCTCAAGCAGGGGACAGCATTTCTTGGCCAGTTGGCAGTCTGCAGCACATGGTTGATTTCATGCTGCAGTGCCTGAGAAACGACCGCCGCATCGCCCACATTCTCAACATGGCTGATTATTGGGTGTCCACCCTCCTAGATCCTCGCTACCGGGACAACTTACAAAGCCTCATAACACCGTTGAACCGGGAGCGTAAAATGCGGGAGTACCAAGACGCACTGGTGCATTCCATCATGTTCTCCATTCCAACCGAGAGCAGTGCTGCTAGTGCTTTACAAAGCAGCTCAGTGCGTCGAGGCAGTGGAGGAAGCTCTGCACAAAGAGGGAGCAGAAGCAGCTCCTCAGCACAAGGCAAGACCAGTATGGCCGAAATGTGGCAAAGTTTTGTGTCCCCGCCGCCACAAATGTCTACACCATCACAGACGGCTCCAGTCAGCAGGAGGCAACGTTTCCGTCAGAGGGTGACAGACTACATGTCTTGCCCTCTTAGTGTACTCCCAGACGGCTCTTCTCCCTTCAAGTTTTGGGTCTGTAAGCTAGATACATGGCCAGAGCTAAGTCAGTATGCATTGGAGGTGCTAGCTTGCCCTGCTGCTAGTGTATTATCGGAACGCGTCTTTAGTGCCGCAGGTGGTGTACTAACAGACCGTCGCATGCGACTATCCTCCGATAATGTTGACCGGCTTACTTTTCTCAAAATGAACAAGGCCTGGATCTCTCATGAATTTGCCAGTCCTCTTCCAGAATAAATAATTGTTGGCAAAAGTATCCAGGTCTCCTGTTCTGTTCATGTTTCTACCACCTGAACTGTAATCCCTGAGCTCCAACACCGCCAGTTGGTGCTCGGAAGTGCCGTCTGCACAGTCAACACTTGCTGCCGTGTCATTGGGGTTCAGTAACGTCAGCTGTTCCCCGGCTGTGCGGACGGCAATTTCTCCTGCTCTGTCCACATTCTCACTACTACAGATCTTAAAGTTGCTCCAATTACACCTCTGGCTCCTCTGTTTTCAGTATTATCCCTGAGCTCCAACACCGCCAGTTGGCGCTCGGAAGTGCCGTCTGCACAGTCAACACTTGCTGCCATGTCATTGGGGTTCAGTAACGTCAGCTGTTCCCCTGCTGTGCGGACGGCAATTTCTCCTGCTCTGTCCACATTCTCACTACTACAGATTTTAAAGTTGCTCCAATTACACCTCTGGCTCCTCTGTTTTCAGTATTATCCCTGAGCTCCAACACCGCCAGTTGGTGCTCGGAAGTGCCGTCTGCACAGTCAACACTTGCTGCCGTGTTATTGGGGTTCAGTAACGTCAGCTGTTCCCCTGCTGTGCGGACGGCAATTTCTCCTGCTCTGTCCACATCCACTGTACTACTGATTTAAAACCTCCTCCAAATACACCTCTGGCTCCTCTGTTTTCAGTATTATCCCTGAGCTCCAACACCGCCAGTTGGCGCTCGGAAGTGCCGTCTGCACAGTCAACACTTGCTGCTGTGTTATTGGGGTTCAGTAACGTCAGCTGTTCCCCTGCTGTGCGGACGGCACTTTCTCCTGCTCTGTCCACATCCACTGTACTACTGATTTAAAACCTCCTCCAAATACACCTCTGGCTCCTCTGTTTTCAGTATTATCCCTGAGCTCCAACACCGCCAGTTGGCGCTCGGAAGTGCCGTCTGCACAGTCAACACTTGCTGCCATGTTATTGGGGTTCAGTAACGTCAGCTGTTCCCCTGCTGTGCGGACGGCAATTTCTCCTGCTCTGTCCACATTCTCACTACTACAGATTTTAAAGTTGCTCCAATTACACCTCTGGCTCCTCTGTTTTCAGTATTATCCCTGAGCTCCAACACCGCCAGTTGGCGCTCGGAAGTGCCGTCTGCACAGTCAACACTTGCTGCCGTGTTATTGGGGTTCAGTAACGTCAGCTGTTCCCCTGCTGTGCGGACGGCAATTTCTCCTGCTCTGTCCACATCCACTGTACTACTGATTTAAAACCTCCTCCAAATACACCTCTGGCTCCTCTGTTTTCAGTATTATCCCTGAGCTCCAACACCGCCAGTTGGCGCTCGGAAGTGCCGTCTGCACAGTCAACACTTGCTGCCATGTTATTGGGGTTCGGTAACGTCAGCTGTTCCCCTGCTGTGCGGACGGCAATTTCTCCTGCTCTGTCCACATTCTCACTACTACAGATTTTAAAGTTGCTCCAATTACACCTCTGGCTCCTCTGTTTTCAGTATTATCCCTGAGCTCCAACACCGCCAGTTGGCGCTCGGAAGTGCCGTCTGCACAGTCAACACTTGCTGCCGTGTTATTGGGGTTCAGTAACGTCAGCTGTTCCCCTGCTGTGCGGACGGCAATTTCTCCTGCTCTGTCCACATCCACTGTACTACTGATTTAAAACCTCCTCCAAATACACCTCTGGCTCCTCTGTTTTCAGTATTATCCCTGAGCTCCAACACCGCCAGTTGGCGCTCGGAAGTGCCGTCTGCACAGTCAACACTTGCTGCCGTGTTATTGGGGTTCGGTAACGTCAGCTGTTCCCCTGCTGTGCGGACGGCAATTTCTCCTGCTTTGCCCACATACACTGTACTACTGATTTAAAACCTCCTCCAAATACACCTCTGGCTCCTCTGTTTTTAGTATTTACCCTGGGCTCCAATACCGCTAGTTGCTGCTCAGAAGTGCCGTCTGCACAGTCAACGCTTGCTCCAGTGTTATTGGGGTTCAGTAACGTCAGCTGTTCCCCTGCTGTGTGTCCGGCAAATTCTCCTGCTTTGTCCACATCCACTGTACTACTGATTTAAAACTTGCTCCAATTACACCTCTGGCTCCACTCTGTTTTTAGTATTTACCCTGGGTTCCAGCACCGCAAGCTGGTTCTCGGTAGTTCCATTTGCTCTTGTACCTTCTACTACCCATCCGGGTTCCAGTACTGTCAGCTGGTTCTCGGCAGTGCCTTTGGATTAGGTGCCTCCTTCTCGGTATCCAAGTTCCACCAACGTCTGCTGGTTCTTGGTAGTGCTTTCTGGCACAGGTACCTCTTGCTTAGTAACCGAGTTCCAGTACCGTCAGCTGGTCTTCGGCAGTTCCATTGGCTCTTGTACCTTCTGCTACCTATCCGGGTTCCAGTACCGTCAGCTGGTCCTCGGTAGTTCAATTTGCTCTTGTACCTTCTACTACCCATCCGGGTTCCAGTACCGTCAGCTGGTTCTCAGCAGTGACTTTGGCACGGGTACTCCCTCCTGCCCAGCCTGGTTCCAGCACGCCAGCTGTTTCCGGGTAGTGTCAACGTCACTTTGCCTCCAATGCGTTGTCCTGTCGTGTTGCGGTCGGGTTAGCCGACTCTATGGTGCCTGCAGTTTAGGTGACTCCTATGTGGGCTGCGGGATCTGGCAATGAAGGCTGGTTCCATAGTGCCAATAGGACAAGCACCCCCTGTAGGACTGTGGGTTTTGGTAACTGCGGCCGGCTCGCGGCCTTGAACTGTTTTTTACATGGGTACCTTCTGCTACCCATCCGGGTTCCAGTACCGTCAGCTGGTTCTCGGCAGTGCCTTTGGATTAGGTGCCTCCTTCTCGGTATCCAAGTTCCACCAACGTCTGCTGGTCCTTGGTAGTGCTTTCTGGCACAGGTACCTCCTGCTTAGTAACCAAGTTCCAGTACCGTCAGCTGGTCTTCGGCAGTTCCATTGGCTCTTGTACCTTCTACTACCCATCCGGGTTCCAGTACCGTCAGCTGGTTCTCGGCAGTGTCTTTGGCACGGGTACTCCCTCCTGCCCAGCCTGGTTCCAGCACGCCAGCTGTTTCCGGGTAGTGTCAACGTCACTTTGCCTCCAATGCGTTGTCCTGTCGTGTTGCGGTCGGGTTAGCCGACTCTATGGTGCCTGCAGTTTAGGTGACTCCTATGTGGGCTGCGGGATCAGGCAATGAAGGCTGGTTCCATAGTGCCAATAGGACAAGCACCCCCTGTAGGACTGTGGGTTTTGGTAACTGCGGCCGGCTCGCGGCCTTGAACTTTTTTTTACATGGGTACCTTCTGCTACCCATCCGGGTTCCAGTACCGTCAGCTGGTCTTCGGCAGTTCCATTGGCTCTTGTACCTTCTGCTACCCATCCGGGTTCCAGTACCGTCAGCTGGTTCTCGGTAGTTCCTCAGCTTTCTTGTACCTTCTGCTACATTTCCAAGTTCAAGCTTTTTGAAATGGTTCTTGGTAATCACTCTGGATCTCCCTGACGAGGACCCTGAAGACGAGGACCCTGAAGACCAACCCTAAGAAGACGAGGACCCCGAAGACAACGACCCTGAAGACGAGGACCCTGAAGACCACCCCGAAGAAGACGAGGACCCTGAAGACCACCCCGAAGAAGACGAGGACCCTGAAGACCCCCGCGAAGAAGACGAGGACCCTGAAGACCACCCCGAAGAAGACGAGGACCCCGAAGACGAGGACCCAGAAGACCAACCCGAAGAAGACGAGGACCCCGAAGACGAGGACCCCCGAAGACGACGACCCTGAAGACCACCCCGAAGAAGACCAAGAAGATGACCCTGAAGAAGTTGACCAAGAGGACAAAGAAGAGAAGACAAGCACCAAGATACAGAAGAACAAGAGACAGAAAACCAAGAAGCAGAAATACAAGAAGCTGCAGAACAAAAAGCGGAAGAACATTAAGCATAAGACTAAAAATCAGAGCAAAAGATAATATCTAAATTATAAGCAGAAGATGACTAAGCAGTGTATGGGGGTGAGTCCGTTCCTCCTCGTGGTGCCACTGGAAAAGACCTGCTGCTGCAGGCCAAACTGAACGCGGACAAATCCTGTTGTAAATCTTTTGTGACGGGCAGAACGAAAGGTGTAATGTCCAACCTTTTATAGATAACAACTACAGGAATGCCTGCCACAAATAAGAATATGATGAAGAAGAAGAAGATGAAGAAGATGAAGAAGTAGAATATGAAGAATGTAAAAAAAAAGAATAATACGAAGAAGGTGAAGAAGAAGAAGATGAAGAAGGTGAAGAAGAAGAGGATGAAAAAGATGCTGAGGATGATGAAGGAGAAAGTGTGGGAGAAGTAAAAAAGAAGGTGAAGAGCATGGAAGTAGTGAAACATAAATATCTGACAAAATATAAAAATACTTAACATAGTCAATATTTCCATAACTCAGAACGTCTTAAAAAAAATATTAATTCCTGCTATTCCATTTGATTGGTCTAAACCTCTATGCCTTTATTGTCTCCCCCACCTCCCCCAATACATTCTACATTATTCTTAGTTGTTTTCCTTCATGTAGAATTAACCTACAAGGAAAGAAAGGGTTTATTTTCATTCCGATATTTCTGTCCCATTGACTTGCATTGGTTTCCGGTATCGGAATCGGCGATATCCGATACTTTTTCGGTATCGGTCCGATCCAATCCGATCCGATATTTCCCGATATCGGAAGGTATCGCTCAACACTAATGATGACCCATCACATTACCAGCCGCAGTGTCCCGTCACATTACTAGCCGCAGTGCCCCATCTCATTACCAGCCGCAGTGCCCCATCACATTATCAGTCACAGTGCCCCATCACATTACAGCCGCAGTGCCCCATCACATTATCAGTCACAGTGCCCCGTCACATTACCAGCCACAGTGCCCCATCACATTACCAGCCGCAGTGCCCCATCCCATTACCAGCCGCAGTGCCCCATCAGAGTACCAGCCGCAGTGCCCCATCACATTACCAGCCGCAGTGCCCCATCACATTACCAGCCACAGTGCCCCATCACATTACAGCCACAGTGCCCCGTCACATTACCAGCCACAGTGCCCCATCACATTACCAGCCGCAGTGCCCCATCTCATTACCAGCCGCAGTGCCCCATCACATTATCAGTCACAGTGCCCCGTCACATTACCAGCCCCAGCCGCCGTGCCCCATCACATTACCAGCCGCAGTGCCCCATCTCATTACCAGCCGCAGTGCCCCATCTCATTACCAGCCGCAGTGCCCCATCACATTATCAGTCACAGTGCTCCGTCACATTACCAGCCGCAGTGCCCCATCACATTACTAGCCGCAGTGCCCCATCTCATTACCAGCCGCAGTGCCCCATCACATTATCAGTCACAGTGCCCCGTCACATTACCAGCCGCAGTGCCCCATCACATTACCAGCCGCAGTGCCCCATCCCATTACCAGACACAGTGCCCCATCACAGTACCAGACACAGTGCCCCATCACATTACAGCCGCAGTGTCCAATCATATTACAGCTGCAGTGCCCCATTCCATTACAGCCGCGATGCCCCATCTCATTACCAGCCGCAGTGCCCCATCACATTATCAGTCACAGTGCCCCATCACATTACCAGCCGCAGTGCCCCATCACAGTACCAGCCACAGTGCCCCATCTCATTACCAGTCTCAGTGCCCCATCCCGTTACCAGCCGCAGTGCCCCATCACATTACCAGCCGCAGTGCCCCATCACATTACCAGCTGCAGTGCCCCATCACAGTACCAGGCGCAGTGGCCCATCACAGTACCAGCCGCAGTGCCCCATCACAGTACCAGCTGCAGTGCCCCATCACAATATCAGCCGCAGTACCCCATCACAGTACCAGCCGCAGTGCCCCATCACAGTACCAGCCGCAGTGCCCCATCACATTACCAGCCGCAGTGCCCCATCCCATTATCAGCCGCAGTGCCCCATCACATTACAGCCGCAGTGCCCCATCACATTATCAGTCACAGTGCCTCATCACATTACCAGTCGCAGTGCCCCATCCCATTACCAGCCGCAGTGCCCCATCACATTACCAGCCGCAGTGACCCATCACATTACCAGCCGCAGAGCCCCATCACATTACCAGCCGCAGTGCCCCATCACAGTACCAGCCGCAGTGCCCCATCACATTACCAGCCGCAGTGCCCCATCCCATTACCAGCCGCAGTGCCCCTTCACATTACAGCCGCAGTGCCCCATCACATTATCAGTCACAGTGCCTCATCACATTACCAGTCGCAGTGCCCCATCCCATTACCAGCCGCAGTGCCCCATCACATTACCAGCCGCAGTAACCCATCACATTACCAGCCGCAGAGCCCCATCACATTACCAGCCGCAGTGCCCCATCACAGTACCAGCCGCAGTGCCCCATCACAGTACCAGCCGCAGTGCCCCATCACATTACCAGCCGCAGTGCCCCATCACAGTACCAGCCGCAGTGCCCCATCACATTACAGCCGCAGTGCCCCATCCCATTACCAGCCGCAGTGCCCCTTCACATTACAGCTGCAGTGTCCCATCACATTACCAGCCGCAGTGCCCCATCACATTACCAGCCGCAGTGCCCCATCACAGTACCAGCCGCAGTGCCCCATCACAGTACCAGCCGCAGTGCCCCATCACAGTACCAGTCGCAGTGCCTCATCACATTACCAGCCGCAGTGTTCCATCACATTACAGTTTCAGGGCCTCATTACATTATCAGTCACAGTGCCTCATCACATTACCAGTCGCAGTGCCCCATCACATTACCAGCCGCAGTGCCCCATCACATTACCAGCTGCAGTGCCCCATCACAGTACCAGCCACAGTGCCCAATCACAGTACCAGCCGCAGTGCCTCATCACATTACCAGCCGCAGTGTTCCATCACATTACAGTTTCAGGGCCTCATCACATTATCAGTCACAGTGCCTTATCACATTACCAGTTGCAGTGCCCCATCACATTACCAGCCGCAGTGCCCCATCACATTACCAGCCGCAGTGCACCATCACAGTACCAGCCGCAGTGCCCCATCACAGTACCAGCCGCAGTGCCCCATCACAGTACCAGCCGCAGTGCCCCATCACATTACCAGCCGCAGTGCCCCAACCCATTACCAGCCGCAGTGCCCCATCACATTACATCCGCAGTGCCCCATCCCATTACCAGCCGCAGTGCCCCTTCACATTACAGCTGCAGTGTCCCATCACATTACCAGCCGCAGTGCCCCATCACATTACCAGCCGCAGTGCCCCATCACAGTACCAGCCGCAGTGCCCCATCACAGTACCAGCCGCAGTGCCCCATCACATTACCAGCCGCAGTGCCCCATCCCATTACCAGCTGCAGTGCCCCATCACATTACAGCCGCAGTGCCCCATCCCATTACCAGCCGCAGTGCCCCTTCACATTACAGCTGCAGTGTCCCATCACATTACCAGCCGCAGTGCCCCATCACATTACCAGACGCAGTGCCCCATCACAGTACCAGCCGCAGTGCCCCATCACAGTACCAGCCGCAGTGCCCCATCACAGTACCAGCCGCAGTGCCCCATCACAGTACCAGCCGCAGTGCCTCATCACATTACCAGCCGCAATGTTCCATCACATTACAGTTTCAGGGCCTCATCACATTATCAGTCACAGTGCCTCATCACATTACCAGTCGCAGTGCCCCTTCACATTACAGCTGCAGTGTCCCATCACATTACCAGCCGCAGTGCCCCATCACATTACCAGCCGCAGTGCCCCATCACAGTACCAGCCGCAGTGCCCCATCACAGTACCAGCCGCAGTGCCCCATCACATTACCAGCCGCAGTGCCCCATCCCATTACCAGCCGCAGTGCCCCATCACATTACAGCCGCAGTGCCCCATCCCATTACCAGCCGCAATGCCCCTTCACATTACAGCTGCAGTGTCCCATCACATTACCAGCCGCAGTGCCCCATCACATTACCAGCCGCAGTGCCCCATCACATTACCAGCCGCAGTGCCCCATCACAGTACCAGCCGCAGTGCCCCATCACAGTACCAGCCGCAGTGCCCCATCACAGTACCAGCCGCAGTGCCTCATCACATTACCAGCCGCAGTGTTCCATCACATTACAGTTTCAGGGCCTCATCACATTATCAGTCACAGTGCCTCATCACATTACCAGTCGCAGTGCCCCATCACATTACCAGCCGCAGTGCCCCATCACATTACCAGCCCCAGTGCCCCATCACAGTACCAGCCGCAGTGCCCCATCACAGTACCAGCCGCAGTGCCCCATCACAGTACCAGCCGCAGTGCCTCATCACATTACCAGCCGCAGTGTTCCATCACATTACAGTTTCAGGGCCTCATCACATTATCAGTCACAGTGCCTCATCACATTACCAGTCGCAGTGCCCCATCACATTACCAGCCGCAGTGCCCCATCACATTACCAGCCGCAGTGCACCATCACAGTGCCAGCCGCAGTGCCCCATCACAGTACCAGCCGCAGTGCCCCATCACAGTACCAGCCACAGTGCCCCATCACATTACCAGATGCAGTGCCCCATCCCATTACCAGCCGCAGTGCCCCATCACATTACAGCCGCAGTGCCCCATCCCATTACCAGCCGCAGTGCCCCATCACATTACAGCTGCAGTGTCCCATCACATTACCAGCCGCAGTGCCCCATCACATTACCAGCCGCAGTGCCCCATCACATTACCAGCCACAGTGCCCCATCACATTACCAGCCGCAGTGCCCCATCACATTACAGTTGCAGGGCCTCATCACATTATCAGTCACAGTGCCCCATCATATAATGAGAGGACCCAAGCTGTCTTCCTGCCATAGTGCTTCCTGCTGGTGTGTCACCCCAGGCCTGGATGCCACAAATATTAAAGGCTGTGTCTGAGAGCAGGAGGGAGGTTCCCTGGACAGGGACCATTAGCATGCAGCACCTCCTGTCCCAGGCCAGTAGGGGGAGCAGGCTGCCCCTATAAAATCTGGAACTGAGGGCAGGGTTAGAGAGACCAGGACCCACTTCTGAAGCATCCAGAAGGGTTCCCAGAGGAAAGGGACAGGTCAGCAGCAGCTGAGGAGTCCGGGAGGCAGAGTAGGAACAGCAAGTTAGGGACAGAGGCGACGAGAGCCGGTCCTGGCTGAAAGAGAACTACACAACCGGACATTGGGGTCCGAGGCTGTCAGGGTTGCAAGCCCGGCAGCAGATAACCAACCCGCAAGGGATTTCAGGTTCCTTGGCCTAAGAAGCCTGGAGGCTCCGCCACACAGAGGGACCGGTACAGCACGGAGAAGCAACAGGTACCTAAGGCCCGAGTCGCAAGCCATACAGGAGTATAGCTTAGGGACGTGGGCTATCACACCACGAAAAGGGGGATAGTCAGCAAGGGCAGAGAGAGAACGGTAGGCCTACCCACTCACCCTGACCAGTGGGGCTTGCCCGAAAGCTCTCAGACACCCAGGCCCATTTCTACCTTGTACTCCTGTTGGGTCATTAGTTCTAACTACAATAAAGACCCTGGACTGTTTGAAGCAGACTCTGAACCGTTATTATTGCGGCCTGCACCATCACCCCCAGCATCCTATTACACTGCCCTGAGGCTACACTCTTCCCGTGGGGAGTTATCCTATCCCTGTGCTGCATACCAACATCAGCCTCAGCGGTCTGCCTTGCAGCGGCGGTCATCCCTGACCGCAATCCACGGGTGGTGTAGTCGGACATTCAAAACCCTACAAATAGACTGCCACAGCATTTGGTCTGACCACCCTGAGCCACGGGATCGGGTTGCCACTACTACCCCCAACATTGCACCGAAGCCCGGTTCTGGGTGCCCCACGGCCCAGGGGGCGAGTCAGCTTTTGGCGTAGTCGGCAGGATTGTGACCAACCCTATTGCGTGCCTGAAAAAGACTGTACACTTACCTGAAAAAGAGGTTTCCCGCCATCTTCAGTCGTTTCCCGCCATCTTCAGCCGTTTTCCCCCCATCGGACGCCATCTTCAGGACGCCGCGCGGGAAGAAGAGGGGCGTGGACGTCCAAACCGCACGAGATCTGAAGCCCCGCCCTACGCACCGACGCTGCGCAAGGTCCTGGAAGGAGAGAGAGCGACGCTGACGTCACCAGGACGCGACGCAAGGTCTTCGCCCGGAGCAGCACCAGCGGAGCCGCGGCCTACAGAAGAGGATCAAGGGAAGGTAGGCCACACTTAACTAGGGGGGAGGAAGATGATGGACGCGGAGGGACCTTCTACCACCAGCGTGGCTGCAGCAGCGGTGAATGCTGCTGTTCTCTATGCCCTACATCCCCGGAGCAGCCTGGCTGCCCCAATACTCAGGGGAATCCCATACGTTAACTGACTTTAAGGAAACACTGCACAGTTTATTTAAAGTTTATCCCCTGACAGAAGAACAGAAAGTCAGCATTCTGACGGGGCAGCTAACCGGTGCAGCCCAGCGGGAAGTGAAATCATGGTCAGATGAGGAGAAAAGGACTGTAAAGGACATTCTGACCCGGCTGCGGGGTACCTTTGATACCCGTACCTCAGCAGAAATCAAAATGCGGTTCTATGGCTGTAAACAGCGAGCCCAAGATAGTATCAGAGACTATGCCTTTAACCTGCAAGAAGCTCTGGGAGCAATAAAGCAAGCTGACCCTGGAAGCGTGCAGAACACTGATAAACTGTTGACCCTAGACTGTTTGAAGCAGACTCTGAACCCTTATTATTGCGGCCTGCACCATCACCCCCAGCATCCTATTACACTGCCCTGAGGCTACACTCTTCCCGTGGGGAGTTATCCTATCCCTGTGCTGCATACCAACATCAGCCTCAGCGGTCTGCCTTGCAGCGGCGGTCATCCCTGACCGCAATCCACGGGTGGCGTAGTCGGACATTCAAAACCCTACAAATAGACTGCCACAGCATTTGGTCTGACCACCTTGAGCCACGGGATCGGGTTGCCACTACTACCCCCAACATTGCACCGAAGCCCGGTTCCGGGTGCCCCACGGCCCAGGGGGCGAGTCACTGGTGCCATCTCATCTCTAGATAAATAAATCCCGTACACACATTCGCGTAATGCAATTCATCAGATCGGGCCACTTCTTTTATTGCGCCGGGGTCGAGTTTTGATACTAATGTGCTGGCCCATTGTAGGCAAGCTCAGTGACGGACCTTAACATTGTAGGGCTGTCGAAGTTTTACAGATCAGGGTGCTACAATGCAACATCACATCTAATAGTTGCAAAAAGGTCATGGTTTGACCTGTCATCGTGACGCTGTCATCAGCAGGACAATCATTCCAGCTGGGAGTTATAGGTTAGCCAAAGCTAGAGAGGAGCAAGTTGGA
The DNA here is from genome assembly GCF_046119375.1 of Phyllobates terribilis. Taxonomy (NCBI): domain Eukaryota; kingdom Metazoa; phylum Chordata; class Amphibia; order Anura; family Dendrobatidae; genus Phyllobates; species Phyllobates terribilis. The sequence continues at coordinate 543,412,730 of NW_027362761.1, read as the reverse complement.
AAATATAAGGTTTCATATTAGGACTAAAAAGACATGACTGCCAGAAACTGCGCCACCCCTGTCGACAGGTTGTGTGTATAATACAGTAAAGCTCCATTCACTTCAATGGAGCGAAGGTGCAATACTTAGCACAATCTGTAGTCAGGGGCAGCGCTGTTTCTGAAACAAAGCAGCCATGTTTGTCTAATCCTGGACACTGCCGTTAATGACCAGGATATATGGCGTCACCAAACTGTGCAAACAAAAATAGAGCTGCTCTAGCAATCCTATGAGCAGCTCTCACGGAAATTGTACTTGGTCTTCCAGACCTTATTTTGACCTTCACTTTTCCTGTTAACTGCCATTTCTTAATTACATTTACATTACATGCGTTTTTGGTGCAGATTTGACGCAGCGTTTTATACAGTACGTGCTTTTTATAAAACAGAAAAGCTTTGATTCTGCATATAAAAAAAGTAAAAAAAAACACAAAATTTGAGCTTGGTTTAAAATGGTATACATGCAGCACATAAATGCATGTTTCACAATGGCCATGAATCAGAAAAACCTACAAGAAGCAAAATGAACATAAACCCTGCTGTAAATAAATAAAAAGCAAGTGCATCTAAATAAAATAGGGTTCTTAGTAACACTGTTTTTGAACAAAAATAGTACGAAAGCTATCCCACCACGACAAGGTGAACCCGTTCGAGATAGAACCTACTCTGTCTAATATTAAAAACCTTACCATGTGTCAAACTTGACCTCTGTGTGAATAAGGGCAGACTGAGGCCCCGGTTTTCTGAGTCATGGCCATTGTGAAACATGCATTTATGTGCTGCATGTATACCATTTCAAACCAAGCTCCAATTTTGTGTTTTTTTCTTTGTATATTTTGCATTCTGTGCAAACCTAGGTGTGGCCTCCCTTCCTAGAGCTGGACAACACATTTGAAAAGCTTCCCTTGGCTGGTGTTCCTAGTTTGGGACCGGGGCCTCAGTCTGCCCTTATTCACACAGAGGTCAACTTTGACACATGGTAAGGTTTTTAATATTAGACAGAGTAGGTTCTATCCCGAACGGGTTCACCTTGTCATGGTGGGATAGCTTTCATACTATTTTTGATCAAAAACAGTGTTACTAAGAACCCTATTTTATTAAATGCACTTGCTTTTTATTTATTTACAGCAGGGTTTATTTTCATTTTTCTTCTTGTAGGTTTTTTTTTTCATTTAAAAAAAAGTAACTGCAGTTTTTTATATGCAATTCTTTAGGCTCCACATAGAAGCCTCTAGAGAATAAAGCACCAAAACCGCACAGTTCAGCAGCATCTTTAGACCCACAGGAGGCACAATTTTCATTAATTCACATCCAGTTTGCTTGAACAGTTAAACACAGCAGAATTTCTGTGCAAAAAAAGTAGCTGAAAAACTAAGCATTTACGCTACATGTGAACACAGCCTTAAATGTCCAGACAAAATGGATGTGATTTCATAAAAACTCCTGCCCTCTGCTGTACTGTGCAGTTTTGGTGCTATTTTCCTATATAGGCTTCTCTGTGGAGCTTGAAAAATCGCCTGTAAAAAAAAAACCTGAAAAAAAGCAGTTGCATTTTTAAGTGTAGAATCAAAGCTTTTCTGTACTATTAAAAAAGAGGTAAAAACGCTGCTTCAAATCTGCACCAAAAACACTTATAATAAGGGAGGAAACACATAAAGCAAACACAGTAAAAATGCAATAATCAGAGAAGATTGTAATTGCGTCGTGTGGTGCAAACACTGGCAAAAAACGTGCAGAAAAAAAGCATTTATGCTATGAGTGAACATGGTCTCAGCGTTACACTTTTGTTAAATTTTTATGGGTTTAATGGAGAAAAAATAAATCAATGACACCATTTTTTAAGTAATTTCTACCGATCACCATACATAATCTGATGGCTGTGTTGTGCGTATTCTTACGGTTACAGAAACACCAAATATGTCTGTTATTTTCTGATTTGTGATGTTTATTTTTATTTTTTTTTTAAAAAGCGCATTAAAAATTACAATATTGTAATTGTTTTTTATTGCTTTGTAGTAATTTTATAAGAAGAAAAAGAATCTGACTTTTTATACACCTCTAAAATACATGGACATAGAAATACACTGCTATGTACAGATGTATTTCTATGTACCAGTATTATCTGCCTGTGGGTTCAGAGTTTGCAATCAACTTCAAGTATACAAAGTTCTCCAGTGCTGATCATTGTAGGCTGTGGTTCATAGTTTTAGGTGCTGCCTATATTTATATAGGCTATGAATTTGATTCTAGGGAAGACCAGCTCTCAAGAAGAAAAAATTACATTTATATAATTGTTTTTCATAATTATTTTAGTAATTTTACCGAAAAAAAATTCTGACTTTTTCTTCACCTCTAAAATATAGAACATAGAAATACACTGCTATGTACAGACATATCTCTATGTATGGGTATAATCTACCTGTTGGTTCACTACCTACAATGCAAATACAAGTATACAAAATCCTCCCTTGTTAGTGTAGGCCATGGCCAGACAACCCCTTTAAGTTGTAAAATTCTGCCTGCTGCCACTATATTAAGAGCTCACAGCTTGCAGATTTATCATTGAATGCAACAGCAGCTGAAATATTTTTGTCTTGAATGACCTTTCCCCAGTTATGTCTGTGGGTAAACAGAGTTTTATTGTGAAGGGAAGTATTAGGTGTAGGTCAGTGGTGGACCGCCTATCTGACCGAGGAAGCTAAGATATCAATACCTTAATATTTCTAGATTTAAGAAATATTTTTCCTAAATAAAGCCAATAAATTAACACTAGACCTCTCACCGTATATCTAGACGTATGTCAAATTGCTGAAAGAGAAATAAATACACAGGAAAAAGTTCTGCTCGGAGTCCTGCCCCTACTCTCCTCGACCCGCAAGTGAACATTCGCTTTCGGCATCCCAGGAAAGCGATGGTAGGTTTTGGCTTGTTTGTATCCAAAAATTCTGGAGAGTCCTGGTAAATTCTGGACAGTTGATGAGTATGGAATACTCAATATGGGGATCACGAATCTTACAGACCTGCGCCATCATAGACGCTTTGTAAGATGGCAGTGTATATTTAAAAAAAAAGAAGAATATTCTGGCACTCAAGAATTTGTTGCAAAAAAATTGAATGAAAATCTTTATTGCATACAGTATCCTCAGATTTGCATTTTCTAACGTTTCGGCCTGAATTGGCCTTCCTCAGAACTACAAAATAATAAAGAACCAAAATTACAGATGAATATACCGTACATATCAATGGAGACACTAGATTCTTAGTTCATCATTTAAAAACTGGAACCACAAATTAATGAGGTTTACAAAATGTATATATTATTAGCAAAAAACATTGAATTACAGATACATGGATGCCAATCATGTGAACTCGAAGTAATGGCCATCAGAAAACACAATAGATATGACCCACAGGCATACATCCTACAATATAGTTTGTTAGTTACCATATGCCTTATAATTGCAGGACAACGCAAACCATCATGACATAATAAGGAATCATATATAGAGAGAGAAATCATTTTTACCAGGGTGCTGCTCAGCGAAATTCAAGAAAGTTGTGGATATTGAAAGAAAAATAACGCATATCATTTTATATAGAGCTCCTACTGTGAGTTGTCAGCATATAGAAGCTTCTGTATGTAGGTCCAAGATAAGTTACTCCCCAGGGGAGCATTAGAGCAGTGTGTACGCGCCTATAGTGACCGTACTGCTAGGAAAAGCACAACCATGCTGGGAAATGGCGCTAAGGGAGGGAGATCTGTGGCCTTTTTGAATAGAACGCCGCGCACAGATACTTCCTGGTAGTGACGTATATCCGGTCTTGAAAGATCACATGATACCAGCATGTGTGCATCACCGGAAGTGACACGCCGGGTGCAAAGTGTCGTCTGCAGGCGCCATATTGGTGGGTAATATGAATGGGGAAACAGTGTGGCTTGCAAACAACATTTACTAAAGAGCAATTTAAAGACATTCGGTCTTTCTAAAGGCAGCCGGGCCATCGGACGAGAGCACCCACTGACCCTCGTGTCTCCACACATGATTTGGACATATTTGCTGCATCTGGTCAAGGACGTCTTGCTATCATTGATGGAACAATGAATTCTGAATCTTATCAGCAAATTCTAAAAGAAAATGTCTGTTTTATGAGCTGAATATCAAGATATAAGGGGAGAAAGGAAGAAAGAAAGAAAGGGAATGGGGAAGAAAAGGGGAAGAAAGGGAGGGGGGAGAAAAAACACGGGTTATTAGGACAAATGAGGGATGAAGAAATAATACACTACAGAGAGGGAAAAGCGTGTAACTCATATATATAACCTATAGAAAGAAGAGTGAAAAATAAAGTGCCACCATACCAGTCTACGTGATGTAGAAGGAGAAAAGTCAGCCTATACGTGTCTGTTAAGAGAAAGCATAGGAAAGCATTAAATCAGATAAAGCAGAGAATTTCATAATCTCTGTTCAATCCCTTGGGTTCAAGAGTATCCAGCCTATGAATCCAGAAGGATTCGTGGCATTTAAGTGTTTTAATTATGTTCAAGAACTTGAAACTTTAATTGGGAAATATTGTGTTTCTGTTTTTCAAAGTGATGAGGTATAGGCAAAAATGTCTTACCACACCGGATGCAGGTCTTATGCTGTGACCTGCAGTCTCATATATGCTGGGTGGTTTCACCCACATATACGAGACCGCATGGACCTTTTATAGCCTAAATTACATAAGAGAAATCACAAGTAAAGAAACCTTGAATATCAATACCCTCACCTGTGTGGGGGTGAAAAACTTGTCACCCTTCTGAACATTACCACATAGAGGACAATGTAGGGAATGTTCTTCTCTTTGGAGTATTGAGAAACGTCTGTGTGGCGCCCCTACGGGTTTAATCACCACAGAGGTACTGTATCTCATCTAGAGGTGTGGTATCCCACTCTCAGGTAAGGATGGAGTACTGCCCGGGACCCTAACACCTGCATCCATTACACTCCACTTTAGAGGGAAGGGCGAGATTGCTCCTAAGGGAGAGCACAGTCCCTGGTCCCTGGCTGGAGGGTGGAACCATGTAGTAGGTGTGGGTGGAGGAAGAAGTTTAGGGGAGCACTTCAGTGGGAGTATAAGAAAGCAAGGAACCATCTAGAAGGGTCGAGCCCTGCTCAGGAGAACAGTGGTGGAGGTCCAGGCTCCTGGCTCCAGTGCTTGGAGCAGGAGTTGAGAGGAGTGGGGCCTAGTAAGAGAGGCCCAGGAGAGAGAGAGGACGGTAGCAGAGGGAAGGCTCCAGAGACAGAGGGGATCCTAGGGGTACGGGAAGTGCAGGAAGTCACCTGTGCGCCTGAATCTGCAGGAACGTGGAGTGTACTTTCAAGGTGCAGCTGCCCACTACCACAATTATATCGCCAAAAAGGTGGCCGCATAGGGTCCAGGGGACTGCAGGTCGCCAGACAAGATCCGAGGCTACCGGCTTGGGACACTGATTGTGAGGCACAGGGCAGGAGGGTGAGAGCCAGCGCATGAAGACGACCGAGGAAGGAACATAGAACGGGGTCCCGTTTAAGTACTCCTGAAATACCTGAGAGCTGCTGAACCCCTTTCTTGGTGAATGCAGGACGACGGGGCAGGTTACACACTGGCCTTGGTAACCTGGAGTCTTGAACAACTGTGAGTAAACCTTGAAGACTGCACCCCACTTTGTACTAGAATTATTATCTGCGCCATCCCCTGCATTACACTGCACAGCAACATCTACCTCATTAATCATCACTGCACTGCCCTGGAGCTTAGCTCTACCTGTGGAGAGCTGAACCAACTCCGCTGCGTCACCATCAGCTCAAAGGGATCGTCACCGCAGCGGTGGCTCCATATAGCCGCATATCACAGGTGGCGTCACTCACGAACATTAAACTATAAAAACTATAATCCCCTTTTATTGACCGCCCTGGGTCACGGACTGGGTCACTGCCACTGTGACATCCCCTGCACAGATCGGCCGACACTGAGTACCCCACGGCCCAGGGTCGCGTCAACTTGGCGTCACGAACAGGATATGCACCAACCCGTTATAACGGGTATTGTGCACCTAGAGACTGTGTTGTATACTGAATGTGGCACCTGCCCCAGAAGAACAGACGCCATTATGTGCGTTATCAAGGATGACAAGAAACCTCCCATCGTGGGCCGGGTCCCAGAATGGCGTCAAAAGCGCAGCCCGCCCCATGCGTCTGTGGCCATATACCTAGACCTGTCCATCAGTCTGGGGAGGCCGTCCTCAGGTGTGGCCGACAGCAAGCAGCCATGGGACCGCACCAGAAAGGGGAGTGGAGAAGAGAGACCTTGGAGACAGGGCGGAGTCTCCAGCAGAGCAGACAGACCGCACCCGGCAGGCAACATGGACGGAGACCAGCCTGAGACTCCAGGCCGTGGCCTGCAGCCTAATGAATCATCCCTCAACCAGGAAGGGGTCCTAACAAAGCTGTCCCTGGAGGATACTGGGTTCCTCCGAGATGAGGTACAAGAGCTGGGCAGAAGGATGGAGGAGGCCCAGCAGGCTGCCGTCGCCGTCTGGAGAGCCAAGCTACTAGAGAAGTTGCTGAACCGGCAGCAGTCTGCGCTGCATGCGACCAGCAGCACCCCAGCCCCGGCGGAGCTACTCCTGGACCAGGAGGTGATGGACAGTGCCGGAGCGACCGTGGGAGCAGGTAGGAGAAGCATCCCTGTCCCGGGCTCCAGTGGCGCTGATCTACTCCTGGTCCCCCTACAGGAACCTCCTTCCCCGGGCGCCTCCAACACCGACCTGCTCCTGGCCCCCCTGCAGGAGCCACCTGCCCCCACAACTGAATGGGTGTATGGACGTGCGGTCTGGGATTAGTCCGCATAAGTTGAGGACCAGAGCCTCCCTTTGCTGCCCGCTCCCGCACCCTCGGTTGCCCAGAGAGATGATGGAGACCAATTTAGATGGGATAACCCGGCGGGAGACTTGATGGGATTTCCCGGGGAGACCCAAAAGGAGGCCGCACGCAGAGAAGAGCACTGCCGGCGAGAACTCCTTCAGCTAGAGGCGGAGCAGCGCACCCGGCGGGTGCGCTGAGAGAGGATGGAGGCCCGCAATATGGAGGAGAATACCCGGGCCCGCAAAGCAAAGCCAGCCACGCCTGATCCACGAGTAGAGGGAATCATGGTCAAGTTCGACCTGGATGGAGGATGGGGCTTTATCCGGGAGCCCCAACTTGGCATGGACCTCTTTGTAAATCGGCGGGACGTGGAATCCCATTTACAGCAGGGACATCTGGCACGGGATCTGTACCCTGGTGACAAGGTCACCTACACCAGGCACAGCGGAGAGTGGGGCTGGTACGCTCTCCATGTTCACAGGGTGGTGGAGGAGAGTGTACCCTTGCCATCCGAAGAAGATGACCCGGCTGGGTCATCTAATGGTGGGTCAATGTTTCCCCGGAGGGGGCCCCACTGCTGAACTGTTAGTTAAAAATAAAGAAACTGTATATAGTTACACAGAAGGGTACATCATTGTTGAGTGAACTGGAAAAGATTGTGTGTGCTTACTTAGTTACCTGGTAAGGGTATAAAAACTGACAGGCTGAGGACTGTGAGCAGCCAAAAACTTTTAAACTTTTGGAAGTGCATTGAGGTGAAGGGTGCATTGCTGGAAAAGGGAGAAAAAAAAAAAAAAAAAAAACCTCTTTAAATCTCTTAGTTTGCGAGTGTGAACGAGCTGCGTGTGTCCGGTGCGTAAGTGCAAACGAAAGTAAGTGTGTGACTTGTTTTTCAGTGAAGAGGTATTGGGAATCCTGCAGAAAATACCTGTGTGAATTGCGGTGAGTGCTGCATTGTGACCTGCTGAGTACTTTTCTACCTGTTTAGATTTATTGGGCTTTTTAAAACCTATTTTCTCACTACAGTTTTAGTTTCTTAGTTTACTACCTGTGTATTTAAGGGTTAACTACATTGCACTAAAATCCTGAGGTGTAGCTTTACTCACAAGGGGTTAATAAAGGGGAAGGGGTCATAATTAAGGGTTTATAAGGGGCAGCTGGTTGGGCATTCAGTTCTTTGGAAGTGCATTGAGGTGAAGGGTGGATTGCTGGAAAAGGGAAAAACAAACATACAAAAAAAAAAAACTCTTTAAATCTCTTAGTTTGCGAGTGTGAACGAGCTGCGTGTGTCCGGAGCGTAAGTGCGAACGAAAGTAAGTGTGTGACTTGTTTTTCAGTGACTTTGTATTCAGGGATTTTGGAAGGGAGGACTTTGGACTGAATTGCTGACTGTATTTCATTAATTTCTTTACTTTACTTTTTACTTAACAGTCTGTATACTGCAATCCACATTAGGAAATGAGCTCCATTATTGACAATGCTATCCAGTGTACATCTTGCCACATGTATGTATTCCTTGAACAGCCGGTCGAGGTTGCTTACTGCTGCGCGAGATGTGTGCACGTTGTGCGTTTCGAAGCCCAGATACTGGATCTAAATGAGCAGCTGGCAATACTGAGATCCACTGACAACATGGAAAGGAGTCTGCTGCTCACTAAGTAGCAGCTCACTGGGGTAGATGTGGGGGAGGGTGGTAGTCAGGAGCTGCAGGACAGTGAGGTCGCTAGTTGGGTGACAGTTAGAAGGGGTGGTAGAGGGAAGAGTGCCAGGGAGGCTAGTCCTGATCTGGCACACCCCAATAAGTGTGCAAAGTTGGCAGATGAGGGGAGTGACGGTACAGGGGTAGCACTACTGCAGCAAGGCATGTCCCCTGAAAGCCGGAGGAGTGTCAGCTCCAGTAAAGAGGGAAATAGGAGAGTAGGGCAGGCCAGGCAGGTGCTGGTAGTGGGGGACTCAATTATTAGGGGAACAGATAGGGCAATCTGTCACAAAGACAGGGATCGTCGAACAGTGTGATGTCTACCTGGCGCTCGAGTCCGGCACATCGCTGATCGGGTTGACAGATTACTGGGAGGGGCTGGTGAGGACCCATCGGTCATGGTGCACATTGGCACAAATGACAAAGTTAGAGGTAGGTGGAAGGTCCTTACAGATGATTTCAGGTGAATTAGGCTGCAAGCAAGGCCCTTCATGGTGGTATTCTCTGAAATACTACCGGTACCAGTGCCACGCCAGAGAGGCAATGGGAGATTAGGGAGATAAATAAGTGGCTCAAGAACTGGTGTAGGAAGGAGGGATTTGGGTTCCTGGAGAACTGGGCCGACTTCTCAGTTGGCTACAGACTCTACGCTAGGGACCGGCTGCACCTTAATGGGGAGGGTGCAGCTGTGCTGGGGGAGAAAATGGCTAGAAGGTTGGAGGAGTGTTTAAACTAGGGATGGGGGGGGGTATTCATTTTATAGGTGGGGAAGATAGTGCAGATAGTGACCTGGGCACAAATAAAGAAATTGGGGTGGGGTTAGAACAGTCAATAAAGTAAGAAGGAATAGAGGTACAGAGAGATACATAAAATGCATGTACACTAATGCCAGAAGCCTCACCAACAAAATGGAGGAATTAGAATTCATTTTGTTGGAAAATAATTATGACATGGTAGGGATATCTGAGACGTGGCTGGACGAGAGCCATGACTGGGCAGTTAATTTACAGGGCTATAGTCTGTTCAGAAATGACCGTACAAACAAGCGAGGGGGGTATTTATATGTAAAATCATCCTTAAAACCTGTCTTGCGGGAGGATATATATGAATCTAATGAAAATGTAGAGTCCCTGTGGGTGAAGATAAGGGGAGGGGGAAAAAATAATAAATTACTGATAGGGGTTTGTTATAAGTCTCCAAAAATAATGGAAGTAGCAGAGAATATCCTCGTAAAGCAAATAGATGAAGCAGCGACTCAAGGAGAAGTCATTATTATGGGAGACTTCAACTACCCTGAAATACATTGGGGGACAGAAACATGTAGTTCAAGCAAAGGAAATAGGTTTTTGACTACTATGAGAGACAATTACCTTTCACAACTGGTTCAGGACCCAACAAGAAGGGGGGCACTGCTAGACCTAATATTAACCAATAGGCCAGACCACATATCAAATATACGAGTTGGGGGTCACTTGGGTAATAGTGATCACAAAATAATACGTTTTCATGTAACCTTTAATAAGATGTGTAGTAGAGGGGTTACAAGGACACTAAACTTCAGGAAGGCAAATTTCCAACGGTTAAGAGATGATCTTAGTGCAATAAACTGGGACGATATCCTGAGACATAAAACTACACAAAGCAAATGGGAGACATTTATTAACATCCTAAATAGGACCTGTGTACAATATATACCCTATGGGAATAAACATGCTAGAAATAGGAGGAAACCACTCTGGTTAAATAGAGCTGTAAGGGGTGCAATAAGTGACAAAAAGAAAGCATTTAGAGAACTAAAGCAAGTAGGTAGTGATGAGGCATTAAATAAATATAGAAAATTAAATTAATTATGTAAAAACCAAATCAAGGCAGCAAAGATTGAGGCAGAGAGAATCATTGCCAGAGAAAGTGAAAATAACCCTAAAATATTCTTTAACTACATAAATAGTAAAAAACTAAAAAATGATAGTGTTGGCCCCCTTAAAAATAGTCTGGGTGAAATGGTGGATGAGGATGAGGAAAAAGCCAATATGCTAAATGATTTTTTTTCAACCGTATTTACATAAGAAAATTGCATGACAGAAAACATGATTAGTGATAACAAAAATTCTCCAGTAAATGTCACTTGCTTAACCCAGCAGGAAGTACGGCGGCGTCTAAAAATCACTAAAGTTGACAAATCCCCGGGCCCGGATGGGATACACCCGCGAGTACTGCAGGAATTAAGTAACGTCATAGATAGACCATTATTTTTAATCTTTAAAGATTCCATAATAACAGGGTCTGTACTACAGGACTGGCGTATAGCAAATGTGGTGCCAATATTCAAAAAGGGGACAAAAACTGAACTTGGAAATTATAGGCCGGTAAGCTTAACCTCTACTGTGGGTAAAATCCTGGAGGGTTTCCTAAGAGATGCTATACTAGAGTATCTGAAGAAGAATAACCACATGACCCAATATCAACATGGATTTACGAGGGACCGTTCCTGTCAAACTAATCTGATCAGTTTTTATGAGGAGGCAAGTTCTGGACTGGACCAAGGAAATGCAGTGGATGTTGTGTATATGGACTTTTCAAAAGCTTTTGATACGGTTCCACACAAAAGGTTGATACATAAAATGAGAACAATGGGGATAAGGGAAAATATATGTATGTGGATTAAGAATTGGCTCAGTGATAGGAAACAAAGGGTGGTTATTAATGGAAAACACTCAGACTGGGTCTCAGTTAACAGTGGGGCACCACAGGGGTCAGTATTGGGCCCCCTTCTTTTTAACATATTTATTAATGACCTTGTAGGGGGCATACAGAGTAATATTTCAATATTTGCAGATGACACTAAACTCTGCAGGGTAATCAATACAGAGGAGGGCAATTTTATATTACAGGAGGATCTATGTAAACTAGAAGCTTGGGCTGATAAATGGCAAATGAGCTTTAATGGGGATAAATGTAAGGTAATGCACTTGGGCAGAGGACATAAAATGTATAATTATATGCTTAATTGTAAAACACTGGGCAAAACTGTAACTGAAAAAGACCTGGGTGTATTGGTGGACGACAAGCTCACGTTTAGTGGTCAGTGTCAGGCTGCTGCTTCAAAGGCAAATAAAATAATGGGATGCATTAAAAGAGGCATATATGGTCATGAGGAGAACATAATTTTACCTCTATACAAGTCATTAGTGCGACCACACTTAGAATACTGTGTACAGTTCTGGTCTCCGGTGTATAAGAAAGACATAGCTGAACTAGAGCGGATGCAGAGAAGAGCGACCAAGGTTATTAGAGGACTTCGGGGTCTGCAATACCAAGACAGGTTATTACACTTGGGGTTATTTACTGTGGAAAAAGAAGGCTTAGGGGTGATCTTATTACTATGTACAAGTATATGAGGGGACAGTACAAAGACCTTTCTACTGATCTTTTTACTCTGAGGCCTGAGACTGGGACAAGGGGGCATCTTCTACGTCTGGAGGAAAGAAGGTTTAAACATAATCACAGACGGGGATTCTTTACTGTAAGAGCAGTGAGACTATGGAACTCTCTGCCGCATGATGTTGTAATGAGTGATTCACTGTTAAAATTTAAGAAGGGCATGGATGCCTTTCTTGAAAAGTATAATATTACAGGTTATAAATACTAGATTCCTTGATAGGGCGTTGATCCAGGGAACTAGTCTGATTGTCGTATGGAGTCGGGAAGGAATTTTTTTCCCCAATGTGGAGCTTAGTGTTTGCCACATGGTTTTTTTTTGCCTTCCTCTGGATCAACAAGTTAGGCTATGGGTTGGACTAGATGGACTTAGTCTTCCTTCAACCTTAAAAACTATAGTTTGCACTTCTTAAGGTGCTTCTGGTTATTGGTTTTATACAGACCACAGAACAAAAACCCGTTTGGCATGGCCGAAGACATGGTCCAACAGCTGGATCACCTATGCCCTGCAGCCACGCCCAGGGCCTACGTTGAGGGTTTTCGGACGGGTCCCTCAAATTGGACTTTCTTCAGTGAGATGGACACCAGGTTATGGATCTCGCTGTATTGAGCTGAAAATTGTTTAATATGAAAAATGTTTTATTGATGTGAAGAGAATTTAATTGGAAGAAGTTTTATAATGTTTTATAAGCTGATAAGAAACATGTAACGTTCAAGAAATGTGCCTCCCATAAAGGGAAGAAAAAGTTATGTATTATTCTTCTATGCGAATGCATTCTAAAAAATTTTGTATGTCTAAAATACCTTGTTTTTACACTGTTCCAGCCCGCAGACGTGCTGTGTTTTACCAGGGGGGTATGTGTCGCCCCTGCGGGTTCAGTCGCCACAGAGGTACTGCATCCCATCCAGAGGTATGGTATCCCACTCTCAGGTAAGGATGGAGTACTGCCCGGGACCCACACACTTGCATCCATTCCACTTCAGAGGGAAGGGCGACGAGATTGTTCCTAAGGGATAGCACAGTCCCGGGTGCCTGGCTGAAGGGTGGAACCATGTAGTGGGTGTGGGTGGAGGAAGTAGTTTAGGGGAGCACTTCAATAGGAGTATAAGAAAGCAAGGAACCATCTAGATGAGTCGAGTCCTGCTCAGGAGAGCAGTGGAGGAGGTCCAGGCTCCTGGCTCCAGTGCTTGGAGCAGGAGTTGAGAGGAGAGGGGCCTAGTAAGAGAGGCCCAGGAGAGAGAGTGGACAGGAGCAGAGGGAAGGCTCCAGAGACAGAGGGGATCCTAGGGGCACGGGAAGTGCAGGAAGCCACCCGTGCACCCGAATCTGCAGGAACGTGGAGGGATCAGGCTGCAGAGTGGACCAGCCCCTAGCTAGTGGAGAACTACAAGGCTCAGCTAGAAACCGGAGGCTTCTATACCTTCAAGGTGCAGCTGCCCACTACCACAATTATATCGCCGAAAAGGTGGTCGCATAGGGTAAAGGGGACTGCAGGTCGCCCGACAAGATCCGAGGCTACTGGCTTGGGACACTGATTGTATGGCGCAGGGCAGGAGGGTGAGAGCCTGCGCAGGAAGACGACCGAGGAAGGAACATAGAACGGGGTCCCGTTTAAGTACTCCTGAAATACTTGAGAGCTGCTGAACCCCTTTCTTGGTGAGCACAGGATGACGTGAGAGGTTACACACTGGCCTTGGTAACCTGGAGTCTTGAACAACTGTGAGTAAACCTTGAAGACTGCACCCCACTGTGTCCTAGAATTATTATCTGCGCCATCCCCTGCACTACACTGCACAGTAATATCTACCTCATTAATCATCACTGCACTGCCCTGGAGCTTAGCTCTACCTGTGGAGAGCTGAACCAACTCTGCTGCGTCACCATCAGCTCCAAGGGATCTGCACCGCAGCGGCGGCTCCTTATAGCCGCGTACCACAGGTGGCGTCACGAACAATAAACTATAAAAACTATAATCCCCTTTTATTGACCGACCTGGGTCACAGACCGGGTCACTGCCACTGTGACATCCCCTGCACCGACTGGCCCGGCACCGAGTACCCCACGGCCCAGGGGGCGCGTCATCTGTACCAGAAGTTTTTTCCTAGAGCCTATGTCTGCATGTACTAATTTGTCACTGAGATTTGTTGATTGCCAAAAACATAGTAGAAAGGGTAACTTAAATTCCTCAATTTTGGGGTAACTATCTTGAAGCAAGTGCCAATATTTTCGTATACTCTTGTGTATCTTGTACATAAAAGGATGGAATGAATGTATTTATAGCTCTATTCCAGGTTATTATGGCATAATAGGTGCTCTATGTCTTTAAATCGCTCTTCAGAAATTGATGCTCGCAAGCCAGACTATTTCCCCATTCATATTACCCACCAATATGGCGCCTGCAGGCAACACTCTCCACCTAGCGCGTCACTTCCGGTGACGCATACATGCCGGTATCGCGTGATCTTTTAAGACCGAATATACATCACGTATCTGTGCGCGGCGTTCTATTTAAAAAGGCCACAGATCTCACTCCCTTAGCTCCATTTCCCCAGCACGGTAACTATAGGCGTGTACACACTGCTCTAATGCTCCCTTGGTGAGTAACTTATCTTGGACGTAACTAAGTATCAACCCAGTCCGACCAAGGTCGCACGGCGGCTCAGTCGACTCCGCGAACCAGGGAGGAACCGAGCAGAGGGACCAGGTGCTACTCCAGGTCCGACCCCGGTCACAGCTGTTGACCCACACCGGGGAATGCAGGAACAGGCAGTTTAGCTGGTATGCAGACTGGTGGGTACTGGCAGGCACGGCTGGTATGACGGCAGGTGGGTACTAGCAGGCACGGCTAGTATGAAGGCAGGTGGGTACTAGCAGGCACGGCTGGTATACAGACAGGCGGGTGCTGACAGGCATGGCTGGAATGCAGACAGGCAGATACTGGAAGGTATGAACGCAGGCTGGATAGGGACCAGTACAGACTGGGATACAGGAACAGAGACGCAGGTGCGGTGGACTAGCAGAGCAAAACCGCAGGAGCGGTGAACAAGCAAAGCGGAGCAAAACCGCAGGTGCGGTGAACAAGCAGAGCGGAGCAAAACCGCAGGTGCAGTGAACAAGCAGAGCGGAACCGCCGGAGCGGTGAACAAACAGAGCAGAGCGGAACCGCAGGTGCGGTAAACAAGCAGAGCCGAGCGGTGAAGAAGCAGAACAGAACCGCAGGTGCGGTAAACAAGTGGAGCAGAGCGGAACCGCCGGAGCGGTGAACAAGCAGAGCAGAACAGAACCGCAGGTGTGGTAAACAAGCGGAGCAGAGTGGAACCGCCGGAGCGGTGAACAAGCAGAGCAGAACAGAGTAGAAGGTGCAGACAGACACAGGAGGTAGATACGGAGGAAGGGAAAGGGGATAAGCAGAACCAGATACACACAAGGTACTTACAATGAAGTAGCGAGTGGACACAAAACTCACAAACAGAAGTACAGAGACAACGAGTTGGAGTTAGGTGCAGGTTCAGACACTGCAGGAAAAGGGAAGGTACGGACATAGAGACAAACAGGTAACGGGCTAGGACACTGTTCAGACAGGAACTGAACCGGGAACAAGATACAGGAACGAGCCTGGGTACTCAGCCCCCAGGGTGGCGGAAATAGACTAGAAGTCAGACATACAGGTAGCGGCCCTGGGTACTCAGCCCCCAGGGTGGCGGGAACAGACTAGAGTCAGGACAGGACCTGGCAACTCACAGTTGCACAGAACACCCTGTAAGAAAGTGTTGCTCAGGCACCTCCTACTGGGTGGAGGGGGTTTAAGTATCCAGTGACTCACAGCAATAGGCTGGGGACGCATTAGGACTGTGCACACAGTAGCTATAAGAAACAGGCAGAAACCGCGCCGACGCCCTAAGCAATCAGACAAGAGACATGGACACAGCAGGTACTGGAGCAAAGTGTGCAGCCTGGACTGACAGGTAAGATTGCGGTCTTGCATGGTGGGAGGTGGTGCACCATGCAAGCACGCCGCCAGGGATGTTACACATGTATCTGTAATTCAATGTTTTGCTAATAATACATACATTTTGTAAATCTTATTAAGTTGTGGTTCCTGTTTTGCATGATGATCTAAGAATCTAGTACTCCATTGATATGTACGGTATATTCATCTGTAATTTTGGTTCTTTATTATTTTGTAATTCTGAGGAAGGCTAATTCAGGCTGAAATGTTAAAAAATGCAAATCTGAGGATACTGTATGCAATAAAGATTTTTTTTCAATTTTTTGCAACAATTTCTGGAGTGCCGGATTCTTCTTTTTGTTTCATGAGGAGTGGGAATCCTATCCGTGCACCCTCCTAGGAGTGCCATGTAATCTCTTTGAGTGTATATTTTTAGTTTTTGTATTTTACCTGGTGTCTAAATTAATTTTAGAGTCTTAATATTTCAGGGATCTGGTCTGGAGTCTGATTATTTTAGCTGCCGTTGTGTCTAGGTTATTTTAGAGAACTGAGGTCTAGTTATTTTAGGGGGGGGGTCTGGTTTGGTGTCAAAGTAATTTTAGGAAGTTGGTTTTTGGGTCTGATTAATTTTAGTGGTTAGCCTCTGGTCAGATTAATTTTATGGTGTTGGTCTGAATTCATTTTAGGGTCTGGACTAATGTCCAAAATAATTTTAGGGGTTTGGTTTTGGGTCAGAAAGAATTTAGGGGGTCTTACTTTGTAATAATAGATGGGGATGCAAATAGTTCTACAAAGTTTGTGAAATCTTCAATTTGATGACACAAGTACGTGAACATTTACTTAAAACCAGGTGAGTGAGAACTTCTGCTCGAACATTATTGTACATCGAGGTCGAATGTCGAGTAATACCGGTACAGTAGCTTCTCCTATACCAGTTCATGCAGATTGCACCGTAGGGGGCAGCAGCTGATGCCAGTCTAAAGCTGTCAGTACAGATGGTTTACTATCTGCTCCATTGATTGCTCTTGACATTTAGCCATCGGATTGACTGAGGGTGATCTCTCTGGGATTTGGAGACCTGTCAGTCATTTTTCTCATACAGTACAGGTGTCTCAGGGTTGAGTCGATCATTTGGCATATTCTCCTATGATATCATGATCTGTGGTGTTGCATAGGATTGAAGCTGAACCTCGAGTATTCTCATACCCGGTATCCAAAAAAACTGAAAAATGATAGAGCAGTGATATAACTAAATATACAGATGAAAAATGGTGAACCACATACTGTAAGTGAATATTTTTTTGCATAGTAATACATTATTGAATGAAAGTGTAGTAGCTTTCCTATGGAAAAACCAATTACATTGCGCAGTGCCATATAACAAACTCAACTCTGCTGGTGTGAATAACATTACTAATATTAATATTAAGGCAAAAAATGCATTAGAACATATAACAACAGCAGAAGAAGGAGTAATAATCACAAAATCTTCTCTTTTTTTTTTGCTCCTATCTCCCTTTCAGTAGAAGCCGAGGAGCCAGACCTATAAAATCAGTATTAGGTTGTGAAGTTGTATGAGGTGATGGAAGAAACAGTCAAGTTTTCTTCAAAACATAAAAAGCAACGAGAGGTCACACACACAAAAAAAAAATAGACAAAAAACAAATTTCGCTTGACATTGATGTGTCCTCTCTGTCTTCACCGCAGGGCCGCTGCCGAAGGGCCAGACGAGAAGAGGAGGACAAGTCTAAAAATACAAAAAAGTTAAAAGAAAAACAATGAAGTGTTTGAGGCTTTACTGTGGACATCGGCTCTCACTCACGTCCAAGATCTGCGTCCAGGGAGTAGAAAGAAAGAGCCTCAGAGCTACAATCCGTACAGAGCAACATTTCAATGGCAGTAAAACTCCACGGTGTCTTTAGCTGGAGGGTCCGGCTGCATTTCAAACCACTAGAGCTTCCTTTCCATGCTTTACGAGATCCCTATAATCCCTGAATAGAAATATTTTGTGCTTGAGCCCTGCAGCGTGACTTCTATTCCATCTGGAGTTTGTCAGTGTGCAATAAAATAAAACTCTTCAACAAAGTGCCCGGATTTCTGCCTCTGATGTTTGCGGCTTTCAAGAGAAATATGACAAGTTGTTTAGACTATAGTAATGGAGAACTATGTTACATTGGCCAAGATGGCGTCTTAGACCACAGTCTTCTAAGGTTAGATAACGATAGTCCAGGTTTAAACCACTATTGTCCAGATTAGACCAACATCCTACAGGTAGAATCGATGCTACTACCTGGGGTAAGAGCGAGTAGGGAGGCCATGATGTTGCCAGCTATGCTGCACTGTGGTATTTGTCACTACTGGGGTGATTTGTTGTGCTGCACTGTGGTATTTGTTTCTCCTGAGATGGTATTTTGTGCTGCACTGTGGTATTTGTTTCTCCTGAGATGGTATTTTGTGCTGCACTGTGGTATTTGTTTCTCCTGAGATGGTATTTTGTGCTGCACTGTGGTATTTGTTTCTCCTGAGATGGTATTTTGTGCTGCACTGTGGTATTTGTTTCTCCTGAGATGGTAGTTTGTGCTGCACTGTGGTATTTGTCATTACTGGGGTGATTTGTTGTGCTGCACTGTAACATAACATAGTTTTTAAGGTTGAAGGAAGACTAAGTCCATCTAGTTCAACCCATAGCCTAACATGTTGATCCAGAGGAAGGGAAAAAAAACCCATGTGGCAAACACTAAGCTCCACATTGGGGAAAAAAATTCCTTCCCGACTCCATACGACAATCAGACTAGTTCCCTGGATCAACGCCCTATCAAGGAATCTAGTATTTATAACCTGTAATATACTTTTCAAGAAAGGCATCCATGCCCTTCTTACATTTTAGTAGTGAATCACTCATTACAACATCATGCGGCAGAGAGTTCCATAGTCTCACTGCTCTTACAGTAAAGAATCCCCGTCTGTGATTATGATTAAACCTTCTTTCCTCCAGACGTAGAAGATGCCCCCTTGTCCCAGTCTCAGGCCTCAGAGTAAAAAGATCAGTAGAAAGGTCTTTGTACTGTCCCCTCATATACTTGTACATAGTAATAAGATCACCCCTAAGCCTTCTTTTTTCCACAGTAAATAACCCCAAGTGTAATTGTAGCGCCCCGAGGGTTCGGCCGCTACAGGGGTATTGCACCTCTGCCAGAGGTCTGATATTCCACTCCCAGGTAAGGATGGAGTATGGACCAGGGCTCAGTTAGCTGCATACAGCACACACACACCATTTCCGAGGGACAGCTCAACGGTGCTCCCACTAGACAGAAGTGCAGGCACGACCGACTATGTCCCTGGCTGGAGTGGGGAGGGGGGTGGAATACCCAGTGCTGTAGGGGCACATAGGGGTTGGTTCCTGAGTGTAGGAAGGAGCCCATTGGTTGCTGGTCACCTGGGCTCATGGTCAGAGGGAGGTATAAAAGGTGGGCACCATCTTAGCTCTGGGAGAAGTGAAGTTCAGTTAGTCTGTGCAGACTGAGGAGAAGACAGGGAGTAGAGGCTCTGTAGGAGCTCTACTCCAGAGTGGGCCTAGAGAGAGGCCGAGGAGGAGAGTGGAAGAGAGAGAGAGAGGAGGTGAAAGGGAGCTGTGATTAAGTCTCATCCCAGCTCCACGAGAAAGGAACAGAAAGGAACAGGAAGGAACAGAAAAGGAGAAGAAGAGACAGAGAAACAGAAGGGCTCAGGAACAAGAAGGTGGAAGGGACCTTAAGAACCCACGAGAATACAGGGTGAAGGGTCAGGCAGATTAAGGGTGCCGGATCCCAAGTTGGTGGAAGAGAAACTACCCTCAGCCAAAGACCGGACGTCGTGATCATTTATTGGTGCGACACCTTATCAAACCTGCTAGTAAGGCACCATATAGTACAGCGGAGAACGGGGCCCACGTTTACCCGCACAAGTCCCCGGCAGCTGGACAAAAGTGGGTCACTGGTGAGGCAGGCCAGAGAAAGGAAAGAAGGGAGTCCTGTGCCATATTCCTGAGCTGCCTGGGAGTTGACCGAGCCCCTCACCTGGTGGACGCAGCACGGCTCGAGCGGTCACTACCTGTACAGAAGTGACCCGGAGTACCTGAACTGTGAGTTAAAGACATTGGACTGCAGTACGTTGTCTGTGTGCTCTTTCGCTCCTCCAGCACTAACGGTACTGGGACTCCCACCACCATCACTCCCACCATCCACTACACTGCCCTGGGGCCGCACTCTTCCCATGGGGAGTCACACCATCCAAGCTGCATACATCATCGGCCCCAGCGGTCTGCCCTGCAGCAGCGATTCTTAATAACCGCAATCCACGGGTGGCGTAATCGGACATTATCTATAACATCTAAAAGACTGCCACTGGTCTGACCACCCTGAGCCACGGGACCGGGTCGCCACTACTACCCCCATTGTCTCCCTATTGCCCGGTTCCGAGTGCCCCACGGCCCAGGGGGGCATAATAATAACCTGTCTTGGTATTGCAGACCCCCCAGTCCTCTAATAACCTTGGTCGCTCTTCTCTACACCCGCTCTAGTTCAGCTATGTCTTTCTTATACACCGGAGACCAGAACTATACACAGTATTCTAAGTGTGGTCGCACTAGTGACTTGTATAGAGGTAAAATTATGTTCTCCTCGTGAGCATCTATGCCTCTTTTAATGCATCCCATTATTTTATTTGCCTTTGCAGCAGCTGCCTGACACTGGCCACTAAACGTGAGCTTGTCGTCCACCAGTACACCCAGGTCTTTTTCAGTTACAGTTTTGCCCAGTGTTTTACAATTAAGCATATAATTATACATTTTATTTCCTCTGCCCAAGTGCATTACCTTACATTTATCCCCATTAAAGCTCATTTGCCATTTATCAGCCCAAGCTTCTAGTTTACATAGATCCTCCTGTAATATAAAATTGTCCTCCTCTGTATTGATTACCCTGCAGAGTTTAGTGTCATCTGCAAATATTGAAATATTACTCTGTATGCCCCCTACAAGGTCATTAATAAATATGTTAAAAAGAAGGGGCCCAATACTGACCCCTGTGGTATCCCACTGTTAACTGAGACCCAGTCTGAGTGTTTTCCATTAATAACCACCCTTTGTTTCCTATCACTGAGCCAATTCTTAACCCACATACATATATTTTCCCCTATCCCCATTGTTCTCATTTTATGTATCAACCTTTTGTGTGGAACCGTATCAAAAGCTTTTGAAAAGTCGATATACACAACATCCACTGCATTTCCTTGGTCCAGTCCAAAACTTGCCTCCTCATAAAAACTGATCAGATTAGTTTGACAGGAACGGTCCCTCATAAACCCATGTTGATATTGGGTCATGAGGTTATTCTTCTTCAGATACTCTAGTATAGCATCTCTTAGGAAACCCTCCAGGATTTTACCCACAGTAGAGGTTAAGCTTTACTGGCCTAGAATTTCCAAGTTCGGTTTTTGTCCCCTTTTTGAATATTGGCGCCACATTTGCTATACGCCAGTCCTGTGGTACAGACCCTGTTATTATGGAATCTTTAAAGATTAAAAATAATGGTCTATCTATGACATTACTTATTTCCTGCAGTACTCGCGGGTGTATCCCATCCGGGCCCGGGGATTTGTCAACTTTAGTGATTTTTAGATGCCGCCGTACTTCCTGCTGGGTTAAGCAAGTGACATTTAATGGAGAATTTTTGTCATCACTGATCATGTTTTCTGTCATGCAATTTTCTTGTGTAAATACAGTTGAAAAAAAATCATTTAGCATATTGGCTTTTTCCTCATCCTCATCCACCATTTCACCCAGACTATTTTTAAGGGGGCCAACACTATCATTTTTTAGTTTTTTACTATTTAGGTAGTTAAAGAATATTTCGGGGTTATTTTTACTTTCTCTGGCAATGATTCTCTCTGCCTCAATCTTTGCTGCCTTGATTTGGTTTTTACATAATTAATTTAATTTTCTATATTTATTTAATGCCTCATCACTACCTACTTGCTTTAGTTCTCTAAATGCTTTCTTTTTGTCACTTATTGCGCCCCTTACAGCTCTATTTAGCCATAGTGGTTTCCTCCTATTTCTAGCATGTTTATTCCCAAAGGGTATATATTGTGCACAGGTCCTATTCAGGATGTTAATAAATGTCTATCATTTGCTTTGTGTAGCTTTATGTCTCAGGATATCATCCCAGTTTATTGCACTAAGATCATCTCTTAACCGTTGGAAATTTGCCTTCCTGAAGTTTAGTGTCCTTGTAACCCCTCTACTACACATCTTATTAAAGGTTACATGAAAACGTATTATTTTGTGATCACTATTACGCAAGTGACCCCCAACTCGTATATTTGATATGCGGTCTGGCCTATTGGTTAATATTAGGTCTAGCAGTGCCCCCCTTCTAGTTGGGTCCTGAACCAGTTGTGAAAGGTAATTGTCTCTCATAGTTGTCAAAAACCTATTACCTTTGCTTGAACTACATGTTTCTGTCCCCCAATGTATTTCAGGGTAGTTGAAGTCTCCCATAATAATGACTTCTCCTTGAGTCGCTGCTTCATCTATTTGCTTTATGAGGATATTCTCCGCTACTTCCATTATTTTTGGAGACTTATAACAAACCCCTATCAGTAATTTATTATTCCCCCCCCTCCCCTTATCTTCACCCACAGGGACTCTACATTTTCATTAGATTCACATATATCCTCCCGCAAGACAGGTTTTAAGGATGATTTTACGTATAAACACCCCCCTCGCTTGTTTGTACGGTCATTTCTGAACAGACTATAGCCCTGTACATTAACTGCCCAGTCATGGCTCTCGTCCAGCCACGTCTCAGATATCCTTACCATGTCATAATTATTTTCCAACAAAATTAATTCTAATTCCTCCATTTTGTTGGTGAGGCTTCTGGCATTAGTGTACATGCATTTTATGTATCTCTCTGTACCTCTATTCCTTCTTACTTTATTGACTGTTCTAACCCCACCCCCAATTTCTTTATTTGTGCCCAGGTCACTATCTGCACTATCTTCCCCACCTTTAAAATGAATACCCCCCCAATCCCTAGTTTAAACACTCCTCCAACCTTCTAGCCATTTTCTCCCCCAGCACAGCTGCACCCTCCCCATTAAGGTGCAGCTGGTCCCTAGCGTAGAGTCTGTAGCCAACTGAGAAGTCGGCCCAGTTCTCCAGGAACCCAAATCCCTCCTTCCTACACCAGTTCTTGAGCCACTTATTTATCTCCCTAATCTCCCATTGCCTCTCTGGCGTGGCACGTGGTACCGGTAGTATTTCAGAGAATACCACCTTGGAGGTTCTTGCTTTCAGCTTGCAGCCTAATTCCCTGAAATCATCTTTAAGGACCTTCCACCTACCTTTAACTTTGTCATTTGTGCCAATGTGCACCATGACCGCTGGGTCCTCACCAGCCCCTCCCAGTAATCTGTCAACCCGATCAGCGATGTGCCGGACTCGAGCGCCAAGTAGGCAGCACACTGTTCGACACTGTGGTATTTGTTTCTCCTGAGATGGTATTTTGTGCTGCACTGTGGTATTTGTTTCTCCTGAGATGGTAGTTTGTGCTGCACTGTGGTATTTGTTTCTCCTGAGATGGTAATTTGTGCTGCACTGTGGTATTTGTCATTACTGGGGTGATTTGTTGTCCTGCACTGTGGTATTTGTTTCTCCTGAGATGGTATTTTGTGCTGCACTGTGGTATTTGTTTCTCCTGAGATGGTATTTTGTGCTGCACTGTGGTATTTGTTTCTCCTGAGATTGTATTTTGTGCTGCACTGTGGTATTTGTTTCTCCTGAGATGGTATTTTGTGCTGCACTGTGGTATTTGTTTCTCCTGAGATGGTATTTTGTGCTGCACTGTGGTATTTGTTTCTCCTGAGATGGTATTTTGTGCTGCACTGTGGTATTTGTTTCTCCTGAGATGGTATTTTGTGCTGCACTGTGGTATTTGTTTCTCCTGAGATGATAGTTAGTGCTGCACTGTGGTATTTGTTTCTCCTGAGATGGTAGTTTGTGCTTTACTGTGGTATCTGACATAGCTGGAGTGATATATATGTTGCGCTCCACTGTGGTATTTGACATTGTTGGGAAGGTACAGTGGTGCTTGAAAGTTTGTAAACCCTTCAGAATATTCCTATTTTTTTGCATAAATTTAACCTAAAACTACACCAGATTTTCACACAAGGCCAAAAAGTAGAAAAAGAGAACCAAATCACACAAATAATATTAGACCCAAGACTGGTTGACCAACAAAGATCACTCCGTGGGGAAAGCGTATAGTATGTATATACAATATGAACTCAACTATTGCTGTACAGGTGCTTAACCCCTTTCTAGCCCAGGGTGTAGTAATACGTCCCTGTGCCCTGGGCCTTACGGGCCAGATATATATTAGTACGCCCTGGCGATCGCCGCCGGGTGTCAGCTGATTGTCACAACTGACACCTGACACTCGGTGCTATGTGCAGGGAGCGGTCGCGCACCGCTCTCTGCACATTAACCCCCGAAGTGCTCAAAATCGATCACAGCATTCCGGTGGCAAGAGGAGGTAAGCTCTATACTTACCTTCTCTGACGGCGTCCCGCGGCATCTGTGTCCGGTCCCGGATGTTGTCATGGTGACCCGATGTCATCATGACATTATTCGGGTCACCAGGAGGCAGGAAGTTACTTTAGTCATGCGCAGTGGGCGACCAAAGTAACTTCTCCCTATGCAGCGCTGACAGGATGCATAGCACAGGGATGGTGCTGCATTCCTGTGCTATACAGCCGATCAGGCTGCAAAAAGTGAAAGTCCCATAGTAGGACAATGTGTAAAAGTAATAAAAATGTCAGAAAGTGGAAAAAAAAAAATGAAAAAAAATTTTAAAAATATTTTTAAAAAATGAAAAAAATAATAAAAAAAATAAAAATATATTGTATCCATAAATAAATAATCTTATGAATAAAAAACAATAAAAGTACACATATTTGGTGTTGCTGCGTCTGGAACAACCTGACCTATAAAACTGTCATGCTAGTTAACCCCTTTAGTGAACACGGTAAAAAAAAAAAAAAAAAAACTAAACATAAAACGAAGTGTTTTTTAGTGTGTGACAGCTGCCAATCATAAAAACCCAATATGAATCTAGTATCGCTGTAATTGCACTGACCCAAAGAATAAAGTTGTCTAATCACTTATACCGCACGAGGAATGGCATAAAAAATAAACTCTAGGGTTAGGGTTGTGCTAGGGTTAGCGTTGTGCTAGGGTTAGGGTTGTGCTAGGGTTAGGGTTGTGCTTGGGTTAGGATTATGCTAGGGTTAGGGTTGTGCTAGAGTTAGGGTTGGGCTAGGGTTAGGGTTGGGCTAGGGTTAGGGTTGGACTAGGGTTGTGCTAGGGTTAGGGTTGTTCCTGGGGTTGGGTTGTGCTAGGGTTAGGGTTAGGCTAGGGTAAGGGTTGGGCTAGGGTTAGGGTTGGAGTTAGGCTCGTGTTGGGGTTGGGATTTTTTCAGAAGCAAAGAAAAAAAATGACGACGATGTGGCAACTAATGTTGAGCGCAAGTGCTCGCTACTTGAGTTTGCATCGGGTGCTCGGGTATGCACCGAGTATAGCGGGTGCTTGAGTGACATGCTCGAGTTTCTGCCACAAATGTTTTGCAGCTGTTATACACTCAAAAAAACCTTCCGGGGATTGCCTGCCATGCACGAGCGATCCCCGCATGTTTTTTTTTTGAGTGTCTAATAACCATGAAACATGCGAGGTGGGGACTCGAGCATGTCACTTGAGCACCCGCGATACTTGGTGCATACCCGAATACCCGATGCAAACTCAAGTAGCAAGCACTTGTGCTCAACATTAGCGCTTAGACTAATGACAACTTATTCAATATGATGACCTAATGTTATCAAATTCTGTGTCGTACCTCTGGATTCAAAATGTTCACTATAACCCTTGATAAAATCCTTGAGGGGTCTAGTTTTAAAAATGGAGTCACTTGCGGGGTTCCACTGTTTATGCAAATCAGGGGCTCCCCAAACGCAACATGGCGTCCGCTAATTATTCAAGCAAATTTTACATTCAAAAACTCAAATGGCGCTCCTTCCCTTCCGAACCCTGCCGTGCGCCCAAACAGTGGTTTTCCCCCACATATGGGGTATCAGCTTACTCAGGAGAAATTGCACAACAAACTGCATGGTGCAATTTCTCCTGTCACCCTTATGAAAATACAAAATTGGGGGCTGAAAAACATTTTTGTTGGAAATGTTATAAATGTTATTTTTACGACTCAATGTTATAAACTTCTGTGAAGCACCTGGGCGTTCAGTGTGCTCACCACACATCTAGATAAGTTCCGTGGGAGGTCTAGTTTCCAAAATGGGGTCACTTGTGGGGGGTTTCTACTGTTTAGGCACATCAGGGGCTCCCCAAACGCAACATGGCGTCCGCTAATTATTCAAGCAAATTTTACATTCAAAACGTCAAATGGCGCTCCTTCTCTTCTGAACTCTGCCGTGTGCCTAAACAGTGGGTTTCCCCCACATATGGGGTATCAACATGCTCAGGAGGAATTGCACAACAAATTTTGGGGTTCATTTTTTAATGATACCTTTGCAAAAATAAAAAATTGGGGTCTAAAGTAACATTTTTGTGAAAAAAAATAAATGTTCATTTTTTTCTTCCACATTCTAAAAATTCCTGTGAAGCACCGGTAGGGTTAATAAACTTCTTGAATGTGATTTGGAGCACCTTGAGGGGTGCAGTTTTTAGAATGGTGTCATTTTTTGGTATTTTCTGTCATAAAGTCCCCTCAAAGTCACTTCAAATGTGATGTGGTCCTTAAAAAATGGTTTTGTAAATTTTGTTGTAAAAATGAGAAATCGCTGGTCAATTTTTAACCCTTATAGCTCCCTAACAAAAAAAAATTGGTTCCAAAATTGTGCTGATTTAAAGTAGACATGTGGAAAATGTTATTTTTTAACTATTTTGTGTGACATATCTCTCTGATTTAAGAGCATGGAAATTCAAAGTTTGAAAATTGGGAAATTTTCAACATTTTTGCCAAATTTCCATTTTTTTCACAAATAAACGCAAGTGATGTCGAAGAATTTTTACCACTATCACGAAGTACAATATGTCAAGAAAAAATAATCTCAGAATCAGGGGAATCCGTTGAAGCATTCCAGAGTAATTACCTCATAAAGTGACAGTGGTCAGAATTGTAAAAATTGGCCTGGTCATTTACGTGCAAACCACCCTCGGGGGTAAAGGGGTTAAGAGGACCATTCACTAAATTGTTCATATTGAGCTGGACACATGATGCAATAACGGTTGCAGGGCAAAATAAAACATTTTCTTTTTTTTTTTATTTCGCCTCTCCATTGCAGAGTTATTATTAGCAATCAAATATTTGGCATCTAGTGAGTTAATTTTAGTTAAGTTCAAGTAAGTGTAATTAAATATTCTGCACTGAAGGCGTGTATTTCTGCCTCCCGTATGACACTGACCAATCATAAGCAAGCAGCAACATAGAAGTGTAGAAGGAACTGTAGTGATGTCATCAGGGTCACATGATCTGAGTCCACATGCTCTGCCAGCCAGAGTGTGCAGCCTAAATAAGTACTGAAGATAAATTTCACAGCACAGAAGTTCTGGAAATATTAAGTGAAGTTAATAGCTTCACACTTCTGTGGTGTGTAATATATCTTCAGTGCTTGTTTATACTGCACACTCCAGCAGGCAGGAACTGTGGACTCCGGTCATGTGAGCCTGATGGCTCTTAGATGCAAAAAACGCTAATTGAGTATCTTACACTTTTAATGTTTACAGCAATATTTGAGTTCATGTATTCATTAATCGTAGTGCGCTGATGCACCTTGTATGTATTTGTTTGTATATTGGTCACATAGCGTATTTGTGCACCTGTACATTAATCTAAAACTAAAGGTGTCTGAGCACTATATTTTTTGCTTGAGCATTTTTTTAAAGAATATAATAGTCTGCAAGCTCACAAAGAATCCCAAGTTAACCTCTAAACAACTAAAGGCTTCTCTCACATTAGCTGACATTAATGTTTACGAGTAAACCATGAAGAGGACAGTGAACAACAATGGTGAATATGGCAGGATTGCAAGGAGAAAGTGACTGCTCTCCAGACAGAATATTGCTGATCTACTTTAGTTTGCTAAAGACCGGAGGCTGTTGGGAAAAATGTTTGTGGAAAGACGAGACCAACAGCATAAAACTTCATACCAACTGTAAAATATGGTGGTGGTGCTTGTAGTATCATGGTGTGACTACACAGCATTTATTCTTAATTAGGCCTGATGTATAGGTCAGGAGACATAGACCGTTGTTCATATGAGCCTGAACGTTGACTCTTGAATTGATGTTTAGCCTTGGGAGAGAGGGACACAGGATAACTGAATAATTGATGTTTGCTAAAATGTTGACCATTGTAACAGTCCATGCAGTTTGTTGACCGACAAACTATGCAGATTGATTGAATACTTATAGTTGACCTCATCCCACCTTCCCCCTGACATATGGATGATGGCCTGAAGGACAGATGTGGGTAAAAAAGGGCCCTCTATCCTTCTGCAGAGAGACTCTACAAAACAGCAGCCAGAGAACCATGTCTCCAACTGGAGACATGGTTTGAGACTGTAGCTGGCAGTAGCCAAGACGCCATGGCTCCAACTAGAGGAATACAGATCTGCTCCATTAACCATCACTGAACCCATGAAAATGTTCGGAGAAGCCAGTTTGAGATCATCCGGTCACCTGGCCCCTTCAAGGTGTTTGCAGCAACCAGGTTGGGAAAATCAGGTCACCTGGCCACGTACCTCAATTGGCTGTAAGCTTCCTTAGCTTGTCGTTACGTCTTCTCTGTGGGTGTCCGCCAAAAGCGGATTGCCATGGTGGGGGTAGTCAGCCCTGGAAGCCCTGAAGTCGCAGCTGCTCTAATCCCGGCGAGCCAGCGGAAGGGTGAGACTCTGTAATTTGCACCATCTTGTGTATTTGCTGGGACTGTTCTATATGTTGCTGTCTGTTGGTGGTTCAATAAAGTATTGCCACACTGTTTTACCCTCCCCGTTTGCTGTCTGAATAGTATTATGCCCATGGGAAAGGAGTGCGGGTATTCAGTGGGATGAGCCCTAGTCCTTGCGGTCTTTCTAAAGGCAGCGGGGCCAGCGGACGAGAGCACCAACTGACCCTCGTGTCTCCACACATGGTTTGAACATATTTGCTGCATCTGGGCCAGGACGTCTTGCTATCATTGATGGAACAATGAATTCTGAATCTTATCAGCAAATTCTAAAAGAAAATGTCTGTTTTATGAGCTGAATATCGAGATATAAGGGCAGCACGGTGACTCAGTGATTAGCAGTGTTGCTTTGCGAGCTAGGGTCAGGGGTTCAACTCCCACCAAGGACAACATCTGCAATGCATTTCAAAGATCTTCTTGTTTGTGTGGGTATCCTCCCACACTGAAAAGAGATAATAATAATAATAAGGAATTTATATTATGAATCCCAATGAGGACAGTGCCGGTATAATGTCTGTAAAGCGCTGTGAAACATGATGGCGCTATGAGGGTCATCTAACAAGACAACAAACCAAAACACACAAGTCGCCCCACTAAAGAATGGTTAAAGTACAATACAGTTAAAGTTTTGGAATGGCCAAGTGAAAGTTGTAGCGCTGGCGTCCCTGCCCTCTGCTAGGCAGGGACGCTGCTCCCCTCACCGCTCTGCTCCGTGCCCGGCGTCCTCTCCCCGCTCTGCTGTCAGCGCGCGCTCCTTCCCGGCGTCCTCCTCCCGCTCTGCTCTCAGCGCGCGCTCCTTCCCGGCCCCTGTGCTTAGGGCGCGCGCGCTCCCCTCCTCTTAAAGGGGCCGCGCGCGCCGTCCTAAGGAGTCCCCGGCCAATGGCCGGAGGACTTCATCATATATAAGGCACCTCCTCCAAAATGGAGGTGCCCGAGCAATGTTGTTTGCACCTGTGTCTCACCTGTGCTTCAGCCCTCAGGTCCCGTTGCCAGTTACCTGCCAGTTTCCTGCTAGTTACCTGCCAGTACCTGCCAGTTACCTGCCTGATTCCTGTCTGAATACTTGTTACCTGTCTGCCAGTCTGAGGTCCGACGGTCTGCCTTACTACTCCTGTCAGTCTGTCTAAGGACCAGCCTGCCCGCTCACCTGGGAGCGCATATCAGCTACCTGCCTGCTTGCCTGAGGTCCGACGGTCTGCCTTACTACTCCGGTCAGTCTGTCTATGGACCAGCTTGCCCGCTCACCTGGGAGCGCTTCTCCGTTACCTGCCTGCTTGCCAGCCCGGAGGCTCCGTTGTCACGTGCTGTGACCACCAGCTATCTCAGAGACTCTTGCCCGCTCACCTGGGAGCGCATCTCCGTTACCTGCCTGCTTGCCAGCCCGGAGGTCCCGTTGTCACGTGCGGTGACCACCAGCTATTCCAGAGACTCTTGCCCGCTCACCTGGGAGCGCATCTCCGTTACCTGCCTGCTTGCCAGCCCGGAGGTCCCGTTGTCACGTGCCGTGACCACCTGCTATTCCTGAGACTCTCGCTTGCTCACCTGGGAGCACCCATCT
The DNA here is from genome assembly GCF_046119375.1 of Phyllobates terribilis. Lineage (NCBI taxonomy): Eukaryota > Metazoa > Chordata > Amphibia > Anura > Dendrobatidae > Phyllobates > Phyllobates terribilis. Next base: position 543,382,108 of record NW_027362761.1, on the reverse strand, counting down.
ACCATCTGCCTGCTAGCCTACCCGGAGGCTCTGCCATCACAGGTCATACCTACCCCTTACCCAGAGACTGCCCTGATCACTTGCCGTATCTCCCTGTCCGTTCACCCAGAGACTGCCCTGATCACTTGCCGTATCTCCCTGTCCGTTCACCCAGAGACTGCCCTGATCACTTGCCGTATCTCCCTGTCCGTTCATCCAGAGACTGCCACCCGCTCCCTTACAAGGGCCGCCCCCTTGTATAGTAGCTCAGAGGTTCCGCCTCCCGGACCCGTTACAGTTTGCTCGGGCCATGGAACCCGGTGGCACTCAAGCTCCCTCGCTCTCGGACCTCTGTCTTGAACTGTCCCGTCTGAAGTCCCAACAGGAGGCCATCCTGGGTCATCTGCGGAATGTTAATACTCGCCTGAACACCCTGTCTGATCCTGCAACAACCTCCGCCAGTACCATGGTATCCTTTTCCGGACCCCGGCTCTCTGCACCTCCTCGCTTCGGAGGCGACTCCGTCCTGGCTCGGGGCTTCATAAATCAGTGCACCCTGCATTTTGAACTATTATCCCACCAGTTTAACTCCGACCGAGCCAAAATTGCATTCATCATGTCCCATCTCACCGGGGAGGCTCTGGCCTGGCTAAATCCTCTGTGGGAGAGAGGAGACCCCCTGGTGTCCGACTTGCCTGCCTTTCTCACGGCTTTCCGGAAAGCCTTCGACGAACCCGGACGGAGGACCTCATCCGCATCTTCTCTGCTTCGCCTCCGTCAGGGAAGCCTCACCGTGGGCCAATATGCCATACGGTTCCGTACCCTTGCCTCGGAGCTGGCCTGGGATAACGAAGCCCTGGTATCCGTCTTCTGGGAGGGTCTGTCCGGCCGTATTAAAGATGAACTTGCTGGTCGGGACATTCCTACCACTCTCGATGATCTAATAACCCTTGCCACCCGGATTGACCTACGGTTCCAGGAGCGTGCCAAAGAGGTCACCCGTGAGAGAAGGATTCCACGTCTAGCTCCTACTTTCCAGGAACCCGTCATTCCTTCCGTTTCTCCACAGGTACACTCTCCTGAGCCTATGCAGGTCGACCAGACCAAGATGGTCAAATCCCGTCAGGATTTCCGCCGTGCCGAGGGGAGCTGCTTCTACTGTGGCAGTAAGGAGCATCTGATCCGTGCCTGCCCGGAGAGGTCGGGAGAACGCCTGTATCTAGGTTCACTCAGAGGGGTCGGTCTAGACAAAAATAAATCCTCTCCATCCCTGCTGTTGTCAGTCTCAATCATCTGCGGGGAGAATCGTTATTCCGAACTAGCCCAACTTGACTCTGGAGCAGCCGGAAATCTTATTTCACAGTCCCTGGTGGAGAAATTCCGCATCCCCACCAAACCTCTGGCTGTACCCTTGTCTGTTGTTGCCGTGGATGGGGGCCTCTTACCTTGCCCCATCCAATTCATCACCGAATCCATTACTCTGCAGGTGGGAATGCTGCATTCAGAGAGTATCTCCTTTCACGTTCTGCCTGGTCTCCCTCACGCCCTCTTGCTAGGTCTGCCTTGGCTCCAGAGACATGCACCCGTGCTTGACTGGCAAACCGGAGAAGTCCTTCACTGGGGACAGGCCTGTCATAAAACCTGCCTGGTTCCCGTCCATTCCGTCCGTCCCTCTCCTATCCCAGCTAATCTACCTGGACTTCCGATTCCTTATTGGTCTAGTGCTGATGTCTTTGTTAAGGAGGAGGCAGAGACATCACCACCTCATAGACCATGTGACTGCCCCATCGATCCCGCCAGAGTAATGCAGGTGGCTCCCGTGAGTCTAAATTGTCTCCCTCCTGGTAAGACGTTCGTATCGGTACCTGATCGGGAGAGAATCCTACACTGGGGTCATTCGTCTAAACTAGCTGACCACGCCGGTCGGAAAAAGACCCTCCAGCTTATTACCCGACACTACTGGTGGCCTAACCTGCACAAGGATGTTATGGACTTTGTTTCTGCCTGTGTGTCCTGCGCCCGCAACAAAGTTCCGAGACACCTGTCGGCCGGCCGCCTTCTTCCTCTGCCAGTACCTGCTGCCCCCTGGCAGCATTTAGCGATGGACCCTCCTCAATTCCGCCCTGGGGATAAAGTCTGGCTCTCGTCCAAATATGTCCGGCTCAAGATCCCTTCCTATAAGTTAGGGCCTCGGTTCATCGGCCCACTGGAGGTCATCAGTCAGATCAACCCGGTGGCCTATAAATTGAAACTCCCGGCCAACTTACGGATCCCTAACTCCTTCCATGTGTCTCTCCTCAAACCTGTGGTGCTTAACTCTTTTTCCAAGTCTACAGGTACGCCTCCTGCTCCGGTTTCTGCTGAGGACGAGTTTGAGGTAGAGAACATTCTTGCCACCAAAAGGGTAAGAGGAAAGACCTTTTTTCTGGTAGATTGGAAGGGGTTTGGTCCTGAGGAGAGAACGTGGGAGCCCCGGGAGAACATCCATGCCCCTCTCATCCTAGCTAAATTTCTGTCTGGCCTAAAAAAGGGGGGGCCTAAAGGGGGGGGTACTGTAGCGCTGGCGTCCCTGCCCTCTGCTAGGCAGGGACGCTGCTCCCCTCACCGCTCTGCTCCGTGCCCGGCGTCCTCTCCCCGCTCTGCTGTCAGCGCGCGCTCCTTCCCGGCGTCCTCCTCCCGCTCTGCTCTCAGCGCGCGCTCCTTCCCGGCCCCTGTGCTTAGGGCGCGCGCGCGCGCGCTCCCCTCCTCTTAAAGGGGCCGCGCGCGCCGTCCTAAGGAGTCCCCGGCCAATGGCCGGAGGACTTCATCATATATAAGGCACCTCCTCCAAAATGGAGGTGCCCGAGCAATGTTGTTTGCACCTGTGTCTCACCTGTGCTTCAGCCCTCAGGTCCCGTTGCCAGTTACCTGCCAGTTTCCTGCTAGTTACCTGCCAGTACCTGCCAGTTACCTGCCTGATTCCTGTCTGAATACTTGTTACCTGTCTGCCAGTCTGAGGTCCGACGGTCTGCCTTACTACTCCTGTCAGTCTGTCTAAGGACCAGCCTGCCCGCTCACCTGGGAGCGCATATCAGCTACCTGCCTGCTTGCCTGAGGTCCGACGGTCTGCCTTACTACTCCGGTCAGTCTGTCTATGGACCAGCTTGCCCGCTCACCTGGGAGCGCTTCTCCGTTACCTGCCTGCTTGCCAGCCCGGAGGCTCCGTTGTCACGTGCTGTGACCACCAGCTATCTCAGAGACTCTTGCCCGCTCACCTGGGAGCGCATCTCCGTTACCTGCCTGCTTGCCAGCCCGGAGGTCTCGTTGTCACGTGCGGTGACCACCAGCTATTCCAGAGACTCTTGCCCGCTCACCTGGGAGCGCATCTCCGTTACCTGCCTGCTTGCCAGCCCGGAGGTCCCGTTGTCACGTGCCGTGACCACCTGCTATTCCTGAGACTCTCGCTTGCTCACCTGGGAGCACCCATCTACCATCTGCCTGCTAGCCTACCCGGAGGCTCTGCCATCACAGGTCGTACCTACCCCTTACCCAGAGACTGCCCTGATCACTTGCCGTATCTCCCTGTCCGTTCACCCAGAGACTGCCCTGATCACTTGCCGTATCTCCCTGTCCGTTCACCCAGAGACTGCCCTGATCACTTGCCGTATCTCCCTGTCCGTTCATCCAGAGACTGCCACCCGCTCCCTTACAAGGGCCGCCCCCTTGTATAGTAGCTCAGAGGTTCCGCCTCCCGGACCCGTTACAAAAGTCCTGACCTTACTCCATTAGAAATATAGTGGAAGGACCTCAAATAAGCAGCTCATGAGAGAGAAACACCAACATAACAGAGCTGAAGCTGTTTTGTTGAGAGAAATCAGCTAAAATTCCTCCAAGCCAATGTGAAGGTCTAAAGGGAAAGCATTTAGTTGCAGCTATTGCTGCCTAAGGCATTCACACCAGATATAGAAAGCAAAGGATAACATAGTTCTGCCACTCACAGACATGTGATATTTGTAACATCCCTGGCGGCATGCTTACATGGCTTACCACCTCCCACCATGCAAGACCGCAATCTTGCCTATCAGGCCAGGCTGCACACTTTGCTCCAGTACCTGCTGTTTATATGTCTCTTGTCTGCTGGCTTAGGGCGGCGGCGCTGTTACTTTCTGATTCTTAAAGCTACAGTGTGCGCCGTCCTAATGCGTCCCCAGTCTATTGCTGTGAATCACTGGATACTTAAACCCCCTCCACCCAGTAGAAGGTGCCTGAGCAACACATTCATTGAGTGTGTTCTGTGCAACTGAGTTGCCAGGTCCCGTCCTGTATCTTGTCTGTTTCTGCCCCTGGGGGCTGTATACCCAGGCCTGTTACCTATCTGTGACTTCTAGTCTGTTTCCGCCACCCTGGGGGCTGAGTTCCCAGGCTGGTTTCTGTATCTTGTTCCTGGTTCAGTTCCTGTCTGAACTGTGTCCTAGCCCGTTACCTGTTTGTCTCTATGTCCGAACCTTCCCTTTTCCTGCAGTGTCTGAACCAGCACCTAACTCCAACTCGTTATCTCTGTACTTCTGTTTGTGAGTTTTGTGTCCACTCGCTAATTCATTGTAAGTACCTTGTGTGTATCTGGTTCTGCTTGTCCCCTTTCCCTGCCTCCGTATTTACCTCCTGTGTTCTAACCATCTTCCTGTATTTTCCAGTCTGTTCCATGTGAACAGAGCCCTGTCCTGTCTGCCTGCACCTTCTGCTCTGTTCTGCTCTGCTTGTTCACCGCACCTGCGGTTCCACTCTGCTCTGCTTGTTCACCGCACCTGCGGTTCCGCTCTGCTCTGCTTGTTCACTGCACCTGCGGTTCCGCTCTGCTCTGCTTGTTCACCGCACCTGCGGTTTCGCTCTGCCCTGCTTGTTCACCGCATCTGCGGTTCCGCTCTGCTCTGCTTGTTCACCGCACCTGCGGTTCCGCTCTGCTCTGCTTGTTCACCGCACCTGCGGTTCCGCTCTGCTCTGCTTGTTCACCGCACCTGCGGTTCCGCTCTGCTCTGCTTGTTCACCGCACCTGCGGCTCCGCTCTGCTCTGCTTGTTCATCGCACCTGCGGTTCCGCTCTGCTCTGCTTGTTCACTGCACCTGTGGTTCCGCTCTGCCCTGCTTGTTCACCGCATCTGCGGTTCCGCTCTGCTCTGCTTGTTCACCGCACCTGCGGTTCCGCTCTGCTCTGCTTGTTCACCTCTCCTGCGGTTCCGCTCTGCTCTGCTTGTTCATCGCACCTGCGGTTCCGCTCTGCTCTGCTTGTTCACTGCACCTGTGGTTCCGCTCTGCCCTGCTTGTTCACCGCATCTGCGGTTCCGCTCTGCTCTGCTTGTTCACCGCACCTGCGGTTCCGCTCTGCTCTGCTTGTTCACCTCACCTGCGGTTCCGCTCCGCTCTGCTTGTTCACCACACCTGCGGTTCCGCTTTGCTCTGCATGTTCACTGCACCTGCGGTTCCGCTCCGCTCTGCTTGTACACTGCACCTGCGGTTTTGCTCCGCTCTGCTTGTTCACCGCACCTGCGGTTTCGCCCTGCTCTGTTTGTTCACCGCTCCGGCGGTTCTGCTCTGCTTGTTCACCGCACTGGCGGTTTCGCTCTGCTCTGCTTGTTTACCGCCAATAAACAAGCAGAGCAGAGCGAAACCGCCAGTGTGGTGAACAAACAGAGCAGAACCGCCGGAGCGGTGAACAAAAAGAGTGGTTTCGCTCTGCTCTGCTTGTTCACCGCATCTGCGGTTTCGCTCTGCTCTGCTGTCCACCGCACCTGCGGCTCCGTTCCTGTGTCCCAGTCTGTACTGGTCCCTATCCTGCCTGCGTTCCTACCTGCCAGTACCCGCCCGTCTGCATGCCAGCCGTGACTGCCAGTGCCCACCTGTCTGCATGCCAGCCGTGCCTGCCAGTGCCCACCTGTCTGCATGCCAGCTGTGCCTGCCAGTGCCCACCTGTCTGCATACCAGCCATGCCTGCCAATGCCCACCTGTCTTCATACCAGCCGTGCCAGCCAGTACCCACCTGTCTGTATGCCAGCCTAACCTGCCTGTTCCTGCATTCCCCGGTGTGGGTCAACAACTGTGACCGGGGTCTGACCTGGAGTAGCACCTGGTCCCTCTGCTCGGTTCCTCCCTGGTTCACGGAGTCAACTGTGCCGCCGTGTGACCTTGGTCGGACCGAGTTGATACTTAGTTACGCCCCTTCAGGCACTCCTCTGTTCATGGTCCAGTGGGATCACTAATCAAGCTCACGCCAGTTAGTCCGTGTGCGAGGTTAACAATATTGAATAATTTTCTTCATTTAAAAAAATAAAGTTTAATATTTTGGACTCATTTATCTTACTAATTTAAGTATGACAGGAGAGGGTCAATGTTATATTTAGTCTACTGGGGTTTGTATACCAACACTGCTTCATACTGCAGGTGCAGATGACCGTATGTTCTCCATCCGAGAAAAACGGTTTGATTATGCTAATCACACTCTGATCAGATTTTTATAAGAGTTTAATCAGAGTGGGATCCGATTTTCTCAGATATGGAGAATTAAAAAGAAAAGTTTCTCCATTTCTAATGATGGGTGAACCCGAACGGTAAAGTTCAGGGTTCATACCAGACACATAGTGTCCGTGCACGGAACCGGAACACGCACTTCCGGGAGGGTTACTGTTTGGGTTTGGCAGCCCGAGTAAAGCTTGTTGAAATGCTGCCAATGCGCAGCCAATCAACAAGCTTTTCCAGTGTGGGCAGATGGATATTGGCCTCTTCCCAGTATAATACAACCAACCCCAGGCTGTCTGCTTTCCATCAGCTGGGTATTAAAAATAAGAGGGACCCCATGCCATTTTTTTTTTCTTTAATTATTAGCTAAGTACATGTACAGTAAGCTACACACGCACTGCACTTATTATATATCACACTGATATCTTTATTACAATGCACAGGCGCCGGCTCGTGAATACTCTCATCAGTGTCGCCTGCTCTCGCTGCTATAAGCGAGACCAGGAGCACGAAGATGACAGTAGTAGTCATGAACTGACGCCTGACCGGCGGTAACCTTTTCACTGCCGGTCACAGCCACTGGCTAATAAGCTGTCCTCTGTGTGACAGCGTGGGAACACTCAGCGGTCCTTGATATCCAGCGGCTGTGACCGGCGGTGACTTCAGTAAGGTTACCGCCAATCAGAGCCAGCGTTTCCCACACTGTCACACAGAGGACTGCATGGGAATCACTGGATGTTCAAGCCCCCCATTCACTTGAATGGGGTCTGGGTTTTAGATCAAGTACGGGTACCGTTCCGATACCCAAACCGGCTGAACTCGACGGACCCACCCATCCCTGTCTCCTCAATTCAGACTGTCCATGACTGTGTACGGCCAATCCGGCTCCGTCTTTCGAATTCATCCTTTTCCCCACTCCAGACACTCATCTTCTTTTTTCCCCCAAATAAAACACTGCTACTTTTAATTTGGATAAATTTGGCCACAGCGGCCATTTTATTAACAAACAACATAAAATACTTAACAGTGTTATAAAACAAATAAATATGAGGGGAGGGTTCTTGGAGCTAATAGATCTGGCATGAATAAAACTAAAACTCAAACCGCCATGTTACCCTCAGCCATGCACCACCAGCTCGAGGGCACCAAACTTACGTGAAAGATTATCCACCAAAAAAGCTCCCAGGGTAAAACCCCATCCAGAGCCAAAAACAAATGCCAGATCCCCCCATTCCATTTAAAACTGTCTGTGATTGTACCAAAATTGTTCCACCGTCAATTCCAATTCATTTACCCAACTCCAAGAACCCCACCCCCCGCCAACCACGAACAGCCCTGACACCTTAGGCTCGTGAGAACCCCTAAAACCACCAAAGCCCTCTCAATCCCTTCGTGGATAGCCAAGGCCCAAAGATCAAGACAAGACAAGGAATCTGCAATAGAATTCTGTACACCTGGTATATGGACCACTGTAATCCAGGCATTCAATTCAAGACAATGAAGAACCAACTCCATAACCAACTTAATAACTGGAGGAGATGATGCAGACAAACTATTAATTACTGACACCACTCCCATATTGTCACAATGGAAATGCACTCTCCTATTTGCAAAATTCTCCCCCCAAATTGAAACTGCTACAATAATAGGAAATAATTCCAACAGAGCTAGGTTCTTAGTAAAGCAAAAAAAAGGAGCATAGACCGCACCTCCAAAAATCATACATTTGATCTAATGCCTCTCGGCAAAAATATATCTAACTTAGTTTAACATTCTGATCAGACTGTATGAAGCCCACTGCCACGTCACGGCAAACCTCGTAGTGGGTGCTAACATTTTCTACCTGAACGGGAGTGGAGCCGTGCGCCATCCACCGCCACAGCGACAATGCACCAGCAGGGCGGGTGGCCTGGTGCCTCACAGCACCCATGCTGCAAGACCGAGTCCCCATGACTCCAGGTCACGCCGTCCCACTAGCGCAAAACCACAGCAACAATGGCCGACACATTGCACCAACACCACAAGAAAGGAGCATTGTGACTCACCTTCCTCAAGCTCTCAAATGAGAGCAAAAATAGGCTAGACCCTCTTTGCAGTCTCCTGCTAATTAAAATCACCTGTGCCAAATGTGAGGAGTGCTGGTCCAAGAAAGGGGAAAGAATATGCTTCTTAGTAAAGCCCTTCTCTATCCACGACTTCGGCCATTCACCAACACTCCACCAACCCTTACAATAGGCCCCGTACCCGACGCCTTCAGCCGTATCTGTATAAATCTCACAGTCAAAACTGTTGAGAAACTTATGCTGAATTAAAGACCTACCATTATAATTCTCCAAGAATGACTTCCAAACTCTCAAATCTCCCTTCAGTTCCTTGTTTAACCGGATGAAATGGTGGGGCGCCCTCACCCCAGCTGTTGCCTGTGACAATCTACGACAAAAAATCCTGCCCATTGGCATAATCCTGCACGCAAAATTCAGTCTACCTAACAGTGACTGCAACTCTTTCAAAGTCACCTTGTGTAACTTTTCAACTCTGACCACCTCTTGCCTTAGGAGACTCAGTTTATCCTCTGGCAAGCGACATTCCATCCTATCCGAATCAATTAAAATCCCTAAAAAACGTATAACCGTGCAAGGACCTTCCGTCTTCTCCTTCGCTAAAGGAACCCGAAACTGTTCTGCTATCCACACCATTGTTGCCAACAAATTCCTACATACGAGCGACTCCAGAGGGCCGATAAACAAAAAATCATCCAAGTAATGAATGACCGACTGCACGGAAGCCACTTCCCTCACCACCCATTCCAAAAAGGTACTAAAAGTCTCAAAGACTTTTAAAACAAAGAACAGGAAATTGCGCAACCCATCGGCAAACATCGATCCACGTAATACTCGCCATTCCAAAAACAACCTAACAACACAATACTCTCTGGGTGCACAGGCAGCAGCCGAAAAGCCGACTCAATATCAGTCTTAGCTAACCATGACCCAGGCCTGTATCTCCTGACCCATTGCACCGCCGCATCAAATGACGTATACTCCACTGAACATAACCCTTGCGCGATACCGTCATTAACCGAAAGCCCTTTTGGATAAGACAAATGTTGGATCAGCCGAAACTTATTGGGTTCCTTCTTAGGTACCACCCCCAACGGAGAAATAATTACGTCATCCCGCGGTAAACTCTGAAAAGGACCCGCCATCCTTCCCAGTTCCACCTCCTTCCTCAACTTCTCGCTAACCACTCCCGGGTAAAGAGACACGACCTCAAATTTTTAACAGAAAAGGGGACACTTTGACTGGGTGGCGGAATCCTAAAACCTTCCGAAAAACCTTCAAAAATAACAGCGGCCTTCAACCGATCCGGGTACCTATTTAGAAAGGGGGCCATCGCGTGAGGTCTCACTGGAGTCATCCCTTTGACTGGAACCCACTAAAGACTTCCCTTTCCCTTTTTTAAAACATTTTGATGCCCCATGTGAGCTACCGCTGCAATGGGAGCACACATGTTTAAATTTGCAACTGCTCCCATACTTACACTGGCCGTCATTAAATTGCCAGCATGTTCCTGTCTTCTCTTTTGAACCTTGTGCCCCCTGATTGCTTCCTCCATGACCAACTGCTTGTGCCCCACTGCTTCCGTTCCCGTGAAAGGACTGCCCATACCTCGCTGGAGCCATAACCTTTAGCCACAGCCCTATGTCCTTATGATCCCACCTAATCTCAGGCCTTACTGCCTTCCTCTGCCGAAACTGCTCAACGTATCTTAACCATGTCTGCCCACCATAAATACGATGTGCCTCCCCAATAGAGTCCTGGTAACAAAAAAGGCCCAAGCAATTTTCCGGTGCTTTTTCCCCAATAACACTAGCCAGTATCGCAAAGGCTTACAGCCAGTTTACGAATGTCTGAGGAATCAGCCTCCACCTCCGCTTCTCCTCCTCTTCTTTTTTACTATCATCCTTCTTCCCCTTATCCAAATTAAACTTTTCCAGAGGGAGGAGCAAAAAAAATTCCACATATTCATCCTTCCAAATTTTTTCTTTCACTTCCTTCTTCAAGTGTGCCCCCAACGGACCCTCAAAGCACACGTAAACCTCCCCTTTCGCTCGATCGTCAAGTTTAACGGCCTCACCTTTTTCTTTTTCCGTCTGCACGGACACAGACACACCCGAGGATGCACGATCCACCCCCGCCACTGCCATGCTCACCTCCCCACAGACTCATGGCGTGACCAACTGACCGGGAACCCAAGCCCCTGCAGGAGAAACCCTTGCCCCAATCGCTGACCTACCATCCAACCTTGCCAAAACCTGCGATAAAACATCTCTAAACCCAGGTACGCTTGTCCCAGTTACTCTGGTAACATTACTCCCGCTAGGCCCACCCAACTGACTACCCTCCATTCCCAAAGACATTAAACCAACCGGTAACAGATCAGACATTGAAGCATACTCACCGAGCTGTGCAGGTGCTGTGTCCCCACAAGACGTAATTCCCGACTCCCATCGATCAGTTCCATCAACGCCATCTTCACCAAAATCAGATTCCTCCGTCTCCTGATGCTGTTCAAGGCCCGCGCTCCCAGCCTCCTCGTCACCAGAGGGGACCCGAACAGATCCTGCAGCGCCCTCATCACCACGAACCACCGATCGCCTCGATGCGCCGCTCCTAGTAACGGTTATAGACCCAGACGGTCCAGCCTGGTCCGTGAAGCCAGGCAGCTCCCTGTTGCCGCCCGCCGCCCCGCATGCCACACTCCGGATAGCACGAGCAGGTTGCGGGTCCAGGAAAAACTGCCGTCTGCCTGCTGACCATCCTCGCACCGCATCCTGGCTGTTGTGACTAGCAGGCACACCGACAGGAGCATCGCCGGGTGTACCTGCTGTGGAACTGCATTCTCTGCGCCTGCTCCTTGCTGTCACTCTCCGCTGTGCTGACTGCCCCGTATGCTGAGAAGGCCCATCATCCTGTGCTGTCCTGGCTCCCGCACGGGACCGCAATATAGGCCACTCTTCCGGTGCAGCCTGCACATCCAGCGAGAGCAGCGCCCGCTGTGAAGGCCCGGCTTCCTGTGCAGGCCTGCCTCTGGTTTGTGAGCGCGATGTAGGCCGCACTTCCGGGCGTAACCATGGATACCTAAGGTCCTGCAATGCCTGCACATGAGGAAAGAGAGATAGTGAATCAAAAATACTATACTACCTTTCTAATTGGAGATATTTGCTAATATTATTATTATTACACCTACTACATATTGGGATAGGATCTTGGTGATGGGAATACCCCATTAAAAGCAGTCTGGCCCTAATCAGAGGGGGCCATGTGTCAGTGGCAGGGTCTAGCCTACATTAGACAACCCTCACATTGAGGCCTCATTTACACGTCAATAGTCTGATCGATTATTCTGATTAGACTCTGATCAGAGTGTGGTACAAGTGTCATCCAATTTTCTTGTGCGTGAAGAAATGAAAAAAAACAAAAACTATTTCTCCACGTTCTCCATTCTGAGAGTCCGTGAAAATTGAATTTTTTTCATGGACCCATTGACTTGCATTACCAATTTTGATCCGACCATCGGATCAAAGTCGGACACGTCTCCGAAATTTGCCACGGACCAGCTCAATCCAAGGAAAAAACGGACATGTGAATGGACCCATATTATATCATGGGTAGGAGTGCTATCCGTGAAAACCACGGCTAGCACTTGTACGCAAAAAACGGACGTGTGAACGAGGCCTTAACGTTACAGTCCTGGCATGCAACGTCTTAATGCAGTTTCCTGCTCTCCGGTTTGATCTGTCTCCTGCCAGCACTAACTCCACATCCCTGGAATGCAGTATAGAATTTTTGCATTCAGGCTTCTCGTCATCGTACAGCACTTTATGACACCGGTGGCTGTCAGGCTGAGCTTGGCTGCTAGATTAACAGGCATTAGCAAGGCTTAGCTTTTAATTGGTCTCCTTCTGTTTTATTCCCTTCTCTCTGCTTTATGCTGTTTGGTCCAGTAATGTGCTGCCTCGTGTTATTATATATCGAGGAATAACGCTGTGTTATGCTCTCACAAATGGCTTTCCCCACGTTGCGTGAAACATTAATAAAATAAATGTTTGCATCAAATAAATGAAAAAGCTTTTATTTCTCCTTTCTATGGAAGTTGAGTAAATATTTAGTCAACCGTCTGTGGCGTCTCCAGGGCTGCAAATGGTTTTTATCCTTCGGATAGCGGCTTATTTCAGAGCCTCCCTGACAAAAAAATTGTTATGTACAACACGAAATCAAAGAGAGATCACATATCGGAGGCATTCAGCCAAAATAAATGCTCATTACTCCTAATTAATTACACCGTGTCACTACACCGAAGACACCGACGAAAGGATATTTAGATTTGTTTCCTGAAATAACACACACACAAAAAAAACTTTCTTAGATGTTGTAGCAATCTGCGCAGAGAGAAAGTTTCTCTGCTTTGTAATGGACTTAAAAAAAAAATTAGATCCAAGAAAAAAAAGATCTGCAGGCCATTATATAAAAGCCGCATCCTAATTAAAATACAGTATAAAAAATGTAAAAATTGTATAAACTAGCAAAGCTAAGCATAAAAACGTGGACCATTAATATATCAAAAATGTAATACTTATGGGTAAAGTGACAAGTCCACAATTAAATGGAATGTTTAGCTATTCAAAATCTGTAATAGGTAAACTGAGCAACACTATTATCTCTCCTTTTACACAAAAACAAAGTAAAACTATGGTCTTGCAGCCCTCATCTGACATAATAAGGTAAAACTGATTTTTAGTGCACGTACCCGTCTAATAAGTCCAGGAAGCATCCTGATTCTTGTGCTCCGTAACTTATCATTCACTTCCCCTCAGTAGGCACTACCTCTTCATCAACATTCTGACAACACAATAGGTTTTGGAACATCTGTTCAGTATGCAATTTTTCTTCATTAGCATTCTACCAGCACAATATGTTCTGGAACTTCTTTTCCCTCACTTTCCAGCATGGATTGTACCTGTTATTCACTTCTGTTCAGTAGGTACTTCCTCTTCATCGCCATTCTGCCAGCACGATAGGTTCTGGAACTTCTTTTCCCTCACTTTACAGCATGGCTTGTACCTATCTTTGTCCAGTGTCTTGCACACCTTGAACTGAAAGCCCTCCTCTCTGTTATGTATTGTTTCTAGTTTTGTCAACAGGAGAGCAAGAGCAGAGTGACAAAGAATCTCCCCCACTTCTTTTAAAAATGTACCCTCTTCTACTTCCGTCTTGGTGCCTATGCTACCAAAGATGGATTACAGTTGATAACGGGCAGTTTTCCAGCAATCAGAGCACTGCGCTTCTCCAATGCTGTAGGAGCAAAGCTACTTCTGTTTTCAGCCTCAGAGAGCACACAGTTCCAGCCAGCAGTGTGACCATGCTACTGGTCCAATGTATTAAAGAAGCACTCCTCCCATTAAAGTTGTTAATTTTTCTATTAATATTTTGCAATCATCATATTATATAGCACTGTGTACTTGCAATTGCTCATTTTGCCTTTCTACCCAGCTAATTCTTCTCTTTTCCATTAGGTCTACGACATCACATGATTTAAAACAAACTAGCTGAATCCTTCTAAGATCTATGACACTTTTCCCTGCATGAGTCATCATTAGAACAACAATTCTACATCATTGCAAAGTCCCTGTCAACCCAGCTCCACTTCCTCTTCAACTCCTGACACAGCTGCAACGCTCCTCCCCCTGCCAGGGACTTTTCAATGATATAGGATTATAGATCTAGTGCAGGGAAAAGTGACTTCCTGTTTCAACATAGAGCTTAGAAGGATTCAGCTAGTCGGTATTAATGACATGATGTCATAGAACGAATGGAAAAGAGAAGAATTATCTGGATAGAAGGGAAAAATTAGCAATTGTAAGTACACAGTGCTATATAATAGGATGATTGCAATATATTAAAAGGATAAAAATTTTGATGAGAGTGCTTCTTTAACCCCTTTCTGACCTTGGACATATCCATACGTCAATGTGGCCTGGTACATACCGACCTTGGACGAATGGATACGACCAGGCTATTTTGCCAGCCCAGAGGCTATGTGCGCGTGATAGCTGATTCTGACAGCTGACACCCGGCACTCAGTGCCAGGAGCGGTGCCCATACCGCTACCGGCACTTCAACCCCCTAAATGATGCGATTGTTGCAGCAGCGAGCAAAGAGAGGGACTGAAGCCCCTCTGCTCTTGTATCGGGGGGTCCCAATCATTGCCATGGTGACCTTATGTCGTCATGACGGTCACCAGGCACTAGCAAGGTAGTTAGATCAAATTCCCAAAGGGGTATAATTTCCAAAATCTGGTCACTTGAGGGGGTATTCTGCTCTTCTAGCACTTAGGGGCTCTGTATATGGAGTCCGCATACTATTCTAGGAAAATCTGCACTCCAGGAGGCAGATAGCGCTCCATCTCTCCGGAGTCTTGCTGTGTGGCTAAGCAGTACTGTACAGCCACAAATGGGGTATTTCTACATTCAACCGAAATTGTGGGACAAATTTTGTTGCCATTTTTACCCATTTCCCTGTGTGAAAATGTAAAATCTGGGGCTAAAACAAAATTTTGGTGGTAAAAAGGTAATTATTCCTTCTTCACCGCCAAATTGTATAAATTTCTGTGAGGCACATGTGGTGTCAATATGCTCACTGCATCCCTGGATGAACATCCTATCAGGGGCTCTCCAAACAGTGGTTTTCCTCCACATATGGGGTACTGCTCAGAAGAAATTTCACAAGAAATTTTGAGTTCCGTTCTTTCCGGTTACCCCTGCAAAAATAAAAAAATTTGGGTATAAAGTAAAATTTTTGTGAAAAAAAGTTAAATGTTCATTTTTTTCTTCTACATTCCAAAAATTCCGGTGAAGCACCTGAAGGGTTAATAAACTTCTTGAATGTGGTTTTGAGCACCTTAAGGGGTGCAGTTTTTAGAATGGTGTCACTTTTGAATATTTTCTGTCATAAAGGCCCCTCAAAGTCACTTCAAATGTGATGTGGTCCCTAAGAAAAATGTTTTTGTAAATTTTATTGGAAAAATGAGAAATCGCTGGACAACTTTTAACCCTTATAACTTCCTAACAACAAAAAAAATGTTGTTTCAAAAATTGTGCTGATGTAAAGTAGACATGTGGGAAATGTTATTTATTAACTATTTTGTGTCACATATCTCTCTGATTTAAGGGCATAAGAGTTCAAAGTTTGAAAATTGCAAAATTTTCTACATTTTTGCCCAAAATTTTTTTTTTTCACAAATAAATGCAAGTCATATCGAAGAAATGTTACCACTAACATGAAGTACAAGGCATCAAAACTATGAATTAACACATGCGGAATTATATACTTAACAAAAAAGTGTGAAACAACTGAAAATATGTCTTATATTCTAGGTTCTTCAAAGTAGCCACCTTTTGCTTTGATGATGGCTTTGCACACTCTTGGCATTCTCTTGATGAGCTTCAAGAGGTAGTCACCGGAAATAGTCTTCCAACAATCTTGAAGGAGTTCCCAGAGTTGCTTAGCACTTGTTGGCCCTTTTGCCTTCACTCTGCGGTCCAGCTCACCCCAAACCATCTCGATTGGGTTCAGGTCTGGTGACTGTGGAGGCCAGGTCTTCTGGCGTAGCACCCCATCACTCTCCATCTTGGTCAAATAGCCCTTACACAGCCTGGAGGTGTGTTTGGGGTCATTGTCCTGTTGAAAAATAAATGATGGTCCAACTAAACGCAAACCAGATGGAATAGCATGCCGCTGCAAGTTGCTGTGGTAGCCATGCTGGTTCAGTATGCCTTCAGTTTTGAACAAATCCCCAACAATGTCACCAGCAAAGCACCCCCAAACCATCACACCTCCTCCTCCATGCTTCACGGTGGGAACCAGGCATGTAGAGTCCATCCGTTCACCTTTTCTGCGTCGCACAAAGACACGGTGGTTGGAACCAAAGATCTCAAATTTGTACTCATCAGGCCAAAGCACAGATATCCACTGGTCTAATGTCCATTCCTTGTGTTCTTTAGCCCAAACAAGTCTTTTCTGCTTGTTGCCTGTCCTTAGCAGTGGTTTCCTAGCAGCTATTTTACCATGAAGGCCTGCTGCACAAAGTCTCCTCTTAACAGTTGTTGTAGAGATGTGTCTGCTGCTAGAACTCTGTGTGGCATTGACCTGGTCTCTAATTTGAGCTGCTGTTAACCTGCGATTTCTGAGGCTGGTGACTCGGATAAACTTATCCTCAGAAGCAGAGGTGACTCTTGGTCTTCCTTTCCTGGGGCGGTCCTCATGTGAGCCAGTTTCTTTGTAGCGCTTGATGATTTTTGCAACTGCACTTGGGGACACTTTCAAAGTTTGCCCAATTTTTCGGACTGACTGACCATCATTTCTTAAAGTAATGATGGCCACTTGTTTTTCTTTACTTAGCTGCTTTTTTCTTGCCATAATACAAATTCTAACAGTCTATTCAGTAGAACTATCAGCTGTGTATCCACCTGACTTCTGCACAACACAACTGATGGTCCCAACCCCATCTATAAGGCAAGAAATCCCGCTTATTAAACCTGACAGGGCCCACCTGTGAAGTGAAAACCATTTCCGGTGACTACCTCTTGAAGCTCATCAAGAGAATGCCAAGAGTGTGCAAAGCAGTCATCAAAGCAAAAGGTGGCTACTTTGAAGAACCTAGAATATAAGACATATTTTCAGTTGTTTCACACTTTTTTGTTAAGTATATAATTCCACATGTGTTAATTCATAGTTTTGATGCCTTCAGTGTGAATGTACAATTTTCATAGTCAAGAAAATACAGAAATATCTTTAAATGAGAAGGTGTGTCCAAACTTTTGGTCTGTACTGTACATATATAGATATATATATCTATATATATACACTGTGTGCAGAATTATTAGGCAAGTTGTATTTTAGAGGATTATTTTTATTATTGATCAACAACTATGTTCTCAATCAACCCAAAAGACTCATAAATATTCAAGCTTAATATTTTTGGAAGTTAAAGTAGGGTTTTTTTTTTAGATTTGGCTATCTTAGGAGGATATCTGTTTGTGCAGGTAACTATTACTGTGCTGAATTATTAGGCAACTTAATAAAAACCAAATATAATCCCATCTCACTTGTTTATTTTCACCAGGTAAACCAATATCAGTGCACAAAATTTAAAAATAAACATTTCTGACATGCAAAAACCAAAACCAAAAAAATTAGTGATGAGTATAGCCACCTTTCTTTATGATAACTCTCAACAGCCTTCCATCCATAGATTCTGTCAGTTGCTTGATCTGTTTTCCATCAACATTGCATGCAGCAGCCACCACAGCCTCCCAGACACTGTTCCGAGAGGTGTACTGTTTTCCCTTTCTGTAGATCTCACATTTTATGATGGACCACAGGTTCTCTATGGGGTTCAGATCAGGTGAACAAGGGGGCCACGTCATTATTTTTTCTTCTTTTAGACCTTAACTGGCCAGCCACGCTGTGGAGTAGTTGGATGCATGTGATGGAGCATTGTCCTGCATGAAAATCATGTTTTTCTTGAACGATACCGACTTATTCCTGTACCACTGCTTGAAGAAGTTGTCTTCCAGAAACTGGCAGTAGGTCTGGGAGTTGAGCTTCACTCCATCCTCAACCTGAAAAGGTCCCACAAGTTCATCTTTGATGATACCAGCCCATACCAGTACCCCACCTACACCTTGCTGGCGTCTGAGTCGGAGTGGAGCTCTCTGCCCTTTACTGATCCAGTCTCTGGCCCATCCATCTGGCCCATCAAGAGTCACGCTCATTTCATCAGTCCATAAAACCTTTGAAAAATCAGTCTTAAGATATTTCTTGGCCCATTCTTGACGTTTTATCTTATGTTTCTTGTTCAAAGGTTGTCATTTTTCAGCCTTCCTTACCTTGGACATGTTCCTGAGTAGCCCACACCTTGTGCTTTTTATACTCCAGTAACGTTGCAGCTCTGAAATATGGCAAAACTGGTGGCGAATGGCATCTTGGCAGCTTCACGCTTGATTTTCCTCAATTCATGGGCAGTTATTTTGCGCCTTTTTTGGCCAACACGCTCCTTGCGACCCTGTTGGCTATTTGCCATGAAACACTTGATTGTTCGGTGATCACGCTTCAAAAGTTTGGAATTTTCAAGACTGCTGCATCCTTCTGCAAGACATCTCACAATTTTGGACTTTTCAGAGCCCGTCAAATCTCTCTTCTGACCCATTTTGCCAAAGGAAAGGAAGTTGCCTAATAATTAAGCACACCTTATATAGGGTGTTGATGTCATTAGTCAACACCCCTCCTCATTACAGAGATGCACATCCCCAGATTTACTTAATTGGTAGTTGGCTGTCAAGCCTATGCAGCTTGGAGTAGGACAACATGTATAAAAAGTATCCTGTGATCAAAATACTCATTTGCCTAATAATTCGGCGCACAGTGTGTATATGTATATATATATATATATATATATATATATATATATATAAACAGTCTCAGAATCAGTGGGATCCGTTGAAGCGTTCCAGGGTTATTACCTCATAAAGTGGCACTGGTCAGAATTGTAAAAATTGGCCTGGTCATGAAGATGAAAACAAACTTGGGGGGTGAAGGGTTAATCACTCAGGAGTGCACTGCATCCCGGCAAACAGGAAAGGTATGTGCCCACGATCAGGAGCCACTACGACCCTGATGCTGCAGAATAGCCGCACCACTTCTGCCCGCATTATGCAAATTAGCGGCCGTGATTTTTCTTTTTCACATGCGAACTTTCCTCATTGATGTTAGTCTATGGGGAAAGTCCCCATGCGTACCCGCAAGAAAAATTGACATGCTGTGGTCCTGAAAGACACGCCGCATGTCAGTTTCCGCAGGTGAGCCTCAGGTACACAGAGACACATACTGAACATGGGATTTCTAGAAATACATCCACTATACTGTGACATCTGGACATTGCGGGTTTGACGCTGCATAAACACGCAGCATCAAACCCGCAGCATTTCCTGATCGTGGGCACATACCCGAAGCCAGAAGGCATCTCGTTCATTAACAGGAGACAACCCCTTTAAAATATTATTTTCAAATTCAGTGATTTGTAGATTGTCTATTCGTCACATTATCAAATGAGATCAAGTACAGTACAATGAACAGTTAAGTGTGTCTGTAAAGCCAAAAAAGTAGACTAATACCCACAAAGCAAAAATATTGACTGCCTTCCTGAGCCAACCTTTCTCCTGGTGGGTAACTCATAGGTGATGTAAACTGTCTGTTTATTACAGTAGAATGTTATATTTACCTTGTTGGTTGAAAATAGTCCCTAATTCAGTTGTCTATTGTTGCTAAGGATCATGCTGGGACTTCTTGCTGAGAGAGGGGAAGAGAGAGCTGTTTATTTTACTGTTATAAAATACTGACACTTTTGTACTAAGCAGAATAAATAGTTCCCATTCAAATATAATTATTCTTATTATTTATTTTTTATTATTATTACGCAAGTCGTCAACTCCCTGCAGGCATTATAATGTTAGAAAGTAAGGAAGAGGGAACCAATCTGACAGCTATCCTGCCTTTCGGTCTGTGAAAGTAAGGAGTTGGTCAACCACTATCCCCAAGAAGGGGTCCTATTTGCATTCTTTTGCTTTGTGACCACCTTCTCTCTATGTAAAACCCCCGATGCCCAAAATACATTGTTAATAGTTATAGAAGCACAATGATTTATCAAGATTGAGAACTTTCTGTCCAAGAGGAAGTGTCAAGATTTGTATCTATGAAATTTGATAACAGGTTCTTGGCTAACTCCAGATATGGCTTCACCTATAGAATATTTCAGTTCCGTTCGAATAACATCATGAAATGTAAATATGGCCTCCTATAAGATCCGGATACGGCCAAGAAAGCAATTCTCCCCGTAACTGTATGAATGTTAATAGAGGAGAGAACCCTGTGAGACACCTCGGCAAGGTAACTTTGGAAAATGAGCCACATACAAATTGCAAATGAGGACTGACACAAATAGTAGCACACCGTTGATACTTTTTGAGGGTCTTAACCTTAATGAATAAATTCATCGATCTAACAATGGATATACGTGCTCAAATAACTCCCGGAATTTTAATGAAGTCGCTCAGAGGGCACAGCAAAATAAAATTATGTGCGAAAATATTTTATTCAGGACTGGCTATTAATATTGGTGTTACTAGGATGGAAAACTGGACAATAGCTGAAATAACAGTAGAAAATAAAAAATTGCTGGAAATTTTTTTTTAAAAAATTGTGATTTTCTCTGGTTGTTTTATAATTTTTCTATTTAAGGAGCAACGGTTCAATTCCGTATTTTAAGTCACCTCCTCTCTCTATTATCAGAAACAAAAGGCATAAAGTTGAGTAAATGCTAAGGTTGATTTCACATTGGCAAGGAAGAGTGAAAAGGGGAGAAATGTCCTGGAGAATGTATTAACACCTGAGGTGAGGAACAGTGGGATGAACCTTATATGAACGCCTCTTCCACAGGCCGAGCATCATAGGAGACCATGATTTTTACTATACACTGCAATATTAAAAATTAAGAAATTAACAAAAAATAAACTAATAAAAAGATTATATATATTTGCTATCGCCACATCCGCAAAAGTCCAATTTGTTAACATGTAAAATTATTTCACCCGTTGGGTAAACACTAGAGATGAGCGAATAAATTTGGCATTGAATTGTACTGGTGAGCGAGTATGTTCGGTTAACCCTTTCGGCGAGTATGCTCGGGCTAGTACCGAGTATCTTCAGCGTACTCGGTGATATATTTGAATCACTACCATGTGCATGATTTGCGACTGTTTGACAGCTTTAATACATGTGAGGAATGCTTGTTGTACTTGAATTTTACAAAAATCCATGACTCGCCCCCTGGGCCGTGGGGCACTCGGATCCGGGCAACAGGGCAATGATGGGGGTAGTAGTGGCAACCCGGTCCAAGGCTCAGGGTGTTCAGACCAATGGCAGTCTTCTATATGTTTTGCAATGTCCGACTACGCCACCCGTGGATTGCGGCTATTATGAACCGCCGCTGCAAGGCAGTCCCCTGAGGCTGATGGTGTGTGCAGCTGAGTTAGTATAACTCCCCACGGGAAGAGTGTAGCCTCAGGGCAGTGTAGTAGATGGTGGGGGTGATGGTGCAGGGAGTCCCAGTACCGTTAGTGCTGGCGAAGTAAGAAGCACAAAGATAACATGTTGCAGTCCAGGGTCTTTTACTCACACTTTGCATACTCCAAGCCACTTCTGTACAGGTAGTGACTGCCCAAGCCGTGCCACGTCCACCAGGTGAGGGGCTCGGTCAACTCCCAGGCGATTCAGGAGCATGGCACAGGACCCCATTCTGTCCTTTCTCTGGCTCATGCCCCACCAGTGACCAAACTTCTGTCCAGCTGCCGCGGATTTATGCGGGCAAACGTGGGCCCCGTTTCCCGCTATCCTATATGGTGCCTTCCTAGCAGGTTTAGTGAGGTGTCGCACCAATATATGATCACGACCTCTGGTTCTTGGCTGAGGATTATTTGCCTCCACCAACTTGGGATCCGGTACCCTTTCCTTGCCTGACCCGTCACCCGTAATATCCTGGGTCCTTAGGGTCCCTTCTTCCTTCATGTTCCTGAGCCTTTCTCTTCGGTTCCTTTCTCTTTCTGTTCTGTTCCTTTCTTTCTCTCCCTCTTGCCCTGCCCGTGTCCTAGGCCTGGCTCTAGAGCAAAACTCCAGCGGAGCCTCTGCTCCCCTCCTCCTCCACTCTCACTTCCTCCTCACAGACTGAACTTCTCTCTCTTCTCTAGAACTAAGATGGTGCCCACCTTATATACCTCCTCCTCTGTGTCTGAGCCCAGGTGACCTGCAAACAATGAGCTCCTTCCTATGCCCAGGAACCAGCCCCTATCTGCTCCCACATCACTAGGGTTCCCCCCCTCCCCACTCCAGCCAGGGACATAGTCAGTCGTGCCTAATGGGAGCACCGTAGAGCTGTCCCCCGGAAATGAGGAGTGTATATGTGTGCAGCTAACTGAGCCCTGGTCCATACTCCATCCTTACCCGGGAGTGGAATACCACACCTCTGGCTGAGGTGCAATACCCCTGTAGCGGCCGAACCCTCGGGGCGCTACATCCACATTTGCCGAAATGCAGATTTTTTTGTAATTCGCTTTGTGTGAATTGAGCAAAATGACGGCCATTTTTCTGAACCATAAAAGACGATCATAATATTTAAAATTAAAAAAAAAAAACCCTTATACTCAACTCTCTGGCCCCTTCCGTTCCTCACCGCCTCCTCGTCGCTTCTTAAGATCAATATGAAAATAGACAGTGAAATCCCCGGGGATTAGCGGCTGAGGCTTCCAAATTCTGCATATGCATCCACAAAGGTGATGTCCCACACTGAGACATGTGATGTCACCGTGTACGCTGCATCCCATGTGGGCACATAAGCAGAGCCCTCATGGACTAAACAAATACACCAGCCTAGGCTTGGCGACGGAGGCCCGGGGATTTCACCACTGATGACTTCGATCCAAAGATATGACGAGGACATTATAGCCCCTGTCCTGTGAGGAAGCCTGTTAAGGCAAAACTTGTTGGGTGGCTATGAGTATGTTTAGCTGATTAACGATCCTGATGTATGGCAACAGTACTGAGACTTGATCATGAACTAAAGTATGATCACGGACTGCAGCCGTGATATATAATATATAGGTAAGACTAATAGGGAGATCTGTTGATTGGGATACTGAATCTATTCAAAGAATCATAGATAGCCCAATATAGAATTGCTTTAGCAATCATTTTAAGTTTTTGTGTTATGACCAGCTTTTAATGCATAATTGATAACAGTCACGTTTTAGTGTGGCGCCCAGGGGATGGGGACTACTCGGCGCCCGGGCCTTAATGCCTGGTCTTGGGGGATGTCGCAGTGGTCAGCTCCCGGGCCCATACCCTGGGGTCTCTATTAAAAAGGGGGAAAATGAAATGTCAAAGTTCGTGACGCCATCTGTGGTGTGTGGTGAGGATCACCAGTGCTGCGGCAGTCCACTGAGGCCGGTGTTACGGCGGCTTTGATGGTGTAGCACCCCACAGGTGGAGCTAGGCCTCAGGGCAGTGATGTTTGATGAGGTGCACGATATGGCGGTGACCCAGCAGGGTCCAAGGAAGAACAGGGGACACACACACACGTGGTTTGCTTCTGTACCTTTTACTGGTGGAAATGCAGGTACCGTCCGGAACACTGTAGGGTGAGGGGTGCACTGCAGGACTCTCCCCAGTGAGCAGGTGTAGGGCCTCCTGTTTCTTTGCCGCTTAGTGTTAGTCTCTGGCCTGCCTGGAGCTAGGCCTAACTTTGTCTCTGTTCTGCACCTGCTGACCTTGAGGTAGGGCCTTCTGTTGGAGATCACTCTTCCTATTCTTTGGGGTCTCTGTGATTTCTGACCCTGGTGCGTATCAGCTTTTGGTGATCCTGGGACATGTAGTTCTCCAGGGATTCCGGTCGTTTTCTGCTGGGTGTAAAGAATCCCTGCAGACTCGGAGCCGGTGTCCGGTATATGGTTTCTGGGGTGAGCTGGTAAAGCTCCTCTGCCCCCAATGTTACTCACTCCTCTAGCCTTCGGCCTACTCGGGCCCTCACTAGGCTATACACACTGGCAGTTAGGTGGCTGCCTCTTCTGCTGCTCTCTGAGCATCAGCAACGCTCCTAGCTCACTTAACTCGAGCTGCTTGAGTCTGACTGAGCTCCACTGCAGACTGACCTATTTCTCTGTCTCACTCTGCAGGAACTGGCTGTGGACTCCAGACTGTTCTGCCTCCACTCTCTTCCTGAGGAGAATTAACTCACAGACTCTCTCCTTCTGTGTCTGAGCAGGAACTGCTGAGTCACTTTTTGGGCTGCCTGGCTCCACCATCCCTATTTATATCCCTATCAGGCTCCCTCTGGTGGTCTGAGGTGGAAGGTGGAGGTGTGTGTATGATCTGAGGGCCTCTTGTGGAGAAATCCTGAAATGCACCCCTCCAGGATCTGTGACTCCATGCGCAGCAGGGCGTCACATTCCCCCCTAGTTGAACTCAGCACTCCCGGGCTGAAGCACATTTTGTAACAACAACAATAACAAGCTTCCCTTTATGAGAGGTTAGGACATTTGAACGTTGCATAACCAGAACATGGATAAATACACATATATAGTTCAATAAGCAGTAGGCAATGAGCAACCAGAAAGTCCAAGTCTCTTCCGGAGAGGTTGCTCAAAGGGGCACTCAGGGAGTGCAAATATTTACAATGTAAAGTCTTTGGGCTGCACATAGTCCTCAGCCACAGAGTTCTTAGATACCCTAGCGGGTAATGGGAAGCAAATAAAATGTCCGTTTGACTTGGATTGTCCATTAGAGGGGCAAAATATAAGTTAAAGGCATGTAAAGGCAATAAATACATAGCAATACATATACAGGATAATGCAATAATATACAGTATTATACAATACAATACAATACCTCAGGGGTAACTATCTACATCTGTCAAGGTTTAACTATTTTACTTAGTGTACCTGACAGGGAGTTGACCTTTCGTGCTACGTGTAGATCTGCGTAGTGCGGTGGTCTGTGTAGTGTCAGTGTTTCTCTCAGCTACCCTGTTAGTTCTATTAGCGATGGTATTGAAAAACTGCCTTAACCTCGCTACTGGGCTGGCAAATTCACCATTGGCTGGGCCTTCTTGCTCTGCTTCTGCCGGGGATCCTTCCTGAGCAGGCTCTTCTGTGGCACTAGGCTCTTCTGCAGCACTTACAGGTTCAACTTGCTGTGGAGGGTCTTCTGGCTGTTGGAAGAATTGGAGTACTGGAATTATGACTGCTCCTCCGATTTGAGGCCAATCTGCCAGGAAGTCTCCTAAATCAGTATGTATTACTGCTTCATCAGGTTCCTCCGGGAAAATGAGAGGCACTTCTTCTTGGGGTTTTAGCAGATCTGGACACAACTTCAGGTGGTCCCTAGATACTGTTGCAGTTGTTCTTCCTACATCTTTGCTGATCAGACACGTCTTCCTGTTGTCAAACCTTGAATTCAACACAGTGTAGGGTTCTCTCTCCCACTGGTCATCAAGCTTGTGGTTCCTCCGCTTCCTTTTCAATAGCACTTCTCCTGGTGTGAAGGGTTCTGCTGGTGCACTTCTGTTGTATTGTGCTTCTTGTTTATCCCTCACCCGAGAGAGACTGTCTTCGACACAGGCTTGTACTCTTCTGTACTGCTCCTGTCTGGTCGTGTCCCAGTCCTCAGTGGTCACATCAGCTTCAGGTTCTACAACACCAAGCTCCAGGTCCAAGGGCAACTTCCCAGGTCTTGCCCGCATTAGGTATGCCGGAGTGCAGTTGGTGGAACTTACTGGTATATGATTGTACAGGTCTACTAGGTCAGGTAGTAGGTCTGGTCACTGGTTTCTCTCCTCAAGTGGTATGGTCTCCAGCAGGTCAATGATGATGTTATTCATCTTTTCACAGAGACCGTTAGTTTGGGGGTGGTACGGTGTAGTCTTGATCTTTTTACACCCGTACAGATGGCAGAACTCTTTGAACAATTCAGCCTCAAAGGCCGGGCCTTGGTCAGTCAGTACCTGCTCAGGGTATCCATGGGGTCTGCAGAAGTACGCTTGGAACGTCTTCGCTGCCGTCTCTGCTGTCAGGTCTTTGACAGGGACGACCACCAGGAACCTGGAGTAGTGATCCACCATGGTCAGGGCATAGGAGTATCCTGACCTGCTGGGTGACAGCTTGACATGGTCCAGGGCCACGATCTCCAGGGGTCGAGTCGTCTTGATGGGTTGCAGGGGTGCCTTCTGGCTGCTGTAGTCTTTTCTTCTTAGACTACAGGGTCCACAGTCTCTGCACCACCTCTCAATGGAGCTGCGCATTCCCACCCAGTAGAATCGACACTTCAACAGGGTCTCTAGCTTTTTCCAGCCAAAGTGCCCCGCCTGATCGTGGTAGGCCTCCAACACCATCTGGATGTCCATCTTAGGGACCACTATCTGCTATACCATCTCATGGGTTTTCGGATTGACGTACCTCCGGCACAGCTTCTCACGGTAGATAAACAGCCGGCTTCTCTCATTCCACAGCTGCTTTGCTTGGAGAGACGCATCCTTCTCCAGGGAGGAACCTTCTTGGGTTATCAGCTCCTTGATACGGCTGACAACAGGGTCACTGTCCTGGGTCTCCTTCCAGCTGTGGTGAGGCAAAGGGTTTAACGTCTTACCACGCTGCCTCCTGGAAGCTCGTTGCTCGTGGATCATCCCATTCCGATGAAAGGCAGGTAGCTCAATCTCCTCCAGGTCATCCACTTCTTCTTCTGTGTCTGACTGGTGAGGCATCTTGGACAGGGCATCGTCGTTGGCGTTCTTGCGGCCTGCCCGGTACTTAATTGTGAACTGGTAGTTTGACAGCCGAGCCATCCATCGTTGTTCCATGGCTCCCAGCTTGGCTGTTTCAAGATGAGTTAAGGGGTTATTGTCAGTGTAGGCAGTGAACTTGCTGGAGGCTAGGTAGTGCTTGAACCTTTCTGTGATGGCCTAGACCAAGGCCAAGAACTCTAACTTAAAGCTGCTACAGTTCTCTGGGTTCCTCTCAGTCGGGCGGAGCTTCCTGCTTGCATACGCGATGACTTTCTCCTGGCCATTCAGCTTCTGACTTAGGACAGCTCCCAATCCTTCATTGCTGGCATCAGTATACAGCAGGAACGGTTGGCTGTAGTCAGGGTAGGCTAGGATCTCATCACCTGTCAGAATTTCCTTCATTTCTTGAAATGATTCAGCCTGTTCTTTACCCCAGTGGAATGGGGGATTTCTGCCCTTGGGGGACTGTCCTACCAGGAGGTCTTGCAGAGGCGCTGCTTTCTTAGTGTAATCTTGTACAAACCTCCGGCAGTATCCTATCAGTCCCAGGAACTGACGCACCTCCTTGAGGTTCTTCGGCTCCGGCCATTTCTGGATGGCAGTGACCTTCTCCGGGTCTGGTGCTACTCCCTCTGGACTAACAATGTGCCCCAGGTACTGTACCTTTTTCTTGAGCAGGAGGCACTTTGAGGGCTTCAACTTCATCCCATACCGGGAGAGTGACTCAAAAACCTCCGCCAGGTGCTTTCAGTGGTCCTCATACGTTTTGGAGTACACAATCAAGTCATCCAGGTATAGTAACACAGTCTCGAAGTTGCGGTGTCCCAGGCAGCACTCCATCAATCTCTGGAACATTCCGGGGGCATTGCAGAGTCCAAACGGCATACTGTTGAACTCGCAGAGTCCCATTGGGGTGGTGAAGGCCGTCTTCTCCCGATCCTCCTCAGCCACAGCTACTTGCCAGTACCCACTAGTGAGGTCAAGGGTGGAAAAGTAATTTGCAGACTTCAAGGCAGCCAGGGATTCCTCAATACGGGGTAAAGGGTATGCATCTTTATGTGTAATGCGATTTACTTGTCTGTAATCTACACACATTCTCATGCTCCCATCCTTCTTCCTGACTAGGACTAGGGGAGCTGCCCAGGGACTACAACTATCCTGTAACATACCTGGCGGCGTCCTTGCATAGTGGTCCATCTCCCACTGTGCAAGAGCTCGCACTTGATCTCCAGTCCAGACTGCCACTCTGGCTTCTTTCCATGTTGTCTGCTTTGCTTTGCTCTAGCTGCTTAGGGGGACGCCCGCTGAACTTCCTGTTTCTTGTAGCTGCTGCTGACACTCCCCTGATGCATCCTCAGCCTATTGCTGTCTGTCACCTGGTATTTAACCCAGCTCCTCCTTGGAATCCTTGCCTGAGCATCTTGTTCTGTCAGTTGGCTTCTGGTCGCTGACATGCCAGGTCCTGTCTATGTTTCCTGCCTATCGGTATCAGTTCCCGTGTCTGTAATGTGTCCTGTCTGTGCACTCTAGCCTGTTGTCTGTCCGCCTTCCTGGAGGCTGTATTTCCAGACCAGTCTGAACACGCTCTTAGCCTGTTCGTCTTGCCCTCTGGGGGCCGCATACCCAGACTCGCTCCTGTACTTGTTGCAGTACAGTTCCTGTCTGAACTGTCTCCTAACCTGCTTCCTGTTTCTTTCTATGTCCGTACCTTCCCTTTTTCCTGCTTTGTCTAAACCAGCACTTGGCTTTGCCTTGGCTCGTTCCTGTATTTTGTTGCAGTTACAGTTCCTGTCTGAACTGTCTCCTTACTTTTTACCTGTTTCGTCTCTATGTTCGTCCCTTCCCTTTTCCTGAGTTGTCTGAACCTGCACCTAACTCCTTCTCGTTGTCGCTGTACTTCCGTTTGTGAGTTGGAGTCCTCTCGCTACTTCTTTGCAAGTATCTAGTGTGTATCTGGTTCTGCCTTTCTTTCTGTTCCGTGTGAACAGAGCCCTATCCCCTCTGCTTTGCCTTTGTTTACCCCTTCGGCGATTTATCTCAGCCCTGTCCACCGCGTCTGCGGTTTCGCTCTGCTCAGCCTTGTCCACCGCGTCTGCGTTTTCGCTCTGCTCAGCCTTGTCCACCGCGTCTGCGGTTTCGCTCTGCTCAGCCTTGTCCTCCGCGTCTGCGTTTTCGCTCTGCTCAGCCTTGTCCACCGTGTCTGCGGTTTCGCTCTGCTCAGCCTTGTCCACCGCGTCTGCGGTTTCGCTCTGCTCTGCCTTGTCCACCGCGTCTGCGGTTTCGCTCTGCTCTGCCTTGTCCACCGCGTCTGCGGTTTCGCTCTGCTCTGCTTTGTCCACCGCGTCTGCGGTTTTGCTCTGCTCAGCCCTGTCTACCGCGTCTGCAGTTTCGCTCTGCTCAGCCCTGTCCACCGTGTCTGCGGTTTCGCTCTGCTCATCCTTGTCCACCGTGTCTGCGGTTTCGCTCTGCTCAGCCTTGTCCACCGCGTCTGTGGTTTTGCTCTGCTGAGCCTTGTCCACCGCGTCTGCGGTTTTGCTCTGCTCAGCCTTGTCCACCGCTTTTGTGGTTTCGCTCTGCTCAGCTTTGTCTACCGCGTCTGCGGTTTCGCTCTGCTCAGCCTTGTCTACCGCGTCTGCGGTTTCGCTCTGATCAGCCTTGTCTACCGCGTCTGCGGTTTCGCTCTGCTCAGCCTTGTCTACCGCGTCTGCGGTTTCGCTCTGCTCAGCCTTGTCTACCGCGTCTGCGGTTCTGCTCTGCTCAGCCTTGTCTACCGCGTCTGCGGTTTTGCTCTGCTCAGCCTTGTCTACCGCACCTGCGGTTTCGCTTTGCTCTGTTTGATTACCGCATCTGCGGCTCTGGGCTCGTCTCCCAGTCTGTACTGGACCCTACCCAGCCTGTGCTCTAGCCTGCCTGTTCCAGTATTCCCCGGTGTGGGTCAACAGCCGTGTCCGGAGTCTGATCTGGAGTAGACCCTGGTCCCTCTGCTCGGTTCCTCCCTGGTGCACTGGCGTCGTATGCCGTCGTGCGACCTTGGTTGGATCAAGCAGATACTTAGTTACGCCCCTCCAGGCACATTCTGGTTCATGGCACAGTGGAACCACTAAACACGCACACGCCAGTCAGTCCGGGCGTGTGCATTACATATCCCTTACTACCCCTGCCTTCTTCATGTCATGCAAGATCTCCTTGGCTTTCTGGTAGTGTGCTGGAGGTATAGGCCTGTATCGTTCCTTGATGGGGGGATGGTTGCCTGTGGGGATGTGATGTTGTACCCCCTTAATCCTCCCAAAGTCAAGTGGGTGTTTGCTGAATACCTGCGCGTATTCCTGAACCACCCGGTGTACTCCCTGTTTCTGGTGGGCTGGAGTGGTGTCTGTCCCAACATGGATCTGCTGACACCAATCCTCCACCTGGGTTGCGGGGTCATTATCCTCCACTTGGTCTGGGGAGGCTAAGGACTCCGCCGTGTGAATAGAGTTATTGTTACGGTTCCGGGTGGTGGAACCTCTGTGCCGCGGTGCAAGGAGGGACCCAGAGGGGCGTGACTAAGTAACAACCCGAACCAATCCTGGTCGGACGGCAGCTAACGACTCCGAGACCAGGGAGGATCCGGGCGGAGGGACCAGGTGCTACTCTGGGGACGACCTTGTAAGAGAGCAGGTGGCTCCCACGGGTCAGATGGCTGGGACTGACCGGTATGACGGATGGACACAGCAAGCAGGCAGAAGTCTCTGGTTAGCTGACAGGTGGTCACGGTACGTGACAGCAGAGCAAGCAGTAGTCTCTAGGTTTACCAGGCAGGTGGTCACAGCAAGTGACGGTGGAGCCTCCAGGTAGGCAAGCAGGTAACAGACGGGTGCTCCCAGGTGAGCGGGCTGACGGACACAGCAGGTAACAGGCGGGTGCTCCCAGGTGAGCGGGCTGACAGGCCAGGCAGGTAACAGGCAGGTAACAGGTGAGCGCTCCAAGTGAGCGGGCTGGCAGGCTCGGCAGGTAACGGGCAGATAACAGACTGGCAGGCAGGACCAGGAGTCAAGCTAGCAGCGGGACCTGAGGGCTGAAGCAGAGATAAGTAACTGTGCAACAACTTTTGCTCGGGCACCTCCATTCTGGAGGAGGTGCCTTAAATATGGGAGGTCCTCCGGCTATTGACCGGGGACTCCTTAGGACGGCGCGTGCGGCCCCTTTAAGAGAGAGGGAGCGCGCGCGCCCTAAGCACAGTGCCAGGGGAAAGAACGCACGCCGGCCACTGCAGGAAGAGGAGCGAAGGAGAACGCCGCGCGTGGAGCGGGGCGGTGAGAGGGACGGCATCTCTGCCTGCCAGGAGGCAGAGACGCCCATGCTACAGTACCCCCCCCTTTACGCCCCCTCTTTTTTAGGCTGGCAAGAAATTTTTCAAGGAGAAGCGGGGCGTGGATGTTCTCCCTGGGTTCCCAAGTTCTCTCCTCTGGGCCAAACCCCTTCCAATCCACCAGAAAAAAGGTTCTCCCTCTTACCCTTTTGGTGGCCAGAATATTCTCTACCTCAAAAACGTCCTCAGCAGCAACCGGAGCAGGAGGAGTAACTGAATTATTGGAGAAAGAGTTAAAGACAGCAGGTTTGAGGAGAGATACGTGGAAGGAGTTGGGAATGCGTAGGGTGGAAGCCTCAACTTGTAGGCCACTGGATTGATCTGTTTAAGGACCTCAAATGGACTGATGAACCGAGGACCCAGCTTGTAGGAGGGTATTTTGAGCCGCACATGTTTGGAGGAGAGCCAAACCTTGTCTCCCTGACAGAATTGAGGCAGATCCAGTCGTCTTTTGTCAGCAAATCTCTTCATCCGCTCGGAAGACTGAAGAAGTGCGGAACTAGTACTCTCCCAAATAGTGGAAAAATCACTGACCAGGGACTCCGCAGCAGGGTTGTCCACAGAAGCGGAGACGGGAAATGGAATCCGGGGTTGTTGGCCGTAGAGAATAAAGAACGGGGACTTGGAAGTGGATTCGCTCTCATGATTGTTATAAGAGAATTCAGCCCATGGTAGGAGGTCCACCTAATCAGTATGGTGGGCATTGACAAAGTACCGGAGGTAGCTGGTAAGGATCTGGTTGATCCACTCTACTCGACCATTGGACTGGGGGTGGTAAGCAGAGGAGAAATCCAGGATGGCATCCAGCTGCTTACAGGTAGCTCTCCAAAAGTGTGAGGTGAACTGAACCCCTCGATCCAACACGATGTGGAGGGGTAGGCCATGGAGACGAAAGATATGGTGAAAGAAGTCCTTAGCCAGCTCAGATGCAGACGGGAGACCAGGCAGAGGAATGAAGTGGGCCATTTTAGAAAAGCGGTCCGCGACCACCCAAATGACTGTACAACCGGCAGAAACAGGGAGATCGGTAATTCGGTAGTTCCAAATTATTATGCAAATAATATTTTCTCAGATTTTCCCAAATTACCTATATGAATTGCAGTCATTGTAATTTTCTAGTCAAATAACTATTAGAATACAATTGAAAGGTTTTTGTACAAACTGCCTATGATAACAGTATATTTTTAAAAAAATAAAAAACTCAAACTGCACTCAAAATGCATGTTCCAAATTATTATGCACAGCAGAGTTTTCAACCTTTTCATTTTAATAAAGAACAAAAAAATTGTCATTTTTAAAATTATAAGCATTAGCAGGTTATTACAAACTGAAATCAAACAGTTTTCAACTCAAAACTTTATTCTAGGTGATGTTACATTTGCACATAGGACCCCTTGTTCGAAAGGAGCTTCTGAACTCTCTCGTCTATTGAATTTGTCAGGTTTTGGATGGTTTCTGCTTCAATTGTTTTGCATGAGGACAGAATACCCTCCCAGAGCTGTTGCTTAGATGTGAACTGCCTCCCGCCATCATAGACACTCCTTTTGATGATGCTCCAGAGGTTCTCAATGGGGTTGAGGTCAGGGGAGCATGGGTGCCACACCATAAGTTTGTCCCCTTTTATGCCCATAGCAGCCAGAGATGCAGATGTGTTATGTGCAGCATGAGACGGTGCATTATTTATTTGCATAATAATTTGGAACACAGTGTAAAGTCCATAGCAATATGTTGCCACGGGGCAGCAGGTACGGGAAGAGGCAGGAGATGACCGGCTGGGAACTTTGTTGCGGGCACAAGATGAACAGGCTGAGATGAAGTCTACCACATCCTTACGCAGGGTAGGCCACCAGTAATGCCGGGTAATGAGCTGGAAGGTCTTCTTTTGGCCAGCATGGCCAGCTAGTTTAGAAGAATGGCCCCAGCGAAGAACCTTCTCACGGTCTGGAACCGCTACAAACGTCTTACCGGGTGGAAGACAAGTTACCTCCAAGGGGGCCACATTCATCACTTTGGAGGGGTTCGATGATGTGCATAGGCTCCTCCTCTTGATCGGAGGACAAGAAGGATCGGGACAAGGCATCGGCTTTGACATTCTTGTCCGCCGGGCGGAAATGTAGGATGAAGTCGAAGCGGGCAAAGAACAAAGACCACCGGGCCTGACGCATATTGAGTCTTTGGGCATTCTGCAGATATGCCAGATTTTTGTGATCCGTATAGATCAGGGGTCTCAAACACGCGGCCCGCGGGCCGCATGCGGCCCCTCCAGCTGCTTCTTGCGGCCCGCAGGCACAGACCCCGTAACGATCGCGGCTCTCTCCAGCCGCCGACATCAGCGCTGTAGTCCAGTGTATTGCCGAGCAGAGACCGGCTCTCTGCACAGCAATACCAGTGTCAGCCGCCGGCCTATCAGAGGCCAGTAGCTGACGTCTGCGTCCCAGCGCAGCGGCATATGACGTCACTGCCATGCGCAGATGTCAGCTGCTGGCCTCTGATAGGCCGGCGGCTGACACTGGTATTGCTGTGCAGAGAGCCGGTCTCTGCGCGGCAATACACTGGACTACAGCGCTGATGTTGGCGGCTGCTGGAGAGAGCCGCAATCATTACGGGGTCTGTGCCTGCGGGCCACAGGTGCAGAAAGGACGCCGAGGGAATGGAGGACAGGTGAGAATCTCTTTTTTTTTTTCCCTCTGTCATGTGAAATACAGCACAGGGGGGCACTGACCGCAGTATGGGGGGATGGGGACCCTGACCGCAGTATAGGGGGACGGGGACCCTAACCGCAGTATGGGGGGATGGGGACCCTGACCGCAGTATGGGGGAACCTGGATGGGGGACCATGTCTGTAATATGGGGGACCATGTCTGTAATATGGGGGACCTGGATGGGGGACCATGTCTGTAATATGGGGGACCTGGATGGGGGACCATGTCTGTAATATGGGGGACCTGAATGGGGGACCTGGATGGGGGACCATGTCTGCAATATGGTGACCATGTCTGCAATATGGGGGACCTGGATGGGGGACCATGTCTGCAATATGGGGGACCTGGATGGGGGACCATGTCTGCAATATGGGGGACCATGTCTGCAATATGGGGGACCTGGATGGGGGACCATGTCTGCAATATGGGGGACCATGTTTGCAATATGGAGGACATGGATGGGGGACCATGTCTACAGTATGGGGGACCATGATTGTAATATGGGGGACCTGGATTGGGGACCATGTCTGCAATATGGGGGACCTGGATGGGGTACCATGTCTGCAATATGGTGGACCATGTCTGCAATATGGGGGACCTGGATGGGGGACCATGTCTGCAATATGGGGGACCATGTCTGGAATATGGGGGACCGTGTCTGCAATATGGGGGACCATGTTTGCAATATGGGGAACCTGGAAGGGGGACCATGTCTTCATTATGGGGAACCTGGATGGGAGACCATGTCTGCAATATAGGGGACCTGGATGGGAGACCATGTCTGCAGTATGGGGGACCTGGATGGGAGACCATGTCTGCAGTATGGGGGACCTGGATGGGAGACCATGTCTGCAGTATGGGGGACCTGGAGGGGAGACCATGTCTGCAAGAGGAGGACCAGTTCAAAAGGTGTATAGAAAATAAAATGGTATCACTAAAAATGTCACTTTGTCATACAAATAATGCGGCCCTCCAAATTAAATGTTTTTCCGTATGCGGCCCATATGCCCAGCTGAGTTTGAGACCCCTGGTATAGATGATCACCGGGTATAGAGCCCTCTCAAGCAGGTAGCGCCACTCATCCAGCGCCAATTTGACGGCTAGCAATTCTCGGTCTCCTATGGAGTAGTTGCGCTCAGATAAGGAGAAGATTTTGGAGAAGAAGCCGCAGGTTACCATTCTCCCAGAAGAAGATTTTTGGGTGAGCACCACTCCGGCTCCGGAGGAGGAAGCATCAACCTCCAGGTAGAATTGTTTATTACAGTGCGGATGGTGCAGAACTGGGGCAGAGGAGAAGGCTTGCTTTAAGGAAAGGAAGCCCTCCTCGGCTTCAGGCGACCATACCTTGGGATTTGCCCCCTTACGGGTGAGCGCAGATATGGGAGCCGTCCGGGACGAGAAGTGTGGAATGAAGAGACGATAGTAATTGGCGAAGCCCAGAAATCGCTGAATCGCCTTCAACCCCTCCGGACGGGGCCACTTTAGGACAGCCGAGAGTTTCTCGGGATCCATTCGCAAGCCTGTCTGGGAGATAACATAGCCCAGGAATGGAAGAGAGGTCTGTTCGAAGAGACACTTCTCGTATTTAGCATAGAGGTGGTTCTGCCTGAGCCTAAGCAGGACCTGACGAACATCCCTCCGGTGTGTGGGAAGATCCGGAGAGAAGACCAAGATGTCGTCCAGGTATACCACCACGCAGGAGTAAAGAAGATCATGGAAGAAGTCGTTGACCAGTTCTTGGAAGACGGTGGGAGCATTGCAAAGACCGAAGGGCATCACACGGTACTCATAGTTACCGTCCCGGGTATTGAATGCCGTCTTCCACTCGTCCCCTTGCCGGATACGGACCAGGTTATATGCTCCACGTAAATCCAGCTTGGAAAAGATCCTGGCACCTTTAAGGCGGTCAAACAACTTGGAGATGAGTGGCAGGGGGTATTTATTCTTTACCGTGATCTGATTGAGTCCTCTATAGTCAATACAGGGGCGTAGCGAGCCATCCTTTTTTTTGACAAAGAAGAATCCGGCTCCAGCCGGGGAGGTAGACTTCCGGATGAATCCCCTAGCCAGATTCTCTTCAATGTACTCAGACATGGCCCGGGTTTCGGCCGCAGACAACGGGTAAATACGGCCACGGGGTGGAGTGGCGCCAGGTACCAGGTCGATCGGGCAATCATATGGCCTATGAGGTGGCAATGTCTCCACTTCCTTTTTACCGAAGACGTCAGCATAGGGTCAGTAAGGAGCCGGAAGACCGGGTAAATTAGCTGGGGTAGGTGGTGGACGAACCGGACGAACCGGAACCAGGCAGGTCTTATGGCAGTCCGGCCCCCACCGGAGTACTTCACCGGATTGCCAGTTCAACACGGGTTCATGTGTCTGGAGCCAAGGTAGGCCTAGCAATAGGGATTGAGAGAGTCCGGGTAGCAAATGGAAGGAGATTTTCTCAGAGTGCAGCATTCCCACCTGCAGGGTTATGGGTTCCGTGACGAGCAGGATGGTCACCGGAAGGAGTCTTCCATCCACGGAGGCGACTGACAATGGTTCAGCCAGAGACTTGGTGGGAATACAGTATTTCTCAACCAGGGACTGGGAAATGAGATTTCCAGCAGCTCCAGAATCCAGGTGGGCGAGTTCAAAGTGATGGTTCTCTCCCCAGGAGATAGAGACAGACAAAGTCAGGGATGGAGAGGGCTTACTTTTGCCTAGGACAACCTCTCTGAGCGGTCCTAGACACTGGCGTTTCCAGGCTTCTCCGGGCAGGAACGGATGAAGTGCTCCTTACAGCCACAATAGAAACAGCCTCCCTCGGCTCGGCGTGACTCTTGGCGAGATTTGACCATCTTGGTCTGGTCGATCTGCATAGGTTCGAGCGAGTACGCCCGGGGAATGACTGGTTGAGAGGCTGGTCTCTGGAAAGTAGGAGCAAGGCGGGAAACCTCTCTGTCCCGAGTAGTCTCTTTGGTACGTTCTTGGAACCGGATGTCGATCTGGGTAGCTAGTGACACCAGGTCATCCAGGGTGGTCGGAATGTCCCGACTGGCTTATTCGTCCTTAATCCGACCGGAAAGACCCTCTCAGAAGACAGACACCAGAGCCTCGTTCTCCCAGGCAAGCTTAGAAGCGAGGGTACGGAACCGTATGGCATATTGGCCCACGGTGAGACTCTCTTGGCGGAGACGTAGTAGAGAGGAGGCAGAAGAGGTCTTCCGTCCTGGTTCATCGAAGACTTTCCGGAAAGCAGCGAGGAAAGACGACAGGTTGGACACCAGGGGATCCCCTCTCTCCCACAGGGGATTTAGCCATGCATGTGCCTCCCCAGTGAGATGGGACATGATGAAGGCCACCTTGGCCCGGTCGGAGATGAACTGATATGCCAAGAGTTCAAAGTGCAGGGTGCACTGGTTTATGAAGCCCCGGGCTAAAGCGGGGTCGCCAGCAAAACGTGGAGGTGCCAGGAGCCAAGGTCCATAGTCGGGTGCCATAATGGGACTGGATTGCGGTGCCGCAGGAACAGGCACCACTGGACCGGAGGTAGACACAGACGAGTCAGACAATGCGCCCAGGCGAGAGTTAACAGACCGCAGGAAGGACAGGACCGACTCCTGTTGAGCTCTCTGACAAAAGACTTCCTGGTGCAGGTCGAAGATTGCGGAGGTCTGGGGGCCACCGGGTTCCATGGCACGAGCAAACTGTTACGGGTCCGGGTGATGGAACCTCTGTGCCGCGGTGCAAGGAGGGACCCAGAGGGGCGTGATTAAGTATCAACCCGAACCGACCCTGGTCGGACGGCGGCTAACGACTCTGAGACCAGGGAGGATCCGGGCAGAGGGACCAGGTGCTACTCTGGGGACGACCTTGTAAGAGAGCAGGTGGCTCCCACGGGTCAGATGGCTGGGACTGACCGGTATGACGGATGGACACAGCAAGCAGGCAGAAGTCTCTGGCTAGCTGACAGGTGGTCACGGTACGTGACAGCAGAGCAAGTAGTAGTCTCTAGGTTTACCAGGCAGGTGTTCACAGCAAGTGACAGCGGAGCCTCCAGGTAGGCAAGCAGGTAACAGACGGGTGCTCCCAGGTGAGCGGGCTGACGGACACAGCAGGTAACAGGCGGGTGCTCCCAGGTGAGCGGGCTGACAGGCCAGGCAGGTAACAGGCATGTAACAGGTGAGCGCTCAAGGTGAGCGGGCTGGCAGGCTCGGCAGGTAACGGGCAGATAACAGGCTGGCAGGCAGGACGAGGAGTCAGGCTAGCAGCGGGACCTGAGGGCTGAAGCAGAGATAAGTAACTGTGCAACAACTTTTGCTCGGGCACCTCCATTTTGGAGGAGGCGCCTTAAATATGGGAGGTCCTCCGGCTATTGGCCGGGGACTCCTTAGGACGGCGCGCGCGGCCCCTTTAAGAGAGAGGGAGCGCACGCGCCCTAAGCATAGCGCCCGGGAAAGAACGCGCGCCGGACGCTGCAGGAAGAGGAGCACAGGAGAACGCCGCACGGGGAGCGGGGAGGTGAGAGGGACGGCGTCTCTGCCTGGCAGGAGGCAGAGACGCCGATGCTACAGTTATTATTTACAGTGTACAGTTTGGCAACAGTGGCATAACGTGGTAGTCTGACCTCGTCTTCCCCATAGTTGAGAAGACGGACGGGCACCCTCCCATTGCGTACATCTACTACCCCCCTGGCAGTTAAGAGTGTAGGTCTGTGCTCTGAGCTAAGGGCTCTACTACCGCCTGGTAGCTCTGTCCTTTAAGACCTATTGCTGCTCTACACCAGATAAGCATTTCACTCATCGGGGGAATCACAATGGGTATGGGGTCTGTTACCCGCACATTACCAATCTCACCACCGGTCAGCTTCACTTGCTGCTGGTACATCAGGGCTCGGATCTCCTTCTGGATCGCTCTCTTCTGCCCTGGTCTGGCAACGTCAGTGAGCTGTTGGAGTAAAAACACAACCTCCTCCAAACAGTTACCAACAATGTTAGTGCCTAGTACCACATTCAGTCCATTTTCCTCATTGACAGTCTTTACTACAATGAGTCCCTGGTACTTTAACTCCACTCTCCCCATTTATACTGCTACATTCTTAACTCCAAGTAGGTCAAGAGGGAGGCCGTTAGAGGCATATACTGAAAAGTCTGGGTTTGGTGGTTGGAGACTGTCCATGGACCAGTATTTGCTATAGAGGATATCAGGTATGATTGTTATCTGGGATCCGGTGTCCAGCAGGGCAGGTATCGCAATGCAGTCCAGTATGATGGATAGGAAAGGTCTTCCTCCCACGAACCTGCGGTGCCAGTCTGAGGGGCCTGCTGAGTCTATTCCTGGGTGCTGGCCCTCGGACCCAGGGTTTGCTTGTTTAAAGGACACTGGTGCACTGTGTGACCTGCCTTCTGGCAGCGGTGGCAGACGAACTCTTGATGAGAATGGCGCTGGTTGTTGGTCCTTCCTGGGGGCGGCGTTGTCCTCCTCCGGGGTGGCGATGTCCTCCTCCGGGGTGGCAACGTCCTCCTTCTCCTCCGGTTCATCCAGGGGACATCCTCAGGGCAGTCGGCTAGCAGGATCTTTCCCTCCGTCTCTGGCTCCGTCCGTAGTTGCAGGGCACTCATCACAGTGGCCAGGTTTTTGGTCAGCTGGCGCACTTCTGAGCGCAGACAGTCCAGCTCAGTAGGGGGCGCTGCCTGCGCTTTGGCTTCAGCAGCCAGCGGGGAAAAGGTGGGTGGTGCTGGCATTAGAGTGGGACCACCCTGGTAACGCTGGATAGATGTATCTGCTGTCTCCAGGGGTTGCAGTCCCTTGATAGCCATGTCCTTAAGGGTGTCAAAGGTAGCATCTGGATGGTCCAAGGACCACCAATGCACAGTCCTGCTCTCCGCTTGGGACCTCAGCCCCCGGACAAATTGTTCTTTTAGCATTTTACTTTCATTAGTTATGCTATTTGGACTAACCTGTTTTAGAGCTCGCAGGGCCCCTTGTAAATGGCAGGCATAGTCCCGGACGCTGTCCTCCGGTTTCTGAGAGCATTGGTAGAACCTCAGCCGGAGGTCTGCCTCAGTGCGGTCCTCAAAGGCAGTCTGTAACTTTTTGAAAATTGCAGACACTGATTACTGGTCTGCGGCCGACCAGGTCTCTACTTCTCTCTCCGCAGCACCAGTCAATTGTCCCACAACTACTGCAGCTCTTTGTTTGCCAGTCATAGAATACATGTCCAAGATGCTGCATATTTTGCGCTTGAATCCAGACAGGGTGTCTGGCTTGCCGCTGTACTGGGGGAGCCACTTTGATCCAGGCATGTATGGTAAAGTCAATGGTACGATAGGGGCTACAGGCCCTGGTGATGGAGCGGCTGCCCCATCTTGCGCGGCGGCCGCGGGTGCATCATCGGGGCTGTCAGCCTAGGCCGCGACGTCGGGTTGTTGCTGCAACATCTTGGCGCCCCCCTAGTGAACCGTGGCCTACCTTCCTTCTGTAGGCCGCAGCTCCGCAGGTGACGGTCTTCTGGTAGGACCTTGCGTCGCTTACGTTCCACGTCAGTGCGTTCGATGGGGATTCCTGCCAGGACCTGACGCTGCGTCAGTGCGTGGGGCGTGTCCTCAACTTTGCGCGCTTCCAGCGGTTACGCCCCTCTTCTTCCTCCGGCGTGGAAACCGGAAAAATGGCGGCCAGTGGTGGGAAACTCCAGAAAACGGCGGGAAAAGCTTCACCACTGTGAGTTTTACAGTTTCTTAAGGCGCACAGTACCCGGTGGCAACGGGCATGCAATACTGTTTGTGACGCCAGTTAGAGAGATGTGGCGCCCAGGGGATGGGGACTACTCGGCGCCCGGGCCTTAATGCCTGGTCTTGGGGGATGTCGCGGTGGTCGGCTCCCGGGCCCGTACCCTGGGGTCTCTCTTAAAAAGGGGGAAAATTGATCCCCGTCCACACACCTATATATAAATAATTGTGTTTTGTACTTGTATATATATACTGACTGTATCCCCATATTTAGAATGACGTCCATGTTGGCCGGAGCCGTGCAGTGTACATCTTGCGCAATGTATGCATTCCGTGAGCACCCGCTCGAGGATCCATACTGCTGCGAGAGATGTGAGCATATCGTGCACTTGGAAGCCCAAATTCTGGATCTAAGTGCTCAGATAGCGGTACTGAGGAGCATCGACAACATGGAACGGAGTTTGCTGCTCACCGAGCAGACACTCAATGGGTCAATACTGGGGGTGGAGCATAGAGGGGAAGTGCAGGCTGAACAGGCAGGGAGCTGGATAACAGTTAGGAGGGATAGAGGGAAGAAGTATAGGAAGGCTGGTTCAGAACCGGCATTATTGGAGCACGACAGATCCTCTGACCGCCGGGGGAGTGTATGCTCCAGTAATGAGGGGGAGGGGGGAAGTGTAGGGCAGGCAAGACAGGTTCTGGTAGTGGGTGACTCTATTATTAGGGGGACAGACAGGGCAATCTGTCACAAAGACCGGGATCGCCGAACGGTGTGCTGCCTCCCTGGCGCTCGAGTCCGGCACATCGCGGATCGGGTTGACAGGTTACTGGGTGGGGCTGGTGAAGACCCGGCGGTCATGGTCCACATCGGCACCAATGACAAAGTGAGTGGTAGATGGAGGGTCCTTAAAAATGATTTCAGGGACCTAGGTAGGAAGCTTAGGGCAGGGACCTCCAAGGTAGTTTTCTCAGAAATACTACCAATCCCGCGAGCCACACAGGCGCGCCAACAGGAGGTTAGGGAGGTGAATAAGTGGCTAAAGAGTTGGTGCAAGGCAGAAGGGTTTGGGTTCATGGAGAACTGGGCCGACTTCGCGGTCGGCTACAGGCTCTACCGTAGGGACGGGCTGCACCTCAATGGGGAGGGTGCAGCGGTGCTGGGGAAGAAGATGGCTAATAGGTTGGAGGAGTTTTTAAACTAGAGACGGGGGGGGGGGGAACCAAGGAAATAGGTGAGATGTGAGGCAAGAAAGGGGGAAGGGGAGAAGTGAATATAATGAGGGTGGAGAGGGGGGTGGGGATAGTACAGTTAGATCGTTAGAGAAGAATAGGATGCTAAATAACCCCAAAGTTTTATCTTGCATGCTGACCAACGCAAGAAGCCAGACCAATAAGGCGGATGAGCTGCGGGCGCTTATATCAGAGGAGAGGTATGACATCGTAGGTATAACAGAGACTTGGCTAGACGATAGCTA
This sequence comes from Phyllobates terribilis, assembly GCF_046119375.1. Lineage (NCBI taxonomy): Eukaryota > Metazoa > Chordata > Amphibia > Anura > Dendrobatidae > Phyllobates > Phyllobates terribilis. Next base: position 543,339,955 of record NW_027362761.1, on the reverse strand, counting down.
CGACTGGGCGGTAAATTTATTAGATTATAGTTTATTTAGAAGGGACCGGAAACAGGGGAAAGGGGGAGGAGTCTGCTTATATGTAAAGTCATGTCTAAAACCCAGACTAAGGGAAGATATAGGAGAGGGAGAAGAGGGGGTCGAGTCCATGTGGGTAGAGATAGAGGGAACTAAAAATAATAATAAAATATTACTGGGGGTCTGCTATAAGCCACCCAATATAACAGAGGAGAATGAGAATCTGCTATTAGGACAAATAGACAAAGTAGCAAAACATAATGAAGTGATTGTAATGGGGGATTTCAACTACCCGGATATTGACTGGGAAACAGAAACCTGTAGATCTCAGAAAGGAAAAAGGTTCTTGACAAATATTAAGGATAATTATCTCTCCCAACTAGTGCAGGAACCAACGAGAGGGAAGGCCGTGTTGGACTTAATATTGACTAATAGGCCTGATAGAATAACTGAGGTACAGATAGGGGGGCACCTAGGTAATAACGATCATAATATTATCGACTTCAAAATGCCCTTCAGTAGGGTTATCAATAAGGGAACAACAAAAACATTAAACTTTAGGAGGGCGAAGTTTGATCAGCTGAAAGAAAACCTTCAACTTATTGACTGGGACAAAGTTCTTAATCAAAGGAATACGAATAGTAAATGGGAAACCTTCAAAAGAATTCTGAATATTCAGTGCGAGAGGTATATACCGTATGGGAATAAAAGGGCCAGAAATAAGAGGAAACCAATATGGTTGAACAAGAACGTAAAAGGGGCGTTAAATAGCAAAAAAGAGGCATTCAAGAGATTAAAACAGGAAAACAGTAAGGAGGCACTAATGTGTTACAAGGAAAAAACGAGAACCTGTAAAAAACAAATAAAAATAGCGAAGGAGGAAACAGAGAAACGTATTGCTAGGGAAAGTAGATCAAATCCCAAACTGTTCTTTACGTATATAAATAGTAAAAGGATTAAATCGGATAATATTGGACCGATAAAAAGTGAGGAAGGCAAATGTAAGGTCATACATATGGGAAGGAAAAATGGAAGTCACCAGTACTCACTGAATGGGAAATCATTGGGGAATTCAGAGATGGACAAAGACTTGGGCATCTTGATTGATAGCAAACTAAATTGGAGTGCCCAAAGTCAGGCCACTGCTGTAAGGGCAAACAGGGTAATGGGATGTATCAGAAGAGGTATAGCTGCAAAGGATGAGAACATTGTTCTTCCACTGTACAAAGCACTGGTCAGACCACACTTGGAATACTGTGCTCAGTTATGGGCCCCAATATATAGAAAGGATATAAATGAGCTTGAAAAGGTACAAAGGAGGGCAACAAAATTAATAAAGGGAATGGAGGGACTGCAATACCCAGAGAGGTTGGCAAAACTAGGACTATTCAGCCTGGAAAAGAGAAGGTTGAGGGGGGACATAATAAATGTGTACAAATATGTTAGGGGACAGTATAGAGATCTTGCCCGGGATTTGTTCAAAAGGAGGGATATTACGGTAACAAGAGGGTATTCACTAAGACTGGAAGAGAAAAGGTTTCAGCACCAGCATAGGAAGGGGTTCTTTACGGTAAGAGCAGTGAGAATATGGAATTCACTGAGTGAGGAGACGGTAATGTCGGATTCACTAAACCAGTTCAAGCGGGGACTGGATGCATTTCTAGATACCAGGCAGATTTCAGCGTATACTTAAAAATAAAATAAAATAGTAGGTTGATACAGGGATTTATTCTGACTGCTGGTTTCAGAGTCGGGAGGGAATTTTTCCTCAGGTGAAGATTGGCCAAATCATTTGGGGTTTTTGCCCTCCTCTGGATCAACTTTAGCAATTACAGAACTAACAGGTCGAACTTGATGGACGCAAGTCTTTATTCGGCTTTACAAACTATGCAAAATGAAATGTCAAAGTTCGTGACGCCACCTGTGGTGTGTGGTGAGGATCACCAGCGCTGCGGCAGTCCACTGAGGCCGGTGTTACGGCAGCTTTGATGGTGTAGCTCCCCACAGGTGGAGCTAGGCCTCAGGGCAATGATGTTTGATGAGGTGCACGATATGGCGGTGACCCAGCCGGGTCCAAGGAAGAACAGGGGACACACACACACACGGTTTGCTTCAGTACCTTTTACTGGTGGAAATGCAGGTACCGTCAGGAGCACTGTAGGGTGAGGGGTGCACTGCAGGACTCTCCCCAGTGAGCAGGTGTAGGGCCTCCTCTTTCTTCGCCGCTTAGTGTTAGTCTCTGGCCTGCCTGGAGCTAGGCCTAACTTTGTCTCTGTTCTGCACCTGCTGACCTTGTGGTAGGGCCTTCTGTTGGAGATCACTCTCCCTATTCTTTGGGGTCTCTGTGATTCTTGACCCTGGTACGTATCAGCTTTTGGTGATCCTGGGACATGTAGTTCTCCAGGGATTCTGGTCGTTTTCTGCTGGGTGTAAAGAATCCCTGCAGACTCGGAGCCGGTGTCCGGTATATGGATTCTGGGGTGAGCTGGTAAAGCTCCTCTGCCCCCAATGTTACTCACTCCTCTAGCCTTCGGCCTACTCGGGCCCTCACTAGGCTATACACACTGGCAGTTAGGTGGCTGCCTCTTCTGCTGCTCTCTGAGCATCAGCAACGCTCCTAGCTCACTTAACTCGAGCTGCTTGAGTCTGACTGAGCTCCACTGCAGACTGATCTGTTTCTCTGTGTCTCACTCTGCAGGAACTGGCTGTGGACTCCAGACTGTTCTGCCTCCACTCTCTTCCTGAGGAGAACTAACTCACAGACTCTCTCCTTCTGTGTCTGAGCAGGAACTGCTGAGTCACTTTTTGGGCTGCCTGGCTCCACCATCCCTATTTATATCCCTATCAGGCTCCCTCTGGTGGTCTGAGGTGGAAGGTGGAGGTGTGTGTATGCTCTGAGGGCCTCTTGTAGAGAAATCCTGAAATGCACCCCTCCAGGGTCTGTGACTCCATGCGCAGCAGGGCGTCACATTAGCATCCCTTAGGAGGAATTTATTTACCCTTTGGGTAATTAGGTGTTTAAAAAATTTCCATCCCTAAAGGGGTGTAATCACTTTATTGTTGTATTATGAAAATACGACAAGGACCAGACGGGTGGCGGTGATGAGCGGAGGGGCCAGAGAGATGAGCCTTAAGGTGAGTGTAAGGATTCTTATTATTTTTTAAATATTACGTAAATGATGCTCTGGGGTCTAAAAAGACCCCACAGCATAATGAGGGACATTAAATTCTAATAGAATTTTCTGGGGAAAAAAGTACGTCAACAGGCAAATTCAAATTTTGCCTTATCTGCTCATCTCTCGTAAACAATGTAAAGAAAAAAATTGAAAGAATTGCTGTTTTTGGACCTCTGCTCCTAGCACAAAGAAATGCAATAAAAAGTTATTAAAGCGTCATCTGTACCCAAAAATTGTACCTCGGTCTTGATGAATCTGGGCCTGTAATTCTTGGATGAAGAGAAGCGAAAAAAAGAAAGGACAAAATTTTAAAATTGTATACAATGGGAAGTGGTTAAGCATTTATGTAGTCAGTCAGTGGCTACGGCAGGTACTGTAAATAGCATCGTACATATACCTGTTATTAAGGAATTAAGGAATCAGTTCAGAATGTTGAAACTGAAAATGACATGATGATAAAATGTGGAGATTCTCTTTAAGCCTCAAACAACAAATTGTATATGGACCTATACAGTAAAGCTTGTTATACAGATCAAGGACACCTCGAAAGGGGATTTACAGGATTTTCCGAGCCCAGCATCCGTGATTAGCCCGCTCGTGGCTTCTTCATGATTACTATTCACCTGTCGTCTAATAAAATACAACTCTGGACTTTTCTAGCTGACCGGATTCCTTAATATATCATAAAGAGTTCTGCCATACACCGTGACCCAGTAGTGTGCTTCAATTTCTGCCAATGAAGCATGTCTGCATAAAAGTACAGGATAATGGCCCGTGCCCATATTAACAGCGTTTTTTCATTTCAGATTGGGAGTTAACGCTGCACGACCAGGACAAGCGGCCAGCACTTTGCAAACAGCGCCAGAAGAAATCGTGCTGGAAATGAGCGGAAATGCCAAAGGCCATTGAGTCCTTCATAGGTGTCTAAAAGTAAAGGACTAGTGCCCAGTGCTCATACTTCAAGGTTTAACCCAAAAATTGGATAAGGCTAACTTTACCAATTGCAAATATATGCTTTACCATATATCACTATTCTGATGCAGCACATAGAGCAGCTACGCTTTAACATCTTACCCTCAGTATTAACCTATATAGCGCAGCTATATTTTTTATGTTTGTTTGTTTGTCACTTTGGCCTTCCAAAAGTTGATTTTATTCTGTTGACTACTATAAATGACGGGTTTTCTTTGCAGGATGAGTTTTCTTTTTCAATGACACTATTTCAGGTTACTTATAACTTATTGATAAATTTTTATTATCTTCTTATCTGGAAATGGAAAAAAAACAAACAGCAATTGTGCATTTTTTTTATTACACCTTTCACCATGCAATATTACACTGTGTTCCAAATTATTATGCAAATAATATTTTCTCAGATTTTCCCAAATTACCTATATGAATTCCAGTCATTGTAATTTTCCAGTCAAATAACTATTAGAGTACAATTGAAAGGTTTTTGTACAAACTGCCTATGATAACAGTATATTTTTTTAAAAAATAAAAAACTCAAACTGCACTCAAAATGCATGTTCCAAATTATTATGCACAGCAGAGTTTTCAACCTTTTCATTTTAATAAAGAACAGAAAATGGTCATTTTTGAAATTATAAGCATTAGCAGGTTATTACAAACTGAAATCAAACAGTTTTCAACTCAAAACTTTATTCTAGGTGATGTTACATTTGCACATAGGACCCCTTGTTCGAAAGTAGCTTCTGAACTCTCTCATCCATTGAATTTGTCAGGTTTTGGATGGTTTCTGCTTTAATTGTTTTGCATGAGGACAGAATACCCTCCCAGAGCTGTTGCTTAGATGTGAACTGCCTCCCGCCATCATAGACACTCGTTTTGATGATGCTCCAGAGGTTGTCAAGGGGGTTGAGGTCAGGGGAGCATGGGTGCCACACCATAAGTTTGTCCCATTTTATGCCCATAGCAGCCAGAGATGCAGTTGTGTTATGTGCAGCATGAGACGGGGCAATTCTGCTCCATCACCTGTGCAATACTAAGGAAATCCTGAAAACATGATCTGTTGGTGGGTCTTGAGGACTGGAGTTGAGAACCACTGAGTTATAGGCATGTACCACTTTTGACAGAGAACTCTTCCAGTCTTTCTTCTCATCAGCTGTTAAAGTGCGCAATATTGACAATAATGTCCGGTTAAAACGTTCCACTTGTCCATTACCCTCTGGGTGATAGGGCGTTGTGTGCGATCTCTGAATTCTATAGTACTTTCCTAGTTTGGCAAAGAGCTGGTACTCAAATTCTCTTCCTTGGTCAAGGTGTAACCTCGTAGGGAACCCAAACTTCAAAGCAAAATCATTGAAGATCTTCTCTGCCGCTGTTCGACCTGATTTATTGGGGGTGGCGTATGCTTGAGCAAATCGAGTGAAATGGTCCATCACCACCAAGATGTATTCCTAACCACCCTTGCACGTCTCGAGATGTAGAAAGTCTATTGAGACCATCTTAAATGGATACGTAGTTTGGATGTTGCCCATTGGTGCCCGGGTTGATGTGTTGGGACGTTTATCTTTCAGAGACCCACATTCCCTGGTCAATTACCTCTCAATATCTCTCTGCATGTACGGCCAGAAGAAACGTTCACGGATCAAGTTGGTTGTCGTTTCCACTCCCAGGTGTCCCATGTTTTCATGGAGTTCTTTGAAGATCAACCTACGGAATACTCTGGGTAGTACCAACTGCCGGTTTTGTCCTCCTTTACGATACAGGATACCGTCTTCACTGAGATAGAGCTTCGTCCATTCTTTAATTAAAACAGACACTGCTGGTGACTCATTGTCTCTCTCCTGTTTACTTGGAAACTGATTTTGGGCCACAAAGTAGTATTCTACCAATTATCTGATCTTCCTGTTGTGCTCTACGGATTTTCCCTTTTGGTAGTTGTTGAATTGACCGGGGATGATTTTGTTCTCTAGCTTTTATGGTGGTTTCCACCGTCAAGGGACATCACCATGGTGTGTGTTCCTCTTGATAAGCTTGTACTGCTTGGGTAGTGCTCTCAAATGCTTCCAGACTGACTTCCTCTGAGCATTCTTGCATGAACTCCTCAGGCTCTAGTGGCATTCTTGACAATCTGTCAGTATCTGCATTGCATTTTCCTGGCCTGTACTTAATGCTAAAATTGAAGTCAGAGAGTTCAGCGACCCATCTCTGACCCATTGCATTCTGTATGGCTGTAGTAAGGACATAGGTCAAAGGGTTGTTGTCAGTGTATACCTCAAACTTTTTGCTGTAGTAGAGATAATCTCTAAATCGTTCACAGATAGCCCATTAAAGTGCCAGGAACTCCAATTTTCCGGAATGTAGATGGTAATTCTTCTCGGCATCTGTCAATGTTCTAGAACCGTAACCGATAACTCTCAATTTTCCATCTTGATGTTGATACAGGGCAGCTCCCAGTCCAACTTGAGAAGCATCACAATGAAGAACAAATGGTAAATTGAAATCAGAATATCCCAAGATGGGTGGTTTTACCAGGTAGTCTACTAGTTCTTCCAATACTTCCTGGTGGTCTGCTGTCCAGAGAATGGGCTGATGGGACGAAACAGTGTTGTTTCTTTTAAGCCCGGTTCTACCCGCGTTCTTCTTTTTCTCCGTGGGTGTTGTCATCTCTGTCGTCCTCCCCCAAGAGGAGGTATAGTGGAGCGGCAATCCTGGAGAAGTTCCGAATGTAAGTATGATAGTAGGAGAGGAATCCTAATATCTGCCTCAACTCCCCGACGGTAGAGGGCCGCTTGTCTTTTAAGGCCAGTACAGGAGCAATTTCTGCTGGGTCCATTGTAATCGGTTGTAATACGGTCCTCACGTGTTCAACATGCTCACGGAAGGTTTTGCTGTGTACCACATTGTCATCCACGTATGGCTGGCAGATATTGTCCCTCAATCCTTCTAAGCATGTCTCCATCCTCCTCTGGAATTCCGCTGGAGCTGAACTGAGCCCAAACGGTATACGAATCCACTCATATAATCCCCACGGTGTGATGAATACTGTCAAGGTTGTCTACTGGGCTCTTCGACAAACCCTTGCTGGTATGCCTTACCCTGATCGAGGACAGAGAACTAGGTATTTCCTGACAGTCTATCCAGCATATCTTGTATCTTTGGTATTGGGTGCCGATCAGGTACTGACTTTCGGTTTAGTTCCCGGTAATCACAGCAGAGTCTCAACGTACCGTCCTTCTTCCTAACACAAACAATAGGAGAGGAATAAGACGCTTTGACTTTTGGACCGAACCTCTGTTGATTAGGTCTTGTAAATACTCTTTCACTTCACTGTGTAATGGTTTCGGCACAGACACATATCTTCTAGTTACTGAGGTCGTGTCTTTCATATTGATTTTCAACTGCAACGATGGGATACCGCCTATATCAGAGTCATCTTTGGAGAATGCATGACACTCTTCTCTCAGCATCTGTTTTGCTACCGCTCGATCTTCAGCACACAAGTGTTCCAGGGGTACTGGGGGATCCCAGGACTCAGAGGTGGGTCATACAATTTCTTCCCCTGGGCAACTCCTGCTCCTTGGTGGGGAGACTGAATTCACTTTAGACCCCTGGGTGGGTCTCACACTGGCTGGATATACCGTTTTAATGGTTTCAATGTGACATAACAGAGTCTTTGGATCCAGTGTAGTTTTGTGTTTCGTAGTATTCATCACCGGTACTGTCATTCGAACAAACCCACCAGTAGGAATTGTAAGCACAGTCTCACCTCGAACTAGGCCTTCCGGAAGTTCTGAGGAGTCTTTTGGCACGAACAGTCTTTTCAGGACTTTTCTTCCCGGTTCTACCCGGACTCCATACCTCACCCCCACCATTTGGTTTGCAGGGATGATGGCTGGGCGCCAGCCTACCTTGACTTCTTTTAGGTCCATTGTATTCTGTGCTTTCTTTACTCTGTGAATCACATTTTCCGCCAAGGCATTGGGTATGGCAAGTGATGTGGCAATTGCATCCACCACCAGTGTCCCAGACTTGTGTTTCATGATGACCTCACTGATTACATTATAACCCAGGATAGGATCCTCTGCCATGTTCTGATCACTGGTCACAAGAAAAGGTACCAAAAGCTCAATGGTGTTTCCGGTCTTCGTGGCCCTCAGTTGGAAAGTCACTTCCACCCAGCCTATGAAAGGGATTTCGGTCTGGTTGACAGCTTTGTCATGGAGTTCCAATGGTCCTAAGAGTTCTTTTAGCGACCGAAGGCAGGTATGTGGCAGGTAGGGCCTTCTCCATTCTTAATTTAAAAGGCTTGCTTGGGCTCCTGTATCCCACAGTGCTTTTACCAGGAGTCCATCTAGCTGGCACTGTATAAAGCACCTTTCACCGATTAGGCTGATGAGGCTATCTTTACTGACCGAGGAATCCTCCTCCCAGGAGTACATCGTTTGACCTCCACACTGGGCATTAAGTAACTGATGCCCCTGTCTCTCTTGCAGCTGTTGTAGATGGGAACACACTTGGGGATAGTACTGACGCAGCCGTTACACCTCATGCGCCATTCTGGGGTTTGGTGAGATTTGGATTTGCTTCTAGGGCCTCCTCCGTGTCGCAGTTACTAGTAGCCCCGCACTGGCAACCTCCTGTCTTTTAACCCAAACGGCCATGACCATTGGCATTCCTAGGCATAATGTCCTTCCTCACCACATCTTAGACAGTGGACACACACCGTACTCTGATTTGATGAACAGCACGCTTCACAAGTCGGGTATCTTCTGTTTTGGAACCCACTCCTGGGTCTGAGGGATACAAGTTCTGGCCTGGAACGAATCAACTTTTTCACCTCAATCAACTCGGCTCACAGTTCTCCTATTACTTCCTCCCAGTCAGCGTTGGCGGTTCTTTCTTTTGTTGGTGATTTAAGGTTCCCTCTCGGGGGCGGCACTGGAGGGTCTCCATGATGATCTTCGAACTGGCCACTGGGGGTCTCCAACTTCAGCTGACTCATTTTGGTGATTTTAGGAGCAGAGCCTTTCTTTAACTTCTGTTCGCTCTCTGACTCCAAACTAGCTGCCTCATTCATTTTTTCAATTAGGACTTCGTCCAGAATGCCAGGGTCTTCTAGGTACTGTTTCAGCTGCAACTTGATGTCTTTGCTGATTAACCCCGTTCCCAATGATCTCAAGAACTTCTTCTGGAGTAGTCCAGCATCAAACTTCTCTTTCGCTTCTACATCTCTGGATGCAAACAACAGTCTATCCTTCAGTTCAATTGCTCTGAACAAGAAACTTTGGGGTTCTTCATTATTTTTCTTTGAGAGGTTAATGAGTCGGTGGAACAATTCTGAAGTACTCTCTTCTTTATAGTGCTCCTTTAAAATCATCTTCAGCTGTTGCAAGGTCAATTGACTTTTCATTTCTAGCATACTACGGAGGTTCAGTCCTGGGCTGATCGCTTTCACCACCCCCTCAACTATCTCATCTGGCTGGTAGCCTTTCTGTAAGCCTGCATCGATCTGGTGCAACAAGTTAATATAAGACAGTCTCTCTTTCTGTTCACACTCTCCAATCTGTCCCAGGATCTTGAATTCTTTCCTTATGGTGATTTGTGGTATTAGAGGATTGTCTCTCTGATTTATCTAACTCGAGCAGGTTAAAGTTCCTGTCTGAGTCTGTCACCCGTTCAGAGGTTTTGGTTGATTCCTGCAGGGCTGTTGTTAGGGCTGTGAATTTTTCTTTCAATTACTGTAGTTCAGTCTGTGGACGGAGATTCCCGCTTTTGGTAATTGGTGCCGCCCCTCCATCCTCCAACTTCAACCTGGTTAGAAACTGTGCTAGTTCTTGGAGGAATGTCCCCATGATGTCTTCAGCTTCTTTCTCCCCCAGCTCATCCATTTTTGCATTAATGGCAGCTAACAGTTGCCTGCAGTTGTGTGCTTTAGAAATCTGTTCTTCTGACATCTTTATATGTTCTGCTACTGTTCTCAATTCTTCACAGGTTAACAGAAGCAACTCACTAATTGTGTCCATTTGTATTTCCACATCCATTGTTGCCAGTGAGTTTTCTTTAGGGCTGGTCCCCTTTAACTGGTGTAGCAGAGTTGAGTTGAGGAGCGGTGCTGCTGTATTTTTCCAGACACTTTTCCTCTTGTCCCTCTACACGCTAATTCCTGCTCAGGACTCCCCGTACGGGCCACCAGTGTTATATGCACGCCGCTAGGTTCAGATAGGGGCGAGACAGGTTACATAAATTCTTTGGAATCCTGGGGGAACCGTTACTCAGGTCGACCATAGACCATGTGCTGCAGCTTCTCTCAGGCACACAAGGGTATTGACCCTCAGGCACAGACACGTAGGTTGTTTCACTTGCTGACCAGACACACTTGACAAGAGTCCTCAAACTGTAGAACAGTCAGTGAATGTGAATAGCGGTATCAGAGCGCCAATAACAGGGCAAAAATTAAATTAAAATAACTGGTTTATTAACACACTTTTGGGAAAAAAAGAAAAATAAGGGACTTTCAATTTTTTAATGTCTAAAAAGAATTTTTCTTTTTTATTGAGGAAGCCAGCTGTAGAGGCCCTGGCTACAAGCCCTCTGTACTCCAAAAAAATGGTTACAGATGGGTCTGTTTCCAATTTCATATAATAGTTTGAGTCATCTAGAATTCTGAGGCCCTAGAAAAATCCATTTCAGACATTAAAAAATTTAAAGTCCCTTATTTTTATTTTTTACCCAAAAGTGTGTTAATAAACCAGTTATTTTAATTTAATTTTTGCCCTGTTATTGGCGCTCTGATACCGCTATTCACATTCACTGATTGTTTTTTTCCCCTGTTTGGGGTGCGATAGAGCTGCCTCCTTTTACCTGTTCATCCACCTGTGGGATGAAGATAATTAAGTAGTCACTACTTTGGTTTCCAAGCTGCACTGCCCTAACCCCTCCGGAACGCTGCCGGGAGTGGTGGTGAAGCTGGGCGTCCATCTCGGCGGTAAGCGCAACTAACCTGACCACGTGACCCACCATCGCGAGATCAGGATCTGTGAACGCCGCTGAAAGCTTATGACAGCCACGAACGGTGTGGAGCTTGAGGAGCTTTACACTGGGGTTTGTGCAGAGGTGCACAACTCCATAAGGTTAGTAGCCATTCCCACACCCCCCTACAAATTTTATTACTGAGTCACCCATTGCGCCCTGTTCTCTCTCTTTTTTACATATTAAACTGTAGAACAGTAGCATTTAATAAGAAGCCGCACAGCCAGTGCAAGTTAAGTATTATGAGCAACAGGCTCCAGTGACAAACAGTACAGTTTCCTTAGAAGCACAGCAGTTCACAGGCTTCCCAGTAGTACAGGACAGCACAGTTCTAATGCAAAGACACATTAATGAACACAGCATTCTTTACAGCACAGTGAGATGGAGGAGGGGGGAGGGTTTGCTGAGGGAGATGATCCCTTTGACACCATTTCTTACAGTCCTTATCTTTCTACTTGACAATACTCTGCACTGCTAGTTCAGGAACTCTACCTGACCTGTGCTTAGCTTCACTCCTGACTTGAATCCTTTTTACTTGTGGGGTCGCTTCTGTGAGATACAGAACACACACACACACCACCTTTCTCTTCGGCTCCAGCCAGACAGTAAACAACTTCCCCACAACCCCCCTGGGGCTCTGCTAAAACACTCCCCTTCTCCTGTGACTGTGTTAACCCTTCTAGTTGCTGGATGATTCTGGAGCACAATACTTCCTGTCTCATGTGCTTGTGTTACTTCTGATAGTTGCTGAATGCTTTTAAAGCAACAGCACTACTTCTGCATGTCACACTCTGTAACAGCACTACTCCTGTATGTCACATAATACCCAAGATTGTACAACATTACACAGTCTCACCCTTCTGCTGGCTCGCCGGGATTAAATCTGTCGCGCCCCCAGGGCCGTGTGGTACTCGGCACCAGGTCTTCAGAAGCTTGGGCGGTATCACGGTGGATGGCCCGGCCCGTGGCCCAGGGCGGTCAACTAAAAGGGGGGTAGTTAGATGGATAGGGAATAGGAAAAAGGGGAATAGAAATGTCAAAGTTCGTGACGCCACCTGTGGTGTCTGGTGAGGCTCACCAGCGCTGCGGCAGCCCACTGAGGCCGGTGTTAAGGCAGCTTGGGTGGTATAGCTCCCCACAGGTGGAGCTATGCCTCAGGGCAGCATAGGAGAAGGGATGCAGGGATGCAGGACAGAGGTCAGAGCAAGAGCAGGGACAGACACGATAGTCACTTCAGTACCTTTTACTGATGTTATTCAAGGCACAATCCGGAGCACTGTAGGGTGAAGGGTGCATATCAGGATCGTCCCCAGTGAGCGGGTATAGGGCCTCCTGTTTCTTGCCTTTGTGTAGTAAGTTTCTGACCTGCCTGGAGCTAGGCCTAACTTTGTCTCTGTCCTGCACCGGCTGACTTTGAGGTAGGGCCTTCTCTTGGAGTACGCACTCCCAGCTTGCGGGGCCTCCGTGATTCCTGACCCTGGTACGTATCAGCTTTTGGTGATCCTGGGACATGTAGTTCGCCAGGGGTCCCGGTTGTTTTCTACTGGTCATGAAGATCCACGTAAACTCGGACCCGGTGTCCGGTATATGCTTCTGGGATGAGCTTGTAAAGCTCCTCTGCCCCCTATGTTACTTCCTTCCACTTGCCTTCGGCCCTGCTCGGGCCCTCACTAGGCTACACACACTGCAGCCGGGACGCTGCTCTTCTTCGCCGCTCTCAGAGTGTTGGCACACTCCTAGCTCTCTATCCTGAGCTCTGGACTCACTCTACAGACTGTACTGAACTCTTGCTCTGGCTCGACTGCACTGACTCCTTCTGTGTCTGAGCAGGAACTCCTTAGCTGCTCTGTACTCTAGCAGGCTAGGAACTGAACTGCCTAACTCCAACCTGCCTATATATGTCCCTATCCGGGCTCCCTCTGGTGGTCTGAGGTGGAAGGTGAAGGTGTGTGTATGCTGTGGGGGCCTCTTGTGGAGAAATCCGTTCATGCACCCCTCTAGGATCTGTGGCACTGATGTGACGCGCCCCCTGGGCCGTGTGTGTGTTGGGATACCCAGAACAGGACCTCTTGTGGATGCTGGGGGTTGTAGTCTCTGTGGCGGCGACCCAGTCCGGGCCCAGGGCGGTCAAACCAAATGGCAGTCTATATGCTGAATGTCCGACTACGCCACCCGTGGATTGCGGTCAGATTGAACCGCCGCTGCAGGGCAGACCGCTGAGGCTGGTATTGTGGGTGCAGCAGAGGATAGTATAACTCCCCACGGGAGGAGTATAGCCTCAGGGCAGCAAGTGTGGATGTTGGAGGTGATGGCGCGCGGGAGCAGTGGTAACGACACAGAGTCCTGTAATGCAGTCCAGGGTATTTACTCACAGTTCTTTATCCACGTTACTACAGCTGGTCATAACGTCCCACGTCGCACTGTGTTCACCAGGTGAGGGGCTCGGCCTACTCTCATATAACTTTGGAGCGTTTCACAGGACCCCCTTTGTGTGTCCTTTCTCTGGCCTGTCATACCCCGCCAGTGACCTCGCTTCTGTCCGGCTGCCTCGGGCCTTCTCGAGTAAACGTTGGTGCCGTTTCCCTGACCCTATGTGGTGCCTTCCTAGCGGGTGTAGCGAGGGGCTGCGCCACATAAAATGTCACAGCCTCCGGTTTCTAGCTGAGGGTAGTTCCCTGCCTCCACTAGTTTCGGGAACCAGTCTCCCCCTTTGGCCTGACCCCCCTATGCAGGTAGATTCGGGCGTGCGGTGGTGACTCGCTGGTCCACACCCCTGGGGTCCCTTCAGTCTTCTTGTTCCTGGAGCCTCCTCCGCTCCTCTTCCCTCCTTCTCCTTCCTCCAGGCTCCGGCCGTTCTCTCAGGCCTGCCTGCGAAGCTGAGCTCGGTCTGAGCCTCTGCTCCCTGTCTTCTCCTCTTACTCTCAACCCTCTCTCCTTGCTCTTTCAGTGCTGGCTGGGCCTCACAGGCTAGGCCCGCCTCCGGAGCAGAGCCCCATGCAGAGGCCCTTACTCTGTCACTTCTTCTCTCTGACTGAACACAGAACTAAGATGGTGCCCACCTTTTATACCTCCTTCTCAGTGCACCCAGGAACTGCCCTCTCCCTCCTATGCACTACAGGGTCCCCCTTCCTCGGTGCTCCCTCCCCCCACTCCAGCCAGGGACAGGGACTGTCGTGCTCTACTTGGAGCATATCGGTCGCCCTGCCCCCCGGAAATGTGGTGTAATGCATGCAGGTGTCAGGGTCCTGATCCACACTCCATCCTTACCTGGAAGTGAGATATCGCACATCTGGTTGAGATGCAATACCTCTGTAGCGACCGAACCCTCGGGGCGCTACAGATGCACAGCAGGGGCGCCACATTCCCCCCTAGCAAAGCTCAGCACTCCCGGGCTGAAGTAAATTTTGAATAAACATGAACAATAACAATCTTCCCTTTATGGGAGGCACCTTCTTAAACATTACAATGTATACATCATATAATACATGGCAATAAGCAACCTCAAAAGTCCAAGTCTCTTCCGGAGAGGTTGCTCAATGGGGCACTCCAGGGAACGCAAATATTTACAGGGAAAAGTCTTTGGGCTGCTCAAAGTCCTCAGCCACAGAGTTCATGTATATAGACCCTTATGGGTAACTGGAAATAAGAAAATGTCCATTTGTAAGGCAAAAACACAAATTAAGAAATAAATATTCATGAAAATGCACAATATATGCCCCAGGGCAACTATTTACACAGACAGAGTCTCTCTATTCTCTCTCCGCAGCACCAGTCATTTGTCCCAGTACAACGGCGGCTCTGTGTCTGCCGGTCATAGAGTACATGTCCATCATACCGCAGATCTTCCGCTTAAACCCCGACAGGGTATCCGGTTTGCCGCGGTACGGGGGGAGTCACTTTGCTCCCGGCATATATGGTAGGGCCATGGGTATGACTGAGGTGACAGGCCCCACTGGTGGAGCGGCTGCCTGGGCCTGCTCAGCACTGGGCGCGGGTGGAGCATCGGGGCTGTTCACCGGGGCTCCGGCGTTGGGCTGCCCTTCCGACATCCTGGCGCCCCCCTAGCGAACCGTGGCCTACCTTCTTTTCTTTTCTTCCGGTAGGCCGCAGCCCCGCAGGTGACGGTCTTCTTCAGGACCTTGCGTCGCTTGCGTTCCACGTCAGAGCGTTCAGCGACGCTCCTTCCAGGATCTGGCGCTTCCTGGTTTGACATCGAGGCGTGGGGCGTGTCCGAGACTTTGCGCGCTTTTGCAGGTACGCCCCTCAGTTTCCCGCAGTTACGCCCTTCTTCCCGCTCAGCGGCCCAACAATGGCGGCATCCTTCGCCACAGTTTAATAAACAGTTTTTGATTAAAGGCGCACAGTACCCGGTGGCAACGGGCATAACACTCCGTCATTGCAGCGGGCACGCAATCCTGTTCATGACGCCAGAAGTTGTCGCGCCCCCGGGGCCGTGGGGTACTCGGCACCGGGCCTTCAGAAGTTTGGGGGGTATCACGGTGGCTGGCCCGGCCCGTGGCCCAGGGCGGTCAACTAAAAGGGGGGTAGTTAGATGGATAGGGAATAGGAAAAAGAGGAATAGAAATGTCAAAGTTCGTGACGCCACCTGTGGTGTCTCGTGAGGCTCACCAGCGCTGCGGCAACCCACTGAGGCCGGTGTTAAGGCAGCTTGGGTGGTATAGCTCCCCACAGGTGGAGCTATGCCTCAGGGCAGCGTAGGAGAAGGGATGCAGGGATGCAGGACAGAGGTGACCCAGCCAGGTCAGAGCAAGAACAGGGACAGACACGATAGTCACTTCAGTACCTTTTACTGATGTTATTCAAGGCACAATCCGGAGTACTGTAGGGTGAAGGGTGCATATCAGGATCGTCCCCAGTGAGCGGGTATAGGGCCTCCTGTTTCTTGCCTTTGTGTAGTAAGTTTCTGACCTGCCTGGAGCTAGGCCTAACTTTGTCTCTGTCCTGCACCGGCTGACTTTGTGGTAGGGCCTTCTCTTGGAGTACGCACTCCCAGCTTGCGGGGCCTCCGTGATTCCTGACCCTGGTATGTATCAGCTTTTGGTGATCCTGGGACATGTAGTTCGCCAGGGGTTCCGGTTGTTTTCTACTGGTCATGAAGATACACGTAGACTCGGACCCGGTGTCCGGTATATGCTTCTGGGGTGAGCTTGTAAAGCTCCTCTGCCCCCTATGTTACTTCCTTCCACTTGCCTTCGGCCCCACTCGGGCCCTCACTAGGCTACACACACGGGACGCTGCTCTTCTTCGCCGCTCGCAGAGTGTTGGCACACTCCTAGCTCTCTATCCTGAGCTCTGTGAGTTGTAGTCTGGACTCACTCTACAGACTGTACTGAACTCTTTCTGCAGGAACTGCTAGGCTCTGGCTTGACTGCACTGACTCCTTCTGTGTCTGAGCAGGAACTCCCTAGCTGCTCTGTACTCTAGCAGGCTAGGAACTGAACTGCCTAACTCCACCCTCCCTATCCGGGCTCCCTTTGGTGGTCTGAGGTGGAAGGTGGAAGTGTGTGTATGCTGTGGGGGCCTCTTGTGGAGAAATCCGTTCATGCACCCCTCTAGGATCTGTGGCACTGATGCACAGCAGGGGCGCCACAGTATAATACCCAAGATGGTACAACATTACACGGTCTCACAGCCGGGATTAAAGCCGCTGCGATTTTGGGGCTTCCAGGGGTGACTACCAGTGGCACCCCACTTTAGCTTAGGAGGTTTACAGACCATGGAGGTACGTGACCAGGTGACATCATTGTCCTAACATGTATTTCATCAAAACGTCTCAGAATTCAGCAATCGTCAATGGATCAGATCTGTATTCCTCCAGTTGTAGCCGTGGTCCCTTAAGCTGACATCCTGTAGAGTCACTTGGAACAGAAGCAGATCCCCTTTTTTATAGTCCACAACTGTCATTCAAGCCAACATTTGTAAGGTGCCCCAGCGAGGTAGTCGTGGGCGAGCTGTAGCCCCTGCTCGCTCTGGCACCCTACAGACAATACGTGTCCTCTCTCTGATGTGTGGCTGTGTATGTGGTGCTCTCCACTTACTTCAAACCATCCGATCGCGGCTGTCTCCAGGCATTTCTCTTCTGGGACCAGGGCAGCAATAAATTCAGAGGACACGAGGTTCTTAACCAGAACTTGGACTTTACTTGGGGAAGAGGAATATGTACAATATTTACAGGCAGATATAATGGATAAGGCCCGACAGGTTATTATCTCCCTCACAGGCGCTGGCAACATCTTCAGCCCTGGTTCCCTCTTTAAGTGAAGCATCTCTGTGACTCTAATCTCTGGCCCAAGAGAATCTTCTGCAATACCAACAGTGTTCCGGATCCAATATCTCCCCCACGTCTTAGCCTGGAGTCCTATTTATCTTCCTCTGCTTCCTGCAGACTAGAAGTGCCCCGGGTCCTCAATACCTCTGTTGAGTTTCTCCAGCCGGCTAACAGGACTCTTGCTTTGGGAGACTTTTACACTGGTGATCCCACTGTCTGAGGGTATGGAGCTTCCGTCTACCCTAGCAGCCACCATATAGTCAGGCTGCCCGTACAGTTCACTGTCCTATCACTTACTACTCATCACTTCCTGCTTCTGGAAAATAAGCAGAGACTTTACTAATGTGCCCACCCTCTGTGGACTGTCATCACACAGCATTAACCCCATCACTGTCTGCAACACTGGTAGCAGACTCAACCTAACATCTGCACGCAGGACAGTGGCATCTTGTGGCTGATTACAGGTACTGCAGCCCACAAGGCATTAGGCCGGGACCAAGCTCTACAACACTCAAGCTTTGGTCAGGGCACTAAGTTCCCCCTCTACTCTACTGACTGGACCACTGATGCTAACCTCTTAGCTTGGCCTACCAACAGTTCTGAGAGGTTTAACTACAGGAACACTCCCTTTAACTACTTCAGTGCCAAAAGGAAGGCTACGTCCTTCCCCACTATTACACATTCACAGATCAAGAGAAAGGGGTATTGATATTACCTAGGATTGCTTGAGCATACGCAGTTCTTCCCCCCATGTTGACTTGCAAACTATAAATACCCAAGCAATGCAAGTCAACAAGCTGCATGGGCTGGTATAAGGCATAATCAACATATTAGCAAACATCATTGTTTAGTGACTCTGCGTCCCTGTTTTGCGAACATAACAGTGCAATAAACTGTAGGAGCTGATATAAGTTGTTGTGTCGGTCTGGGCCAGATGGAAAAGACGGGAAAAGTGAACAATTTAATCAGAAAGAACGTCAGCTGTAAGATACTATATATAACTGTGCTGTGATCTCTCATATGTTCTGCAGGACTTGCATCTATCAATATATGTCACCATATGGCGGTAATATCAGTGCTGGTCTTTGTATAGAGATTATTTTTAGTAACAGCGTGGTCATCTGCTGAGGTTCTCCTACATCCATTATCTGGGAGCGCCACTATAGTTGTAATCAGGGTTACCTGGTTAGGGGCCACTCAGAAGTTTTGCCACCCCTGAACCAAAACCCTAGCTACGCCTCTGCACACAATGAACGGTTTTAAAAAGGGAGACTACTGAATGATTTAGCACCCTTAATGACAAGGGAAACATGGCCGCAGCTAGGAGGACTGACATAAACATTAACATCTCTAAAATAAATTAGACTGTACATATTGCTGCCATTAACTCCTGGGAGTTGTGGTTATCACTAGTGTTGAGCGAGCGTGCTCGACACTGCTCGTTACTCGCCCGAGCATCACGCTACTCGGGATATTCGGTGAGCACCGAGCATTTCCGGGTTACTCGGGTGGAAGCTCGGGTCTCCGCCCTGCATGTTTGGCGCTCTTTACAGAGCCAATGAACATGCAGGGATTGCCAGCCAGTCACTGTAATGCCGCAGCCATGTTGTTTGTGGGCATTACAGTGATTCGCTGGCCGCACAGCGTCACTTCGAGTATTTAAAACCGGGCGCCGCCATCTTTGACACAGTCGCCACGGATCAGCCAGTGTAGGGTCAGTGCTGGTGAGTTAGGGAGAGATATATAGTGCGAAATAGGTAGTGTAGGGTCTGTAAAGCCTGCCAAATCAAACAAACAGTCCTTCTCAGGTCTAATATCCATCCCAGATATCAGGCAGGCAGGCTGTAAAGGAGACGCAGTGGTTATACCAGCAAACGCTGCATTACAGTCCTGTGTGCTACCACTGCTCAAATTGCTAGACTTATCACCCCGGTTTCAGGGGCCAGGAAAAATTTTTTTTTTTTCAACTAAATCCTGTATTTTTTTTTTCCTCAGTCAGACTGTCCAAATACGCGTCTTATTAACCTTTTGGTATCCCCCCCCCCAGCAAAAAAAAAATAAATTGAGTGTGTCTGTGACAGTTCAGACACCAATATATCTGTTTAAAAGAGTCTGGTGTAGGCCAGAAAAATATAACTGTGGTTTTGCAGTTCCAAGGGTTAAATCTCTGTATTATCCTGTTTTGGGCATTTTTTGCTGTAAAAAAAAAACTGTAATAGTGTCTCCCTGACTGATTAGACACCAATATATCTGTTTAAAAGATTCTGGTGTACGCCACATAACTATAACTGTGGTTTTGAAGTTCCACGGGTCAAATCTGTGTATTATCCTGCTTTTGGCACTTTTTGCCGTAAAAAAAACAGTAATAGTGTCTCCCTGACTGGTCAGACACCAATATATCTGTTTAAAAGATTCTGGTGTACGCTACATAACTATAACTGTGGTTTTGCAGTGCCATAGATCAAATCTCTGTAATATCCTGCTTTTGGCATTTTTTGCCGTAAAAAAAAACAGTAATAGTGTCTCCCTGACTGGTCAGACAACAATATATCTGTTTAAAAGAGTCTGGTGTACGCCACATAACTATAACTGTGGTTTTGCAGTTCCACGGGTCAAACCTCCGTATTATCCTGCTTTTTGCATAATTTGCCGTAAAAAAAAACAGTAATAGTGTCTCCCTGACTGTTCAGACACCAACATATCTGTTAAAAGAGTCTGGTGTAGGCCAGAAAAATAGAACTGTGGTTTTGCAGTTCCACGGGTCAAATCTCTGTATTTTCCTGTTTTGGGCATTTTTTGCCGTAAAAAAAAACTGTAATAGTGTCTCCCTGACTGGTCAGACACCAATATATCTGTTTAAAAGATTCTGGTGTACGCCACATAACTATAACTGTGATTTTGCAGTTCCATGGGTCAAATCTCTGTATTATCCTGTTTTTGGCATTTTTTGCCGTAAAAAAAAACTGTAATAGTGTCTCCCTGACTGGTCAGACACCAATATATCTGTTTAAAAGATTCTGGTGTACGCCACATATCTATAACTGTGATTTTGCAGTTCCATGGGTCAAATCTCTGTATTATCCTGCTTTTGGCATTTTTTGCCATAAAAAAAAAAACAGTAATAGTGTCTCCCTGACTGTTCAGACACCAATATATCTGTTTAAAAGAGTCTGGTGTAGGCCAGAAAAATAGAACTGTGGTTTTGCAGTTCCATGGGTCAAATCTCCGTATTATACTGCTTTTGGCATTTTTTGCCGTAAAAAAAAACTGTAATAGTGTCTCCCTGACTGGTCAGACACCAATATATCTGTTTAAAAGAGTCTGGTGTACGCCACATAACTATAACTGTGATTTTGCAGTTCCATGGGTCAAATCTCTGTATTATCCTGTTTTTGGCATTTTTTGCCGTAAAAAAAACTGTAACAGTGTCTCCCTGACTGGTCAGACACCAATATATCTGTTTAAAAGATTCTGGTGTACGCCACATAACTATAACTGTGATTTTGCAGTTCCATGGGTCAAATCTCTGTATTATCCTGCTTTTGGCATTTTTTGCCGTAAAAAAAAAAACAGTAATAGTGTCTCCCTGACTGTTCAGACACCAATATATCTGTTTAAAAGAGTCTGGTGTAGGCCAGAAAAATAGAACTGTGGTTTTGCAGTTCCATGGGTCAAATCTCCGTATTATCCTGCTTTTGGCATTTTTTGCCGTAAAAAAAAACTGTAATAGTGTCTCCCTGACTGTTCAGACACAAATATATCTGTTTGAAAGATTCTGGTGTACGCCACATAACTATAACTGTGGTTTTGCAGTTCCACGGGTCAAGTCTCTGTATTATCCTGTTTTTGGCATTTTTGCCGTAAAAAAAACAGTAATAGTGTCTCCCTGACTGGTCAGACACCAATATATTTGTTTAAAAGAGTCTGGTGTATGCCACACAACTATAACTGTGGTTTTGCAGTTCCACGGGTCAAATCTCTGTATTATCCTGCTTTTTGCATATTTTGCCTTAAAAAAAAACAGTAATAGTGTCTCCCTGACTGTTCACACACCAATATATCTGTTTAAAAGAGTCTGGTGTAGGCCAGAAAAATAGAACTGTGGTTTTGCAGTTGCACGGGTCAATCTATGTATTATCCTGTTTTGGGCATTTTTTGAGGTAAAAAAAAACTGTAATAGTGTCTCCCTGACTGGTCAGACACCAATATATCTGTTTAAAAGAGTCTGGTGTACGCCACGTAACTATAACTGTGGTTTTGCAGTTCCATGGGTCAAATCTCTGAATTATCCTGTTTTGGGCATTTTTTGCCATAAAAAAAAAACTGTAATAGTGTCTCCCTGACTGGTCAGACACCAATATATCTGTTTAAAAGAGTCTGGTGTACGCCACATAACTATAACTGTGGTTTTGCAGTTCCATGGGTCAAATCTCTGTATTATCTTGTTTTTGGCATTTTTTGCCGTAAAAAAAAACTGTAATAGTGTCTCCCTGACTGGTCAGACACCAATATATCTGTTTAAAAGATTCTGGTGTACGCCACATAACTATAACTGTGATTTTGCAGTTCCATGGGTCAAATCTCTGTATTATCCTGCTTTTGGCATTTTTTGCCGTAAAAAAAAAAACAGTAATAGTGTCTCCCTGACTGTTCAGACACCAATATATCTGTTTAAAAGAGTCTGGTGTAGGCCAGAGAAATAGAACTGTTTTTTTGCAGTTCCATGGGTCAAATCTCTGTATTATCCTGCTTTTGGCATTTTTTGCCGTAAAAAAAAACTGTAATAGTGTCTCCCTGACTGTTCAGACACAAATATATCTGTTTGAAAGATTCTGGTGTACGCCACATAACTATAACTGTGGTTTTGCAGTTCCACGGGTCAAGTCTCTGTATTATCCTGTTTTTGGCATTTTTTGCCGTAAAAAAAACAGTAATAGTGTCTCCCTGACTGGTCAGACACCAATATATCTGTTTAAAAGAGTCTGGTGTACGCCACATAACTATAACTGTAGTTTTGCAGTTGCACAGGTCAAACCTCTGCATTATCCTGTTTTTGTCATTTTTGCCGTAAAAAAAAAACAGTAATAGTGTCTCCCTGACTGGTCAGACACAAATATATCTGTTTAAAAGAGTCTGGTGTACGCCACACAACTATAACTGTGGTTTTGCAGTTCCACGGGTCAAATCTCTGTATTATCCTGCTTTTTGCATAATTTGCCGTAAAAAAAAACAGTAATAGTGTCTCCCTGACTGGTCAGACACCAATATATCTGTTTAAAAGAGCCTGGTGTACGCCACATAACTATAACTGTGGTTTTGCAGTTCCATGGGTCAAATCTCTGTATTATCCTGTTTTGGGCATTTTTTGCCGTAAAAAAAAAACTGTAATATTGTCTCCCTGACTGTTCAGACACCAATATATCTGTTTAAAAGATTCTGGTGTACGCCACATAACTACAACTGTGGTTTTGCAGTTCCATGGGTCAAATATCTGTATTATCCTGTTTTGGGCATTTTTTGCCGTAAAAAAAAAACTGTAATAGTGTCTCCCTGACTGGTCAGACACCAATATATCTGTTTAAAAGAATCTGGTGTACGCCACATAACTATAACTGTGGTTTTGCTGTTGCACGGGTCAAATCTCTGCATTATCCTGTTTTTGGCATTTTGCCGTAGAAAAAACAGTAATAGTGTCTCCCTGACTGGTCAGACACCAATATATCTGTTTAAAAGAGTCTGGTGTAGGCCAGAAAAATAGAACTTTGGTTTTGCAGTTCCACGGGTCAATCTCTGTATTATCCTGTTTTGGGCATTTTTTGCAGTAAAAAAAACTGTAATAGTGTCTCCCTGACTGGTCAGACACCAATATATCTGTTTAAAAGAGTCTGGTGTACGCCACATAACTATAACTGTGGTTTTGCAGTTGCATGGGTCAAATCTCTGTATTATCCTGTTTTGGGCATTTTTTGCCGTAAAAAAAAAACTGTAATAGTGTCTCCCTGACTGGTCAGACACCAATATATCTGTTTAAAAGATTTTGGTGTACGCCACATAACTATAACTGTGGTTTTGCAGTTCCACGGGTCAAATCTCTGTATTATCCTGTTTTTGGCATTTTTTGCCGTAAAAAAAAACTGTAATAGTGTCTCCCTGACTGGTCAGACACCAATATATCTGTTTAAAAGAGTCTGATGTACACCACATAACTATAACTGTGGTTTTGCAGTTCCACGGGTCAAATCTCTGTATTATCTTGCTTTTTGCATTTTTTGCAGAAAAAAAAAACAGTAATAGTGTCTCCCGGACTGTTCAGACACCAATATATCTGTTTAAAAGAGTATGGTGTAGGCCAGAAAAATAGAACTGTGGTTTTGAAGTTTCACGGGTCAAATCTCCGTATTATCCTGCTTTTGGCATTTTTTGCCGTAAAAAAACTGTAATAGTGTCTCCCTGACTGTTCAGACACAAATATATCTGTTTGAAAGATTTTGGTGTACGCCACATAACTATAACTGTGGTTTTGCAGTTCCACGGGTCAAATCTCTGTATTATCCAGCTTTTGGCATTTTTTGCCGTAAAAAAAAAACTGTAATAGTGTCTCCCTGACTGTTGAGACACAAATATAACTGTTTGAAAGATACTGGTGTTCGCCACATAACTATAACTGTGGTTTTGCAGTTCCACGGGTCAAGTCTCTGTATTATCCTGTTTTTGGCATTTTTTGCCGTAAAAAAAACAGTAATAGTGTCTCCCTGACTGGTCAGACACCAATATATCTGTTTAAAAGAGTCTGGTGTACGCCACATAACTATAACTGTGGTTTTGCAGTTCCTTGGGTCAAATCTCTGTATTATCCTGTTTTTGGCATTTTTTGCCGTAAAAAAAAACTGTAATAGTGTCTCCCTGACTAGTCAGACACCAACATATCTGTTTAAAAGATTCTGGTGTACGCCACATAACTATAACTGTGATTTTGCAGTTCCATGGGTCAAATTTCTGTATTATCCTGCTTTTGGCATTTTTTGCCGTAAAAAAAAAAACAGTAATAGTGTCTCCCTGACTGTTCAGACACCAATATATCTGTTTAAAAGAGTCTGGTGTAGGCCAGAGAAATAGAACTGTTTTTTTGCAGTTCCATGGGTCAAATCTCTGTATTATCCTGCTTTTGGCATTTTTTGCCGTAAAAAAAAACTGTAATAGTGTCTCCCTGACTGTTCAGACACAAATATATCTGTTTGAAAGATTCTGGTGTACGCCACATAACTATAACTGTGGTTTTGCAGTTCCACGGGTCAAGTCTCTGTATTATCCTGTTTTTGGCATTTTTTGCCATAAAAAAAACAGTAATAGTGTCTCCCTGACTGGTCAGACACCAATATATCTGTTTAAAAGAGTCTGGTGTTTGCCACATAACTATAACTGTGGTTTTGCAGTTGCACAGGTCAAATCTCTGCATTATCCTGTTTTTGTCATTTTTGCCGTAAAAAAAACAGTAATAGTGTCTCCCTGACTGGTCAGACACACATATATCTGTTTAAAAGAGTCTGGTGTACGCCACACAACTATAATTGTGGTTTTGCAGTTCCACGGGTCAAATCTCTGTATTATCCTGCTTTTTGCATAATTTGCCGTAAAAAAAAACAGTAATAGTGTCTCCCTGACTGGTCAGACACCAATATATCTGTTTAAAAGAGTTTGGTGTACGCCACATAACTATAACTGTGGTTTTGCAGTTCCATGGGTCAAATCTCTGTATTATCCTGTTTTGGGCATTTTTTCCCGTAAAAAAAAAAGTGTAATAGTGTCTCCCTGACTGGTCAGACACCAATATATCTGTTTAAAAGATTCTGGTGTACGCCACATAACTATAACTGTGGTTTTGCAGTTCCATGGGTCAAATCTCTGTATTATCCTGTTTTGGGCATTTTTTGCCGTAAAAAAAAACTGTAATAGTGTCTCCCTGACTGGTCAGACACCAATATATCTGTTTAAAAGAATCTGGTGTACGCCACATAACTATAACTGTGGTTTTGCAGTTGCACGGATCAAATCTCTGTATTATCCTGTTTTGGGGATTTTTTCCCGTAAAAAAAAA
This sequence comes from Phyllobates terribilis, assembly GCF_046119375.1. NCBI lineage: Eukaryota > Metazoa > Chordata > Amphibia > Anura > Dendrobatidae > Phyllobates > Phyllobates terribilis. Next base: position 543,314,379 of record NW_027362761.1, on the reverse strand, counting down.
ACTGTAATAGTGTCTCCCTGACTGGTCAGACACCAATATATCTGTTTAAAAGAGTCTGGTGTAGGCCAGAAAAATAGAACTGTGGTTTTGCAGTTCCACGGGTCAAATCTCTGTATTATCCTGTTTTGGGCATTTTTTGCAGTAAAAAAAACTGTAATAGTGTCTCCCTGACTGGTCAGACACCAATATATCTGTTTAAAAGAGTCAGGTGTACGTCACATAACTATAACTGTGGTTTTGCAGTTGCATGGGTCAAATCTCTGTATTATCCTGTTTTGGGCATTTTTTGCCGTAAAAAAAAAACTGTAATAGTGTTTCCCTGACTGGTCAGACACCAATATATCTGTTTAAAAGATTCTGCTGTACGCCACATAACTATAACTGTGGTTTTGCAGTTCCATGGGTCAAATCTCTGTATTATCCTGTTTTTGGCATTTTTTGCCGTAAAAAAAAAACTGTAATAGTGTCTCCCTGACTGGTCAGACACCAATATATCTGTTTAAAAGAGTCTGGTGTACGCCACATAACTATAACTGTGGTTTTGCAGTTCCATGGGTCAAATCTCTGTATTATCCTGTTTTGGGCATTTTTTGCCATAAAAAAAAAACTGTAATAGTGTCTCCCTGACTGGTCAGACACCAATATATCTGTTTAAAAGATTTTGGTGTACGCCACATAACTGTAACTGTGGTTTTGCAGTTCCACGGGTCAAATCTCTGTATTATCCTGTTTTTGGCATTTTTTGCCGTAAAAAAAACTGTAATAGTGTCTCCCTGACTGTTCAGACACAAATATATCTGTTTGAAAGATTCTGGTGTACGCCACATAACTATAACTGTGGTTTTGCAGTTCCACGGGTCAAATCTCTGTATTATCCAGCTTTTGGCATTTTTTGCCGTAAAAAAAAACTGTAATAGTGTCTCCCTGACTGTTGAGACACAAATATATCTGTTTGAAAGATTCTGGTGTACGCCACATAACTATAACTGTGGTTTTGCAGTTCCACGGGTCAAGTCTCTGTATTATCCTGTTTTTGGCATTTTTTGCCGTAAAAAAAACAGTAATAGTGTCTCCCTGACTGGTCAGACACCAATATATCTGTTTAAAAGAGTCTGGTGTACGCCACATAACTATAACTGAGGTTTTGCAGTTGCACGGGTCAAATCTCTGCATTATCCTGTTTTTGTCATTTTTGCCGTAAAAAAAACAGTAATAGTGTCTCCCTGACTGGTCAGACACCAATATATCTGTTTAAAAGAGTCTGGTGTACGCCACACAACTATAACTGTGGTTTTGCAGTTCCACGGGTCAAATCTCTGTATTATCCTGCTTTTTGCATAATTTGCCGTAAAAAAAAACAGTAATAGTGTCTCCCTGACTGGTCAGACACCAATATATCTGTTTAAAAGAGTCTGGTGTATGCCACATAACTATAACTGTGGTTTTGCTGTTCCATGGGTCAAATCTCTGTATTATCCTGTTTTGGGCATTTTTTGCCGTAAAAAAAAAACTGTAATAGTGTCTCCCTGACTGGTCAGACACCAATATATCTGTTTAAAAGATTCTGGTGTACGCCACATAACTATAACTGTGGTTTTGCAGTTGCACGGGTCAAATCTCTGCATTATCCTGTTTTTGGCATTTTTGCCGTAAAAAAAACAGTAATAGTGTCTCCCTGACTGGTCAGACACCAATATATCTGTTTAAAAGAGTCTGGTGTAGGCCAGCAAAATAGAACTGTGGTTTTGCAGTTCCACGGGTCAATCTCTGTATTATCCTGTTTTGGGCATTTTTTGCCGTAAAAAAAAACTGTAATAGTGTCTCCCTGACTGGTCAGACACCAATATATCTATTTAAAAGAGTCTGGTGTACGCCACATAACTATAACTGTGGTTTTGCAGTTGCACGGGTCAAATCTCTGCATTATCCTGTTTTTGTCATTTTTGCCGTAAAAAAAACAGTAATAGTGTCTCCCTGACTGGTCAGACACCAATATATCTGTTTAAAAGAGTCTGGTGTATGCCACACAACTATAACTGTGGTTTTGCAGTTCCACGGGTCAAATCTCTGCATTATCCTGCTTTTTGCATAATTTGCCGTAAAAAAAACAGTAATAGTGTCTCCCTGACTGTTCAGACACAAATATATCTGTTTAAAAGAGTCTGGTGTACGCCACATAACTATAACTGTGGTTTTGCAGTTCCATGGGTCAAATCTCTGTATTATCCTGTTTTGGGCATTTTTTGGCGTAAAAAAAAAACTGTAATAGTGTCTCCCTGACTGTTCAGACACCAATATATCTGTTTAAAAGATTCTGGTGTACGCCACATAACTATAACTGTGGTTTTGCAGTTCCATGGGTCAAATCTCTGTATTATCCTGTTTTGGGCAATTTTTGCCGTAAAAAAAAACTGTAATAGTGTCTCCCTGACTGGTCAGACACCAATATATCTGTTTAAAAGAGTCTGGTGTACGCCACATAACTATAACTGTGGTTTTGCAGTTGCACAGGTCAAATCTCTGCATTATCCTGTTTTTGACATTTTTGCCGTAAAAAAAACAGTAATAGTGTCTCCCTGACTGGTCAGACACCAATATATCTGTTTAAAAGAGTCTGGTGTAGGCCAGCAAAATAGAACTGTGGTTTTGCAGTTCCACGGCTCAATCTCTGTATTATCCTGTTTTAGGCATTTTTTGCCGTAAAAAAAAACTGTAATAGTGTCTCCCTGACTGGTCAGACACCAATATATCTGTTTAAAAGAGTCTGGTGTACGCCACATAACTATAACTGTGGTTTTGCAGTTCCATGGGTCAAATCTCTGCATTATCCTGTTTTGGGCATTTTTTGCCGTAAAAAAAAAACTGTAATAGTGTCTCCCTGACTGGTCAGACACCAATATATCTGTTTAAAAGATTCTGGTGTACGCCACATAACTATAACTGTGGTTTTGCAGTTCCATGGGTCAAATCTCTGTATTATCCTGTTTTTGGCATTTTTTGCCGTAAAAAAAACTGTAATAGTGTCTCCCTGACTGGTCAGACACCAATATATCTGTTTAAAAGAGTCTGGTGTACGCCACATAACTATAACTGTGGTTTTGCAGTTCCATGGGTCAAATCTCTGTATTATCCTGTTTTGGGCATTTTTTGCCGTAAAAAAAAAACTGTAATAGTGTCTCCCTGACTGGTCAGACACCAATATATCTGTTTAAAAGATTTTGGTGTACGCCACATAACTATAACTGTGGTTTTGCAGTTCCACGGGTCAAATCTCTGTATTATCCTGTTTTTGGCATTTTTTGCCGTAAAAAAAACTGTAATAGTGTCTCCCTGACTGGTCAGACACCAATATATCTGTTTAAAAGAGTCTGGTGTACACCACATAACTATAACTGTGGTTTTGCAGTTCCACGGGTCAAATCTCTGTATTATCCTGCTTTTTGCATTTTTTGCAGAAAAAAAAAACAGTAATAGTGTCTCCCGGACTGTTCAGACACCAATATATCTGTTTAAAAGAGTATGGTGTAGGCTAGAAAAATAGAACTGTGGTTTTGAAGTTCCACGGGTCAAATCTCCGTATTATCCTGCTTTTGGCATTTTTTGCCGTAAAAAAAATTGTAATAGTGTCTCCCTGACTGTTCAGACACAAATATATCTGTTTGAAAGATTCTGGTGTACGCCACATAACTATAACTGTGGTTTTGCAGTTCCACGGGTCAAATCTCTGTATTATCCTGCTTTTGGCATTTATTGCCGTAAAAAAAAACTGTAATAGTGTCTCCCTGACTGTTCAGACACAAATATATCTGTTTGAAAGATTCTGGTGTAAGCCACATAACTATAACTGTGGTTTTGCAGTTCCACGGGTCAAGTCTCTGTATTATCCTGTTTTTGGCATTTTTTGCCGTAAAAAAAACAGTAATAGTGTCTCCCTGACTGGTCAGTAGTGTTGAGCCACCCCCGTAGTGTTCGAGTTCGGTTCGGTTCGTCGAACACCCGTGTGTTCGCCGAACTGTTCGTTGAACTGTTCGTCGAACACCTTCGAACACCGTTAAAACCAATGGCAGGCAAACAAAAACACATAGAAACACATAGAAAACACCTTCAAAGGTGTCCAAAAGCTGACAAACTGCTCAGAAGACACAACTAACACATGGAAAAGTGACAAGTACATATAGTCATGCGAAAAGAAAAGAGGTGGAGGAGTAAAAGGAGGGGGAGACACAGATATAGGCATGTCATGCCCTTCTAAAATCCAAAAAGTGAGAGCCGACACATTCAGTCCGCTCCTGCCCGTGCCACCTCCGCGTCACCGGGTTTGTGCCAGAGCCGCGGTGAACCCTGACGGCCAGCCCCCCTCTCCCAATACTGGTGCCTGTCCGCTGGTGGGTCGAGCGAGCCCCCCCTGTGGTGGAGGCAGCTCTAAGCTTTTTAATTTAAATTGTCTCTCTAATTTGAATGAATACACTTTAAATCCATTTACAAGGATCTATTGGAGGGCAAGTCTCATGCCAGCAGCCGCGTAATTCCAGCTCCAGTAGCGTCCACTAAAGCTGCTGCAGTTAAAAAGCTTTTATAAGGATCGAGCTCGGCTGTCCACCGCAAGGCATCCTACTGCCAGTCCCAGCCCCTATGCCTTGGGGTGCCTCCTGATGCTCTTCACTGAGTATCCCGTGGTCCCGAAGCATTTCCTTTGAAAAAATTAAGTGTCCAAACTACAGGTGGTGTAGCTTGCTTAACAGCCGGGATAATCCGCTGACTAGCAGACACTGCTACTAGGCACAAAGTATTTCCTGGGCTAGATGCAGTTAAAAATTTGTAATTAGATACTCTCGTTGGATGCTGAGAAAGCATTCCATAGAGTCTCCTGGCACGCCATATATGATTCTCTTAAAAAGCTTGGGGTAGGGGTCTAGGGGACCCTTTTATAGCCAAAATCACGGCCCTGTATCGCAATACGTCACCTAGGCTGAAGATAAATGGAACTGTAGCACCCTGAGGGCTCGGTTGCTACAGAGGTATTGCACCTCACCCAGAGGTGTGATATCTCACTCTCAGGTAAGGATGTAGTGTGGATCAGGACCTGACACCTGCATGCATTACACCACATTGCCGTGGGGCAGGGCGACCAATATGCCCCTGAGATGGGCACGACAGTCCCTGTCCCTGGCTGGAGTGGGGGGAGGGAACACTGAGGAAGGGGAACCCTGTAGTGCAGGAGCAGGGAGGAATCAGTTCCTGGGTGCATTGAGAAGGGAGTATAAAAGGTGGGCACCATCTTAGTTCAGTGCAGAGAAGTCTGAGCAGAAGTGGCAGGGAGCAGGGGCTCTGCATGAGCTCTGCTCCGGAGGCGGGCCTAGTAACAGAGGCCCAGGCCTGGAAGAGGGAGAAGGAAGGAAGAGGAGCGGAGAAGGCTCCAGGAACGAGGAACGAAGGGATCCCAGGGGTGCGGACGGGCGAGTCGCCACCGCACGCCCGAATCCACCTGCGTGGAGGGGTCAGGCCAAAGGGGGAGACCGGTCCCCGAAACTAGTGGAGGCAGGAAACGACCCTCAGCTAGAAACAGGAGGCTGTGACATTTTATGTGGCGCAGCCCCTCGCTACACCCGCTAGGAAGGCACCACATAGGGTCAGGGAAACTGGCGCCAAGTTTACCAAGAGGAGGCCCGAGGCAGCCGGACAGAAGGGTTGATAAGAAAGGCCAGACAAAGGACACACAAAGGGGGTTCTGTGAAGCGCTCCCAAGTTATCTGGGAGTTGTCTGAGCCCCTCACCTGGTGAGCACAGTACGACGTGGGCAGCCGTTACCTGCAGACGTGGTCTGGATAATAAGAACTGTGAGTAAAGGCCCTGGACTGCATCACTGACTCCGTGTCGTTACTGCTGCTGCCCTGCACCATCACCCCCATCCTCCGCATACACTGCCCTGAGGCTATACTCCTCCCGTGGGGAGTTATGCTACGCTCTGCTGCACCCACAACACCAGCCTCAGCGGTCTGCCCTGGAGTGGCGGTTCACTCTGACCGCAATCCACGGGTGGCGTAGTCGGACATTTAAACATCAAAACCACATAAATAGTTCCGCCACTGGTTTGACCGCCCTGAGCCACGGAACCGGGTCGCCGCCACGGAGACTACAACCACCAGCATCCACCAAAAAGGGTCCGGCTCCGGGAGTCCCAAGGCCCAGGGGGCGCGTCAGAACATTTTCATCACCTTTCACAATCACCAATGGGACAAGGCAGGGATGTTCTCTGTCCCCTCTCTTATACATCCTAGTGACGGAGCACCTGCTCTCATCAATTCGCCATAACCCCAATATTAGGTGGATTGAGGTGGGAGGCACCGAGTACAAGTGCTCTCTATTTGCTGATGATGTCCTAGTATATATCACTCAATCACATATATCCATCCATGCTGTTATGGCTGAAATAGATCACTTTGTTACATGGTCAAATTTTTAAATCAATGCAGCGAAGTCTGAGGCCCTCGATGTCTCCCTCCCCAATTCCATATAGGATTCCATCCAGCCCAACTTTCCCTTTGCCTGGCCCTCACAGGGTATCAAATACTTAGGAATTCCTATTCATAGAGACCTCTCCCATCTATGTTATCTTAATTTTGGGCCCTTTATTGAACAACTCCATACAGACCACGGTTGGCAAGTTAGAACTGTAAGATTCACTACGTGAACCACTGGTGTTTTGTGGAAAAGCACATGTACACTGTGTTCCAAATTATTATGCAAAAAGTGTTTAGGAGTGATAAGGGAAGAATTTGTTTGTTTGTCAGTTAAACTCATTGATGGTGATGTGTGTCAGGGCTCTTTATATCACTGTAAGCAATTGCAGACACCTGTGCTAATTAGTTTGGCAGGTGTGTCCAATGAAAGGCAAGAATACTTAAGAAGGCTGTCTCACATTATTAAGCAGCCTACATTTTCTGCCAAAATGGGAAAGAAAAAGGATGTGTCGGCTGCTGAGAAGCAACAAATTGTGGAGTGTTTAGGTCAAGGCATGACTACAATCAACATTGTGCGATGATCAGGATGAAGTGTCTTGGCAATCAAGAAGTATGTAGCTGATTCACAGTACACACGTGTGCGTGCTGATAAGGGCAAATTGAGGACTCTTTCCTACAGGCAATTACGTCAGGTTGAAAGAGCAGCGGCAAAAAAGCCTTGTCATAGCAGCAGACAAGTTTTTGAAGCTGCTGGTGCCTCCAACGTCCCCCGAACAACAAGATGCAGGGTCCTTCAGAGGTTTGCAGCTGTGCATACGCCATCCTGTCGACCTCCTCTATCCACTTCACACAAGCAGAAACGGCTCCAGTGGGCCAAACATTTCATGAAGACTGATTTCAAAACTGTTTTGTTCACGGATGTGTGCCGTGCAGCGCTTGATGGTCCAGATGGATGGAGTGGAGGATGGCTGGTTGATGGACACCCCACGCAAACACGGCTACAGCGCCAACAAGGAGGAGGTGGAGTAATGTTTTGGGCTGGAATCATGGGGAGAGAGATTGTCGGCCCCTTTAGGATCCCTGAAGGCGCTAAAGATGAACTCCATAATGTATGTGGATTTTCTCAAACAGCACTTCCTGCCATGGTTCAAGAAGAAGAACCGTGTATTTCACAGCAAGATCATTTTTTTGCATGATAATGCACCATCTCATGCTGCACATAAAACATCTGCATCTCTGGCTGATATGGGCATAAAAGGGGACAAACTTATGGTGTGACCCCCATGCTCCCCTGACCTCTACCCCATTCAGAACCTTTGGAGCATCATTAAAAGGAGTGTCTATGATGGCGGGAGGCAGTTCACATCTAAGCAACAGCTCTGGGAGGGTATTCTGTCCTCATGCAAAACAATTGAAGCAGAAACCATCCCAAACCTGACAAATTCAATGGACGAGAGAGTTCAGAAGCTCCTTTCGAACAAGGGGTCCTATGTGAAAATGTAACATCACCTAGAATAAAGTTTTGAGTTGAAAACTGTTTGATTTCAGTTTCTAACAACCTGCTAATGCTTATAATTTCAAAAATGACCATTTTTTTGGTCTTTATTAAAATGAAAAGGTTGATCGAAAAGTTTGGGGGATCTAAGAGTGTGGCAACCCAGTAGTCATGATTACTTCGAATTTTGACAATATGAGGGTCATGCTGCAGGTAGTGCAGCAAGAAGGCACTTATGTGTCTTACGCATCTCGGAGCCCCAAAATTATTTTCCGGGCTAGATGCAGCTAAAAATTATTATTAATTTTAAATCTGGTGAAGCTTTAGTATAGATCGCCTAATAGGATCAGTGCTGCACACTGCTACAAAGCCCAAATTATTTTCCAGTCAAGATACAGATAAACATGATTAGTAATTTTAAATCTGGTGGAGCTTATTATAGATGGCCTAATAGAATCAGTGCTGCACACTGCTACAAAGCCCAAATTATTTTCCAGCCAAGATACAGATAAACATGATTAGTAATTTGAAAGCTTAAAACGGTTGGTAGGGTGATTTTAACCAATCATTAAGCTTTTACTCTCCCCAGGATGACACAGGGGTAGAAAAGTCGTTTCGGATCCATGATTTGTTCATCTTTATGAACGTGAGTCTGTCTACATTATCAGTGGAGAGCCGCGTGCGCTTATCTGTCAGCACACCACCAGCAGCGCTGAACACACGTTCAGACAAAACGCTGGCTGCGGGGCATGACAAGATCTCCAAGGCGTAAGTGGCTAGCTCCGGCCATTTATCCAGATTGGAAGCCCAAAAAGAGCAAGGGTCCAGTGACACAGTCATGGCTTCAATGTTTACTTGGAGATACTCCTGTACCATCGTCTCTAGGCGTTGACTATGTGTCAGACTTCTTGTCTCCTGTGGCCTTGCAAAGGATGGGCTAAAAAAGTGGTGAAATGATTCCGCAAAATTGATGTTACCAGCAGATACTGTGGTTCTGTTACGGTTTGAGTGCTGAACACTTGACGGTCCCACGGTTGGCAAGTTGGATCTGTGAGATTCACTACGTGCACCACTGGTATTTTGTGGAAAAGCACATGTAAGATTCTGCAACAGTCTCTGCTGATACTCCTGCATGCGTGCATCCCTTTCTATGGCAGGAATAATTTCTGCAAATTTACTTTTGTACCGGGGATCTAACAGTGTGGCAACCCAGTAGTCAGGATTATTTTTAATTCTCACAATTCGAGGGTCATGTTGCAGGTAGTGCAGCAAGAAGGCACTCATGTGTGTTGCGCATCCAGGAGCACCAAGTCCCTGTTGTGTTGGTGGCGAGGTAACAATCATGCTTCCTTCCTCTGTCCTCTCCCCCCAACCTCGCACAACAGAAATGTGATCAAGGTCTCCCTCATCTGATGAGTCTTCCATCAGTTCGTGCTCCACTTCTTCCTGGGCTCCTGCACCTTCCTCACTAGTTTGGCTGCTACCATGCGCCCTGGTAAAACCATCTCCCCCACCCTCACATGCCTGCCGCCTTGGTGCTGCCGACCGTCTGGACCTTGCAGATGTTAGCCCTTCCGCATACAACTCCTCCTCCTCTACTTCCCCCACCTCCTCTTGTGCCACCACCTGACTCCGAATTCTGTTTAACATGTGCTCCAGCATGTAAATCACCGGAATAGTCATGCTGATAATGGCATCGTCAGCACTAAACATCTTCGTCGCCATTTCAAAACTGTGCAGAAGGGTGCATAGGTCCCTGATCTGAGACCACTCCTCCAGCGTGATTTGCCCCACCTCTGGATCTCGTTGGCCCAGGCTATACGTCAGAACGTATTGCACCAGGGCTTGTCGGTGCTGCCACAGTCGCTGCAACATGTGCAGAGTTGAATTCCACCGGGTAGGCACATCGCATTTTAGCCGGTGAAGTGGCAGGCCCAACGACTTCTGTAGAGATGTAAGTTGCTGAGCTGCGGGATGCGAACGGCGGAAGTGAGCACACAGCGACCGTGCCCTCTGCAGAAGGCCATCTCGTCTGGGATAGTGGGCTAAAAATTGCTGGACAACCAGGTTCAACACGTGAGCCATACAAGGCACGTGTGTGACATTGCCCCGGCGAAGGGCCGCACCCAGGTTTGCAGCATTGTCGCACACGGCCTTCCCTGGTTTCAGGTCCAGTGGAGACAACCATTCATGAAATTGGTTCTCCAGAGCTGACCACAACTCCTCAGCTGTGTGACTCACATTTCCCAGACATTTCAATGTAAAAACCGCCTGATGACGTTGAGCCCTACTGCCAGCATAGTAAGGAGGTGTGCAGGATCCCTTCTGCGCAGTTAGAAAGCTTGTGGCATGACCAGACAGGCTTTGGGTGCAGGTGGAAGACCGAGAGGAGGTTGAGGAGGCAGAAGCAGTGGAGGAACTTTGACATAAAGAGGATTGACGCACAACTCGTGGGGACGGCAAGACTTGGACAGCAGCCCCTCGTCCTGCTGTCACCATAGTTACCCAGTGCCCAGTCAGCGACATGTAACGCCCCTGTCCATGCCTACTCGTCCAAGTGTCTGTGGTGAAATGCACCCTGTCACACACAGAGATTCTCAAAGAAGCGGTGATGTTGTGTGCAACATGCTGGTGGAGTGCAGGCACACATTTCTTTGAGAAGTAGTGCCGAATGGGCATCTGGTACTGGGGCACTGCGATGGACATAAGGTCTCGAAAATCCTCTGTGTCCACCAGGCGGAAAGGCAGCATTTCTGTAGCCAACAGCTTGCAGATGGTGAAATTCAACCTCTTAGCTTTCTCATGGCTAGGAGGAAATGGTCTTTTACTTGTCCACATCTGAGGGACCGAGGGCTGGCTATTGTGCTTAGACGGGGTTGATAAGGGTGTCCCCGGCAAACTGCCGGTCCGTGAGGAAGATGCAGGCGGACATGTTAGGTTGCCTTGATCCAAAGGTGGTGCTATCGATGTCGGACAGCGCTCAACACCAGCTGGTGTTACCACCTCCAAAGAAAATGATGACCTGCCAATCACGCTGGCTGTTGCGGGTAAAGAGGTGGCAGGTCTGCGCCCCAAAACAGGTGTGACTGCTGTCCCCCCAATCACAGAGGATGAAGAGGCCGCGGATGCACAAGATATGGCAGACGGTGGTTGGCCCGGCCGGCTAGGCCGCATTGTAGCACACTGAGCTTCCCACTGCAACTTATGCTTCATGTCCATGTGCCGGTTCATGCATGAAGTACTCAAACTATGTATTTTTTGGCCTCTATTTAGCTTTTGCTGACAAATGTTACAGATAACACGAGTTGGGTCATCTTTATCGATTTGAAAAAATGCCCAGGCTATGCAAGGCTTAGCACCCATGCGACCTGAAGAGCCACCACGACTTGTGGTGAGAGGCAGAGTTGTGTTTGAGGATGCAGTTGTTGACGTGCTTCCAGTACTACGTCTCTGTCCAGGAAGGCGCAACCTGACCTCGTCGTCACTAGCATCTTCCTCCACCTCCTCTGCTGACCTCATCTCTTGGCTGACTGTGGGTTGACAGTAAGTGGGATCTCCAACCTCATCATCATCACCCTGTGCGTTATCACACCCGTCGTCCTCATACTCAGACGGGCAGCTGGAGATTTGGGAGCTGTGAGGAAGCAAGTGCGATTGGGGTGACACCTTTGAGGACTGGAGTATTTGTGATGTTGAAGTTGATGTGGAGGAGAGCCCACTTAAAGGAGCACTTGATATCCGTTGAAGCACCTGCTGTTTTTGTGCCTCATCTGGAATTTGTAGCGATTGGCGTGGCCGTAAGAAAGGGATCTTATCACATTGTCCGCTAAAAGAAGTAGACATTTTAGTTTGGCTGGAAGATGGTCTTTCTTCTGCAGATGTTACTGTTGATTTAACACCTACCCCACGGACACAACCTTTTTTCCCCTTCCCAACACGCCTATTCCCCTTTCCACCAGCAGCAGGCCTTTTTCCACTCATTTTGGTGGTTAACTAATTCACAACTCTGGAGTTGTTTGCACAAAAAAACAATGGATGGGAACCGAGCAGAGCTGAGTGGCCAAACTGTGGTATTAGGCTAAAACTATTGGCTGGGTTAGATGCAGAAAAAAATTATATTCAATTTGCAACCTGATGGAGGTCAGTATAGATGGACTAATAGAACAAGTCCCACACACAGCTAGAAGCCCAAATATTTTTTCAGAGGTAGATGCAGAAAAAAATTTTATTCAGTTTGCAACCTGATGGAGGTCTGTATAGATGGATTAATAGAACAAGTCCCACACACAGCTACAAGCCCAATATTTTTTCAGAGGTAGATGCAGAAAAAAAATATATTCAGTTTGCAACCTGATGGAGGTCAGTATAGATGGACTAATAGAGAAAGTCCCACACACTGCTAGAAGGCCAAATATTTTTTCAGAGCTAGATGCAGACAAAAAATTATTTTGAATTTGCAACCTGATGGAGGTCAGTATAGGTGGACTAATAGAACAAGTCCCACACACTGCTAGAAGGCCAAATATTTTTTCAGAGCTAGATGCAGAAAAAAATTATATTCAGTTTGCAACCTGATGGAGGTCTGTATAGATGGATTAATAGAACAAGTCCCACACACAGCTAGAAGCCCAAATATTTTTTCAGAGGTAGATGCAGATAAAAATTATTTTTAATTTGCAACCTGATGGAGGTCAGTATAGATGGACTAATAGAGAAAGTCCCACACACTGCTAGAAGGCCAAATATTTTTTCAGAGCTAGATGCAGATAAAAATTATTTTTAATTTGCAACCTGATGGAGGTCAGTATAGATGGACTAATAGAGAAAGTCCCACACACTGCTAGAAGGCCAAATATTTTTTCAGAGCTAGATGCAGATAAAAATTATATTCAATTTGCAACCTGATGGAGGTCAGTATAGATGGACTAATAGAACAAGTCCCACACACAGCTAGAAGCCCAAATATTTTTTCAGAGGTACTGTAGATGCAGATAAAAATTATTTTAATTTGCAACCTGATGGAGGTCAGTATAGATGGATTAATAGAACAAGTCCCACACACAGCTAGAAGCCCAATATTTTTTCAGAGGTAGATGCAGAAAAAAATATATTCAGTTTGCAACCTGATGGAGGTCAGTATAGATGGACTAATACAACAAGTCCCACACACAGCTAGAAGCCCAATATTTTTTCAGAGGTAGATGCAGAAAAAAATATATTCAGTTTGCAACCTGATGGAGGTCTGTATAGATGGATTAATAGAACAAGTCCCACACACAGCTAGAAGCCCAATATTTTTTCAGAGGTAGATGCAGAAAAAAATATATTCAGTTTGCAACCTGATGGAGGTCAGTATAGATGGACTAATACAACAAGTCCCACACACAGCTAGAAGCCCAATATTTTTTCAGAGCTAGATGCAGGTAAAAATTATATTCAATTTGCAACCTGATGGAGGTCAGTATAGATGGACTAATAGAACAAGTCCCACACACAGCTAGAAGCCCAAATATTTTTTCAGAGGTACTGTAGATGCAGATAAAAATTATTTTTAATTTGCAACCTGATGGAGGTCAGTATAGATGGACTAATACAACAAGTCCCACACACAGCTAGAAGCCCAATATTTTTTCAGAGGTAGATGCAGAAAAAAATATATTCAGTTTGCAACCTGATGGAGGTCAGTATAGATGGAGTAATAGAACAAGTCCCACACACAGCTAGAAGCCCAAATATTTTTTCAGAGGTAGATGCAGATAAAAATTATTTTTAATTTGCAACCTGATGGAGGTCAGTATAGATGGACTAATAGAGAAAGTCCCACACACTGCTAGAAGGCCAAATATTTTTTCAGAGCTAGATGCAGATAAAAATTATATTTAATTTGCAACCTGATGGAGGTCAGTATAGATGGACTAATAGAGAAAGTTCCACACACTGCTAGAAGGCCAAATATTTTTTCAGAGCTAGATGCAGATAAAAATTATATTCAATTTACAACCTGATGGAGGTCAGTATAGATGGACTAATAGAACAAGTCCCACACACAGCTAGAAGCCCAAATATTTTTTCAGAGGTACTGTAGATGCAGATAAAAATTATTTTTAATTTGCAACCTGATGGAGGTCAGTATAGATGGACTAATAGAGAAAGTCCCACACACAGCTAGAAGCCCAAATATTTTTTCAGAGGTAGATGCAGAAAAATGTTTTATTCAGTTTGCAACCTGATGGAGGTCTGTAAAGATGGATTAATAGAACAAGTCCCACACACAGCTACAAGCCCAATATTTTTTCAGAGGTAGATGCAGAAAAAAAATATATTCAGTTTGCAACCTGATGGAGGTCAGTATAGATGGACTAATAGAGAAAGTCCCACACACTGCTAGAAGGCCAAATATTTTTTCAGAGCTAGATGCAGACAAAAAATTTTTTTGAATTTGCAACCTGATGGAGGTCAGTATAGGTGGACTAATAGAACAAGTCCCACACACTGCTAGAAGGCCAAATATTTTTTCAGAGCTAGATGCAGAAAAAAATTATATTCAGTTTGCAACCTGATGGAGGTCTGTATAGATGGATTAATAGAACAAGTCCCACACACAGCTAGAAGCCCAAATATTTTTTCAGAGGTAGATGCAGATAAAAATTATTTTTAATTTGCAACCTGATGGAGGTCAGTATAGATGGACTAATAGAGAAAGTCCCACACACTGCTAGAAGGCCACATATTTTTTCAGAGGTAGATGCAGAAAAAAATATATTCAGTTTGCAACCTGATGGAGGTCTGTATAGATGGATTAATACAACAAGTCCCACACACAGCTAGAAGCCCAATATTTTTTCAGAGGTGGATGCAGAAAAAAATATATTCAGTTTGCAACCTGATGGAGGTCTGTATAGATGGATTAATAGAACAAGTCCCACACACAGCTAGAAGCCCAATATTTTTTCAGAGGTAGATGCAGAAAAAAATATATTCAGTTTGCAACCTGATGGAGGTCAGTATAGATGGACTAATACAACAAGTCCCACACACAGCTAGAAGCCCAATATTTTTTCAGAGGTAGATGCAGAACAAAATATATTCAGTTTGCAACCTGATGGAGGTCTGTATAGATGGATTAATAGAACAAGTCCCACACACAGCTAGAAGCCCAATATTTTTTCAGAGGTAGATGCAGAAAAAAATATATTCAGTTTGCAACCTGATGGAGGTCAGTATAGATGGACTAATACAACAAGTCCCACACACAGCTAGAAGCCCAATATTTTTTCAGAGCTAGATGCAGAAAAAAATTATATTCAATTTTCAACCTGAAGGAGGTCAGTATAGATGGACTAATAGAATGATGCTATGCCCAAAAGATTTTACTTCACTAGGTGCAGTAAAAAAATTGGTATTCTATACACAGGTGGTATATCTTGCAACACAGATAGGCTACTCCACTGACTAACACACTCTGCAATAGGCCAAAAAGGATTAGCTTTGCTAGATTCAGCCAAATGCTGTGAAATAAACTTGCACAGCACTGGCACAGACCTGCCTGGCAAAAACTGATAGGAACTGATGTAACCTAGTCCTGAAAAGGACTCCAATTACAATTAGTCTTTACTCCCACAATCTATCTATTTAAGAGCACAGACCTGCCTGATAAAAGTCGTAGGAAATGCTGTAACCTAGTCCTTAAAAGGACTGCAATCACAACTATTCCCTACTCCCAAGCTATCTGTAGATTTGTGCGAAAATTGGCTTGAAATTAACAAGGTATAGCGCACACAGCAACAGCGGTGCCATCTAACACGCAGCTGCAGCAGTGAGAAAATGGTGGCGACGGGGAAAATGGCTTGGTCTTATAGGGCAAGGACATGTGACATACACTGCCAATGACAGATGCCCTTGCTTGTGTGAAAAAAAGCACTTCGCTCCGTGTGTGCGCTGCTGATAGGCTGACAGATTGCACCTCCCCACTGTAAATACGGGAAAGAGAAAAAAAAATGGAGATCTTCATTGTTCCTGCAGAGATCCATCCCCTGCCCCTCCCCCCACCCCGCTGTACACTCAAACTGCGTATTAACATTAATTTTCATCATTACTGAGAAAAAATCCAGTTATGATTTTGGTGCACGAACAGTTATCGAACATAACCTCGAACAGCCGAATTTTTCTCAAATTGTTCGTGTTCGCCGAACGGCTCGAACACCGCCCGAAACAGCTCGAATTTGAGATTGGCGAACAGTTCGAGTAGAACAACGCTCATCTCTACTGGTCAGACACCAATATATCTGTTTGAAAGAGTCTGGTGTACGCCACATAACTATAACTGTGGTTTTGCAGTTGCAAGGGTCAAATCTCTGCATTATCCTGTTTTTGTCATTTTTGCCGTAAAAAAAACAGTAATAGTGTCTCCCTGACTGGTCAGACACCAATATATCTGTTTAAAAGAGTCTGGTGTACGCCACACAACTATAACTGTGGTTTTGCAGTTCCACGGGTCAAATCTCTGTATTATCCTGCTTTTTGCATAATTTGCCGTAAAAAAAAACAGTAATAGTGTCTCCCTGACTGGTCAGACACCAATATATCTGTTTAAAAGAGTCTGGTGTACGCCACATAACTATAACTGTGGTTTTGCAGTTCCATGGGTCAAATCTCTGTATTATCCTGTTTTGGGCATTTTTTGCCGTAAAAAAAAACTGTAATAGTGTCTCCCTGACTGGTCAGACACCAATATATCTGTTTAAAAGATTCTGGTGTACGCCACATAACTATAACTGTGGTTTTGCAGTTCCATGGGTCAAATCTCTGTATTATCCTGTTTTGGGCATTTTTTGCCGTAAAAAAAAAACTGTAATAGTGTCTCCCTGACTGGTCAGACACCAATATATCTGTTTAAAAGAGTCTGGTGTACGCCACATAACTATAACTGTGGTTTTGCAGTTGTACGGGTCAAATCTCTGCATTATCCTGTTTTTGGCATTTTTGCCGTAAAAAAAACAGTAATAGTGTCTCCCTGACTGGTCAGACACCAATATATCTGTTTAAAAGAGTCTGGTGTAGGCCAGAAAAATAGAACTGTGGTTTTGCAGTTCCACGGGTCAATCTCTGTATTATCCTGTTTTGGGCATTTTTTGCCGTAAAAAAAAACTGTAATAGTGACTCCCTGACTGGTCAGACACCAATATATCTGTTTAAAAGAGTCTGGTGTACGCCACATAACTATAACTGTGGTTTTGCAGTTCCATGGGTCAAATCTCTGTATTATCCTGTTTTTGGCATTTTTTGCCGTAAAAAAAAAACTGTAATAGTGTCTCCCTGACTGGTCAGACACCAATATATCAGTTTAAAAGATTTTGGTGTATGCCACATAACTATAACTGTGGTTTTGCAGTTCCACGGATCAAATCTCTGTATTATCCTGCTTTTTGCATTTTTTGCAGAAAAAAAAACAGTAATATTGTCTCCCGGACTGTTCAGACACCAATATATCTGTTTAAAAGAGTATGGTGTAGGCCAGAAAAATAGAACTGTGGTTTTGAAGTTCGACGGGTCAAATCTCCGTATTATCCTGCTTTTGGCATTTTTTGCCGTAAAAAAAACTGTAATAGTGTCTCCCTGACTGTTCAGACACAAAGATATCTGTTTGAAAGATTCTGGTGTACGCCACATAACTATAACTGTGGCTTTGCAGTTCCACGGGTCAAATCTCTGTATTATCCTGCTTTTTGCATTTTTTGCAGAAAAAAAAAACAGTAATATTGTCTCCCGGACTGTTCAGACACCAATATATCTGTTTAAAAGAGTATGGTGTAGGCCAGAAAAATAGAACTGTGGTTTTGAAGTTCCATGGGTCAAATCTCCGTGTTATCCTGCTTTTGGCATTTTTTGCCGTAAAAAAAACTATAATAGTGTCTCCCTGACTGTTCAGACACAAATATATCTGTTTGAAAGATTCTGGTGTACGCCACATAACTATAACTGTGGTTTTGCAGTTCCATGGGTCAAGTCTCTGTATTATCCTGTTTTTGGCATTTTTTGCCGTAAAAAAAACAGTAATAGTGTCTCCCTGACTGGTCAGACACCAATATATCTGTTTAAAAGAGTCTGGTGTACGCCACATAACTATAACTGTGGTTTTGCAGTTGCACGGGTCAAATCTCTGCATTATCCTGTTTTTGTCATTTTTGCCATAAAAAAAACAGTAATAGTGTGTCCCTGACTGGTCAGACACCAATATATCTTTTTAAAAGAGTCTGGTGTACGCCACACAACCATAACTGTGGTTTTGCAGTTCCACGGGTCAAATCTCTGTATTATCCTGCTTTTTGCATAATTTGCCGTAAAAAAAAACAGTAATAGTGTCTCCCTGACTGGTCAGACACCAATATATCTGTTTAAAAGAGTCTGGTGTACGCCACATAACTATAACTGTGGTTTTGCAGTTCCATGGGTCAAATCTCTGTATTATCCTGTTTTGGGCATTTTTTGCCGTAAAAAAAAAACTGTAATAGTGTCTTCCTGACTGGTCAGACACCAATATATCTGTTTAAAAGAGTCTGGTGTATGCCACATAACTATAACTGTGGTTTTGCAGTTCCATGGGTCAAATCTCTGTATTATCCTGTTTTGGGCATTTTTTGCCGTAAAAAAAACTGTAATAGTGTCTCCCTGACTGGTTAGACACCAATATATCTGTTTAAAAGAGTCTGGTGTACGCCACATAACTATAACTGTGGTTTTGCAGTTGCACGGGTCAAATCTCTGCACTATCCTGTTTTGGGCATTTTTGCCGTAAAAAAAACAGTAATAGTGTCTCCCTGACTGGTCAGACACCAATATATCTGTTTAAAAGATTCTGGTGTACTCCACATAACTATAACTGTGGTTTTGCAGTTCCATGGGTCAAATCTCTGTATTATCCTGTTTTTGGCATTTTTTGCCGTAAAAAAAACTGTAATAGTGTCTCCCTGACTGGTCAGACACCAATATATCTGTTTAAAAGAGTCTGGTGTACGCCACATAACTATAACTGTGGTTTTGCAGTTCCATGGGTCAAATCTCTGTATTATCCTGTTTTGGGCATTTTTTGCCGTAAAAAAAAAACTGTAATAGTGTCTCCCTGACTGGTCAGACACCAATATATCTGTTTAAAAGATTTTGGTGTACGCCACATAACTATAACTGTGGTTTTGCAGTTCCACGGGTCAAATCTCTGTATTATCCTGTTTTTGGCATTTTTTGCCGTAAAAAAAAACTGTAATAGTGTCTCCCTGACTGGTCAGACACCAATATATCTGTTTAAAAGAGTCTGGTGTACACCACATAACTATAACTGTGGTTTTGCAGTTCCACGGGTCAAATCTCTGTATTATCCTGCTTTTGGCATTTTTTGCCGTAAACAAAAAACAGTAATAGTGTCTCCCTGACTGTTCAGACACCAATATATCTGTTTAAAAGAGCCTGGTGTAGTCCAGAAAAATAGAACTGTGGTTTTGCAGTTCCACGGATCAAATCTCTGTATTATCCTGCTTTTGGCATTTCTTGCCGTACAAAAAAAAACAGTAATAGTGTCTCCCTGACTGGTCAGACACCAATATATCTGTTTAAAAGAGTCTGGTGTAGGCCAGAAAAATATAACTGTGGTTTTGCAGTTCCATGGGTCAAATCGCCGTATTATCCTTCTTTTGGCATTTTTTCCCGTAAAAAAAACTGTAATAGTGTCTCCCTGACTGTTCAGACACAAATATATCTGTTTGAAAGATTCTGGTGTACGCCACATAAATATAACTGTGGTTTTGCAGTTCCACGGGTCAAATCTCTGTATTATCCTGCTT
This sequence comes from Phyllobates terribilis, assembly GCF_046119375.1. Taxonomy (NCBI): domain Eukaryota; kingdom Metazoa; phylum Chordata; class Amphibia; order Anura; family Dendrobatidae; genus Phyllobates; species Phyllobates terribilis. Next base: position 543,294,589 of record NW_027362761.1, on the reverse strand, counting down.
TTGGCATTTTTTGCCGTAAAAAAAATTGTAATAGTCTCTCGCTGACTGGTCAGACACCGATATATCTGTTTAAAAGAGTCTGGTGTACGCCACATAACTATAACTGTGGCTTTGCAGTTCCACGGGTCAAATCTCTGTATTATTCTGCTTTTGGCATTTTTTGCCGTAAAAAAAAACAGTAATAGTGTCTCCCTGACTGTTCAGACACCAATATATCTGTTTAAAAGAGTCTGGTGTAGGCCAGAAAAATTGAACTGTGGTTTTGCCGTTCCACGGGTCAAATCTCTGTATTATCCTGTTTTTGGCATTTTTTGCCAAAAAAAAACAGTAATAGTGTCTCCCTGAGTGGTCAGACACCAATATATCTGTTTAAAAGAGTCTGGTGTAGGCCAGAAAATAGAACTGTGATTTTGCAGTTCCACGCGTCAAATCTCCGTATTATCCAGCTTTTGGCATTTTTTGCCGTAAAAAAAAACTGTAATAGTGTCTCCCTGACTGTTCAAACACAAATATATCTGTTTGAAAGATTCTGGTGTACGTCAAATAGCTATACCTGTGGTTTTGCTGTTCCACGGGTCAAATCTCTGTATTATCCTGCTTTCGGCATTTTTTACCGTAAAAAAAAAATGTAATAGTGTCTCCCTGACTGGTCATACACCAATATATCTGTTTAAAAGAGTCTGGTGTATGCCACATAACTATAACTGTGGTTTTGCAGTTCCACGGGTCAAATCTCTGTATTATCCTGCTTTTTGCATTTTTTGCCGTAAAAAAAAACAGTAATAGTGTCTCCCTGACTGGTCAGACACCAATATATCTGTTTAAAAGAGCCTGGTGTAGGCCAGAAAAATAGAACTGTGGTTTTGCAGTTCCACTGGACAAATCTCTGTATTATCCTGTTTTGGGCATTTTTTGCAGTAAAAAAAAACTGTAATAGTGTCTCCCTGACTGGTCAGACACCAATATATCTGTTTAAAAGAGTCTGGTGTACGCCACATAACTATAACTGTGGTTTTGCAGTTGCACGGGTAAAATCTCTGCATTATCCTGTTTTTGGCATTTTTGCCGTAAAAAAAACAGTAATAGTGTCTCCCTGACTGGTCAGACACCAATATATTTGTTTAAAAGAGTCTCGTGTACGCCACACAACTATAACTGTGGTTTTGCAGTTCCACGGGTCAAATCTCTGTATTATCCTGCTTTTTGCATATTTTGCCGTAAAAAAAAACAGTAATAGTGTCTCCCTGACTGTTCACACACCAATATATCTGTTTAAAAGAGTCTGGTGTAGGCCAGAAAAATAGAACTGTGGTTTTGCAGTTCCACGGGTCAATCTCTGTATTATCCTGTTTTGGGCATTTTTTGAGGTAAAAAAAAACTGTAATAGTGTCTCCCTGACTGGTCAGACACCAATATATCTGTTTAAAAGAGTCTGGTGTAGGCCAGAAAAATAGAACTGTGGTTTTGCAGCTCCATGGGTCAAATCGCCGTATTATCCTGCTTTTGGCATTTTTTGCCGTAAAAAAAACTGTAATAGTGTCTCCCTGACTGGTCAGACAAGAATATATCGGTTTAAAAGAGTCTGGTGTACGCCACATAACTATAACTGTGATTTTGCAGTTCCATGGGTCAAATCTTTGTATTATCCTGTTTTTGGCAATTTTTGCCGTAAAAAAAAACTGTAATAGTGTCTCCCTGACTGGTCAGACACCAATATATCTGTTTAAAAGATTCTGGTGTACGCCACATAGCTATAACTGTGATTTTGCAGTTCCATGGGTCAAATCTCTGCATTATCCTGCTTTTGGCATTTTTTGCCGTAAAAAAAAAAAACAGTAATAGTGTCTCCCTGACTGTTCAGACACCAATATATCTGTTTAAAAGAGTCTGGTGTAGGCCAGAAAAATAGAACTGTGGTTTTGCAGTTCCATGGGTCAAATCTCCGTATTATCCTGCTTTTGGCATTTTTTGCCGTAAAAAAAAACTGTAATAGTGTCTCCCTGACTGTTCAGACACAAATATATATGTTTGAAATATTCTGGTGTATGCCACATAACTATAACTGTGGTTTTGCAGTTCCACGGGTCAAGTCTTTGTATTATCCTGTTTTTGGCATTTTTTGCCGTTAAAAAAACAGTAATAGTGTCTCCCTGACTGGTCAGACACCAATATATCTGTTTAAAAGAGTCTGGTGTATGCCACATAACTATAACTGTGGTTTTGCAGTTGCACGGGTCAAATCTCTGCATTATCCTGTTTTTGGCATTTTTGCCGTAAAAAAAACAGTAATAGTGTCTCCCTGACTGGTCAGACACCAATATATCTGTTTAAAAGAGTCTGGTGTAGGCCAGAAAAATAGAACTGTGGTTTTGCCATTCCACGGGTCAATCTCTGTATTATCCTGTTTTGGGCATTTTTTGCCGTAAAAAAAAACAGTAATAGTGTCTCCCTGACTGGTCAGACACCAATATATCTGTTTAAAAGAGTCTGGTGTACGCCACATAACTATAACTGTGGTTTTGCTGTTCCATGGGTCAAATCTCTGTATTATCCTGTTTTGGGCATTTTTAGCGGTAAAAAAAAAACTGTAATCGTGTCTCCCTGACTGGTCAGACACCAATATATCTGTTTAAAAGAGTCTGGTGTAGGCCAGAAAAATAGAACTGTGGTTTTGCAGCTCCATGGGTCAATTCGCCGTATTATCCTGCTTTTTGCATTTTTTGCCGTAAAAAAAACTGTAATAGTGTCTCCCTGACTGGTCAGACACCAATATATCTGTTTAAAAGATTCTGGTGTACTCCACATAACTATAACTGTGGTTTTGCAGTTCCATGGGTCAAATCTCTGTATTATCCTGTTTTTGGCATTTTTTGCCGTAAAAAAAACTGTAATAGTGTCTCCCTGACTGGTCAGACACCAATATATCTGTTTAAAAGAGTCTGGTGTACGCCACATAACTATAACTGTGGTTTTGCAGTTCCATGGGTCAAATCTCTGTATTATCCTGTTTTGGGCATTTTTTGCCGTAAAAAAAAACAGTAATAGTGTCTCCCTGACTGGTCAGACACCAATATATCTGTTTAAAAGATTCTGGTGTACTCCACATAACTATAACTGTGGTTTTGCAGTTCCACGGGTCAAATCTCTGTATTATCCTGTTTTTGGCATTTTTTCCGTAAAAAAAACTGTAATAGTGTCTCCCTGACTGGTCAGACACCAATATATCTGTTTAAAAGAGTCTGGTGTACGTCACATAACTATAACTGTGGTTTTGCAGTTCCATGGGTCAAATCTCTGTATTATCCTGTTTTGGGCATTTTTTGCCGCAAAAAAAAACTGTAATAGTGTCTCCCTGACTGGTCAGACACCAATATATCTGTTTAAAAGATTTGGTGTATGCCACATAACTATAACTGTGGTTTTGCAGTTCCACGGGTCAAATCTCTGTATTATCCTGTTTTTGGCATTTTTTGCAGTAAAAAAAATACTGTAATAGTGTCTCCCTGACTGGTCAGACACCAATATATCTGTTTAAAAGAGTCTGGTGAACACCAAATAACTATAACTGTGGTTTTGCAGTTCCACGGGTCAAATCTCTGTATTATCCTGCTTTTTGCATTTTTTGCAGAAAAAAAAAACAGTAATATTGTCTCCCGGACTGTTCAGACACCAATATATCTGTTTAAAAGAGTATGGTGTAGGCCAGAAAAATAGAACTGTGGTTTTGAAGTTCGACGGGTCAAATCTCCGTATTATCCTGCTTTTGGCATTTTTTGCCGTAAAAAAAAATTGTAATAGTGTCTCCCTGACTGGTCAGACACCAATATATCTGTTTAAAAGAGTCTGGTGTATGCCACATAACTATAACTGTGGTTTTGCAGTTCCACGGGTCAAATCTCTGTATTATCCTGCTTTTTGCATTTTTTGCCGTAAAAAAAAAACAGTAATAGTGTCTCCCTGACTGGTCAGACACCAATATATCTGTTTAAAATAGTCTGGTGTAGGCCAGAAAAATAGAACTGTGATTTTGCAGTTACACGGGTCAAATCTCTGTATTATCCTGCTTTTGGCATTTCTTGCCGTAAAAAAAAAACAGTAATAGTGTCTCCCTGACTGGTCAGACACCAATATATCTGTTTAAAAGAGTCTGGTGTAGGCCAGAAAAATATAACTGTGGTTTTGCAGTTCCATGGGTCAAATCGCCGTATTATCCTTCTTTTGGCATTTCTTGCCGTAAAAAAAAATGTAATAGTGTCTCCCTGACTGTTCAGACACAAATATATCTGTTTGAAAGATTCTGGTGTACGCCACATAACTATAACTGTGGTTTTGCAGTTCCACGGGTCAAATCTCTGTATTATCCTGCTTTTGGCATTTTTTGCCGTAAAAAAAAATTGTAATAGTCTCTCGCTGACTGGTCAGACACCGATATATCTGTTTAAAAGAGTCTGGTGTACGCCACATAACTATAACTGTGGTTTTGCAGTTCCACGGGTCAAATCTCAGTATTATTCTGCTTTTTGCATTTTTTGCCGTAAAAAAAAACAGTAATAGTGTCTCCCTGACTGTTCAGACACCAATATATCTTTTTAAAAGAGTCTGGTGTAGGCCAGAAAAATTGAACTGTGGTTTTGCCATTCCACGGGTCAAATCTCTGTATTATCCTGTTTTTGGCATTTTTTGCCAAAGAAAACCAGTAATAGTGTCTCCCTGAGTGGTCAGACACCAATATATCTGTTTAAAAGAGTCTGGTGTAGGCCAGAAAATAGAACTGTGATTTTGCAGTTCCACGGGTCAAATCTCCGTATTATCCAGCTTTTGGCATTTTTTGCCGTAAAAAAAAACTGTAATAGTGTCTCCCTGACTGTTCAGACACAAATATATCTGTTTGAAAGATTCTGGTGTACGTCACATAGCTATAACTGTGGTTTTGCTGTTCCACGGGTCAAATCTCTGTATTATCCTGCTTTCGGCATTTTTTACCGTAAAAAAAAAAATGTAATAGTGTCTCCCTGACTGGTCATACACCAATATATCTGTTTAAAAGAGTCTGGTGTATGCCACATAACTATAACTGTGGTTTTGCAGTTCCACGGGTCAAATCTCTGTATTATCCTGCTTTTTGCATTTTTTGCCGTAAAAAAAAACAGTAATAGTGTCTCCCTGACTGGTCAGACACCAATATATCTGTTTAAAAGAGCCTGGTGTAGGCCAGAAAAATAGAACTGTGGTTTTGCAGTTCCACTGGTCAAATCTCTGTATTATCCTGTTTTGGGCATTTTTTGCAGTAAAAAAAAACTGTAATAGTGTCTCCCTGACTGGTCAGACACCAATATATCTGTTTGAAAGATTCTGGTGTACGCCACATAACTATAACTGTGGTTTTGCAGTTCCACGGGTCAAATCTCTGTATTATCCTGTTTTTGGCATTTTTTGCCGTAAAAAAAACAGTAATAGTGTCTCCCTGACTGGTCAGACACCAATATATCTGTTTAAAAGATTTGGTGTATGCCACATAACTATAACTGTGGTTTTGCAGTTCCACGGGTCAAATCTCTGTATTATCCTGTTTTTGGCATTTTTTGCAGTAAAAAAAATACTGTAATAGTGTCTCCCTGACTGGTCAGACACCAATATATCTGTTTAAAAGAGTCTGGTGTACACCACATAACTATAACTGTGGTTTTGCAGTTCCACGGGTCAAACCTCTGTATTATCCTGCTTTTTGCATTTTTTGCAGAAAAAAAAAACCGTAATATTGTCTCCCGGACTGTTCAGACACCAATATATCTGTTTAAAAGAGAATGGTGTAGGCCAGAAAAATAGAACTGTGGTTTTGAAGTTCGACGGGTCAAATCTCCGTATTATCCTGCTTTTGGCATTTTTTGCCGTAAAAAAAACTGTAATAGTGTCTCCCTGACTGTTCAGACACAAAGATATCTGTTTGAAAGATTCTGGTGTACGCCACATAACTATAACTGTGGTTTTGCAGTTCCACGGGTCAAATCTCTGTATTATCCTGCTTTTGGCATTTTTTGCCGTAAAAAAAAATTGTAATAGTGTCTCCCTGACTGGTCAGACACCAATATATCTGTTTAAAAGAGTCTGGTGTATGCCACATAACTATAACTGTGGTTTTGCAGTTCCACGGGTCAAATCTCTGTATTATCCTGCTTTTTGCATTTTTTGCCGTAAAAAAAAAACAGTAATAGTGTCTCCCTGACTGTTCAGACACCAATATATCTCTTTAAAAGAGCCTGGTGTAGTCCAGAAAAATAGAACTGTGATTTTGCAGTTCCACGGGTCAAATCTCTGTATTATCCTGCTTTTGGCATTTCTTGCCGTAAAAAAAAAACAGTAATAGTGTCTCCCTGACTGGTCAGACACCAATATATCTGTTTAAAAGAGTCTGGTGTAGGCCAGAAAAATATAACTGTGGTTTTGCAGTTCCATGGGTCAAATCGCCGTATTATCCTTCTTTTGGCATTTCTTGCCGTAAAAAAAAATTTAATAGTGTCTCCCTGACTGTTCAGACACCAATATATCTGTTTAAAAGAGCCTGGTGTAGGCCAGAAAAATAGAACTGTGGTTTTGCAGTTCCACGGGTCAAATCTCTGTATTATCCTGCTTTTTGCATTTTTTGCCGTAAAAAAAAACAGTAATAGTGTCTCCCTGACTGGTCAGACACCAATATATCTGTTTAAAAGAGCCTGGTGTAGGCCAGAAAAATAGAACTGTGGTTTTGCAGTTCCACTGGTCAAATCTCTGTATTATCCTGTTTTGGGCATTTTTTGCAGTAAAAAAAAACTGTAATAGTGTCTCCCTGACTGGTCAGACACCAATATATCTGTTTGAAGGATTCTGGTGTACGCCACATAACTATAACTGTGGTTTTGCAGTTCCACGGGTCAAATCTCTGTATTATCCTGTTTTTGGCATTTTTTGCCGTAAAAAAAACAGTAATAGTGTCTCCCTGACTGGTCAGACACCAATATATCTGTTTAAAAGAGTCTGGTGTACGCCACATAACTATAACTGTGGTTTTGCAGTTGCACGGGTAAAATCTCTGCATTATCCTGTTTTTGGCATTTTTGCCGTAAAAAAAACAGTAATAGTGTCTCCCTGACTGGTCAGACACCAATATATTTGTTTAAAAGAGTCTGGTGTACGCCACACAACTATAACTGTGATTTTGCAGTTCCATGGGTCAAATCTCTGCATTATCCTGCTTTTGGCATTTTTTGCCGTAAAAAAAAAAAAACAGTAATAGTGTCTCCCTGACTGTTCAGACACCAATATATCTGTTTAAAAGAGTTTGGTGTAGGCCAGAAAAATAGAACTGTGGTTTTGCAGTTCCATGGGTCAAATCTCCGTATTATCCTGCTTTTGGCATTTTTTGCCGTAAAAAAAAACTGTAATAGTGTCTCCCTGACTGTTCAGACACAAATATATCTGTTTGAAAGATTCTGGTGTACACCACATAACTATAACTGTGGTTTTGCAGTTCCACGGGTCAAGTCTTTGTATTATCCTGTTTTTGGCATTTTTTGCCGTAAAATAAACAGTAATAGTGTCTCCCTGACTGGTCAGACACCAATATATCTGTTTAAAAGAGTCTGGTGTACGCCACATAACTATAACTGTGGTTTTGCAGTTGCACGGGTAAAATCTCTGCATTATCCTGTTTTTGACATTTTTGCCGTAAAAAAAACAGTAATAGTGTCTCCCTGACTGGTCAGACACCAATATATCTGTTTAAAAGAGTCTGGTGTACGCCACACAACTATAACTGTGGTTTTGCAGTTGCACGAGTCAAATCTCTGCATTATCCTGTTTTTGTCATTTTTGCCGTAAAAAAAACAGTAATAGTGTCTCCCTGACTGGTCAGACACCAATATATCTGTTTAAAAGAGTCTGGTGTACGCCACACAACTATAACTGTGGTTTTGCAGTTCCACGGGTCAAATCTCTGTATTATCCTGCTTTTTGCATAATTTGCCGTAAAAAAAAACAGTAATAGTGTCTCCCTGACTGGTCAGACACCAAAATATCTGTTTAAAAGAGTCTGGTGTACGCCACATAACTATAACTGTGGTTTTGTAGTTCGATGGGTCAAATCTCTGTATTATCCTGTTTTGGGCATTTTTTGCCGTAAAAAAAAAACTGTAATAGTGTCTCCCTGACTGGTCAGACACCAATATATCTGTTTAAAAGATTCTGGCGTACGCCACATAACTATAACTGTGGTTTTGCAGTTCCATGGGTCAAATCTCTGTATTATCCTGTTTTGGGCATTTTTTGCCGTAAAAAAAAAACTGTAATAGTGTCTCGCTGACTGGTCAGACACCAATATATCTGTTTAAAAGAGTCTGGTGTACGCCACATAACTATAACTGTGGTTTTGAAGTTCCATGGGTCAAATCTCTGTATTATCCTGTTTTGGGCATTTTTTGCTGTAAAAAAAAAACTGTAATAGTGTCTCCCTGACTGGTCAGACACCAATATATCTGTTTAAAAGAGTCTGGTGTAGGCCAGAAAAATAGAACTGTGGTTTTGCAGCTCCATGGGTCAAATCGCCGTATTATCCTGCTTTTGGCATTTTTTGCCGTAAAAAAAAACTGTAATAGTGTCTCCCTGACTGGTCAGACACCAATATATCTGTTTAAAAGAGTCTGGTGTACGCCACATAACTATAACTGTGATTTTGCAGTTCCATGGGTCAAATCTTTGTATTATCCTGTTTTTGGCATTTTTGCCGTAAAAAAAACAGTAATAGTGTCTCCCTGACTGGTCAGACACCAATATATCTGTTTAAAAGAGTCTGGTGTACGCCACACAACTATAACTGTGGTTTTGCAGTTGCACGAGTCAAATCTCTGCATTATCCTGTTTTTGTCATTTTTGCCGTAAAAAAAACAGTAATAGTGTCACCCTGACTGGTCAGACACCAATATATCTGTTTAAAAGAGTCTGGTGTACGCCACACAACTATAACTGTGGTTTTGCAGTTCCACGGGTCAAATCTCTGTATTATCCTGCTTTTTGCATAATTTGCCGTAAAAAAAAACAGTAATAGTGTCTCCCTGACTGGTCAGACACCAAAATATCTGTTTAAAAGAGTCTGGTGTACGCCACATAACTATAACTGTGGTTTTGTAGTTCGATGGGTCAAATCTCTGTATTATCCTGTTTTGGGCATTTTTTTGCCGTAAAAAAAAAACTGTAATAGTGTCTCCCTCACTGGTCAGACACCAATATATCTGTTTAAAAGAGTCTGGTGTACGCCACATAACTATAACTGTGGTTTTGCACCTCCATGGGTCAAATCGCCGTATTATCCTGCTTTTGGCATTTTTTGCCGTAAAAAAAACTGTAATAGTGTCTCCCTGACTGGTCAGACACCAATATATCTGTTTAAAAGAGTCTGGTGTACGCCACATAACTATAACTGTGATTTTGCAGTTCCATGGGTCAAATCTCTGTATTATCCTGTTTTTGGCATTTTTTGCCGTAAAAAAAACAGTAATAGTGTCTCCCTGACTGGTCAGACACCAATATATCTGTTTAAAAGAGTCTGGTGTACGCCACATAACTATAACTGTGGTTTTGCAGTTGCACGGGTAAAATCTCTGCATTATCCTGTTTTTGGCATTTTTGCCGTAAAAAAAACAGTAATAGTGTCTCCCTGACTGGTCAGACACCAATATATTTGTTTAAAAGAGTCTGGTGTACGCCACACAACTATAACTGTGATTTTGCAGTTCCATGGGTCAAATCTCTGCATTATCCTGCTTTTGGCATTTTTTGCCGTAAAAAAAAAAAAACAGTAATAGTGTCTCCCTGACTGTTCAGACACCAATATATCTGTTTAAAAGAGTTTGGTGTAGGCCAGAAAAATAGAACTGTGGTTTTGCAGTTCCATGGGTCAAATCTCCGTATTATCCTGCTTTTGGCATTTTTGCCGTAAAAAAAAACTGTAATAGTGTCTCCCTGACTGTTCAGACACAAATATATCTGTTTGAAAGATTCTGGTGTACGCCACATAACTATAACTGTGGTTTTGCAGTTCCACGGGTCAAGTCTTTGTATTATCCTGTTTTTGGCATTTTTTGCCGTAAAATAAACAGTAATAGTGTCTCCCTGACTGGTCAGACACCAATATATCTGTTTAAAAGAGTCTGGTGTACGCCACATAACTATAACTGTGGTTTTGCAGTTGCACGGGTAAAATCTCTGCATTATCCTGTTTTTGACATTTTTGCCGTAAAAAAAACAGTAATAGTGTCTCCCTGACTGGTCAGACACCAATATATCTGTTTAAAAGAGTCTGGTGTACGCCACACAACTATAACTGTGGTTTTGCAGTTGCACGAGTCAAATCTCTGCATTATCCTGTTTTTGTCATTTTTGCCGTAAAAAAAACAGTAATAGTGTCTCCCTGACTGGTCAGACACCAATATATCTGTTTAAAAGAGTCTGGTGTACGCCACACAACTATAACTGTGGTTTTGCAGTTCCACGGGTCAAATCTCTGTATTATCCTGCTTTTTGCATAATTTGCCGTAAAAAAAAACAGTAATAGTGTCTCCCTGACTGGTCAGACACCAAAATATCTGTTTAAAAGAGTCTGGTGTACGCCACATAACTATAACTGTGGTTTTGTAGTTCGATGGGTCAAATCTCTGTATTATCCTGTTTTGGGCATTTTTTGCCGTAAAAAAAAAACTGTAATAGTGTCTCCCTGACTGGTCAGACACCAATATATCTGTTTAAAAGATTCTGGCGTACGCCACATAACTATAACTGTGGTTTTGCAGTTCCATGGGTCAAATCTCTGTAGTATCCTGTTTTGGGCATTTTTTGCCGTAAAAAAAAAACTGTAATAGTGTCTCGCTGACTGGTCAGACACCAATATATCTGTTTAAAAGAGTCTGGTGTACGCCACATAACTATAACTGTGGTTTTGAAGTTCCATGGGTCAAATCTCTGTATTATCCTGTTTTGGGCATTTTTTGCTGTAAAAAAAAAACTGTAATAGTGTCTCCCTGACTGGTCAGACACCAATATATCTGTTTAAAAGTGTCTGGTGTAGGCCAGAAAAATAGAACTGTGGTTTTGCAGCTCCATGGGTCAAATCGCCGTATTATCCTGCTTTTGGCATTTTTTGCCGTAAAAAAAAACTGTAATAGTGTCTCCCTGACTGGTCAGACACCAATATATCTGTTTAAAAGAGTCTGGTGTACGCCACATAACTATAACTGTGATTTTGCAGTTCCATGGGTCAAATCTTTGTATTATCCTGTTTTTGGCATTTTTACCGTAAAAAAAACAGTAATAGTGTCTCCCTGACTGGTCAGACACCAATATATCTGTTTAAAAGAGTCTGGTGTACGCCACACAACTATAACTGTGGTTTTGCAGTTGCACGAGTCAAATCTCTGCATTATCCTGTTTTTGTCATTTTTGCCGTAAAAAAAACAGTAATAGTGTCACCCTGACTGGTCAGACACCAATATATCTGTTTAAAAGAGTCTGGTGTACGCCACACAACTATAACTGTGGTTTTGCAGTTCCACGGGTCAAATCTCTGTATTATCCTGCTTTTTGCATAATTTGCCGTAAAAAAAAACAGTAATAGTGTCTCCCTGACTGGTCAGACACCAAAATATCTGTTTAAAAGAGTCTGGTGTACGCCACATAACTATAACTGTGGTTTTGTAGTTCGATGGGTCAAATCTCTGTATTATCCTGTTTTGGGCATTTTTTGCCGTAAAAAAAAAACTGTAATAGTGTCTCCCTCACTGGTCAGACACCAATATATCTGTTTAAAAGAGTCTGGTGTACGCCACATAACTATAACTGTGGTTTTGCACCTCCATGGGTCAAATCGCCGTATTATCCTGCTTTTGGCATTTTTTGCCGTAAAAAAAACTGTAATAGTGTCTCCCTGACTGGTCAGACACCAATATATCTGTTTAAAAGAGTCTGGTGTACGCCACATAACTATAACTGTGATTTTGCAGTTCCATGGGTCAAATCTCTGTATTATCCTGTTTTTGGCATTTTTTGCCGTAAAAAAAACAGTAATAGTGTCTCCCTGACTGGTCAGACACCAATATATCTGTTTAAAAGAGTCTGGTGTACGCCACATAACTATAACTGTGGTTTTGCAGTTGCACGGGTAAAATCTCTGCATTATCCTGTTTTTGGCATTTTTGCCGTAAAAAAAACAGTAATAGTGTCTCCCTGACTGGTCAGACACCAATATATTTGTTTAAAAGAGTCTGGTGTACGCCACACAACTATAACTGTGATTTTGCAGTTCCATGGGTCAAATCTCTGCATTATCCTGCTTTTGGCATTTTTTGCCGTAAAAAAAAAAAAACAGTAATAGTGTCTCCCTGACTGTTCAGACACCAATATATCTGTTTAAAAGAGTTTGGTGTAGGCCAGAAAAATAGAACTGTGGTTTTGCAGTTCCATGGGTCAAATCTCCGTATTATCCTGCTTTTGGCATTTTTTGCCGTAAAAAAAAACTGTAATAGTGTCTCCCTGACTGTTCAGACACAAATATATCTGTTTGAAAGATTCTGGTGTACGCCACATAACTATAACTGTGGTTTTGCAGTTCCACGGGTCAAGTCTTTGTATTATCCTGTTTTTGGCATTTTTTGCCGTAAAATAAACAGTAATAGTGTCTCCCTGACTGGTCAGACACCAATATATCTGTTTAAAAGAGTCTGGTGTACGCCACATAACTATAACTGTGGTTTTGCAGTTGCACGGGTAAAATCTCTGCATTATCCTGTTTTTGACATTTTTGCCGTAAAAAAAACAGTAATAGTGTCTCCCTGACTGGTCAGACACCAATATATCTGTTTAAAAGAGTCTGGTGTACGCCACACAACTATAACTGTGGTTTTGCAGTTGCACGAGTCAAATCTCTGCATTATCCTGTTTTTGTCATTTTTGCCGTAAAAAAAACAGTAATAGTGTCTCCCTGACTGGTCAGACACCAATATATCTGTTTAAAAGAGTCTGGTGTACGCCACACAACTATAACTGTGGTTTTGCAGTTCCACGGGTCAAATCTCTGTATTATCCTGCTTTTTGCATAATTTGCCGTAAAAAAAAAAACAGTAATAGTGTCTCCCTGACTGGTCAGACACCAAAATATCTGTTTAAAAGAGTCTGGTGTACGCCACATAACTATAACTGTGGTTTTGTAGTTCGATGGGTCAAATCTCTGTATTATCCTGTTTTGGGCATTTTTTGCCGTAAAAAAAAAACTGTAATAGTGTCTCCCTGACTGGTCAGACAACAATATATCTGTTTAAAAGATTCTGGCGTACGCCACATAACTATAACTGTGGTTTTGCAGTTCCATGGGTCAAATCTCTGTATTATCCTGTTTTGGGCATTTTTTGCCGTAAAAAAAAAACTGTAATAGTGTCTCGCTGACTGGTCAGACACCAATATATCTGTTTAAAAGAGTCTGGTGTACGCCACATAACTATAACTGTGGTTTTGCAGTTCCACGGGTCAAATCTCTGCATTATCCTGTTTTTGGCATTTTTGCCGTAAAAAAAACAGTAATAGTGTCTCCCTGACTGGTCAGACACCAATATATCTGTTTAAAAGAGTCTGGTGTAGGCCAGAAAAATAGAACTGTGGTTTTGCAGCTCCATGGGTCAAATCGCCGTATTATCCTGCTTTTGGCATTTTTTGCCGTAAAGAAAAACTGTAATAGTGTCTCCCTGACTGGTCAGACACCAATATATCTGTTTAAAAGAGTCTGGTGTACGCCACATAACTATAACTGTGATTTTGCAGTTCCATGGGTCAAATCTTTGTATTATCCTGTTTTTGGCATTTTTGCCTTGAAAAAAACAGTAATAGTGTCTCCCTGACTGGTCAGACACCAATATATCTGTTTAAAAGAGTCTGGTGTACGCCACACAACTATAACTGTGGTTTTGCAGTTGCACGAGTCAAATCTCTGCATTATCCTGTTTTTGTCATTTTTGCCGTAAAAAAAACAGTAATAGTGTCTCCCTGACTGGTCAGACACCAATATATCTGTTTAAAAGAGTCTGGTGTACGCCACACAACTATAACTGTGGTTTTGCAGTTCCACGGGTCAAATCTCTGTATTATCCTGATTTTTGCATAATTTGCCGTAAAAAAAAACAGTAATAGTGTCTCCCTGACTGGTCAGACACCAAAATATCTGTTTAAAAGAGTCTGGTGTACGCCACATAACTATAACTGTGGTTTTGTAGTTCGATGGGTCAAATCTCTGTATTATCCTGTTTTGGGCATTTTTTGCCGTAAAAAAAAAACTGTAATAGTGTCTCCCTCACTGGTCAGACACCAATATATCTGTTTAAAAGAGTCTGGTGTACGCCACATAACTATAACTGTGGTTTTGCAGTTCCATGGGTCAAATCTCTGTATTATCCTGTTTTGGGCATTTTTTGCCGTAAAAAAAAAACTGTAATAGTGTCTCCCTGACTGGTCAGACACGAATATATCTGTTTAAAAGAGTCTGGTGTACGCCACATAACTATAACTGTGGTTTTGCAGTTCCACGGGTCAAATCTTTGTATTATCCTGCTTTCTGCATTTTTTGCCGTAAAAAAAAAAACAGTAATAGTGTCTCCCTGACTGGTCAGACACCAATATATCTGTTTAAAAGAGTCTGGTGTAGGCCAGAAAAATAGAACTGTGGTTTTGCACCTCCATGGGTCAAATCGCCGTATTATCCTGCTTTTGGCATTTTTTGCCGTAAAAAAAACTGTAATAGTGTCTCCCTGACTGGTCAGACACCAATATATCTGTTTAAAAGAGTCTGGTGTACGCCACATAACTATAACTATGATTTTGCAGTTCCATGGGTCAAATCTCTGTATTATCCTGTTTTTCGCATTTTTTGCCGTAAAAAAAACAGTAATAGTGTCTCCCTGACTGGTCAGACACCAATATATCTGTTTAAAAGAGTCTGGTGTACGCCACATAACTATAACTGTGGTTTTGCAGTTGCACGGGTAAAATCTCTGCATTATCCTGTTTTTGGCATTTTTGCCGTAAAAAAAACAGTAATAGTGTCTCCCTGACTGGTCAGACACCAATATATTTGTTTAAAAGAGTCTGGTGTACGCCACACAACTATAACTGTGATTTTGCAGTTCCATGGGTCAAATCTCTGCATTATCCTGCTTTTGGCATTTTTTGCCGTAAAAAAAAAAAACAGTAATAGTGTCTCCCTGACTGTTCAGACACCAATATATCTGTTTAAAAGAGTTTGGTGTAGGCCAGAAAAATAGAACTGTGGCTTTGCAGTTCCATGGGTCAAATCTCCGTATTATCCTGCTTTTGGCATTTTTTGCCGTAAAAAAAAACTGTAATAGTGTCTCCCTGACTGTTCAGACACAAATATATCTGTTTGAAAGATTCTGGTGTACGCCACATAACTATAACTGTGGTTTTGCAGTTCCACGGGTCAAGTCTTTGTATTATCCTGTTTTTGGCATTTTTTGCCGTAAAATAAACAGTAATAGTGTCTCCCTGACTGGTCAGACACCAATATATCTGTTTAAAAGAGTCTGGTGTACGCCACATAACTATAACTGTGGTTTTGCAGTTGCACGGGTAAAATCTATGCATTATCCTGTTTTTGACATTTTTGCCGTAAAAAAAACAGTAATAGTGTCTCCCTGACTGGTCAGACACCAATATATCTGTTTAAAAGAGTCTGGTGTACGCCACACAACTATAACTGTGGTTTTGCAGTTGCACGAGTCAAATCTCTGCATTATCCTGTTTTTGTCATTTTTGCCGTAAAAAAAACAGTAATAGTGTCTCCCTGACTGGTCAGACACCAATATATCTGTTTAAAAGAGTCTGGTGTACGCCACACAACTATAACTGTGGTTTTGCAGTTCCACAGGTCAAATCTCTGTATTATCCTGCTTTTTGCATAATTTGCCGTAAAAAAAAACAGTAATAGTGTTTCCCTGACTGGTCAGACACCAAAATATCTGTTTAAAAGAGTCTGGTGTACGCCACATAACTATAACTGTGGTTTTGTAGTTCGATGGGTCAAATCTCTGTATTATCCTGTTTTGGCATTTTTTGCCGTAAAAAAAAACTGTAATAGTGTCTCCCTGACTGGTCAGACACCAATATATCTGTTTAAAAGATTCTGGCGTACGCCACATAACTATAACTGTGGTTTTGCAGTTCCATGGGTCAAATCTCTGTATTATCCTGTTTTGGGCATTTTTTGCCGTAAAAAAAACTGTAATAGTGTCTCCCTGACTGGTCAGACACCAATATATATGTTTAAAAGAGTCTGGTGTACGCCACATAACTATAACTGTGATTTTGCAGTTCCATGGGTCAAATCTCTGTATTATCCTGTTTTTGGCATTTTTTGCCGTAAAAAAAACAGTAATAGTGTCTCCCTGACTGGTCAGACACCAATATATCTGTTTAAAAGAGTCTGGTGTACGCCACATAACTATAACTGTGGTTTTGCAGTTGCACGGGTAAAATCTCTGCATTATCCTGTTTTTGGCATTTTTGCCGTAAAAAAAACAGTAATAGTGTCTCCCTGACTGGTCAGACACCAATATATTTGTTTAAAAGAGTCTGGTGTACGCCACACAACTATAACTGTGATTTTTCAGTTCCATGGGTCAAATCTCTGCATTATCCTGCTTTTGGCATTTTTTGCCGTAAAAAAAAAAAAACAGTAATAGTGTCTCCCTGACTCTTCAGACACCAATATATCTGTTTAAAAGAGTTTGGTGTAGGCCAGAAAAATAGAACTGTGGTTTTGCAGTTCCATGGGTCAAATCTCCGTATTATCCTGCTTTTGGCATTTTTTGCCGTAAAAAAAAACTGTAATAGTGTCTCCCTGACTGTTCAGACACAAATATATCTGTTTGAAAGATTCTGGTGTACGCCACATAACTATAACTGTGGTTTTGCAGTTCCACGGGTCAAGTCTTTGTATTATCCTGTTTTTGGCATTTTTTGCCGTAAAATAAACAGTAATAGTGTCTCCCTGACTGGTCAGACACCAATATATCTGTTTAAAAGAGTCTGGTGTACGCCACATAACTATAACTGTGGTTTTGCAGTTGCACGGGTAAAATCTCTGCATTATCCTGTTTTTGACATTTTTGCCGTAAAAAAAACAGTAATAGTGTCTCCCTGACTGGTCAGACACCAATATATCTGTTTAAAAGAGTCTGGTGTACGCCACACAACTATAACTGTGGTTTTGCAGTTGCACGAGTCAAATCTCTGCATTATCCTGTTTTTGTCATTTTTGCCGTAAAAAAAACAGTAATAGTGTCTCCCTGACTGGTCAGACACCAATATATCTGTTTAAAAGAGTCTGGTGTACGCCACACAACTATAACTGTGGTTTTGCAGTTCCACGGGTCAAATCTCTGTATTATCCTGCTTTTTGCATAATTTGCCGTAAAAAAAAAAACAGTAATAGTGTCTCCCTGACTGGTCAGACACCAAAATATCTGTTTAAAAGAGTCTGGTGTACGCCACATAACTATAACTGTGGTTTTGTAGTTCGATGGGTCAAATCTCTGTATTATCCTGTTTTGGGCATTTTTTGCCGTAAAAAAAAACTGTAATAGTGTCTCCCTCACTGGTCAGACACCAATATATCTGTTTAAAAGAGTCTGGTGTACGCCACATAACTATAACTGTGGTTTTGCAGTTCCATGGGTCAAATCTCTGTATTATCCTGTTTTGGGCATTTTTTGCCGTAAAAAAAAAACTGTAATAGTGTCTCGCTGACTGGTCAGACACCAATATATCTGTTTAAAAGAGTCTGGTGTAGGCCACATAACTATAACTGTGGTTTTGCAGTTCCACGGGTCAAATCTCTGCATTATCCTGTTTTTGGCATTTTTGCCGTAAAAAAAACAGTAATAGTGTCTCCCTGACTGGTCAGACACCAATATATCTGTTTAAAAGAGTCTGGTGTAGGCCAGAAAAATAGAACTGTGGTTTTGCAGTTCCACGGGTCAATCTCTGTATTATCCTGTTTTGGGCATTTTTTGCCGTAAAAAAAAACTGTAATAGTGTCTCCCTGACTGGTCAGACACCAATATATCTGTTTAAAAGAGTCTGGTGTACGCCACATAACTATAACTGTGGTTTTGAAGTTCCATGGGTCAAATCTCTGTATTATCCAGTTTTGGGCATTTTTTGACAGAAAAAAAAAACTGTAATAGTGTCTCCCTGACTGGTCAGACACCAATATATCTGTTTAAAAGAGTCTGGAGTAGGCCAGAAAAATAGAACTATGGTTTTGCAGCTCCATGGGTCAAATCGCCGTATTATCCTGCTTTTGGCATTTTTTGCCGTAAAGAAAAACTGTAATAGTGTCTCCCTGACTGGTCAGACACCAATATATCTGTTTAAAAGAGTCTGGTGTACGCCACATAACTATAACTGTGATTTTGCAGTTCCATGGGTCAAATCTTTGTATTATCCTGTTTTTGGCATTTTTGCCTTAAAAAAAACAGTAATAGTGTCTCCCTGACTGGTCAGACACCAATATATCTGTTTAAAAGAGTCTGGTGTACGCCACACAACTATAACTGTGGTTTTGCAGTTGCACGAGTCAAATCTCTGCATTATCCTGTTTTTGTCATTTTTGCCGTAAAAAAAACAGTAATAGTGTCTCCCTGACTGGTCAGACACCAATATATCTGTTTAAAAGAGTCTGGTGTACGCCACACAACTATAACTGTGGTTTTGCAGTTCCACGGGTCAAATCTCTGTATTATCCTGCTTTTTGCATAATTTGCCGTAAAAAAAAACAGTAATAGTGTCTCCCTGACTGGTCAGACACCAAAATATCTGTTTAAAAGAGTCTGGTGTACGCCACATAACTATAACTGTGGTTTTATAGTTCGATGGGTCAAATCTCTGTATTATCCTGTTTTGGGCATTTTTTGCCGTAAAAAAAAAACTGTAATAGTGTCTCCCTCACTGGTCAGACACCAATATATCTGTTTAAAAGAGTCTGGTGTACGCCACATAACTATAACTGTGGTTTTGCAGTTCCATGGGTCAAATCTCTGTATTATCCTGTTTTGGGCATTTTTTGCCGTAAAAAAGAAAACTGTAATAGTGTCTCCCTGACTGGTCAGACACCAATATATCTGTTTAAAAGAGTCTGGTGTACGCCACATAACTATAACTGTGGTTTTGCAGTTCCACGGGTCAAATCTTTGTATTATCCTGCTTTCTGCATTTTTTGCCGTAAAAAAAAAAACAGTAATAGTGTCTCCCTGACTGGTCAGACACCAATATATCTGTTTAAAAGAGTCTGGTGTAGGCCAGAAAAATAGAACTGTGGTTTTGCACCTCCATGGGTCAAATCGCCGTATTATCCTGCTTTTGGCATTTTTTGCCGTAAAAAAAACTGTAATAGTGTCTCCCTGACTGGTCAGACACCAATATATCTGTTTAAAAGAGTCTGGTGTACGCCACATAACTATAACTATGATTTTGCAGTTCCATGGGTCAAATCTCTGTATTATCCTGTTTTTGGCATTTTTTGCCGTAAAAAAACCAGTAATAGTGTCTCCCTGACTGGTCAGACACCAATATATCTGTTTAAAAGAGTCTGGTGTACGCCACATAACTATAACTGTGGTTTTGCAGTTGCACGGGTAAAATCTCTGCATTATCCTGTTTTTGGCATTTTTGCCGTAAAAAAAACAGTAATAGTGTCTCCCTGACTGGTCAGACACCAATATATTTGTTTAAAAGAGTCTGGTGTACGCCACACAACTATAACTGTGATTTTGCAGTTCCATAGGTCAAATCTCTGCATTATCCTGCTTTTGGCATTTTTTGCCGTAAAAAAAAAAAACAGTAATAGTGTCTCCCTGACTGTTCAGACACCAATATATCTGTTTAAAAGAGTTTGGTGTAGGCCAGAAAAATAGAACTGTGGTTTTGCAGTTCCATGGGTCAAATCTCCGTATTATCCTGCTTTTGGCATTTTTTGCCGTAAAAAAAAACTGTAATAGTGTCTCCCTGACTGTTCAGACACAAATATATCTGTTTGAAAGATTCTGGTGTACGCCACATAACTACAACTGTGGTTTTGCAGTTCCACGGGTCAAGTCTTTGTATTATCCTGTTTTTGGCATTTTTTGCCGTAAAATAAACAGTAATAGTGTCTCCCTGACTGGTCAGACACCAATATATCTGTTTAAAAGAGTCTGGTGTACGCCACACAACTATAACTGTGGTTTTGCAGTTCCACGGGTCAAATCTCTGTATTATCCTGCTTTTTGCATAATTTGCCGTAAAAAAAAACAGTAATAGTGTCTCCCTGACTGGTCAGACACCAAAATATCTGTTTAAAAGAGTCTGGTGTACGCCACATAACTATAACTGTGGTTTTGTAGTTCGATGGGTCAAATCTCTGTATTATCCTGTTTTGGGCATTTTTTGCCGTAAAAAAAAAACTGTAATAGTGTCTCCCTGACTGGTCAGACACCAATATATCTGTTTAAAAGATTCTGGCGTACGCCACATAACTATAACTGTGGTTTTGCAGTTCCATGGGTCAAATCTCTGTATTATCCTGTTTTGGGCATTTTTTGCCGTAAAAAAAAAACTGTAATAGTGTCTCGATGACTGGTCAGACACCAATATATCTGTTTAAAAGAGTCTGGTGTACGCCACATAACTATAACTGTGGTTTTGCAGTTCCATGGGTCAAATCTCTGCATTATCCTGTTTTTGGCATTTTTGCCGTAAAAAAAACAGTAATAGTGTCTCCCTGACTGGTCAGACACCAATATATCTGTTTAAAAGAGTCTGGTGTAGGCCAGAAAAATAGAACTGTGGTTTTGCAGTTCCACGGGTCATTCTCTGTATTATCCTGTTTTGGGCATTTTTTGCCGTAAAAAAAAACTGTAATAGTGTCTCCCTGACTGGTCAGACACCAATATATCTGTTTAAAAGAGTCTGGTGTACGCCACATAACTATAACTGTGGTTTTGAAGTTCCATGGGTCAAATCTCTGTATTATCCTGTTTTGGGCATTTTTTGCCGTAAAAAAAAAAAACTGTAATAGTGTCTCCCTGACTGGTCAGACACCAATATATCTGTTTAAAAGAGTCTGGTTTAGGCCAGAAAAATAGAACTGTGGTTTTGCAGCTCCATGGGTCAAATCGCCGTATTATCCTGCTTTTGGCATTTTTTGCCGTAAAAAAAAACTGTAATAGTGTCTCCCTGACTGGTCAGACACCAATATATCTGTTTAAAAGAGTCTGGTGTACGCCACATAACTATAACTGTGATTTTGCAGTTCCATGGGTCAAATCTTTGTATTATCCTGTTTTTGGCATTTTTGCCGTAAAAAAAACAGTAATAGTGTCTCCCTGACTGGTCAGACACCAATATATCTGTTTAAAAGAGTCTGGTGTACGCCACACAACTATAACTGTGGTTTTGCAGTTGCACGAGTCAAATCTCTGCATTATCCTGTTTTTGTCATTTTTGCCGTAAAAAAAACAGTAATAGTGTCTCCCTGACTGGTCAGACACCAATATATCTGTTTAAAAGAGTCTGGTGTACGCCACACAACTATAACTGTGGTTTTGCAGTTCCACGGGTCAAATCTCTGTATTATCCTGCTTTTTGCATAATTTGCCGTAAAAAAAAACAGTAATAGTGTCTCCCTGACTGGTCAGACACCAAAATATCTGTTTAAAAGAGTCTGGTGTATGCCACATAACTATAACTGTGGTTTTGTAGTTCGATGGGTCAAATCTCTGTATTATCCTGTTTTGGGCATTTTTTGCCGTAAAAAAAAAACTGTAATAGTGTCTCCCTCACTGGTCAGACACCAATATATCTGTTTAAAAGAGTCTGGTGTACGCCACATAACTATAACTGTGGTTTTGCAGTTCCATGGGTCAAATCTCTGTATTATCCTGTTTTGGGCATTTTTTGCCGTAAAAAAAAAACTGTAATAGTGTCTCCCTGACTGGTCAGACACCAATATATCTGTTTAAAAGAGTCTGGTGTACGCCACATAACTATAACTGTGGTTTTGCAGTTCCACGGGTTCAATCTTTGTATTATCCTGCTTTCGGCATTTTTTGCCGTAAAAAAAAAACAGTAATAGTGTCTCCCTGACTGGTCAGACACCAATATATCTGTATAAAGAGTCTGGTGTAGGCCAGAAAAATAGAACTGTGGTTTTGCAGTTCCATGGGTCAAATCGCCGTATTATCCTGCTTTTGGCATTTTTTGCCGTAAAAAAAACTGTAATAGTGTCTCCCTGACTGGTCAGACACCAATATATCTGTTTAAAAGAGTCTGGTGTACGCCACATAACTATAACTGTGATTTTGCAGTTCCATGGGTCAAATCTTTGTATTATCCTGTTTTTGGCATTTTTTGCCGTAAAAAAAAACTGTAATAGTGTCTCCCTGACTGGTCAGACACCAATATATCTGTTTAAAAGATTCTGGTGTACGCCACATAACTATAACTGTGATTTTGCAGTTCCATGGGTCAAATCTCTGTACTATCCTGCTTTTGGCATTTTTTGCCGAAAAAAAAAAAAACAGTAATAGTGTCTCCCTGACTGTTCAGACACCAATATATCTGTTTAAAAGAGTCTGGTGTAGGCCAGAAAAATAGAACTGTGGTTTTGCAGTTCCATGGGTCAAATCTCCGTATTATCCTGCTTTTGGCATTTTTTGCCGTAAAAAAAAACTGTAATAGTGTCTCCCTGACAGTTCAGACACAAATATATCTGTTTGAAAGATTCTGGTGTACGCCACATAACTATAACTGTGGTTTTGCAGTTCCACGGGTCAAGTCTTTGTATTATCCTGTTTTTGGCATTTTTTGCTGTAAAAAAAACAGTAATAGTGTCTCCCTGACTGGTCAGACACCAATATATCTGTTTAAAAGAGTCTGGTGTACGCCACATAACTATAACTGTGGTTTTGCAGTTGCACGAGTCAAATCTCTGCATTATCCTGTTTTTGTCATTTTTGCCGTAAAAAAAACAGTAATAGTGTCTCCCTGACTGGTCAGATACCAATATATCTGTTTAAAAGAGTCTGGTGTACGCCACACAACTATAACTATGGTTTTGCAGTTCCACGGGTCAAATCTCTGTATTATCCTGCTTTTTGCATAATTTGCCGTAAAAAAAAACAGTAATAGTGTCTCCCTGACTGTTCAGACACCAATATATCTGTTTAAAAGAGTCTGGTGTACGCCACATAACTATAACTGTGGTTTTGCAGTTCCATGGGTCAAATCTCTGTATTATCCTGTTTTGGGCATTTTTTGCCGTAAAAAAAAAACTGTAATAGTGTCTCCCTGACTGGTCAGACACCAATATATCTGTTTAAAAGATTCTGGCGTACACCACATAACTATAACTGTGGTTTTGCAGTTCCATGGGTCAAATCTCTGTATTATTCTGTTTTGGGCATTTTTTGCCGTAAAAAAAAAAACTGTAATAGTGTCTCGCTGACTGGTCAGACACAAATATATCTGTTTAAAAGAGTCTGGTGTACGCCACATAACTATAACTGTGGTTTTGCAGTTCCACGGGTCAAATCTCTGCATTATCCTGTTTTTGGCATTTTTGCCGTAAAAAAAACAGTAATAGTGTCTCCCTGACTGGTCAGACACCAATATATCTGTTTAAAAGAGTGTGGTGTAGGCCAGAAAAATAGAACTGTGGTTTTGCAGTTCCACGGGTCAATCTCTGTATTATCCTGTTTTGGGCATTTTTTGCCGTAAAAAAAAACTGTAATAGTGTCTCCCTGACTGGTCAGACACCAG
Organism: Phyllobates terribilis; assembly: GCF_046119375.1. NCBI lineage: Eukaryota > Metazoa > Chordata > Amphibia > Anura > Dendrobatidae > Phyllobates > Phyllobates terribilis. The sequence continues at coordinate 543,270,709 of NW_027362761.1, read as the reverse complement.
TATATCTGTTTTAAAGAGTCTGGTGTACGCCACATAACTATAACTGTGGTTTTGCAGTTCCATGGGTCAAATCTCTGTATTATCCTGTTTTGGGCATTTTTTGCAGTAAAAAAAAAACTGTAATAGTGTCTCCCTGACTGGTCAGACACCAATATATCTGTTTAAAAGAGTCTGGTGTAGGCCAGAAAAATAGAACTGTGGTTTTGCAGCTCCATGGGTCAAATCGCCGTATTATCCTGCTTTTGGCATTTCTTGCCGTAAAAAAAAACTGTAATAGTGTCTCCCTGACTGGTCAGACACCAATATATCTGTTTAAAAGAGTCTGGTGTACGCCACATAACTATAACTATGATTTTGCAGTTCCATGGGTCAAATCTTTGTATTATCCCGTTTTTGGCATTTTTTGCCGCAAAAAAAAACTGTAATAGTGTCTCCCTGACTGGTCAGACACCAATATATCTGTTTAAAAGATTCTGGTGTACGCCACATAACTATAACTGTGATTTTGCAGTTCCATGGGTCAAATCTCTGTATTATCCTGCTTTTGGCATTTTTTGCCGTAAAAGAAAAAACAGTAATATTGTCTCCCTGACTGTTCAGACACCAATATGTCTGTTTAAAAGAGTCTGGTGTAGGCCAGAAAAATAGAACTGTGGTTTTGCAGTTCCATGGGTCAAATCTCCGTATTATCCTGCTTTTAGCATTTTTTGCCGTAAAAAAAAACTGTAATAGTGTCTCCCTGACTGTTCAGACACAAATATATCTGTTTAAAAGATTCTGGTGTACGCTACATAACTATAACTGTGGTTTTGCAGTTCCACGGGTCAAGTCTTTGTATTATCCTGTTTTTGGCATTTTTTGCCGTAAAAAAAAACTGTAATAGTGTCTCCCTGACTGGTCAGACACCAATATATCTGTTTAAAAGAGTCTGGTGTACGCCACATAACTATAACTGTGGTTTTGCAGTTGCACGAGTCAAATCTCTGCATTATCCTGTTTTTGTCATTTTTGCCGTAAAAAAAACAGTAATAGTGTCTCCCTGACTGGTCAGACGCCAATATATCTGTTAAAAAGAGTCTGGTGTACGCCACACAACTATAACTGTGGTTTTGCAGTTCCACGGGTCAAATCTCTGCATTATCCTACTTTTTGCATAATTTGCCGTAAAAAAAAAACAGTAATAGTGTCTCCCTGACTGGTCAGACACCAATATATCTGTTTAAAAGAGTCTGGTGTACGCCACATAACTATAACTGTGGTTTTGCAGTTCCATGGGTCAAATCTCTGTATTATCCTGTTTTGGGCATTTTTTGCCGTTAAAAAAAAACTGTAATAGTGTCTCCCTGACTGGTCAGACACCAATATATCTGTTTAAAAGATTCTGGCGTACGCCACATAACTATAACTGTGGTTTTGCAGTTCCATGGGTCAAATCTCTGTATTATCCTGTTTTGGGCATTTTTTGCCGTAAAAAAAAAACTGTAATAGTGTCTCGCTGACTGGTCAGACACCAATATATCTGTTTAAAAGAGTCTGGTGTACGCCACATAACTATAACTGTGGTTTTGCAGTTCCACGGGTCAAATCTCTGCATTATCCTGTTTTTGGCATTTTTGCCGTAAAAAAAACAGTAATAGTGTCTCCCTGACTGGTCAGACACCAATATATCTGTTTAAAAGAGTCTGGTGTAGGCCAGAAAAATAGAACTGTGGTTTTGCAGCTCCTTGGGTCAAATCGCCGTATTATCCTGCTTTTGGAATTTTTTGCCGCAGAAAAAAACTGTAATAGTGTCTCCCTGACTGGTCAGACACCAATATATCTGTTTAAAAGAGTCTGGTGTACGCCACATAACTATAACTGTGATTTTGCAGTTCCATGGGTCAAATCTTTGTATTATCCTGTTTTTGGCATTTTGTGCCATAAAAAAAAACTGTAATAGTGTCTCCCTGACTGGTCAGACACCAATATATCTGTTTAAAAGATTCTGGTGTACGCCACATAACTATAACTGTGATTTTGCAGTTCCATGGGTCAAATCTCTGTATTATCCTGCTTTTGGCATTTTTTGACGTAAAAGAAAAAACAGTAATAGTGTCTCCCTGACTGTTCAGACACCAATATATCTGTTTAAAAGAGTCTGGTGTAGGCCAGAAAAATAGAACTGTGGTTTTGCAGTTCCATGGGTCAAATCTCCGTATTATCCTGCTTTTGGCATTTTTTGCCGTAAAAAAAAACTGTAATAGTGTCTCCCTGACTGTTCAGACACAAATATATCTGTTTGAAAGATTCTGGTGTACGCCACATAACTATAACTGTGGTTTTGCAGTTCCACGGGTCAAGTCTTTGCATTATCCTGTTTTTGGCATTTTTTACCGTAAAAAAAACAGTTAAAGTGTCTCCCTGACTGGTCAGACACCAATATATCTGTTTAAAAGAGTCTGGTGTACGCCACATAACTATAACTGTGGTTTTGTAGTTGCACGGGTCAAATCTCTGCATTATCCTGTTTTTGTCATTTTTGCCGTAAAAAAAACAGTAATAGTGTCTCCCTGACTGGTCAGACAACAATATATCTGTTTAAAAGAGTCTGGTGTACGCCACACAACTATAACTGTGGTTTTGCAGTTCCACGGGTCAAATCTCTGTATTATCCTGCTTTTTGCATAATTTGCCGTAAAAAAAACAGTAATAGTGTCTCCCTGACTGGTCAGACACCAATATATCTGTTTAAAAGAGTCTGGTGTACGCCACATAACTATAACTGTGGTTTTGCAGTTGCACGGGTAAAATCTCTGCATTATCCTGTTTTTGGCATTTTTGCCGTAAAAAAAACAGTAATAGTGTCTCCCTGACTGGTCAGACACCAATATATCTGTTTAAAAGAGTCTGGTGTACGCCACACAACTATAACTGTGGTTTTGCAGTTGCACGAGTCAAATCTCTGCATTATCCTGTTTTTGTCATTTTTGCCGTAAAAAAAACAGTAATAGTGTCTCCCTGACTGGTCAGACACCAATATATCTGTTTAAAAGAGTCTCGTGTACGCCACATAACTATAACTGTGGTTTTGTAGTTCGATGGGTCAAATCTCTGTATTATCCTGTTTTGGGCAATTTTTGCCGTAAAAAAAAAACTGTAATAGTGTCTCCCTGACTGGTCAGACACCAATATATCTGTTTAAAAGATTCTGGCGTACACCACATAACTATAACTGTGGTTTTGCAGTTCCATGGGTCAAATCTCTGTATTATTCTATTTTGGGCATATTTTGCCGTAAAAAAAAAAACTGTAATAGTGTCTCGCTGACTGGTCAGACACAAATATATCTGTTTAAAAGAGTCTGGTGTACGCCACATAACTATAACTGTGGTTTTGCAGTTCCACGGGTCAAATCTCTGCATTATCCTGTTTTTGGCATTTTTGCCGTAAAAAAAACAGTAATAGTGTCTCCCTGACTGGTCAGACACCAATATATCTGTTTAAAAGAGTGTGGTGTAGGCCAGAAAAATAGAACTGTGGTTTTGCAGTTCCACGGGTCAATCTCTGTATTATCCTGTTTTTGGCATTTTTTGCCGTAAAAAAAAACTGTAATAGTGTCTCCCTGACTGGTCAGACACCAGTATATCTGTTTTAAAGAGTCTGGTGAACGCCACATAACTATAACTGTGGTTTTGCAGTTCCATGGGTCAAATCTCTGTATTATCCTGTTTTGGGCATTTTTTGCAGTAAAAAAAAAACTGTAATAGTGTCTCCCTGACTGGTCAGACACCAATATATCTGTTTAAAAGAGTCTGGTGTAGGCCAGAAAAATAGAACTGTGGTTTTGCAGCTCCATGGGTCAAATCGCCGTATTATCCTGCTTTTGGCATTTTTTGCCGTAAAAAAAAACTGTAATAGTGTCTCCCTGACTGGTCAGACACCAATATATCTGTTTAAAAGAGTCTGGTGTACGCCACATAACTATAACTATGATTTTGCAGTTCCATGGGTCAAATCTTTGTATTATCCTGTTTTTGGCATTTTTTGCCGCAAAAAAAAACTGTAATAGTGTCTCCCTGACTGGTCAGACACCAATATATCTGTTTAAAAGATTCTGGTGTACGCCACATAACTATAACTGTGATTTTGCAGTTCCATGGGTCAAATCTCTGTATTATCCTGCTTTTGGCATTTTTTGCCGTAAAAGAAAAAACAGTAATATTGTCTCCCTGACTGTTCAGACACCAATATGTCTGTTTAAAAGAGTCTGGTGTAGGCCAGAAAAATAGAACTGTGGTTTTGCAGTTCCATGGGTCAAATCTCCGTATTATCCTGCTTTTAGCATTTTTTGCCGTAAAAAAAAACTGTAATAGTGTCTCCCTGACTGTTCAGACACAAATATATCTGTTTGAAAGATTCTGGTGTACGCTACATAACTATAACTGTGGTTTTGCAGTTCCACGGGTCAAGTCTTTGTATTATCCTGTTTTTGGCATTTTTTGCCGTAAAAAAAAACTGTAATAGTGTCTCCCTGACTGGTCAGACACCAATATATCTGTTTAAAAGAGTCTGGTGTACGCCACATAACTATAACTGTGGTTTTGCAGTTGCACGAGTCAAATCTCTGCATTATCCTGTTTTTGTCATTTTTGCCGTAAAAAAAACAGTAATAGTGTCTCCCTGACTGGTCAGACGCCAATATATCTGTTAAAAAGAGTCTGGTGTACGCCACACAACTATAACTGTGGTTTTGCAGTTCCACGGGTCAAATCTCTGTATTATCCTACTTTTTGCATAATTTGCCGTAAAAAAAAAACAGTAATAGTGTCTCCCTGACTGGTCAGACACCAATATATCTGTTTAAAAGAGTCTGGTGTACGCCACATAACTATAACTGTGGTTTTGCAGTTCCATGGGTCAAATCTCTGTATTATCCTGTTTTGGGCATTTTTTGCCGTAAAAAAAAAACTGTAATAGTGTCTCCCTGACTGGTCAGACACCAATATATCTGTTTAAAAGATTCTGGCGTACGCCACATAAATATAACTGTGGTTTTGCAGTTCCATGGGTCAAATCTCTGTATTATCCTGTTTTGGGCATTTTTTGCCGTAAAAAAAAAACTGTAATAGTGTCTCGCTGACTGGTCAGACACCAATATATCTGTTTAAAAGAGTCTGGTGTACGCCACATAACTATAACTGTGGTTTTGCAGTTCCACGGGTCAAATCTCTGCATTATCCTGTTTTTGGCATTTTTGCCGTAAAAAAAACAGTAATAGTGTCTCCCTGACTGGTCAGACACCAATATATCTGTTTAAAAGAGTCTGGTGTAGGCCAGAAAAATAGAACTGTGGTTTTGCAGCTCCTTAGGTCAAATCGCCGTATTATCCTGCTTTTGGAATTTTTTGCCGCAAAAAAAAACTGTAATAGTGTCTCCCTGACTGGTCAGACACCAATATATCTGTTTAAAAGAGTCTGGTGTACGCCACATAACTATAACTGTGGTTTTGCAGTTCCATGTGTCAAATCTCTGTATTATCCTGTTTTGGGCATTTTTTGCCGTAAAAAAAAACCTGTAATAGTGTCTCCCTGACTGGTCAGACACCAATATATCTGTTTAAAAGAGTCTGGTGTAGGCCAGAAAAATAGAACTGTGGTTTTGCAGTTCCACGGGTCAATCTCTGTATTATCCTGTTTTGGGCATTTTTTGCCGTAAAAAAAAACTGTAATAGTGTCTCCCTGACTGGTCAGACACCAATATGTCTGTTTAAAAGAGTCTGGTGTACGCCACATAACTATAACTGTGATTTTGCAGTTCCATGGGTCAAATCTTTGTATTATCCTGTTTTTGGCATTTTTTGCCGTAAAAAAAAACTGTAATAGAGTCTCCCTCACTGGTCAGACACCAATATATCTGTTTAAAAGATTCTGGTGTACGCCACATAACTATAACTGTGGTTTTGCAGTTCCACGGGTCAAATCTCTGTATTAACCTGTTTTTGGCATTTTTTGCCGTAAAAAAACAGTAATAGTGTCTCCCTGACTGGTCAGACACCAATATATCTGTTTAAAAGAGTCTGGTGTAGGCCAGAAAAATAGAACTGTGGTTTTGCAGCTCCATGGGTCAAATCGCCGTATTATCCTGCTTTTGGCATTTTTTGCCGTAAAAAAAACTGTAATAGTGTCTCCCTGACTGGTCAGACACCAATATATCTGTTTAAAAGAGTCTGGTGTACGCCACATAACTATAACTGTGATTTTGCAGTTCCATGGGTCAAATCTTTGTATTATCCTGTTTTTAGCATTTTTTGCCGTAAAAAAAAACTGTAATAGTGTCTCCCTGACTGGTCAGACACCAATATATCTGTTTAAAAGATTGTGGTGTACGCCACATAACTATAACTGTGATTTTGCAGTTCCATGGGTCAAATCTCTGTATTATCCTGCTTTTGGCATTTTTTGCCGTAAAAGAAAAAACAGTAATAGTGTCTCCCTGACTGTTCAGACACCAATATATCTGTTTAAAAGAGTCTGGTGTAGGCCAGAAAAATAGAACTGTGGTTTTGCAGTTCCATGGGTCAAATCTCCGTATTATCCTGCTTTTGGCATTTTTTGCCGTAAAAAAAAACTGTAATAGTGTCTCCCTGACTGTTCAGACACAAATATATCTGTTTGAAAGATTCTGGTGTACGCCACATAACTATAACTGTGGTTTTGCAGTTCCACGGGTCAAGTCTTTGCATTATCCTGTTTTGGGCATTTTTTGCCGTAAAAAAAACAGTTAAAGTGTCTCCCTGACTGGTCAGACACCAATATATCTGTTTAAAAGAGTCTGGTGTACGCCACATAACTATAACTGTGGTTTTGCAGTTGCATGGGTCAAATCTCTGCATTATCCTGTTTTTGTCATTTTTGCCGTAAAAAAAACAGTAAGAGTGTCTCCCTGACTGGTCAGACAACAATATATCTGTTTAAAAGAGTCTGGTGTACGCCACACAACTATAACTGTGGTTTTGCAGTTCCACGGGTCAAATCTCTGTATTATCCTGCTTTTTGCATAATTTGCCGTAAAAAAAACAGTAATAGTGTCTTCCTGACTGGTCAGACACCAATATATCTGTTTAAAAGAGTCTGGTGTACGCCACATAACTATAACTGTGGTTTTGCAGTTGCACGGGTAAAATCTCTGCATTATCCTGTTTTTGGCATTTTTGCCGTAAAAAAAACAGTAATAGTGTCTCCCTGACTGGTCAGACACCAATATATCTGTTTAAAAGAGTCTGGTGTACGCCACACAACTATAACTGTGGTTTTGCAGTTGCACGAGTCAAATCTCTGCATTATCCTGTTTTTGTCATTTTTGCCGTAAAAAAAAACAGTAATAGTGTCTCCCTGACTGGTCAGACACCAATATATCTGTTTAAAAGAGTCTGGTGTACGCCACACAACTATAACTGTGGTTTTGCAGTTCCACGGGTCAAATCTCTGTATTATCCTGCTTTTTGCATAATTTGCCGTAAAAAAAAACAGTAATAGTGTCTCCCTGACTGGTCAGACACCAATATATCTGTTTAAAAGAGTCTCGTGTACGCCACATAACTATAACTGTGGTTTTGTGGTTCGATGGGTCAAATCTCTGTATTATCCTGTTTTGGGCATTTTTTGCCGTAAAAAAAAACTGTAATAGTGTCTCCCTGACTGGTCAGACACCAATATATCTGTTTAAAAGATTCTGGCGTACGCCACATAACTATAACTGTGGTTTTGCAGTTCCATGGGTCAAATCTCTGTATTATCCTGTTTTGGGCATTTTTTGCCGTAAAAAAAAAACTGTAATAGTGTCTCGCTGACTGGTCAGACACCAATATATCTGTTTAAAAGAGTCTGGTGTACACCACATAACTATAACTGTGGTTTTGCAGTTCCACGGGTCAAATCTCTGCATTATCCTGTTTTTGGCATTTTTGCCGTAAAAAAAACAGTAATAGTGTCTCCCTGACTGGTCAGACACCAATATATCTGTTTAAAAGAGTGTGGTGTAGGCCAGAAAAATAGAACTGTGGTTTTGCAGTTCCTCGGGTCAATCTCTGTATTATCCTGTTTTGGGCATTTTTTGCCGTAAAAAAAAACTGTAATAGTGTCTCCCTGACTGGTCAGACACCAATATATCTGTTTAAAAGAGTCTGGTGTACGCCACATAACTATAACTGTGGTTTTGCAGTTCCATGGGTCAAATCTCTGTATTATCCTGTTTTGGGCATTTTTTGCCGTAAAAAAAAACCTGTAATAGTGTCTCCCTGACTGGTCAGACACCAATATATCTGTTTAAAAGAGTCTGGTGTAGGCCAGAAAAATAGAACTGTGGTTTTGCAGCTCCATGGGTCAAATCGCCGTATTATCCTGATTTTGGCATTTTTTGCCGTAAAAAAAAACTGTAATAGTGTCTCCCTCACTGGTCAGACACCAATATATCTGTTTAAAAGAGTCTGGTGTACGCCACATAACTATAACTGTGGTTTTGCAGTTCCATGGGTCAAATCTCTGTATTATCCTGTTTTGGGCATTTTTTGCCGTAAAAAAAAAACTGTAACAGTGTCTACCTGACTGGTCAGACACCAATATATCTGTTTAAAAGATTCTGGTGTACGCCACATAACTATAACTGTGGTTTTGCAGTTCCACGGGTCAAATCTCTGTATTAACCTGTTTTTGGCATTTTTTGCCGTAAAAAAAACTGTAATAGTGTCTCCCTGACTGGTCAGACACCAATATATCTGTTTAAAAGAGTGTGGTGTACGCCACATAACTATAACTGTGGTTTTGCAGTTCCACGGGTCAAATCTCTGTATTATCCTGCTTTCGGCATTTTTTGCCGTAAAAAAAACAGTAATAGTGTCTCCCTGACTGGTCAGACACCAATATATCTGTTTAAAAGAGTCTGGTGTGCGCCACATATCTATGCCTGTGGTTTTGCAGTTGCACGAGTCAAATCTCTGCATTATCCTGTTTTTGTCATTTTTGCCGTAAAAAAAACAGTAATAGTGTCTCCCTCACTGGTCAGACACCAATATATCTGTTTAAAAGAGTCTGGTGTACGCCACAAAACTATAACTATGGTTTTGCAGTTCCACGGGTCAAATCTCTGTATTATCCTGCTTTTTGCATAGTTTGCCGTAAAAAAAAACAGTAATAGTGTCTCCCTGACTGGTCAGACACCAATATATCTGTTTAAAAGAGTCTGGTGTACGCCACATAACTATAACTGTGGTTTTGCAGTTCCATGGGTCAAATCTCTGTATTATCCTGTTTTGGGCATTTTTTGCCGTAAAAAAAAAACTGTAATAGTGTCTCGCTGACTGGTCAGACACCAATATATCTGTTTAAAAGAGTCTGGTGTACGCCACATAACTATAACTGTGGTTTTGCAGTTCCACGGGTCAAATCTCTGCATTATCCTGTTTTTGGCACTTTTGCCGTAAAAAAAACAGTAATAGTGTCTCCCTGACTGGTCAGACACCAATATATCTGTTTAAAAGAGTGTGGTGTAGGCCAGAAAAATAGAACTGTGGTTTTTCAGTTCCACGGGTCAATCTCTGTATTATCCTGTTTTGGGCATTTTTTGCCGTAAAAAAAACTGTAATAGTGTCTCCCTGACTGGTCAGACACCAATATATCTGTTTAAAAGAGTCTGGTGTAGGCCAGAAAAATAGAACTGTGGTTTTGCAGCTCCATGGGTCAAATCGCCGTATTATCCTGCTTTTGGCATTTTTTGCCGTAAAAAAAAACTGTAATAGTGTCTCCCTGACTGGTCAGACACCAATATATCTGTTTAAAAGAGTCTGGTGTACGCAACATAACTATAACTGTGATTTTGCAGTTCCATGGGTCAAATCTTTGTATTATCCTGTTTTTGGCATTTTTTGCCGTAAAAAAAAACTGTAATAGTGTCTCCCTGACTGGTCAGACACCAATATATCTGTTTAAAAGAGTCTGGTGTACGCCACATAACTATAACTGTGGTTTTGCAGTTCCATGGGTCAAATCTCTGTATTATCCTGTTTTGGGCATTTTTTGCCGTAAAAAAAAAACTGTAATAGTGTCTCCCTGACTGGTCAGACACCAATATATCTGTTTAAAAGATTCTGGCGTACGCCACATAACTATAACTGTGGTTTTGCAGTTCCATGGGTCAAATCTTTGTATTATCCTGTTTTTGGCATTTTTTGCCGTAAAAAAAAACTGTAATAGTGTCTCCCTCACTGGTCAGACACCAATATATCTGTTTAAAAGATTCTGGTGTACGCCACATAACTATAACTGTGGTTTTGCAGTTCCACGGGTCAAATCTCTGTATTAACCTGTTTTTGGCATTTTTTGCCGTAAAAAAAACAGTAATAGTGTCTCCCTGACTGGTCAGACACCAATATATCTGTTTAAAAGAGTCTGGTGTAGGCCAGAAAAATAGAACTGTGGTTTTGCAGCTCCATGGGTCAAATCGCCGTATTATCCTGCTTTTGGCATTTTTTGCCGTAAAAAAAACTGTAATAGTGTCTCACTGACTGGTCAGACACCAATATATCTGTTTAAAAGAGTCTGGTGTACGCCACATAACTATAACTGTGATTTTGCAGTTCCATGGGTCAAATCTTTGTATTATCCTGTTTTTAGCATTTTTTGCCGTAAAAAAAAACTGTAATAGTGTCTCCCTGACTGGTCAGACACCAATATATCTGTTTAAAAGATTGTGGTGTACGCCACATAACTATAACTGTGATTTTGCAGTTCCATGGGTCAAATCTCTGTATTATCCTGCTTTTGGCATTTTTTGCCGTAAAAAAAAAACAGTAATAGTGTCTCCCTGACTGTTCAGACACCAATATATCTGTTTAAAAGAGTCTGGTGTAGGCCAGAAAAATAGAACTGTGGTTTTGCAGTTCCATGGGTCAAATCTCCGTATTATCCTGCTTTTGGCATTTTTTGCCGTAAAAAAAAACTGTAATAGTGTCTCCCTGACTGTTCAGACACAAATATATCTGTTTGAAAGATTCTGGTGTACGCCACATAACTATAACTGTGGTTTTGCAGTTCCACGGGTCAAGTCTTTGCATTATCCTGTTTTGGGCATTTTTTGCCGTAAAAAAAACAGTTAAAGTGTCTCCCTGACTGGTCAGACACCAATATATCTGTTTAAAAGAGTCTGGTGTACGCCACATAACTATAACTGTGGTTTTGCAGTTGCACGGGTCAAATCTCTGCATTATCCTGTTTTTGTCATTTTTGCCGTAAAAAAAACAGTAATAGTGTCTCCCTGACTGGTCAGACAACAATATATCTGTTTAAAAGAGTCTGGTGTATGCCACACAACTATAACTGTGGTTTTGCAGTTCCACGGGTCAAATCTCTGTATTATCCTGCTTTTTGCATAATTTGCCGTAAAAAAAAACAGTAATAGTGTCTCCCTGACTGGTCAGACACCAATATATCTGTTTAAAAGAGTCTGGTGTACGCCACATAACTATAACTGTGGTTTAGCAGTTGCACGGGTAAAATCTCTGTATTATCCTGTTTTTGGCATTTTTGCCGTAAAAAAAACAGTAATAGTGTCTCCCTGACTGGTCAGACACCAATATATCTGTTTAAAAGAGTCTGGTGTACGCCACACAACTATAACTGTGGTTTTGCAGTTGCACGAGTCAAATCTCTACATTATCCTGTTTTTGTCATTTTTGCCGTAAAAAAAACAGTAATAGTGTCTCCCTGACTGGTCAGACACCAATATATCTGTTTAAAAGAGTCTGGTGTACGCCACACAACTATAACTGTGGTTTTGCAGTTCCATGGGTCAAATCTCTGTATTATCCTGCTTTTTGCATAATTTGCCGTAAAAAAAAACAGTAATAGTGTCTCCCTGACTGGTCAGACACCAATATATCTGTTTAAAAGAGTCTCGTGTACGCCACATAACTATAACTGTGGTTTTGTAGTTCGATGGGTCAAATCTCTGTATTATCCTGTTTTGGGCATTTTTTGCCGTAAAAAAAAAACTGTAATAGTGTCTCCCTGACTGGTCAGACACCAATATATCTGTTTAAAAGATTCTGGCGTACGCCACATAACTATAACTGTGGTTTTGCAGTTCCATGGGTCAAATCTCTGTATTATCCTGTTTTGGGCATTTTTTGCCGTAAAAAAAAAACTGTAATAGTGTCTCGCTGACTGGTCAGACACCAATATATCTGTTTAAAAGAGTCTGGTGTACGCCACATAACTATAACTGTGGTTTTGCAGTTCCACGGGTCAAATCTCTGCATTATCCTGTTTTTGGCATTTTTGCCGTAAAAAAAACAGTAATAGTGTCTCCCTGACTGGTCAGACACCAATATATCTGTTTAAAAGAGTGTGGTGTAGGCCAGAAAAATAGAACTGTGGTTTTGCAGTTCCTCGGGTCAATCTCTGTATTATCCTGTTTTGGGCATTTTTTGCCGTAAAAAAAAACTGTAATAGTGTCTCCCTGACTGGTCAGACACCAATATATCTGTTTAAAAGAGTCTGGTGTACGCCACATAACTATAACTGTGATTTTGCAGTTCCATGGGTCAAATCTTTGTATTATCCTGTTTTTGGCATTTTTTGCCGTAAAAAAAAACTGTAATAGTGTCTCCCTCACTGGTCAGACACCAATATATCTGTTTAAAAGAGTCTGGTGTACGCCACATAACTATAACTGTGGTTTTGCAGTTCCATGGTTCAAATCTCTGTATTATCCTGTTTTGGGCATTTTTTGCCGTAAAAAAAAAACTGTAACAGTGTCTACCTGACTGGTCAGACACCAATATATCTGTTTAAAAGATTCTGGTGTACGCCACATAACTATAACTGTGGTTTTGCAGTTCCAAGGGTCAAATCTCTGTATTAACCTGTTTTTGGCATTTTTTGCCGTAAAAAAAACTGTAATAGTGTCTCCCTGACTGGTCAGACACCAATATATCTGTTTAAAAGAGTCTGGTGTACGACACATAACTATAACTGTGGTTTTGCAGTTCCACGGGTCAAATCTCTGTATTATCCTGCTTTCGGCATTTTTTGCCGTAAAAAAATAAACAGTAATAGTGTCTCCCTGACTGGTCAGACACCAATATATCTGTTTAAAAGAGTCTGGTGTAGGCCAGAAAAATAGAACTGTGGTTTTGCAGCTCCATGGGTCAAATCGCCGTATTATCCTGCTTTTGGCATTTTTTGCCGTAAAAAAAACTGTAATAGTGTCTCCCTGACTGGTCAGACACCAATATATCTGTTTAAAAGAGTCTGGTGTACGCCACATAACTATAACTGTGATTTTGCAGTTCCATGGGTCAAATCTTTGTATTATCCTGTTTTTAGCATTTTTTGCCGTAAAAAAAAACAGTAATAGTGTATCCCTGACTGGTCAGACACCAATATATCTGTTTAAAAGATTGTGGTGTACGCCACATAACTATAACTGTGATTTTGCAGTTCCATGGGTCAAATCTCTGTATTATCCTGCTTTTGGCATTTTTTGCCGTAAAAGAAAAAACAGTAATAGTGTCTCCCTGACTGTTCAGACACCAATATATCTGTTTAAAAGAGTCTGGTGTAGGCCAGAAAAATAGAACTGTGGTTTTGCAGTTCCATGGGTCAAATCTCCGTATTATCCTGCTTTTGGCATTTTTTGCCGTAAAAGAAAACTGTAATAGTGTCTCCCTGACTGTTCAGACACAAATATATCTGTTTGAAAGATTCTGGTGTACGCCACATAACTATAACTGTGGTTTTGCAGTTCCACGGGTCAAGTCTTTGCATTATCCTGTTTTTGTCATTTTTTGCCGTAAAAAAAACAGTTAAAGTGTCTCCCTGACTGGTCAGACACCAATATATCTGTTTAAAAGAGTCTGGTGTACGCCACATAACTATAACTGTGGTTTTGCAGTTGCACGGGTCAAATCTCTGCATTATCCTGTTTTTGTCATTTTTGCAGTAAAAAAAACAGTAATAGTGTCTCCCTGACTGGTCAGACAACAATATATCTGTTTAAAAGAGTCTGGTGTACGCCACACAACTATAACTGTGGTTTTGCAGTTCCACGGGTCAAATCTCTGTATTATTCTGCTTTTTGCATAATTTGCCGTAAAAAAAAACAGTAATAGTGTCTCCCTGACTGGTCAGACACCAATATATCTGTTTAAAAGAGTGTGGTGTAGGCCAGAAAAATAGAACTGTGGTTTTGCAGTTCCTCGGGTCAATCTCTGTATTATCCTGTTTTGGGCATTTTTTGCCGTAAAAAAAAACTGTAATAGTGTCTCCCTGACTGGTCAGACACCAATATATCTGTTTAAAAGAGTCTGGTGTACGCCACATAACTATAACTGTGGTTTTGCAGTTCCATGTGTCAAATCTCTGTATTATCCTGTTTTGGGCATTTTTTGCCGTAAAAAAAAACCTGTAATAGTGTCTCCCTGACTGGTCAGACACCAATATATCTGTTTAAAAGAGTCTGGTGTAGGCCAGAAAAATAGAACTGTGGTTTTGCAGCTCCATGGGTCAAATCGCCGTATTATCCTGTTTTTGGCATTTTTTGCCGTAAAAAAAACTGTAATAGTGTCTCCCTGACTGGTCAGACACCAATATGTCTGTTTAAAAGAGTCTGGTGTACGCCACATAACTATAACTGTGATTTTGCAGTTCCATGGGTCAAATCTTTGTATTATCCTGTTTTTGGCATTTTTTGCCGTAAAAAAAAACTGTAATAGAGTCTCCCTCACTGGTCAGACACCAATATATCTGTTTAAAAGATTCTGGTGTACGCCACATAACTATAACTGTGGTTTTGCAGTTCCACGGGTCAAATCTCTGTATTAACCTGTTTTTGGCATTTTTTGCCGTAAAAAAAAAAGTAATAGTGTCTCCCTGACTGGTCAGACACCAATATATCTGTTTAAAAGAGTCTGGTGTAGGCCAGAAAAATAGAACTGTGGTTTTGCAGCTCCATGGGTCAAATCGCCGTATTATCCTGCTTTTGGCATTTTTTGCCGTAAAAAAAACTGTAATAGTGTCTCCCTGACTGGTCAGACACCAATATATCTGTTTAAAAGAGTCTGGTGTACGCCACATAACTATAACTGTGATTTTGTAGTTCCATGGGTCAAATCTTTGTATTATCCTGTTTTTAGCATTTTTTGCCGTAAAAAAAAACTGTAATAGTGTCTCCCTGACTGGTCAGACACCAATATATCTGTTTAAAAGATTGTGGTGTACGCCACATAACTATAACTGTGATTTTGCAGTTCCATGGGTCAAATCTCTGTATTATCCTGTTTTGGCATTTTTTGCCGTAAAAGAAAAAACAGTAATAGTGTCTCCCTGACTGTTCAGACACCAATATATCTGTTTAAAAGAGTCTGGTGTAGGCCAGAAAAATAGAACTGTGGTTTTGCAGTTCCATGGGTCAAATCTCCGTATTATCCTGCTTTTGGCATTTTTTGCCGTAAAAAAAAACTGTAATAGTGTCTCCCTGACTGTTCAGACACAAATATATCTGTTTGAAAGATTCTGGTGTACGCCACATAACTATAACTGTGGTTTTGCAGTTCCACGGGTCAAGTCTTTGCATTATCCTGTTTTGGGCATTTTTTGCCGTAAAAAAAACAGTTAAAGTGTCTCCCTGACTGGTCAGACACCAATATATCTGTTTAAAAGAGTCTGGTGTACGCCACATAACTATAACTGTGGTTTTGCAGTTGCACGGGTCAAATCTCTGCATTATCCTGTTTTTGTCATTTTTGCCGTAAAAAAAACAGTAATAGTGTCTCCCTGACTGGTCAGACATCAATATATCTGTTTAAAAGAGTCTGGTGTACGCCACACAACTATAACTGTGGTTTTGCAGTTCCACGGGTCAAATCTCTGTATTATCCTGCTTTTTGCATAATTTGCCGTAAAAAAAACAGTAATAGTGTCTCCCTGACTGGTCAGACACCAATATATCTGTTTAAAAGAGTCTGGTGTACGCCACATAACTATAACTGTGGTTTTGCAGTTGCACGGGTAAAATTTCTGCATTATCCTGTTTTTGGCATTTTTGCCGTAAAAAAAACAGTAATAGTGTCTCCCTGACTGGACAGACACCAATATATCTGTTTAAAAGAGTCTGGTGTACGCCACACAACTATAACTGTGGTTTTGCAGTTGCACGAGTCAAATCTCTGCATTATCCTGTTTTTGTCATTTTTGCCGTAAAAAAAAACAGTAATAGTGTCTCCCTGACTGGTCAGACACCAATATATCTGTTTAAAAGAGTCTGGTGTACGCCACACAACTATAACTGTGGTTTTGCAGTTCCACGGGTCAAATCTCTGTATTATCCTGCTTTTTGCATAATTTGCCGTAAAAAAAACAGTAATAGTGTCTCCCTGACTGGTCAGACACCAATATATCTGTTTAAAAGAGTCTCGTGTACGCCACATAACTATAACTGTGGTTTTGTAGTTCGATGGGTCAAATCTCTGTATTATCCTGTTTTGGGCATTTTTTGCCGTAAAAAAAAACTGTAATAGTGTCTCCCTGACTGGTCAGACACCAATATATCTGTTTAAAAGATTCTGGCGTACGCCACATAACTATAACTGTGGTTTTGCAGTTCCATGGGTCAAATCTCTGTATTATCCTGTTTTGGGCATTTTTTGCCGTAAAAAAAAAACTGTAATAGTGTCTCGCTGACTGGTCAGACACCAATATATCTGTTTAAAAGAGTCTGGTGTACACCACATAACTATAACTGTGGTTTTGCAGTTCCACGGGTCAAATCTCTGCATTATCCTGTTTTTGGCATTTTTGCCGTAAAAAAAACAGTAATAGTGTCTCCCTGACTGGTCAGACACCAATATATCTGTTTAAAAGAGTGTGGTGTAGGCCAGAAAAATAGAACTGTGGTTTTGCAGTTCCTCGGGTCAATCTCTGTATTATCCTGTTTTGGGCATTTTTTGCCGTAAAAAAAAACTGTAATAGTGTCTCCCTGACTGGTCAGACACCAATATATCTGTTTAAAAGAGTCTGGTGTACGCCACATAACTATAACTGTGGTTTTGCAGTTCCATGGGTCAAATCTCTGTATTATCCTGTTTTGGGCATTTTTTGCCGTAAAAAAAAACCTGTAATAGTGTCTCCCTGACTGGTCAGACACCAATATATCTGTTTAAAAGAGTCTGGTGTAGGCCAGAAAAAGAGAACTTTGGTTTTGCAGCTCCATGGGTCAAATCGCCGTATTATCCTGTTTTTGGCATTTTTTGCCGTAAAAAAAAACTGTAATAGTGTCTCCCTGACTGGTCAGACACCAATATATCTGTTTAAAAGAGTCTGTTGTACGCCACATAACTATAACTGTGATTTTGCAGTTCCATGGGTCAAATCTTTGTATTATCCTGTTTTTGGCATTTTTTGCCGTAAAAAAAAACTGTAATAGTGTCTCCCTCACTGGTCAGACACCAATATATCTGTTTAAAAGAGTCTGGTGTACGCCACATAACTATAACTGTGGTTTTGCAGTTCCATGGGTCAAATCTCTGTATTATCCTGTTTTGGGCATTTTTTGCCGTAAAAAAAAAACTGTAACAGTGTCTACCTGACTGGTCAGACACCAATATATCTGTTTAAAAGATTCTGGTGTACGCCACATAACTATAACTGTGGTTTTGCAGTTCCACGGGTCAAATCTCTGTATTAACCTGTTTTTGGCATTTTTTGCCGTAAAAAAAACTGTAATAGTGTCTCCCTGACTGGTCAGACACCAATATATCTGTTTAAAAGATTGTGGTGTACGCCACATAACTATAACTGTGATTTTGCAGTTCCATGGGTCAAATCTCTGTATTATCCTGCTTTTGGCATTTTTTGCCGTAAAAGAAAAAACAGTAATAGTGTCTCCCTGACTGTTCAGACACCAATATATCTGTTTAAAAGAGTCTGGTGTAGGCCAGAAAAATAGAACTGTGGTTTTGCAGTTCCATGGGTCAAATCTCCGTATTATCCTGCTTTTGGCATTTTTTGCCGTAAAAGAAAACTGTAATAGTGTCTCCCTGACTGTTCAGACACAAATATATCTGTTTGAAAGATTCTGGTGTACGCCACATAACTATAACTGTGGTTTTGCAGTTCCACGGGTCAAGTCTTTGCATTATCCTGTTTTTGGCATTTTTTGCCGTAAAAAAAACAGTTAAAGTGTCTCCCTGACTGGTCAGACACCAATATATCTGTTTAAAAGAGTCTGGTGTACGCCACATAACTATAACTGTGGTTTTGCAGTTGCACGGGTCAAATCTCAGCATTATCCTGTTTTTGTCATTTTTGCCGTAAAAAAAACAGTAATAGTGTCTCCCTGACTGGTCAGACAACAATGTATCTGTTTAAAAGAGTCTGGTGTACGCCACACAACTATAACTGTGGTTTTGCAGTTCCACGGGTCAAATCTC
Organism: Phyllobates terribilis; assembly: GCF_046119375.1. Lineage (NCBI taxonomy): Eukaryota > Metazoa > Chordata > Amphibia > Anura > Dendrobatidae > Phyllobates > Phyllobates terribilis. The sequence continues at coordinate 543,252,249 of NW_027362761.1, read as the reverse complement.
TGTATTATCCTGCTTTTTGCATAATTTGCCGTAAAAAAAAACAGTAATAGTGTCTCCCTGACTGGTCAGACACCAATATATCTGTTTAAAAGAGTGTGGTGTAGGCCAGAAAAATAGAACTGTGGTTTTGCAGTTCCTCGGGTCAATCTCTGTATTATCCTGTTTTGGGCATTTTTTGCCGTAAAAAAAAACTGTAATAGTGTCTCCCTGACTGGTCAGACACCAGTATATCTGTTTAAAAGAGTCTGGTGTACGCCACATAACTATAACTGTGGTTTTGCAGTTCCATGTGTCAAATCTCTGTATTATCCTGTTTTGGGCATTTTTTGCCGTAAAAAAAAACCTGTAATAGTGTCTCCCTGACTGGTCAGACACCAATATATCTGTTTAAAAGAGTCTGGTGTAGGCCAGAAAAATAGAACTGTGGTTTTGCAGCTCCATGGGTCAAATCGCCGTATTATCCTGTTTTTGGCATTTTTTGCCGTAAAAAAAAACTGTAATAGTGTCTCCCTGACTGGTCAGACACCAATATGTCTGTTTAAAAGAGTCTGGTGTACGCCACATAACTATAACTGTGATTTTGCAGTTCCATGGGTCAAATCTTTGTATTATCCTGTTTTTGGCATTTTTTGCCGTAAAAAAAAACTGTAATAGAGTCTCCCTCACTGGTCAGACACCAATATATCTGTTTAAAAGATTCTGGTGTACGCCACATAACTATAACTGTGGTTTTGCAGTTCCACGGGTCAAATCTCTGTATTAACCTGTTTTTGGCATTTTTTGCCGTAAAAAAAACAGTAATAGTGTCTCCCTAACTGGTCAGACACCAATATACCTGTTTAAAAGAGTCTGGTGTAGGCCAGAAAAATAGAACTGTGGTTTTGCAGCTCCATGGGTCAAATCGCCGTATTATCCTGCTTTTGGCATTTTTTGCCGTAAAAAAAACTGTAATAGTGTCTCCCTGACTGGTCAGACACCAATATATCTGTTTAAAAGAGTCTGGTGTACGCCACATAACTATAACTGTGATTTTGCAGTTCCATGGGTCAAATCTTTGTATTATCCTGTTTTTAGCATTTTTTGCCGTAAAAAAAAACTGTAATAGTGTCTCCCTGACTGGTCAGACACCAATATATCTGTTTAAAAGATTGTGGTGTACGCCACATAACTATAACTGTGATTTTGCAGTTCCATGGGTCAAATCTCTGTATTATCCTGCTTTTGGCATTTTTTGCCGTAAAAGAAAAAACAGTAATAGTGTCTCCCTGACTGTTCAGACACCAATATATCTGTTTAAAAGAGTCTGGTGTAGGCCAGAAAAATAGAACTGTGGTTTTGCAGTTCCATGGGTCAAATCTCCGTATTATCCTGCTTTTGGCATTTTTTTCCATAAAAAAAAACTGTAATAGTGTCTCCCTGACTGTTCAGACACAAATATATCTGTTTGAAAGATTCTGGTGTACGCCACATAACTATAACTGTGGTTTTGCAGTTCCACGGGTCAAGTCTTTGCATTATCCTGTTTTGGGCATTTTTTGCCGTAAAAAAAACAGTTAAAGTGTCTCCCTGACTGGTCAGACACCAATATATCTGTTTAAAAGAGTCTGGTGTACGCCACATAACTATAACTGTGGTTTTGCAGTTGCACGGGTCAAATCTCTGCATTATCCTGTTTTTGTCATTTTTGCCGTAAAAAAAACAGTAATAGTGTCTCCCTGACTGGTCAGACAACAATATATCTGTTTAAAAGAGTCTGGTGTACGCCACACAACTATAACTGTGGTTTTGCAGTTCCACGGGTCAAATCTCTGTATTATCCTGCTTTTTGCATAATTTGCCGTAAAAAAAACAGTAATAGTGTCTTCCTGACTGGTCAGACACCAATATATCTGTTTAAAAGAGTCTGGTGTACGCCACATAACTATAACTGTGGTTTTGCAGTTGCACGGGTAAAATCTCTGCATTATCCTGTTTTTGGCATTTTTGCCGTAAAAAAAACAGTAATAGTGTCTCCCTGACTGGTCAGACACCAATATATCTGTTTAAAAGAGTCTGGTGTACGCCACACAACTATAACTGTGGTTTTGCAGTTGCACGAGTCAAATCTCTGCATTATCCTGTTTTTGTCATTTTTGCCGTAAAAAAAAACAGTAATAGTGTCTCCCTGACTGGTCAGACACCAATATATCTGTTTAAAAGAGTCTGGTGTACGCCACACAACTATAACTGTGGTTTTGCAGTTCCACGGGTCAAATCTCTGTATTATCCTGCTTTTTGCATAATTTGCCGTAAAAAAAAACAGTAATAGTGTCTCCCTGACTGGTCAGACACCAATATATCTGTTTAAAAGAGTCTCGTGTACGCCACATAACTATAACTGTGGTTTTGTAGTTCGATGGGTCAAATCTCTCTATTATCCTGTTTTGGGCATTTTTTGCCGTAAAAAAAAACTGTAATAGTGTCTCCCTGACTGGTCAGACACCAATATATCTGTTTAAAAGATTCTGGCGTACGCCACATAACTATAACTGTGGTTTTGCAGTTCCATGGGTCAAATCTCTGTATTATCCTGTTTTGGGCATTTTTTGCCGTAAAAAAAAAACTGTAATAGTGTCTCGCTGACTGGTCAGACACCAATATATCTGTTTAAAAGAGTCTGGTGTACACCACATAACTATAACTGTGGTTTTGCAGTTCCACGGGTCAAATCTCTGCATTATCCTGTTTTTGGCATTTTTGCCGTAAAAAAAACAGTAATAGTGTCTCCCTGACTGGTCAGACACCAATATATCTGTTTAAAAGAGTCTGGTGTAGGCCAGAAAAATAGAACTGTGGTTTTGCAGTTCCTCGGGTCAATCTCTGTATTATCCTGTTTTGGGCATTTTTTGCCGTAAAAAAAAACTGTAATAGTGTCTCCCTGACTGGTCAGACACCAATATATCTGTTTAAAAGAGTCTGGTGTACGCCACATAACTATAACTGTGGTTTTGCAGTTCCATGGGTCAAATCTCTGTATTATCCTGTTTTGGGCATTTTTTGCCGTAAAAAAAAACCTGTAATAGTGTCTCCCTGACTGGTCAGACACCAATATATCTGTTTAAAAGAGTCTGGTGTAGGCCAGAAAAATAGAACTGTGGTTTTGCAGCTCCATGGGTCAAATCGCCGTATTATCCTGTTTTTGGCATTTTTTGCCGTAAAAAAAAACTGTAATAGTGTCTCCCTGACTGGTCAGACACCAATATATCTGTTTAAAAGAGTCTGGTGTACGCCACATAACTATAACTGTGATTTTGCAGTTCCATGGGTCAAATCTTTGTATTATCCTGTTTTTGGCATTTTTTGCCGTAAAAAAAAACTGTAATAGTGTCTCCCTCACTGGTCAGACACCAATATATCTGTTTAAAAGAGTCTGGTGTACGCCACATAACTATAACTGTGGTTTTGCAGTTCCATGGGTCAAATCTCTGTATTATCCTGTTTTGGGCATTTTTTGCCGTAAAAAAAAAACTGTAACAGTGTCTACCTGACTGGTCAGACACCAATATATCTGTTTAAAAGATTCTGGTGTACGCCACATAACTATAACTGTGGTTTTGCAGTTCCACGGGTCAAATCTCTGTATTAACCTGTTTTTGTCATTTTTTGCCGTAAAAAAAACTGTAATAGTGTCTCCCTGACTGGTCAGACACCAATATATCTGTTTAAAAGAGTCTGGTGTACGACACATAACTATAACTGTGGTTTTGCAGTTCCACGGGTCAAATCTCTGTATTATCCTGCTTTCGGCATTTTTTGCCGTAAAAAAAAAAACAGTAATAGTGTCTCCCTGACTGGTCAGACACCAATATATCTGTTTAAAAGAGTCTGGTGTAGGCCAGAAAAATAGAACTGTGGTTTTGCAGCTCCATGGGTCAAATCGCCGTATTATCCTGCTTTTGGCATTTTTTGCCGTAAAAAAAACTGTAATAGTGTCTCCCTGACTGGTCAGACACCAATATATCTGTTTAAAAGAGTCTGGTGTACGCCACATAACTATAACTGTGATTTTGCAGTTCCATGGGTCAAATCTTTGTATTATCCTGTTTTTAGCATTTTTTGCCGTAAAAAAAAACTGTAATAGTGTCTCCCTGACTGGTCAGACACCAATATATCTGTTTAAAAGATTGTGGTGTACGCCACATAACTATAACTGTGATTTTGCAGTTCCATGGGTCAAATCTCTGTATTATCCTGCTTTTGGCATTTTTTGCCGTAAAAGAAAAAACAGTAATAGTGTCTCCCTGACTGTTCAGACACCAATATATCTGTTTAAAAGAGTCTGGTGTAGGCCAGAAAAATAGAACTGTGGTTTTGCAGTTCCATGGGTCAAATCTCCGTATTATCCTGCTTTTGGCATTTTTTGCCGTAAAAAAAACAGTTAAAGTGTCTCCCTGACTGGTCAGACACCAATATATCTGTTTAAAAGAGTCTGGTGTACGCCACATAACTATAACTGTGGTTTTGCAGTTGCACGGGTCAAATCTCTGCATTATCCTGTTTTTGTCATTTTTGCCGTAAAAAAAACAGTAATAGTGTCTCCCTGACTGGTCAGACAACAATATATCTGTTTAAAAGAGTCTGGTGTACGCCACACAACTATAACTGTGGTTTTGCAGTTCCACGGGTCAAATCTCTGTATTATCCTGCTTTTTGCATAATTTGCCGTAAAAAAAAACAGTAATAGTGTCTCCCTGACTGGTCAGACACCAATATATCTGTTTAAAAGAGTCTGGTGTACGCCACATAACTATAACTGTGGTTTTGCAGTTGCACGGGTAAAATCTCTGCATTATCCTGTTTTTGGCATTTTTGCCGTAAAAAAAACAGTAATAGTGTCTCCCTGACTGGTCAGACACCAATATATCTGTTTAAAAGAGTCTGGTGTACGCCACACAACTATAACTGTGGTTTTGCAGTTGCACGAGTCAAATCTCTGCATTATCCTGTTTTTGTCATTTTTGCCGTAAAAAAAACAGTAATAGTGTCTCCCTGACTGGTCAGACACCAATATATCTGTTTAAAAGAGTCTGGTGTACGCCACACAACTATAACTGTGGTTTTGCAGTTCCACGGGTCAAATCTCTGTATTATCCTGCTTTTTGCATAATTTGCCATAAAAAAAAACAGTAATAGTGTCTCCCTGACTGGTCAGACACCAATATATCTGTTTAAAAGAGTCTGGTGTACGCCACATAACTATAACTGTGGTTTTGTAGTTCGATGGGTCAAATCTCTGTATTATCCTGTTTTGGGCATTTTTTGCCGTGAAAAAAAAACTGTAATAGTGTCTCCCTGACTGGTCAGACACCAATATATCTGTTTAAAAGATTCTGGCGTACGCCACATAACTATAACTGTGGTTTTGCAGTTCCATGGGTCAAATCTCTGTATTATCCTGTTTTGGGCATTTTTTGCCGTAAAAAAAAAACTGTAATAGTGTCTCGCTGACTGGTCAGACACCAATATATCTGTTTAAAAGAGTCTGGTGTACGCCACATAACTATAACTGTGGTTTTGCAGTTCCACGGGTCAAATCTCTGCATTATCCTGTTTTTGGCATTTTTGCCGTAAAAAAAACAGTAATAGTGTCTCCCTGACTGGTCAGACACCAATATATCTGTTTAAAAGAGTCTGGTGTAGGCCAGAAAAATAGAACTGTGGTTTTGCAGTTCCTCGGGTCAATCTCTGTATTATCCTGTTTTGGGCATTTTTTGCCGTAAAAAAAACTGTAATAGTGTCTCCCTGACTGGTCAGACACCAATATATCTGTTTAAAAGAGTCTGGTGTACGCCACATAACTATAACTGTGGTTTTGCAGTTCCATGGGTCAAATCTCTGTATTATCCTGTTTTGGGCATTTTTTGCCGTAAAAAAAAACCTGTAATAGTGTCTCCCTGACTGGTCAGACACCAATATATCTGTTTAAAAGAGTCTGGTGTAGGCCAGAAAAATAGAACTGTGGTTTTGCAGCTCCATGGGTCAAATCGCCGTATTATCCTGCTTTTGGCATTTTTTGCCGTAAAAAAAAACTGTAATAGTGTCTCTGTGACTGGTCAGACACCAATATATCTGTTTAAAAGAGTCTGGTGTACGCCACATAACTATAACTGTGATTTTGCAGTTCCATGGGTCAAATCTTTGTATTATCCTGTTTTTGGCATTTTTTGCCGTAAAAAAAAACTGTAATAGTGTCTCCCTCACTGGTCAGACACCAATATATCTGTTTAAAAGAGTCTGGTGTACGCCACATAACTATAACTGTGGTTTTGCAGTTCCATGGGTCAAATCTCTGTATTATCCTGTTTTGGGCATTTTTTGCCGTAAAAAAAAACCTGTAATAGTGTCTCCCTGACTGGTCAGACACCAATATATCTGTTTAAAAGAGTCTGGTGTAGGCCAGAAAAATAGAACTGTGGTTTTGCAGCTCCATGGGTCAAATCGCCGTATTATCCTGTTTTTGGCATTTTTTGCCGTAAAAAAAAACTGTAATAGTGTCTCCCTGACTGGTCAGACACCAATATATCTGTTTAAAAGAGTCTGGTGTACGCCACATAACTATAACTGTGATTTTGCAGTTCCATGGGTCAAATCTTTGTATTATCCTGTTTTTGGCATTTTTTGCCGTAAAAAAAAACTGTAATAGTGTCTCCCTCACTGGTCAGACACCAATATATCTGTTTAAAAGAGTCTGGTGTACGCCACATAACTATAACTGTGGTTTTGCAGTTCCATGGGTCAAATCTCTGTATTATCCTGTTTTGGGCATTTTTTGCCGTAAAAAAAAAACTGTAACAGTGTCTACCTGACTGGTCAGACACCAATATATCTGTTTAAAAGATTCTGGTGTACGCCACATAACTATAACTGTGGTTTTGCAGTTCCACGGGTCAAATCTCTGTATTAACCTGTTTTTGGCATTTTTTGCCGTAAAAAAACTGTAATAGTGTCTCCCTGACTGGTCAGACACCAATATATCTGTTTAAAAGAGTCTGGTGTACGACACATAACTATAACTGTGGTTTTGCAGTTCCACGGGTCAAATCTCTGTATTATCCTGCTTTCGGCATTTTTTGCCGTAAAAAAAAAAACAGTAATAGTGTCTCCCTGACTGGTCAGACACCAATATATCTGTTTAAAAGAGTCTGGTGTAGGCCAGAAAAATAGAACTGTGGTTTTGCAGCTCCATGGGTCAAATCGCCGTATTATCCTGCTTTTGGCATTTTTTGCCGTAAAAAAAACTGTAATAGTGTCTCCCTGACTGGTCAGACACCAATATATCTGTTTAAAAGAGTCTGGTGTACGCCACATAACTATAACTGTGATTTTGCAGTTCCATGGGTCAAATCTTTGTATTATCCTGTTTTTAGCATTTTTTGCCGTAAAAAAAAACTGTAATAGTGTCTCCCTGACTGGTCAGACACCAATATATCTGTTTAAAATATTGTGGTGTACGCCACATAACTATAACTGTGATTTTGCAGTTCCATGGGTCAAATCTCTGTATTATCCTGCTTTTGGCATTTTTTGCCGTAAAAGAAAAAACAGTAATAGTGTCTCCCTGACTGTTCAGACACCAATATATCTGTTTAAAAGAGTCTGGTGTAGGCCAGAAAAATAGAACTGTGGTTTTGCAGTTCCATGGGTCAAATCTCCGTATTATCCTGCTTTTGGCATTTTTTGCCGTAAAAAAAAACTGTAATAGTGTCTCCCTGACTGTTCAGACACAAATATATCTGTTTGAAAGATTCTGGTGTACGCCACATAACTATAACTGTGGTTTTGCAGTTCCACGGGTCAAGTCTTTGCATTATCCTGTTTTTGGCATTTTTTGCCGTAAAAAAAACAGTTAAAGTGTCTCCCTGACTGGTCAGACACCAATATATCTGTTTAAAAGAGTCTGGTGTACGCCACATAACTATAACTGTGGTTTTGCAGTTGCACGGGTCAAATCTCTGCATTATCCTGTTTTTGTCATTTTTGCCGTAAAAAAAACAGTAATAGTGTCTCCCTGACTGGTCAGACAACAATATATCTGTTTAAAAGAGTCTGGTGTACGCCACACAACTATAACTGTGGTTTTGCAGTTCCACGGGTCAAATCTCTGTATTATCCTGCTTTTTGCATAATTTGCCGTAAAAAAAAACAGTAATAGTGTCTCCCTGACTGGTCAGACACCAATATATCTGTTTAAAAGAGTCTGGTGTACGCCACATAACTATAACTGTGGTTTTGCAGTTGCACAGGTAAAATCTCTGCATTATCCTGTTTTTGGCATTTTTGCCGTAAAAAAAACAGTAATAGTGTCTCCCTGACTGGTCAGACACCAATATATCTGTTTAAAAGAGTCTGGTGTACGCCACACAACTATAACTGTGGTTTTGCAGTTGCACGAGTCAAATCTCTGCATTATCCTGTTTTTGTCATTTTTGCCGTAAAAAAAACAGTAATAGTGTCTCCCTGACTGGTCAGACACCAATATATCTGTTTAAAAGAGTCTGGTGTACGCCACACAACTATAACTGTGGTTTTGCAGTTCCACGGGTCAAATCTCTGTATTATCCTGCTTTTTGCATAATTTGCCGTAAAAAAAAACAGTAATAGTGTCTCCCTGACTGGTCAGACACCAATATATCTGTTTAAAAGAGTCTGGTGTACGCTACATAACTATAACTGTGGTTTTGTAGTTCGATGGGTCAAATCTCTGTATTATCCTGTTTTGGGCATTTTTTGCCGTGAAAAAAAAACTGTAATAGTGTCTCCCTGACTGGTCAGACACCAATATATCTGTTTAAAAGATTCTGGCGTACGCCACATAACTATAACTGTGGTTTTGCAGTTCCATGGGTCAAATCTCTGTATTATCCTGTTTTGGGCATTTTTTGCCGTAAAAAAAAAACTGTAATAGTGTCTCGCTGACTGGTCAGACACCAATATATCTGTTTAAAAGAGTCTGGTGTACGCCACATAACTATAACTGTGGTTTTGCAGTTCCATGGGTCAAATCTCTGCATTATCCTGTTTTTGGCATTTTTGCCGTAAAAAAAACAGTAATAGTGTCTCCCTGACTGGTCAGACACCAATATATCTGTTTAAAAGAGTCTGGTGTAGGCCAGAAAAATAGAACTGTGGTTTTGCAGTTCCTCGGGTCAATCTCTGTATTATCCTGTTTTGGGCATTTTTTGCCGTAAAAAAAACTGTAATAGTGTCTCCCTGACTGGTCAGACACCAATATATCTGTTTAAAAGAGTCTGGTGTACGCCACATAACTATAACTGTGGTTTTGCAGTTCCATGGGTCAAATCTCTGTATTATCCTGTTTTGGGCATTTTTTGCCGTAAAAAAAAACCTGTAATAGTGTCTCCCTGACTGGTCAGACACCAATATATCTGTTTAAAAGAGTCTGGTGTAGGCCAGAAAAATAGAACTGTGGTTTTGCAGCTCCATGGGTCAAATCGCCGTATTATCCTGCTTTTGGCATTTTTTGCCGTAAAAAAAAACTGTAATAGTGTCTCCCTGACTGGTCAGACACCAATATATCTGTTTAAAAGAGTCTGGTGTACGCCACATAACTATAACTGTGATTTTGCAGTTCCATGGGTCAAATCTTTGTATTATCCTGTTTTTGGCATTTTTTGCCGTAAAAAAAAACTGTAATAGTGTCTCCCTCACTGGTCAGACACCAATATATCTGTTTAAAAGAGTCTGGTGTACGCCACATAACTATAACTGTGGTTTTGCAGTTCCATGGGTCAAATCTCTGTATTATCCTGTTTTGGGCATTTTTTGCCGTAAAAAAAAAACTGTAACAGTGTCTACCTGACTGGTCAGACACCAATATATCTGTTTAAAAGATTCTGGTATACGCCACATAACTATAACTGTGGTTTTGCAGTTCCACGGGTCAAATCTCTGTATTAACCTGTTTTTGGCATTTTTTGCCGTAAAAAAAACTGTAATAGTGTCTCCCTGACTGGTCAGACACCAATATATCTGTTTAAAAGAGTGTGGTGTACGCCACATAACTATAACTGTGGTTTTGCAGTTCCACGGGTCAAATCTCTGTATTATCCTGCTTTCGGCATTTTTTGCCGTAAAAAAAAAAACAGTAATAGTGTCTCCCTGACTGGTCAGACACCAATATATCTGTTTAAAAGAGTCTGGTGTAGGCCAGAAAAATAGAACTGTGGTTTTGCAGCTCCATGGGTCAAATCGCCGTATTATCCTGCTTTTGGCATTTTTTGCCGTAAAAAAAACTGTAATAGTGTCTCCCTGACTGGTCAGACACCAATATATCTGTTTAAAAGAGTCTGGTGTACGCCACATAACTATAACTGTGATTTTGCAGTTCCATGGGTCAAATCTTTGTATTATCCTGTTTTTGGCATTTTTTGCCGTAAAAAAAAACTGTAATAGTGTCTCCCTGACTGGTCAGACACCAATATATCTGTTTAAAAGATTCTGGTGTACGCCACATAACTATAACTGTGATTTTGCAGTTCCATGGGTCAAATCTCTGTACTATCCTGCTTTTGGCATTTTTTGCCGAAAAAAAAAAAAACAGTAATAGTGTCTCCCTGACTGTTCAGACACCAATATATCTGTTTAAAAGAGTCTGGTGTAGGCCAGAAAAATAGAACTGTGGTTTTGCAGTTCCATGGGTCAAATATCCGTATTATCCTGCTTTTGGCATTTTTTGCCGTAAAAAAAAACTGTAATAGTGTCTCCCTGACTGTTCAGACACAAATATATCTGTTTGAAAGATTCTGGTGTACGCCACATAACTATAACTGTGGTTTTGCAGTTCCACGGGTCAAGTCTTTGTATTATCCTGTTTTTGGCATTTTTTGCCGTAAAAAAAACAGTAATAGTGTCTCCCTGACTGGTCAGACACCAATATATCTGTTTAAAAGAGTCTGGTGTGCGCCACATATCTATACCTGTGGTTTTGCAGTTGCACGAGTCAAATCTCTGCATTATCCTGTTTTTGTCATTTTTGCCGTAAAAAAAACAGTAATAGTGTCTCCCTCACTGGTCAGACACCAATATATCTGTTTAAAAGAGTCTGGTGTACGCCACAAAACTATAACTATGGTTTTGCAGTTCCACGGGTCAAATCTCTGTATTATCCTGCTTTTTGCATAGTTTGCCGTAAAAAAAAACAGTAATAGTGTCTCCCTGACTGGTCAGACACCAATATATCTGTTTAAAAGAGTCTGGTGTACGCCACATAACTATAACTGTGGTTTTGCAGTTCCATGGGTCAAATCTCTGTATTATCCTGTTTTGGGCATTTTTTGCCGTAAAAAAAAAACTGTAATAGTGTCTCGCTGACTGGTCAGACACCAATATATCTGTTTAAAAGAGTCTGGTGTATGCCACATAACTATAACTGTGGTTTTGCAGTTCCACGGGTCAAATCTCTGCATTATCCTGTTTTTGGCATTTTTGCCGTAAAAAAAACAGTAATAGTGTCTCCCTGACTGGTCAGACACCAATATATCTGTTTAAAAGAGTGTGGTGTAGGCCAGAAAAATAGAACTGTGGTTTTTCAGTTCCACGGGTCAATCTCTGTATTATCCTGTTTTGGGCATTTTTTGCCGTAAAAAAAACTGTAATAGTGTCTCCCTGACTGGTCAGACACCAATATATCTGTTTAAAAGAGTCTGGTGTATGCCACATAACTATAACTGTGGTTTTGCAGTTCCATGGGTCAAATCTCTGTATTATCCTGTTTTGGGCATTCTTTGCAGTAAAAAAAAAACTGTAATAGTGTCTCCCTGACTGGTCAGACACCAATATATCTGTTTAAAAGAGTCTGGTGTAGGCCAGAAAAATAGAACTGTGGTTTTGCAGCTCCATGGGTCAAATCGCCGTATTATCCTGCTTTTGGCATTTTTTGCCGTAAAAAAAAACTGTAATAGTGTCTCCCTGACTGGTCAGACACCAATATATCTGTTTAAAAGAGTCTGGTGTACGCAACATAACTATAACTGTGATTTTGCAGTTCCATGGGTCAAATCTTTGTATTATCCTGTTTTTGGCATTTTTTGCCGTAAAAAAAAACTGTAATAGTGTCTCCCTGACTGGTCAGACACCAATATATCTGTTTAAAAGAGTCTGGTGTACGCCACATAACTATAACTGTGGTTTTGCAGTTCCATGGGTCAAATCTCTGTATTATCCTGTTTTGGGCATTTTTTGCCGTAAAAAAAAAACTGTAATAGTGTCTCCCTGACTGGTCAGACACCAATATATCTGTTTAAAAGATTCTGGCGTACGCCACATAACTATAACTGTGGTTTTGCAGTTCCATGGGTCAAATCTCTGTATTATCCTGTTTTGGGCATTTTTTGCCGTAAAAAAAAAACTGTAATAGTGTCTCGCTGACTGGTCAGACACCAATATATCTGTTTAAAAGAGTCTGGTGTACGCCACATAACTATAACTGTGGTTTTGCAGTTCCATGGGTCAAATCTCTGTATTATCCTGTTTTGGGCATTTTTTGCAGTAAAAAAAAAACTGTAATAGTGTCTCCCTGACTGGTCAGACACCAATATATCTGTTTAAAAGAGTCTGGTGTACGCCACATAACTATAACTGTGATTTTGCAGTTCCATGGGTCAAATCTTTGTATTATCCTGTTTTTGGCATTTTTTGCCGTAAAAAAAAAACTGTAATAGTGTCTCCCTGACTGGTCAGACACCAATATATCTGTTTAAAAGATTCTGGTGTACGCCACATAACTATAACTGTGATTTTGCAGTTCCATGGGTCAAATCTCTGTATTATCCTGCTTTTGGCATTTTTTGCCGTAAAAGAAAAAACAGTAATAGTGTCTCCCTGACTGTTCAGACACCAATATATCTGTTTAAAAGAGTCTGGTGTAGGCCAGAAAAATAGAACTGTGGTTTTGCAGTTCCATGGGTCAAATCTCCGTATTATCCTGCTTTTGGCATTTTTTGCCGTAAAAAAAAACTGTAATAGTGTCTCCCTGACTGTTCAGACACAAATATATCTGTTTGAAAGATTCTAGTGTACGCCACATAACTATAACTGTGATTTTGCAGTTCCACGGGTCAAGTCTTTGTATTATCCTGTTTTTGGCATTTTTTGCCGTAAAAAAAACAGTAATAGTGTCTCCCTGACTAGTCAGACACCAATATATCTGTTTAAAAGAGTCTGGTGTACGCCACATAACTATAACTGTGGTTTTGCAGTTGCACGAGTCAAATCTCTGCATTATCCTGTTTTTGTCATTTTTGCCGTAAAAAAAACAGTAATAGTGTCTCCCTGACTGGTCAGACGCCAATATATCTGTTTAAAAGAGTCTGGTGTACGCCACACAACTATAACTGTGGTTTTGCAGTTCCACGGGTCAAATCTCTGTATTATCCTGCTTTTTGCATAATTTGCCGTAAAAAAAAAACAGTAATAGTGTCTCCCTGACTGGTCAGACACCAATATATCTGTTTAAAAGATTCTGGCGTACGCCACATAACTATAACTGTGGTTTTGCAGTTCCATGGGTCAAGTCTCTGTATTATCCTGTTTTGGGCATTTTTTGCCGTAAAAAAAAAACTGTAATAGTGTCTCGCTTACTGGTCAGACACCAATATATCTGTTTAAAAGAGTCTGGTGTACGCCACATAACTATAACTGTGGTTTTGCAGTTCCACGGGTCAAATCTCTGCATTATCCTGTTTTTGGCATTTTTGCCGTAAAAAAAACAGTAATAGTGTCTCCCTGACTGGTCAGACACCAATATATCTGTTTAAAAGAGTGTGGTGTAGGCCAGAAAAATAGAACTGTGGTTTTGCAGTTCCACGGGTCAATCTCTGTATTATCCTGTTTTGGGCATTTTTTGCCGTAAAAAAAAACTGTAATAGTGTCTCCCTGACTGGTCAGACACCAATATATCTGTTTAAAAGAGTCTGGTGTACGCCACATAACTATAACTGTGGTTTTGCAGTTCCATGGGTCAAATCTCTGTATTATCCTGTTTTGGGATTTTTTGCAGTAAAAAAAAACTGTAATAGTGTCTCCCTGACTGGTCAGACACCAATATATCTGTTTAAAAGAGTCTGGTGTAGGCCAGAAAAATAGAACTGTGGTTTTGCAGCTCCATGGGTCAAATCGCCGTATTATCCTGCTTTTGGCATTTTTTGCCGTAAAAAAAAACTGTAATAGTGTCTCCCTGACTGGTCAGACACCAATATATCTGTTTAAAAGAGTCTGGTGTACGCCACATAACTATAACTGTGATTTTGCAGTTCCATGGGTCAAATCTTTGTATTATCCTGTTTTTGGCATTTTTTGCCGTAAAAAAAAACTGTAATAGTGTCTCCCTGACTGGTCAGACACCAATATATCTGTTTAAAAGATTCTGGTGTACGCCACATAACTATAACTGTGATTTTGCAGTTCCATGGGTCAAATCTCTGTATTATCCTGCTTTTGGCATTTTTTGCCGTAAAAGAAAAAACAGTAATAGTGTCTCCCTGACTGTTCAGACACCAATATATCTGTTTAAAAGAGTCTGGTGTAGGCCAGAAAAATAGAACTGTGGTTTTGCAGTTCCATGGGTCAAATCTCCGTATTATCCTGCTTTTGGCATTTTTTGCCGTAAAAAAAAACTGTAATAGTGTCTCCCTGACTGTTCAGACACAAATATATCTGTTTGAAAGATTCTAGTGTACGCCACATAACTATAACTGTGGTTTTGCAGTTCCACGGGTCAAGTCTTTGTATTATCCTGTTTTTGGCATTTTTTGCCGTAAAAAAAACAGTAATAGTGTCTCCCTGACTGGTCAGACACCAATATATCTGTTTAAAAGAGTCTGGTGTACGCCACATAACTATAACTGTGGTTTTGCAGTTGCACGAGTCAAATCTCTGCATTATCCTGTTTTTGTCATTTTTGCCGTAAAAAAAACAGTAATAGTGTCTCCCTGACTGGTCAGACGCCAATATATCTGTTTAAAAGAGTCTGGTGTACGCCACACAACTATAACTGTGGTTTTGCAGTTCCACGGGTCAAATCTCTGTATTATCCTGCTTTTTGCATAATTTGCCGTAAAAAAAAAACAGTAATAGTGTCTCCCTGACTGGTCAGACACCAATATATCTGTTTAAAAGAGTCTGGTGTACGCCACATAACTATAACTGTGGTTTTGCAGTTGCACGAGTCAAATCTCTGCATTATCCTGTTTTTGTCATTTTTGCCGTAAAAAAAACAGTAATAGTGTCTCCCTGACTGGTCAGACGCCAATATATCTGTTTAAAAGAGTCTGGTGTACGCCACACAACTATAACTGTGGTTTTGCAGTTCCACGGGTCAAATCTCTGTATTATACTGCTTTTTGCATTTTTTGCAGAAAAAAAAACAGTAATAGTGTCTCCCGGACTGTTCAGACACCAATATATCTGTTTAAAAGAGTATGGTGTAGGCCAGAAAAATAGAACTGTGGTTTTGAAGTTCCACGGGTCAAATCTCCGTATTATCCTGCTTTTGGCATTTTTTGCCGTAAAAAAAACTGTAATAGTGTCTCCCTGACTGTTCAGACACAAATATATCTGTTTGAAAGATTCTGGTGTACGCCACATAACTATAACTGTGGTTTTGCAGTTCCACGGGTCAAATCTCTGTATTATCCTGCTTTTGGCATTTTTTGCCGTAAAAAAACTTGTAATAGTGTCTCCCTGACTGGTCAGACACCAATATATCTGTTTAAAAGAGTCTGGTGTATGCCACATAACTATAACTGTGGTTTTGCAGTTCCACGGGTCAAATCTCTGTATTATCCTGTTTTTGGCATTTTTTGCCGTAAAAAAAACAGTAATAGTGTCTCCCTGACTGGTCAGACACCAATATATCTGTTTAAAAGAGTCTGGTGTACGCCACATAACTATAACTGTGGTTTTGCAGTTCCACGGGTCAAATCTCTGTATTATCCTGCTTTTTGCATTTTTTGCAGAAAAAAAAAATAGTAATAGTGTCTCCCGGACTGTTCAGACACCAATATATCTGTTTAAAAGAGTATGGTGTAGGCCAGAAAAATAGAACTGTGGTTTTGAAGTTCCACGGGTCAAATCTCCGTATTATCCTGCTTTTGGCATTTTTTGCCGTAAAAAAAACTGTAATAGTGTCTCCCTGAGTGTTCAGACACAAATATATCTGTTTGAAAGATTCTGGTGTACGCCACATAACTATAACTGTGGTTTTGCAGTTCCACGGGTCAAATCTCTGTATTATCCTGCTTTTGGCATTTTTTGCCGTAAAAAAAAATTGTAACAGTGTCTCCCTGACTGGTCAGACACCAATATATCTGTTTAAAAGAGTCTGGTGTATGCCACATAACTATAACTGTGGTTTTGCAGTTCCACGGGTCAAATCTCTGTATTATCCTGCTTTTTGCATTTTTTGCCGTAAAAAAAAAACAGTAATAGTGTCTCCCTGACTGTTCAGACACCAATATATCTGTTTAAAAGAGCCTGGTGTAGGCCAGAAAAATAGAACTGTGGTTTTGCAGTTCCACGGGTCAATCTCTGTATTATCCTGTTTTGGGCATTTCTTGCCGTAAAAAAAAAACTGTAATAGTGTCTCCCTGACTGGTCAGACACCAATATATCTGTTTAAAAGAGTCTGGTGTACGCCACATAACTATAACTGTGGTTTTGCAGTTCCATGGGTCAAATCTCTGTATTATCCTGTTTTGGGCATTTTTTGCAGTAAAAAAAAAACTGTAATAGTGTCTCCCTGACTGGTCAGACACCAATATATCTGTTAAAAAGAGTCTGGTGTAGGCCAGAAAAATAGAACTGTGGTTTTGCAGCTCCATGGGTCAAATCGCCGTATTATCCTGCTTTTGGCATTTTTTGCCGTAAAAAAAAACTGTAATAGTGTCTCCCTGACTGGTCAGACACCAATATATCTGTTTAAAAGAGTCTGGTGTACGCCACATAACTATAACTGTGATTTTGCATTTCCATGGGTCAAATCTTTGTATTATCCTGTTTTTGGCATTTTTTGCCGTAAAAAAAAACAGTAATAGTGTCTCCCTGACTGGTCAGACACCAATATATCTGTTTAAAAGATTCTGGTGTACGCCACATAACTATAACTGTGATTTTGCAGTTCCATGGGTCAAATCTCTGTATTATCCTGCTTTTGGCATTTTTTGCCGTAAAAGAAAAAACAGTAATAGTGTCTCCCTGACTGTTCAGACACCAATATATCTGTTTAAAAGAGTCTGGTGTAGGCCAGAAAAATAGAACTGTGGTTTTGCAGTTCCATGGGTCAAATCTCCGTATTATCCTGCTTTTGGCATTTTTTGCCGTAAAAAAAAACTGTAATAGTGTCTCCCTGACTGTTCAGACACAAATATATCTGTTTGAAAGATTCTGGTGTACGCCACATAACTATAACTGTGGTTTTGCAGTTGCACAGGTAAAATCTCTGCATTATCCTGTTTTTGGCATTTTTGCCGTAAAAAAAACAGTAATAGTGTCTCCCTGACTGGTCAGACACCAATATATCTGTTTAAAAGAGTCTGGTGTACGCCACACAACTATAACTGTGGTTTTGCAGTTGCACGAGTCAAATCTCTGCATTATCCTGTTTTTGTCATTTTTGCCGTAAAAAAAACAGTAATAGTGTCTCCCTGACTGGTCAGACACCAATATATCTGTTTAAAAGAGTCTGGTGTACGCCACACAACTATAACTGTGGTTTTGCAGTTCCACGGGTCAAATCTCTGTATTATCCTGCTTTTTGCATAATTTGCCGTAAAAAAAAACAGTAATAGTGTCTCCCTGACTGGTCAGACACCAATATATCTGTTTAAAAGAGTCTGGTGTACGCTACATAACTATAACTGTGGTTTTGTAGTTCGATGGGTCAAATCTCTGTATTATCCTGTTTTGGGCATTTTTTGCCGTGAAAAAAAAACTGTAATAGTGTCTCCCTGACTGGTCAGACACCAATATATCTGTTTAAAAGATTCTGGCGTACGCCACATAACTATAACTGTGGTTTTGCAGTTCCATGGGTCAAATCTCTGTATTATCCTGTTTTGGGCATTTTTTGCCGTAAAAAAAAAACTGTAATAGTGTCTCGCTGACTGGTCAGACACCAATATATCTGTTTAAAAGAGTCTGGTGTACGCCACATAACTATAACTGTGGTTTTGCAGTTCCATGGGTCAAATCTCTGCATTATCCTGTTTTTGGCATTTTTGCCGTAAAAAAAACAGTAATAGTGTCTCCCTGACTGGTCAGACACCAATATATCTGTTTAAAAGAGTCTGGTGTAGGCCAGAAAAATAGAACTGTGGTTTTGCAGTTCCTCGGGTCAGTCTCTGTATTATCCTGTTTTGGGCATTTTTTGCCGTAAAAAAAACTGTAATAGTGTCTCCCTGACTGGTCAGACACCAATATATCTGTTTAAAAGAGTCTGGTGTACGCCACATAACTATAACTGTGGTTTTGCAGTTCCATGGGTCAAATCTCTGTATTATCCTGTTTTGGGCATTTTTTGCCGTAAAAAAAAACCTGTAATAGTGTCTCCCTGACTGGTCAGACACCAATATATCTGTTTAAAAGAGTCTGGTGTAGGCCAGAAAAATAGAACTGTGGTTTTGCAGCTCCATGGGTCAAATCGCCGTATTATCCTGCTTTTGGCATTTTTTGCCGTAAAAAAAAACTGTAATAGTGTCTCCCTGACTGGTCAGACACCAATATATCTGTTTAAAAGAGTCTGGTGTACGCCACATAACTATAACTGTGATTTTGCAGTTCCATGGGTCAAATCTTTGTATTATCCTGTTTTTGGCATTTTTTGCCGTAAAAAAAAACTGTAATAGTGTCTCCCTCACTGGTCAGACACCAATATATCTGTTTAAAAGAGTCTGGTGTACGCCACATAACTATAACTGTGGTTTTGCAGTTCCATGGGTCAAATCTCTGTATTATCCTGTTTTGGGCATTTTTTGCCGTAAAAAAAAAACTGTAACAGTGTCTACCTGACTGGTCAGACACCAATATATCTGTTTAAAAGATTCTGGTATACGCCACATAACTATAACTGTAGTTTTGCAGTTCCACGGGTCAAATCTCTGTATTAACCTGTTTTTGGCATTTTTTGCCGTAAAAAAAACTGTAATAGTGTCTCCCTGACTGGTCAGACACCAATATATCTGTTTAAAAGAGTGTGTTGTACGCCACATAACTATAACTGTGGTTTTGCAGTTCCACGGGTCAAATCTCTGTATTATCCTGCTTTCGGCATTTTTTGCCGTAAAAAAAAAAACAGTAATAGTGTCTCCCTGACTGGTCAGACACCAATATATCTGTTTAAAAGAGTCTGGTGTAGGCCAGAAAAATAGAACTGTGGTTTTGCAGCTCCATGGGTCAAATCGCCGTATTATCCTGCTTTTGGCATTTTTTGCCGTAAAAAAAACTGTAATAGTGTCTCCCTGACTGGTCAGACACCAATATATCTGTTTAAAAGAGTCTGGTGTACGCCACATAACTATAACTGTGGTTTTGCAGTTCCATGGGTCAAATCTCTGTATTATCCTGTTTTGGGCATTTTTTGCCGTAAAAAAAAACCTGTAATAGTGTCTCCCTGACTGGTCAGACACCAATATATCTGTTTAAAAGAGTCTGGTGTAGGCCAGAAAAATAGAACTGTGGTTTTGCAGCTCCATGGGTCAAATCGCCGTATTATCCTGCTTTTGGCATTTTTTGCCGTAAAAAAAAACTGTAATAGTGTCTCCCTGACTGGTCAGACACCAATATATCTGTTTAAAAGAGTCTGGTGTACGCCACATAACTATAACTGTGATTTTGCAGTTCCATGGGTCAAATCTTTGTATTATCCTGTTTTTGGCATTTTTTGCCGTAAAAAAAAACTGTAATAGTGTCTCCCTCACTGGTCAGACACCAATATATCTGTTTAAAAGAGTCTGGTGTACGCCACATAACTATAACTGTGGTTTTGCAGTTCCATGGGTCAAATCTCTGTATTATCCTGTTTTGGGCATTTTTTGCCGTAAAAAAAAAACTGTAACAGTGTCTACCTGACTGGTCAGACACCAATATATCTGTTTAAAAGATTCTGGTATACGCCACATAACTATAACTGTGGTTTTGCAGTTCCACGGGTTAAATCTCTGTATTAACCTGTTTTTGGCATTTTTTGCCGTAAAAAAAACTGTAATAGTGTCTCCCTGACTGGTCAGACACCAATATATCTGTTTAAAAGAGTGTGGTGTACGCCACATAACTATAACTGTGGTTTTGCAGTTCCACGGGTCAAATCTCTGTATTATCCTGCTTTCGGCATTTTTTGCCGTAAAAAAAAAAACAGTAATAGTGTCTCCCTGACTGGTCAGACACCAATATATCTGTTTAAAAGAGTCTGGTATAGGCCAGAAAAATAGAACTGTGGTTTTGCAGCTCCATGGGTCAAATCGCCGTATTATCCTGCTTTTGGCATTTTTTGCCGTAAAAAAAACTGTAATAGTGTCTCCCTGACTGGTCAGACACCAATATATCTGTTTAAAAGAGTCTGGTGTACGCCACATAACTATAACTGTGATTTTGCAGTTCCATGGGTCAAATCTTTGTATTATCCTGTTTTTGGCATTTTTTGCCGTAAAAAAAAACTGTAATAGTGTCTCCCTGACTGGTCAGACACCAATATATCTGTTTAAAAGATTCTGGTGTACGCCACATAACTATAACTGTGATTTTGCAGTTCCATGGGTCAAATCTCTGTACTATCCTGCTTTTGGCATTTTTTGCCGAAAAAAAAAAAAACAGTAATAGTGTCTCCCTGACTGTTCAGACACCAATATATCTGTTTAAAAGAGTCTGGTGTAGGCCAGAAAAATAGAACTGTGGTTTTGCAGTTCCATGGGTCAAATATCCGTATTATCCTGCTTTTGGCATTTTTTGCCGTAAAAAAAAACTGTAATAGTGTCTCCCTGACTGTTCAGACACAAATATATCTGTTTGAAAGATTCTGGTGTACGCCACATAACTATAACTGTGGTTTTGCAGTTCCACGGGTCAAGTCTTTGTATTATCCTGTTTTTGGCATTTTTTGCCGTAAAAAAAACAGTAATAGTGTCTCCCTGACTGGTCAGACATCAATATATCTGTTTAAAAGAGTCTGGTGTGCGCCACATATCTATACCTGTGGTTTTGCAGTTGCACGAGTCAAATCTCTGCATTATCCTGTTTTTGTCATTTTTGCCGTAAAAAAAACAGTAATAGTGTCTCCCTCACTGGTCAGACACCAATATATCTGTTTAAAAGAGTCTGGTGCACGCCACAAAACTATAACTATGGTTTTGCAGTTCCACGGGTCAAATCTCTGTATTATCCTGCTTTTTGCATAGTTTGCCGTAAAAAAAAACAGTAATAGTGTCTCCCTGACTGGTCAGACACCAATATATCTGTTTAAAAGAGTCTGGTGTACGCCACATAACTATAACTGTGGTTTTGCAGTTCCATGGGTCAAATCTCTGTATTATCCTGTTTTGGGCATTTTTTGCCGTAAAAAAAAAACTGTAATAGTGTCTCGCTGACTGGTCAGACATCAATATATCTGTTTAAAAGAGTCTGGTGTATGCCACATAACTATAACTGTGGTTTTGCAGTTCCACGGGTCAAATCTCTGCATTATCCTGTTTTTGGCATTTTTGCCGTAAAAAAAACAGTAATAGTGTCTCCCTGACTGGTCAGACACCAATATATCTGTTTAAAAGAGTGTGGTGTAGGCCAGAAAAATAGAACTGTGGTTTTTCAGTTCCACGGGTCAATCTCTGTATTATCCTGTTTTGGGCATTTTTTGCCGTAAAAAAAACTGTAATAGTGTCTCCCTGACTGGTCAGACACCAATATATCTGTTTAAAAGAGTCTGGTGTATGCCACATAACTATAACTGTGGTTTTGCAGTTCCATGGGTCAAATCTCTGTATTATCCTGTTTTGGGCATTCTTTGCAGTAAAAAAAAAACTGTAATAGTGTCTCCCTGACTGGTCAGACACCAATATATCTGTTTAAAAGAGTCTGGTGTAGGCCAGAAAAATAGAACTGTGGTTTTGCAGCTCCATGGGTCAAATCGCCGTATTATCCTGCTTTTGGCATTTTTTGCCGTAAAAAAAAACTGTAATAGTGTCTCCCTGACTGGTCAGACACCAATATATCTGTTTAAAAGAGTCTGGTGTACGCAACATAACTATAACTGTGATTTTGCAGTTCCATGGGTCAAATCTTTGTATTATCCTGTTTTTGGCATTTTTTGCCGTAAAAAAAAACTGTAATAGTGTCTCCCTGACTGGTCAGACACCAATATATCTGTTTAAAAGAGTCTGGTGTACGCCACATAACTATAACTGTGGTTTTGCAGTTCCATGGGTCAAATCTCTGTATTATCCTGTTTTGGGCATTTTTTGCCGTAAAAAAAAAACTGTAATAGTGTCTCCCTGACTGGTCAGACACCAATATATCTGTTTAAAAGATTCTGGCGTACGCCACATAACTATAACTGTGGTTTTGCAGTTCCATGGGTCAAATCTCTGTATTATCCTGTTTTGGGCATTTTTTGCCGTAAAAAAAAAACTGTAATAGTGTCTCGCTGACTGGTCAGACACCAATATATCTGTTTAAAAGAGTCTGGTGTACGCCACATAACTATAACTGTGGTTTTGCAGTTCCACGGGTCAAATCTCTGCATTATCCTGTTTTTGGCATTTTTGCCGTAAAAAAAACAATAATAGTGTCTCCCTGACTGGTCAGACACCAATATATCTGTTTAAAAGAGTGTGGTGTAGGCCAGAAAAATAGAACTGTGGTTTTGCAGTTCCATGGGTCAATCTCTGTATTATCCTGTTTTGGGCATTTTTTGCCGTAAAAAAAAACTGTAATAGTGTCTCCCTGACTGGTCAGACACCAATATATCTGTTTAAAAGAGTCTGGTGTACGCCACATAACTATAACTGTGGTTTTGCAGTTCCATGGGTCAAATCTCTGTATTATCCTGTTTTGGGCATTTTTTGCAGTAAAAAAAAAACTGTAATAGTGTCTCCCTGACTGGTCAGACACCAATATATCTGTTTAAAAGAGTCTGGTGTAGGCCAGAAAAATAGAACTGTGGTTTTGCAGCTCCATGGGTCAAATCGCCGTATTATCCTGCTTTTGGCATTTTTTGCCGTAAAAAAAAACTGTAATAGTGTCTCCCTGACTGGTCAGACACCAATATATCTGTTTAAAAGAGTCTGGTGTACGCCACATAACTATAACTGTGATTTTGCAGTTCCATGGGTCAAATCTTTGTATTATCCTGTTTTTGGCATTTTTTGCCGTAAAAAAAAAACTGTAATAGTGTCTCCCTGACTGGTCAGACACCAATATATCTGTTTAAAAGATTCTGGTGTACGCCACATAACTATAACTGTGATTTTGCAGTTCCATGGGTCAAATCTCTGTATTATCCTGCTTTTGGCATTTTTTGCCGTAAAAGAAAAAACAGTAATAGTGTCTCCCTGACTGTTCAGACACCAATATATCTGTTTAAAAGAGTCTGGTGTAGGCCAGAAAAATAGAACTGTGGTTTTGCAGTTCCATGGGTCAAATCTCCGTATTATCCTGCTTTTGGCATTTTTTGCCGTAAAAAAAAACTGTAATAGTGTCTCCCTGACTGTTCAGACACAAATATATCTGTTTGAAAGATTCTAGTGTACGCCACATAACTATAACTGTGGTTTTGCAGTTCCACGGGTCAAGTCTTTGTATTATCCTGTTTTTGGCATTTTTTGCCGTAAAAAAAACAGTAATAGTGTCTCCCTGACTGGTCAGACACCAATATATCTGTTTAAAAGAGTCTGGTGTACGCCACATAACTATAACTGTGGTTTTGCAGTTGCACGAGTCAAATCTCTGCATTATCCTGTTTTTGTCATTTTTGCCGTAAAAAAAACAGTAATAGTGTCTCCCTGACTGGTCAGACGCCAATATATCTGTTTAAAAGAGTCTGGTGTACGCCACACAACTATAACTGTGGTTTTGCAGTTCCACGGGTCAAATCTCTGTATTATCCTGCTTTTTGCATAATTTGCCGTAAAAAAAAAACAGTAATAGTGTCTCCCTGACTGGTCAGACACCAATATATCTGTTTAAAAGATTCTGGCGTACGCCACATAACTATAACTGTGGTTTTGCAGTTCCATGGGTCAAGTCTCTGTATTATCCTGTTTTGGGCATTTTTTGCCGTAAAAAAAAAACTGTAATAGTGTCTCGCTGACTGGTCAGACACCAATATATCTGTTTAAAAGAGTCTGGTGTACGCCACATAACTATAACTGTGGTTTTGCAGTTCCACGGGTCAAATCTCTGCATTATCCTGTTTTTGGCATTTTTGCCGTAAAAAAAACAGTAATAGTGTCTCCCTGACTGGTCAGACACCAATATATCTGTTTAAAAGAGTGTGGTGTAGGCCAGAAAAATAGAACTGTGGTTTTGCAGTTCCACGGGTCAATCTCTGTATTATCCTGTTTTGGGCATTTTTTGCCGTAAAAAAAAACTGTAATAGTGTCTCCCTGACTGGTCAGACACCAATATATCTGTTTAAAAGAGTCTGGTGTACGCCACATAACTATAACTGTGGTTTTGCAGTTCCATGGGTCAAATCTCTGTATTATCCTGTTTTGGGCATTTTTTGCAGTAAAAAAAAACTGTAATAGTGTCTCCCTGACTGGTCAGACACCAATATATCTGTTTAAAAGAGTCTGGTGTAGGCCAGAAAAATAGAACTATGGTTTTGCAGCTCCATGGGTCAAATCGCCGTATTATCCTGCTTTTGGCATTTTTTGCCGTAAAAAAAAACTGTAATAGTGTCTCCCTGACTGGTCAGACACCAATATATCTGTTTAAAAGAGTCTGGTGTACGCCACATAACTATAACTGTGATTTTGCAGTTCCATGCGTCAAATCTTTGTATTATCCTGTTTTTGGCATTTTTTGCCGTAAAAAAAAACTGTAATAGTGTCTCCCTGACTGGTCAGACACCAATATATCTGTTTAAAAGATTCTGGTGTACGCCACATAACTATAACTGTGATTTTGCAGTTCCATGGGTCAAATCTCTGTATTATCCTGCTTTTGGCATTTTTTGCCGTAAAAGAGAAAACAGTAATAGTGTCTCCCTGACTGTTCAGACACCAATATATCTGTTTAAAAGAGTCTGGTGTAGGCCAAAAAAATAGAACTGTGGTTTTGCAGTTCCATGGGTCAAATCTCCGTATTATCCTGCTTTTAGCATTTTTTGCCGTAAAAAAAAATTGTAATAGTGTCTCCCTGACTGCTCAGACACAAATATATCTGTTTGAAAGATTCTGGTGTACGCCACATAACTATAACTGTGGTTTTGCAGTTCCACGGGTCAAGTCTTTGTATTATCCTGTTTTTGGCATTTTTTGCCGTAAAAAAAACAGTAATAGTGTCTCCCTGACTGGTCAGACACCAATATATCTGTTTAAAAGAGTCTGGTGTACGCCTCATAACTATAACTGTGGTTTTGCAGTTGCACGAGTCAAATCTCTGCATTATCCTGTTTTTGTCATTTTTGCCGTAAAAAAAACAGTAATAGTGTCTCCCTGACTGGTCAGACGCCAATATATCTGTTTAAAAGAGTCTGGTGTACGCCACACAACTATAACTGTGGTTTTGCAGTTCCACGGGTCAAATCTCTGTATTATCCTGCTTTTTGCATTTTTTGCAGAAAAAAAACAGTAATAGTGTCTCCCGGACTGTTCAGACACCAATATATCTGTTTAAAAGAGTATGGTGTAGGCCAGAAAAATAGAACTGTGGTTTTGAAGTTCCACGGGTCAAATCTCCGTATTATCCTGCTTTTGGCATTTTTTGCCGTAAAAAAAACTGTAATAGTGTCTCCCTGACTGTTCAGACACAAATATATCTGTTTGAAAGATTCTGGTGTACGCCACATAACTATAACTGTGGTTTTGCAGTTCCACGTGTCAAATCTCAGTATTATCCTGCTTTTGGCATTTTTTGCCGTAAAAAAACTTGTAATAGTGTCTCCCTGACTGGTCAGACACCAATATATCTGTTTAAAAGAGTCTGGTGTATGCCACATAACTATAACTGTGGTTTTGCAGTTCCACGGGTCAAATCTCTGTATTATCCTGTTTTTGGCATTTTTTGCCGTAAAAAAAACAGTAATAGTGTCTCCCTGACTAGTCAGACACCAATATATCTGTTTAAAAGAGTCTGGTGTACGCCACATAACTATAACTGTGGTTTTGCAGTTCCACGGGTCAAATCTCTGTATTATCCTGCTTTTTGCATTTTTTGCAGAAAAAAAAAATAGTAATAGTGTCTCCCGGACTGTTCAGACACCAATATATCTGTTTAAAAGAGTATGGTGTAGGCCAGAAAAATAGAACTGTGGTTTTGAAGTTCCACGGGTCAAATCTCCGTATTATCCTGCTTTTGGCATTTTTTGCCGTAAAAAAAACTGTAATAGTGTCTCCCTGAGTGTTCAGACACAAATATATCTGTTTGAAAGATTCTGGTGTACGCCACATAACTATAACTGTGGTTTTGCAGTTCCACGGGTCAAATCTCTGTATTATCCTGCTTTTGGCATTTTTTGCCGTAAAAAAAAATTGTAACAGTGTCTCCCTGACTGGTCAGACACCAATATATCTGTTTAAAAGAGTCTGGTGTATGCCACATAACTATAACTGTGGTTTTGCAGTTCCACGGGTCAAATCTCTGTATTATCCTGCTTTTTGCATTTTTTGCCGTAAAAAAAAAACAGTAATAGTGTCTCCCTGACTGTTCAGACACCAATATATCTGTTTAAAAGAGCCTGGTGTAGGCCAGAAAAATAGAACTGTGGTTTTGCAGTTCCACGGGTCAATCTCTGTATTATCCTGTTTTGGGCATTTCTTGCCGTAAAAAAAAAACTGTAATAGTGTCTCCCTGACTGGTCAGACACCAATATATCTGTTTAAAAGAGTCTGGTGTACGCCACATAACTATAACTGTGGTTTTGCAGTTCCATGGGTCAAATCTCTGTATTATCCTGTTTTGGGCATTTTTTGCAGTAAAAAAAAAACTGTAATAGTGTCTCCCTGACTGGTCAGACACCAATATATCTGTTAAAAAGAGTCTGGTGTAGGCCAGAAAAATAGAACTGTGGTTTTGCAGCTCCATGGGTCAAATCGCCGTATTATCCTGCTTTTGGCATTTTTTGCCGTAAAAAAAAACTGTAATAGTGTCTCCCTGACTGGTCAGACACCAATATATCTGTTTAAAAGAGTCTGGTGTACGCCACATAACTATAACTGTGATTTTGCATTTCCATGGGTCAAATCTTTGTATTATCCTGTTTTTGGCATTTTTTGCCGTAAAAAAAAACAGTAATAGTGTCTTCCTGACTGGTCAGACACCAATATATCTGTTTAAAAGATTCTGGTGTACGCCACATAACTATAACTGTGATTTTGCAGTTCCATGGGTCAAATCTCTGTATTATCCTGCTTTTGGCATTTTTTGCCGTAAAAGAAAAAACAGTAATAGTGTCTCCCTGACTGTTCAGACACCAATATATCTGTTTAAAAGAGTCTGGTGTAGGCCAGAAAAATAGAACTGTGGTTTTGCAGTTCCATGGGTCAAATCTCCGTATTATCCTGCTTTTGGCATTTTTTGCCGTAAAAAAAAACTGTAATAGTGTCTCCCTGACTGTTCAGACACAAATATATCTGTTTGAAAGATTCTGGTGTACGCCACATAACTATAACTGTGGTTTTGCAGTTCCACGGGTCAAGTCTTTGTATTATCCTGTTTTTGGCATTTTTTGCCGTAAAAAAAACAGTAATAGTGTCTCCCTGACTGGTCAGACACCAATATATCTGTTTAAAAGAGTCTGGTGTACGCCACATAACTATAACTGTGGTTTTGCAGTTGCACGAGTCAAATCTCTGCATTATCCTGTTTTTGTCATTTTTGCCGTAAAAAAAACAGTAATAGTGTCTCCCTGACTGGTCAGACACCAATATATCTGTTTAAAAGAGTCTGGTGTACGCCACACAACTATAACTGTGGTTTTGCAGTTCCACGGGTCAAATCTCTGTATTATCCTGCTTTCTGCATAATTTGCCGTAAAAAAAAACAGTAATAGTGTCTCCCTGACTGGTCAGACACCAATATATCTGTTTAAAAGAGTCTGGTGTACGCCACATAACTATAACTGTGGTTTTGCAGTTCCATGGGTCAAATCTCTGTATTATCCTGTTTTGGGCATTTTTTGCCGTAAAAAAAAACTGTAATAGTGTCTCCCTGACTGGTCAGACACCAATATATCTGTTTAAAAGATTCTGGTGTACGCCACATAACTATAACTGTGGTTTTGCAGTTCCATGGGTCAAATCTCTGTATTATCCTGTTTTGGGCATTTTTTGCAGTAAAAAAAAAACTGTAATAGTGTCTCCCTGACTGGTCAGACACCAATATATCTGTTTAAAAGAGTCTGGTGTATGCCACATAACTTTAACTATGGTTTTGTAGTTACACGGGTCAAATCTCTGCATTATCCTGTTTTTGGCATTTTTGCCGTAAAAAAACCAGTAATAGTGTCTCCCTGACTGGTCAGACACCAATATATCTGTTTAAAAGAGTCTGGTGTAGGCCAGAAAAATAGAACTGTGGTTTTGCAGTTCCACTGGTCAATCTCTGTATTATCCTGTTTTGGGCATGTTTTGCCGTAAAAAAAAACTGTAATAGTGTCTCCCTGACTGGTCAGACACCAATATATCTGTTTAAAAGAGTCTGGTGTACGCCACATAACTATAACTGTGGTTTTGCAGTTCCACGGGTCAAATCTCTGTATTATCCTGCTTTTTGCATTTTTTGCAGAAAAAAAAACTGTAATAGTGTCTCCCTGACTGTTCAGACACAAATATATCTGTTTGAAAGATTCTGGTGTATGCCACATAACTATAACTGTGGTTTTGCAGTTCCACGGGTCAAATCTCTGTATTATCCTGCTTTTGGCATTTTTTGCCGTAAAAAAACTTGTAATAGTGTCTCCCTGACTGGTCAGACACCAATATATCTGTTTAAAAGAGTCTGGTGTATGCCACATAACTATAACTGTGGTTTTGCAGTTCCACGGGTCAAATCTCTGTATTATCCTGTTTTTGGCATTTTTTGCCGTAAAAAAAACAGTAATAGTGTCTCCCTGACTGGTCAGACACCAATATATCTGTTTAAAAGAGTCTGGTGTACGCCACATAACTATAACTGTGGTTTTGCAGTTCCACGGGTCAAATCTCTGTATTATCCTGCTTTTTGCATTTTTTGCAGAAAAAAAAAATAGTAATACTGTCTCCCGGACTGTTCAGACACCAATATATCTGTTTAAAAGAGTATGGTGTAGGCCAGAAAAATAGAACTGTGGTTTTGAAGTTCCACTGGTCAAATCTCCGTATTATCCTGCTTTTGGCATTTTTTGCCGTAAAAAAAACTGTAATAGTGTCTCCCTGAGTGTTCAGACACAAATATGTCTGTTTGAAAGATTCTGCTGTACGCCACATAACTATAACTGTGGTTTTGCAGTTCCACGGGTCAAATCTCTGTATTATCCTGCTTTTGGCATTTTTTGCCGTAAAAAAAAATTGTAACAGTGTCTCCCTGACTGGTCAGACACCAATATATCTGTTTAAAAGAGTCTGGTGTATGCCACATAACTATAACTGTGGTTTTGCAGTTCCACGGGTCAAATCTCTGTATTATCCTGCTTTTTGCATTTTTTCCCGTAAAAAAAAAACAGTAATAGTGTCTCCCTGACTGTTCAGACACCAATATATCTGTTTAAAAGAGTATGGTGTAGGCCAGAAAAATAGAACTGTGGTTTTGCAGTTCCACAGGTGAATCTCTGTATTATCCTGTTTTGGGCATTTTTTGCCGTAAAAAAAAACTGTAATAGTGTCTCCCTGACTGGTCAGACACCAATATATCTGTTTAAAAGAGTCTGGTGTACTCCACAAAAATATAACTGTGGTTTTGCAGTT
This sequence comes from Phyllobates terribilis, assembly GCF_046119375.1. Classification (NCBI taxonomy): domain Eukaryota; kingdom Metazoa; phylum Chordata; class Amphibia; order Anura; family Dendrobatidae; genus Phyllobates; species Phyllobates terribilis. The sequence goes on along the minus strand of NW_027362761.1, from coordinate 543,222,103 downwards.
TCATGGGTCAAATCTCTGTATTATCCTGTTTTGGTCATTTTTTGCCGTAAAAAAAAAACTGTAATAGTGTCTCCCTGACTGGTCAGACACCAATATATCTGTTTAAAAGATTTTGGTGTACGCCACAAAACTATAACTGTGGTTTTGCAGTTCCACGGGTCAAATCTCTGTATTATCCTGTTTTTGGCATTTTTTGCCATAAAAAAACAGTAATAGTGTCTCCCTGAGTGGTCAGACACCAATATATCTGTTTAAAAGAGTCTGGTGTACGCCACATAACTATAACTGTGGTTTTGCAGTTCCACGGGTCAAATCTCTGTATTATCCTGCTTTTTGCATTTTTTGCAGAAAAAAAAACTGTAATAGTGTCTCCCTGACTGTTCAGACACAAATATATCTGTTTGAAAGATTCTGGTGTATGCCACATAACTATAACTGTGGTTTTGCAGTTCCACGGGTCAAATCTCTGTATTATCCTGCTTTTGGCATTTTTTGCCGTAAAAAAACTTGTAATAGTGTCTCCCTGACTGGTCAGACACCAATATATCTGTTTAAAAGAGTCTGGTGTATGCCACATAACTATAACTGTGGTTTTGCAGTTCCACGGGTCAAATCTCTGTATTATCCTGTTTTTGGCATTTTTTGCCGTAAAAAAAACAGTAATAGTGTCTCCCTGACTGGTCAGACACCAATATATCTGTTTAAAAGAGTCTGGTGTACGCCACATAACTATAACTGTGGTTTTGCAGTTCCACGGGTCAAATCTCTGTATTATCCTGCTTTTTGCATTTTTTGCAGAAAAAAAAAATAGTAATACTGTCTCCCGGACTGTTCAGACACCAATATATCTGTTTAAAAGAGTATGGTGTAGGCCAGAAAAATAGAACTGTGGTTTTGAAGTTCCACTGGTCAAATCTCCGTATTATCCTGCTTTTGGCCTTTTTTTTGCCGTAAAAAAAACTGTAATAGTGTCTCCCTGAGTGTTCAGACACAAATATGTCTGTTTGAAAGATTCTGCTGTACGCCACATAACTATAACTGTGGTTTTGCTGTTCCACGGGTCAAATCTCTGTATTATCCTGCTTTTGGCATTTTTTGCCGTAAAAAAAAATTGTAACAGTGTCTCCCTGACTGGTCAGACACCAATATATCTATTTAAAAGAGTCTGGTGTATGCCACATAACTATAACTGTGGTTTTGCAGTTCCACGGGTCAAATCTCTGTATTATCCTGCTTTTTGCATTTTTTGCCGTAAAAAAAAAACAGTAATAGTGTCTCCCTGACTGTTCAGACACCAATATATCTGTTTAAAAGAGCCTGGTGTAGGCCAGAAAAATAGAACTGTGGTTTTGCAGTTCCGCGGGTCAAATCTCTGTATTATCCTGCTTTTGGCATTTCTTGCCGTAAAAAAAAAACAGTAATAGTGTCTCCCTGACTGGTCAGACACCAATATATCTGTTTAAAAGAGTCTGGTGTAGGCCAGAAAAATAGAACTGTGGTTTTGCAGTTCCATGGGTCAAATCGCCGTATTATCCTTCTTTTGGCATTTTTTGCCGTAAAAAAAACTGTAATAGTGTCTCCCTGATTGTTCAGACACAAATATATCTGTTTGAAAGATTCTGGTGTACGCCACATAACTATAACTGTGGTTTTGCAGTTCCACGGGTCAAATCTCTGTATTATCCTGCTTTTGGCATTTTTTGCCGTAAAAAAAAATTGTAATAGTCTCTCCCTGACTGGTCAGACACCAATATATCTGTTTAAAAGAGTCTGGTGTACGCCACATAACTATAACTGTGGTTTTGCAGTTCCACGGGTCAAATCTCTGTATTATTCTGCTTTTTGCATTTTTTGCCATAAAAAAAAACAGTAATAGTGTCTCCCTGACTGTTCAGACACCAATATATCTGCTTAAAAGAGTCTGGTGTAGGCCAGAAAAATAGAACTGTGGTTTTGCCGTTCCACGGGTCAAATCTCTGTATTATCCTGTTTTTGGCATTTTTTGCCCAAAAAAAAACAGTAATAGTGTCTCCCTGAGTGGTCAGACACCAATATATCTGTTTAAAAGAGTCTGGTGTACGCCATATAACTATAACTGTGGTTTTGCAGTTCCACGGGTCAATTCTCTGTATTATCCTGCTTTTGGCATTTTTTGCCGTAAAAAAAAACAGTAATAGTGTCTCCCTGATTGGTCAGACACCAATATATCTGTTTAAAAGAGCCTGGTGTAGGCCAGAAAAATAGAACTGTGGTTCTGCAGTTCCACTGGTCAAATCTCTGTATTATCCTGTTTTGGGCATTTTTTGCCGTAAAAAAAAACTGCAATAGTGTATCCCTGACTGTTCAGACACCAATATATCCGTTTAAAAGAGTCTGGTGTAGGCCCGAAAAATAGAACTGTGGTTTTGCCGTTCCACGGGTTAAATCTCTGTATTATCCTGTTTTTGGCATTTTTTGCCAAAAAAAAAACAGTAATGGTGTCTCCCTGACTGGTCAGACACCAATATATCTGTTTAAAAGAGTCTGGTGTACGCCACATAACTATAACTGTGGTTTTGCAGTTCCATGGGTCAAATCTCTGTATTATCCTGTTTTGGGCATTTTTTGCCGTAAAAAAAAAACTGTAATAGTGTCTCCCTGACTGGTCAGACACCAATATATCTGTTTAAAAGATTCTGGTGTACGCCACATAACTATAACTGTGGTTTTGCAGTTCCATGGGTCAAATCTCTGTATTATCCTGTTTTTGGCATTTTTTGCCGTAAAAAAAACTGTAATAGTGTCTCCCTGACTGGTCAGACACCAATATATCTGTTTAAAAGAGTCTGGTGTACGCCACATAACTATAACTGTGGTTTTGCAGTTCCATGGGTCAAATCTCTGTTTTATCCTGTTTTGGGCATTTTTTGCCGTAAAAAAAAAACTGTAATAGTGTCTCCCTGACTGGTCAGACACTAATATATCTGTTTAAAAGATTTTGGTGTACGCCACATAGCTATAACTGTGGTTTTGCAGTTCCACGGGTCAAATCTCTGTATTATCCTGTTTTTGGCATTTTTTGCCATAAAAAAAACTGTAATAGTGTCTCCCTGACTGGTCAGACACCAATATATCTGTTTAAAAGAGTATGGTGTACGCCACATAACTATAACTGTGGTTTTGCAGTTCCACGGGTCAAATCTCTGTATTATCCTGCTTTTTGCATTTTTTGCAGAAAAAAAAAATAGTAATAGTGTCTCCCGGACTGTTCAGACACCAATATATCTGTTTAAAAGAGTATGGTGTAGGCCAGAAAAATAGAACTGTGGTTTTGAAGTTCCACGGGTCAAATCTCCAAATTATCCTGCTTTTGGCATTTTTTGCCGTAAAAAAAAACTGTAATAGTGTCTCCCTGAGTGTTCAGACACAAATATATCTGTTTGAAAGATTCTGGTGTACGCCACATAACTATAACTGTGGTTTTGAAGTTCCACGGGTCAAATCTCTGTTTTATCCTGCTTTTGGCATTTTTTGCCGTAAAAAAAAATTGTAACAGTGTCTCCCTGACTGGTCAGACACCAATATATCTGTTTAAAAGAGTCTGGTGTATGCCACATAACTATAACTGTGGTTTTGCAGTTCCACGGGTCAAATCTCTGTATTATACAGCTTTTTGCATTTTTTGCCGTAAAAAAAAAACAGTAATAATGTCTCCCTGACTGTTCAGACACCAATATATCTGTTTAAAAGAGCCTGGTGTAGGCCAGAAAAATAGAACTGTGGTTTTGCAGTTCCACGGGTCAAATCTCTATATTATCCTGCTTTTGGCATTTCTTGCCGTAAAAAAAAAAACAGTAATAGTGTCTCCCTGACTGGTCAGACACCAATATATCTGTTTAAAAGAGTCTGGTGTAGGCAAGAAAAATAGAACTGTGGTTTTGCAGTTCCATGGGTCAAATCGCCGTATTATCCTTCTTTTGGCATTTTTTGCCGTAAAAAAACTGTAATAGTGTCTCCCTGATTGTTCAGACACAAATATATCTGTTTGAAAGATTCTGGTGTACGCCACATAACTATAACTGTGGTTTTGCCGTTCCACGGGTCAAATCTTTGTATTATCCTGCTTTTGGCATTTTTTGCCGTAAAAAAAAATTGTAATAGTCTCTCCCTGACTGGTCAGACACCAATATATCTGTTTAAAAGAGTCTGGTGTACGCCACATAACTATAACTGTGGTTTTGCAGTTCCACGGGTCAAATCTCTGTATTATTCTGCTTTTTGCATTTTTTGCCGTAAAAAAAAACAGTAATAGTGTCTCCCTGACTGTTCAGACACCAATATATCTGTTTAAAAGAGTCTGGTGTAGGCCAGAAAAATAGAACTGTGGTTTTGCCGTTCCACGGGTCAAATCTCTGTATTATCCTGTTTTTGGCATTTTTTGCCAAAAAAAAACAGTAATAGTGTCTCCCTGAGTGGTCAGACACCAATATATCTGTTTAAAAGAGTCTGGTGTACGCCATATAACTATAACTGTGGTTTTGCAGTTCCACTGGTCAAATCTCTGTATTATCCTGTTTTGGGCATTTTTTGCCGTAAAAAAAAACTGTAATAGTGTATCCCTGACTGTTCAGACACCAATATATCTGTTTAAAAGAGTCTGGTGTAGGCCAGAAAAATAGAACTGTGGTTTTGCCGTTCCACGGGTCAAATCTCTGTATTATCCTGTTTTTGGCATTTTTTGCCAAAAAAAAACAGTAATAGTGTCTCCCTGAGTGATCAGACACCAATATATCTGTTTAAAAGAGTCTGGTGTACGCCATATAACTATAACTGTGGTTTTGCAGTTCCACGGGTCAATTCTCTGTATTATTCTGCTTTTGGCATTTTTTGCCGTAAAAAAAAACAGTAATAGTGTCTCCCTGATTGGTCAGACACCAATATATCTGTTTAAAAGAGCCTGGTGTAGGCCAGAAAAATAGAACTGTGGTTCTGCAGTTCCACTGGTCAAATCTCTACATTATCCTGTTTTGGGCTTTTTTTGCGGTAAAAAAAAACTGTAATAGTGTCTCCCTGACTGTTCAGACACAAATATATCTGTTTGAAAGATTCTGGTGTACGCCACATAGCTATAACTGTGGTTTTGCTGTTCCACGGGTCAAATCTCTGCATTATCCTGCTTTCGGCAATTTTTGCAGTAAAAAAAAATTGTAATAGTGTCTCCCTGACTGGTCATACACCAATATATCTGTTTAAAAGAATCTGGTGTATGCCACATAACTATAACTGTGGTTTTGCAGTTCCACGGGTCAAATCTCTGTATTATCCTGCTTTTTGCATTTTTTGCGTAAAAAAAAACAGTAATAGTGTCTCCCTGACTGGTCAGACACCAATATATCTGTTTAAAAGAGCCTGGTGTAGGCCAGAAAAATAGAACTGTGGTTTTGCAGTTCCACTGGTCAAATCTCTGTATTATCCTGTTTTGGGCATTTTTTGCGGTAAAAAAAAACTGTAATAGTGTCTCCCTGACTGGTCAGACACCAATATATCTGTTTAAAAGAGTCTGGTGTACGCCACATAACTATAACTGTGGTTTTGCAGTTCCATGGGTCAAATCTCTGTATTATCCTGCTTTTGGCATTTCTTGCCGTGAAAAAAAAAACAGTAATAGTGTCTCCCTGACTGGTCAGACACCAATATATCTGTTTAAAAGAGTCTGGTGTAGGCCAGAAAAATAGAACTGTGGTTTTGCAGTTCCATGGGTCAAATCGCCGTATTATCCTTCTTTTGGCATTTTTTGCCGTAAAAAAAACTGTAATAGTGTCTCCCTGATTGTTCAGACACAAATATATCTGTTTGAAAGATTCTGGTGTACGCCACATAACTATAACTGTGGTTTTGCCGTTCCACGGGTCAAATCTTTGTATTATCCTGCTTTTGGCATTTTTTGCCGTAAAAAAAAACAGTAATAGTGTCTCCCTGACTGTTCAGACACCAATATATCTGTTTAAAAGATTCTGGTGTAGGCCAGAAAAATAGAACTGTGGTTTTGCCGTTCCACGGGTCAAATCTCTGTATTATCCTGTTTTTGGCATTTTTTGCCAAAAAAAAAACAGTAATAGTGTCTCCCTGAGTGGTCAGACACCAATATATCTGTTTAAAAGAGTCTGGTGTACGCCATATAACTATAACTGTGGTTTTGCAGTTCCACTGGTCAAATCTCTGTATTATCCTGTTTTGGGCATTTTTTGCCGTAAAAAAAAAACTGTAATAGTGTATCCCTGACTGTTCAGACACCAATATATCTGTTTAAAAGAGTCTGGTGTAGGCCAGAAAAATAGAACTGTGGTTTTGCCGTTCCACGGGTCAAATCTCTGTATTATCCTGTTTTTGGCATTTTTTGCCAAAAAAAAACAGTAATAGTGTCTCCCTGAGTGATCAGACACCAATATATCTGTTTAAAAGAGTCTGGTGTACGCCATATAACTATAACTGTGGTTTTGCAGTTCCACGGGTCAATTCTCTGTATTATTCTGCTTTTGGCATTTTTTGCCGTAAAAAAAAACAGTAATAGTGTCTCCCTGATTGGTCAGACACCAATATATCTGTTTAAAAGAGCCTGGTGTAGGCCAGAAAAATAGAACTGTGGTTCTGCAGTTCCACTGGTCAAATCTCTGTATTATCCTGTTTTGAGCTTTTTTTGCGGTAAAAAAAAACTGTAATAGTGTCTCCCTGACTGTTCAGACACAAATATATCTGTTTGAAAGATTCTGGTGTACGCCACATAGCTATAACTGTGGTTTTGCTGTTCCACGGGTCAAATCTCTGCATTATCCTGCTTTCGGCATTTTTTGCAGTAAAAAAAAATAGTAATAGTGTCTCCCTGACTGGTCATACACCAATATATCTGTTTAAAAGAGTCTGGTGTATGCCACATAACTATAACTGTGGTTTTGCAGTTCCACGGGTCAAATCTCTGTATTATCCTGCTTTTTGCATTTTTTGCGTAAAAAAAAACAGTAATAGTGTCTCCCTGACTGGTCAGACACCAATATATCTGTTTAAAAGAGCCTGGTGTAGGCCAGAAAAATAGAACTGTGGTTTTGCAGTTCCACTGGTCAAATCTCTGTATTATCCTGTTTTGGGCATTTTTTGCGGAAAAAAAAACTGTAATAGTGTCTCCCTGACTGGTCAGACACCAATATATCTGTTTAAAAGAGTCTGGTGTACGCCACATAACTATAACTGTGGTTTTGCAGTTCCATGGGTCAAATCTCTGCATTATCCTGTTTTGGGCATTTTTTGCGGTAAAAAAAACTGTAATAGTGTCTCCCTGACTGGTCAGACACCAATATATCTATTTAAAAGAGTCTGGTGTACGCCACATAACTATAACTGTTGTTTTGCAGTTGCATGGGTCAAATCTCTGTATTGTCCTGTTTTTGGCATTTTTTGCCGTAAAAAAAAACTGTAATAGTGTCTCCCTGACTGGTCAGACACCAATATATCTGTTTAAAAGATTCTGGTGTATGCCACATAACTATAACTGTGGTTTTGCAGTTCCACGGATCAAATCTCTGTATTATCCTCTTTTTGGCATTTTTTGCCGTAAAAAAACTGTAATAGTGTCTCCCTGACTGGTCAGACACCAATATATCTGTTTAAAAGAGTCTGGTGTACGCCACATAACTATAACTGTGGTTTTGCAGTTCCACGGGTCAAATCTCTGCATTATCCTGCTTTTGGCATTTTTTGCCGTAAAAAAAAAACTGTAATAGTGTCTCCCTGATTGTTCAGACACCAATATATCTGTTTAAAAGAGTCTGGTGTAGGCCAGAAAAATAGAACCTTGGTTTTGCAGTTCCACGGGTGAAATCTCCGTATTATCCTGCTTTTGGCATTTTTTGCCGTAAAAAAAAACTGTAATAGTGTCTCCCTGACTGTTCAGACACAAATATATCTGTTTGAAAGATTCTGCTGTACGCCACTTAACTATACCTGTGGTTTTGCAGTTCCACTGGTCAAATCTCTGTATTATCCACTTTTGGGTCTTTTTTACATAAAAAAAACAGTTTGAGTGTGTCGCTGACTGTTCAGCCCCAAATATATCTATTTAAAAAAGTCTGGTATACGCCAGTAAATGAGAACTGTGGATTTGCAGTTCCACGGTTCAAATCTCTGTATTATCCAGCTTTTGGCCTGTTTTACGTAAAAAAAAAACAGTAATAATGTCTCCCTGTCTGTTCAGTCACAAATATATCTGTTTAAAAGATTCTGGTGTAGGCCAGACAAATAGAACTGTGGTTTTCCTCTTCCACGGTTCTAATCTCTTTTTTATTACCCTTTTTCCATTGATAGTGCGAGTGTAAGCTATTTTACTTCATTTACAATGTGCAAGGCGCGTGGCAAGGGACGTGGAACTGGACGTTCTGGTGATGGTGCGTGTAGAGGACGGGGCCGTGGCCAAGGTGAAAATGTGCCACTACCAACAGCCACATCTTCTCGCTCCCACTTCTTGACCGAATTACTAGGGAAGCACACTACAACACCAGTATTGCGAACTGATCAGTGTGAACAGGTTATTAATTGGATAGCAGATAATACTTCCAGTTACCTGGGCACCACCACCTCTGGTCTGTCTTCCACACGGTCAAGTTTTAGTATCCGTGAGTCTCGACCGCATACTCCTCCTCACCCTGATGCTCCTTCCTCCCACCATGCCGAGTTTCGTCAGACAGCAACTGATCCCACACTTGGATACTCTGAAGAGCTGTTCACTGGTCCATTTCCATATTTGAGCCCCTCGCCTGCTCTGCTTGAAGTGGTGGAAGAGGAGATCCCATGTAGCGATGCCCAAATATTTGAACAAAAAAGGGCTATGTGGCACTCCTATTCTTTCTGGTGTTCAGATAGGAATCAAATCCAATGTAAATAATAGCAAAAATCTGGCACTCCAAAATATGATAAGAAAATGGTTTATATCATGAATTTTTATTATCAGATTCTTCAAAATTGATGTTTCGGCCTCATATGGCCTTCATCAGAACTGTAAATCAAATTGACAAAATTGTATATGAGTATAACCCCCATATATCATAGAATCTTTAACATGACAGTTATTCTATATATGAATCACACATCTCATATATTAAATACAAAGATAGATCAAATATACAAAAAATACAAAAGAATCATATTAAATAAGAAAAGGGGGGAGAAAAAGTGACTGCTCTCAACAAGTGTGATTCCCATACATAAGAACCAAATAACAAGTATAATGGAAAAAATCCAGGGATATATATCAATACAGATCATAGTCATAGATCATTATTACCAGGGTTCTGCCCAATGGGTGTGAGGGAGCAACCAGCCAATGCTGTAAAACAAAAAGATATGCCATGGATCAGTAAGAACAAAGTACACAAACAAATCACAATAGAATTTACTATGATCACAAGATACAAATTACAGCTCACCAGGGTCAGAAGAGAGATCTAAGTTGTGCAGATAAGAGCAAAAGCACTGCCGTGCTGGGGATGATGCGATATCTGCCGTGAGAATCCAGCGTGTTTAAATACTTCCTGGTTGTTGCGCTAAACGAGCACCCGGAAGTCACGTGATTGTTTGTGAAGCGCGTCACCGGAAGTGACGCGTCAAAGGAATATGTCGCCGCTAGGCGCCATATTGGTGGGATACAAGTGATATCATGTGTACTTGTTAGGCGCGTCACCAGAAGTGACGCATCAAAAGGGATATGTCGCCGCTAGGCACCATATTGGTGGGATACTAGTGATATCATGTGTACTTGTTAGGCGCGCCACCTGAAGTGACGCGTCAAAAAGGGATATGTCGCCGCTAGGCGCCATATTGGTGGGATACAAGTAATATAATGTATACCACGATATAATGTCTATCTGAAATTGGCATGGCAACAATCTATATAAATGTCTGACCAATCCGGCTAAACGAACCCATAAGGGATACCCATATTATACAGATATAAAAGACATTGATCAGCTGTAATCAAGCTGGCTGCAAAAGCATACTCAGATACTGTAATAAGGGATAAGAATGTGTAAAAAATTAAAATTAACGATCAAAGAAGAAGAATTATGATAGAAATATGATCATACCAACCAATTTTGACGGTGAGACTCAATTTAACTGACTCTATTGTAAAAGTAAATGGGAAAGAGAAGGAAAAAGTTAGATAAAACTTGAAATTTCATAATCCCTATTCAAACCCCTTGGTTCTAAGGTATCCAATCTATGTATCCAAAAGGTTTGCAGCTTCCGGCACACCGACTGGTGTGTGATGTTCCCACACGTTGGAACTCTACCCTCCACATGTTGCAAAGGATTTGTGAGCAGAAGAGAGCAGTTGTGGAGTACCAGCTGCAACAAGGCAGTCGATATTCAAGTCAGACTCCACACATAAGACCTCAGGAGTGGACCTGGATGTCTGACATATGTACCATCCTGATAAACTTTGAGGAGTCCACCAAGATGGTGAGTGGCGATGACGCCATCATTAGTGTCAGCATCCCACTTGTCTGTCTTTTGCAACGCTCTCTGCAGAGAATTAAAGAGGAGGCATTGCAGCCAGAGTATGATGAGATGGATCAAGAAGCCGCAGCGGGCGATTACACACAGCCCAGCCTCATCTCATCTCAATGTGCATTGGGGGACAATGAGGGAGAGGAGGAGGAGGAGGAGGAAGAACAGGAGCTGGTTTCATGCGCTGTAGACGGTAGTACCTATACAACTGTCATACCGTCGGTCCAGCGTGGGTGGCCTGAGGACAGGGGGGAGGAGGAGTAGGAGAGCATGATCAGTCATCATCTTGGTGAGGACACGGAAGTCTTGCCCGTTACCAGTCTGGCACGTATGGCTGACTTTATGTTACGCTGCCTTAACCGTGACCCTCGCATTGTCAAAATGTTGGGTGACAGTCATTACTGATTTTGTGACACTTTTAGACCCCCGCTACAAGGAGAACTTTCACTCTCTTATTCCTGAGGTGGAGAGGTCTACAATAATGGGGCAGTACCAGAAGGCCCTTGCTGCAGAACTGTTAAAAAAAATTCCCATCTGAACACGCTAGCGGCAGAGGTCACAGTTCGTTGCCCAACCAAGGCATACAGGTGAGAAAGACGCAACTCCAATCCAGCAGAGGCAGGGGAACACTGTCAACGTTCTGGGACAGTTTTCTGAGACCCGCCCAGCTTACAGGCCCTGAGGCGCGGGGTACTCTCACAAGGAGAGGAAAGTTTCAAAAGATGGTGAGGGAGTACCTTGCCGACCGTACCAGCATACTCCGTGATTCCTCTGTGCCTTTTAATTTTTGAGTATCCAAGCTGGACACTTGGAATGAACTCGCTCTGTACGCCTTGGAGGTCCTGGCCTGCCCTGCCGCTAGCGTGTTATCGGAGCGTGTTTTTAGTGCCGCTGGGGGAATTATAACAGATAAGCGCACTCGCCTGTCAACTGACAATGCTGACAAGCTGACAATTATCAAAATGAACAAAAGCTGGATTGGGCCAGACTTCTCATCACCACCAAATGACAGCAGAGTAACATAAAGTCAAATCCACTGTGTTATTTCGGGAAGTGTATTCCCATGCACCGCTTCACACCCACACATGGGTATACGTTTCCTCATTTCGGCTGTTTTTTGCTTTTCTCCTTATCCTCAGCCTCCACCAACACTATACCACCAGGGTGACCGTGGTCTGTGTTGCCAGTATTGCAAGTTCCTCTGTCCTAATTTTTGACAGCTTTTGCTTGGAAGGCATAGGCAAAGACTATGGGAGACCCACTCCCCAATAATGGAAATAATGTTTTTAAGACGCTGTACTGCATGGCTCTTGTTTGCCAGCATTGCAAGTTCCTCCGTCCTAATTTTTGGCAGCTTTTGCTTGGAAGGCATAGGCAAAGACTATGGAAGACCCACTCCCCAATAATGGGAATAATGTTTTTAAGATGCTGTACTGCATGGCTCTTCCAAGGGGCATTTAAACCATCATGTTAAGCTACTGCAACCTCCACGTCTCTTCCAAGGGGCATTAAAACCGTCTTGTTAAGCTACTGCGACCTCCACCACTTTTCCCAGAGGCATTGATATTGTCTTTTTATTCCACTGCGACCTCCACCATTCTTCCAAGGGGCATTAAAACCGTCTTGTTAAGCTACTGCAATCTCCACGTCTCTTCCAAGGAGCATCAAAACAGGATACCCAGTTGCTATAAATGGAAAAAACAGTTTAGTTAAGGCCCTCTGACCTCCATGTCACTTTCAAGGGGCATTGGAGTGCCTCGAAATTTTTGTTAGGCATTGCACTCACTGCATGCCCTATAACTGTGTAGCCGAACCGCTCCTTTTGGTACAGAAACATATCCTACAAGACATGTGTGGTTGACTGGCCTGATATTGATGTGAATGGTCTCTGTTCCTCCTGCTCTTTCTCCTTTGCCACCACCTCATCCATCATTCATCACCTGAAGCTTTGTTTTAACGGGAGTCATAGAACTGGGATAGTAGCAGGAAAACATCCAGCAATCCTCGGAGGAGGTAGGATATGCGCCAAAAGGCTGACCACCTCAGGCCTAGCTGCTACTACATACATGCGCTTGCATTCCAAGAAAACAAAGCAGACGCTAACTTCTATCATCATCATCATCATGCTCCTCACCTTGGCACTCTCAACTCCCCTGATGGAGAAACCAGGGCCCACCGGAGGAGTCTGGTTCTCTGGTGGGCTCGTCCAATGCTGCCCTAAAGCAGGCCAGGCTAAGAAAAGTGTGGGGGAAGTTTCAAGGAGAAATAGGGGCAGCTGGGGACCGTTTATGGACACACGGCCGCCCCCAGGCGGCTGGGGACCGTGTGTGGACACCCGGCCGCAGGGCGGCTGGGGACCGAGTATGGACACCTGGCCGCCCCTTGATGGCTGGGGACCGAGCGTGGACACCCGGCCGCCGGGCGGCTGGAGACTGAGTATGGATACCTCGCTGCCGAAGCAGCCATGAGGTAGTGGCCAGCTTCGGCCTCCTCCAAACTAAAAGGCCCCATTTCAAGTGCAAGCTAGCAGTATGGTATTGCAGCCTGGGGGTGGGTGGGTGGCAGTTTGCACACTTACGCTTGCATTCCAAGAAAACAAAGCAGATGCTAACTTCTATCATCATCATCATGCTCCTCACCTTGGCACTCTCAACTCCCCTGATGGAGAAGCCAGGGCCCACCGGAGGAGTCTGTTTCTCTGGTGGGCTCGTCCAATGCTGCCCTAAAGCAGGCCAGGCTAAGAAAAATGTGGGAGAACTTTCAAGGAGAAATAGGGGTGGCTGGGGACCGTTTATGGACACCCGGCCACCCCCTAGTGGCTGGGGACCGAGCGTGGATACGCGGCCGCTGGGCAGCTGGGGACTGAGTATGGATACCTCTCTGCCGAAGCAGCCATGAGGTAGTGGCCAGCTTCGGCCTCCTCCAAACTAAAAGGTCCCATTTCAAGTGCAAGCAAGCTAGCAGTATGGTATTGCAGCCTGGGGGTGGGTGGGTGGCAGGCTGCATACTTGCGCTTGCATTGCAAGGAATGGGGGAAGTACAATTGAACACTGCCCTGGGACAAGGACTTGCACAGGGATAGTTGCAAGTCTGCATCTTCTGATGCGGAAAGGATCACATCTGATGGGCACACTTTTAGGCAGTGACCTGGGTGTCAGAGATGCTTCCAGGGGTCTTCCCCATGCTGTTCCCATGTCTTTTCAGCACTGTATGCATGTGTCACACAGCACATGGCCAGATAAGATTGTAAAATGTTAAAATGACATTTCCCGGTGAATGCATTTGTCACGGTTGAAAGCAATACAAAAGTGCAAAAACGCATAAAAAATGCTGCTTGTGAACATAGCCCAAGGTGTGGAGGAGTATTTTTGTTTTTGGTTATTTATTTCACCTTATACACAAGTCTTTACCCTGGAAAGGAAGTTCCTTAACATATTTCACAGGAAAACCGTTTCAGTTTCGTTTTTGAACGTTTTATTGTGAGCCTGTTAAAGTGGCTTATTACCTCTGACCACGTTGTTGACAGCAGTGACCTGGGGGTCAGAAATGCTTCCTGGGCGATGCCCATGCTGTCCCCATGTCTTTTGAGGACTGTCACTATCGTTTTGGGCACTTTTTAGGCTTTCTACAGACTGCCGGGGGTGCCGCCGCAAAAATGCTCGGGTCTCCCATAGACTAACATTGGGCTCGTTGCTCGGGTCGAGCACCTGAGTATCACTGTGAGCTCAGCCCGAGCTTCGAGCACCTGAGCATTTTAGTGCTCGCTCAACACTAGTTATCACAACTTCCGGACGGAAAAATGAACTGAATAAATCAATGGGAGATTCCACCAACAACAAGTTTGTTTTCTCTCTTTTGATACGTTTTTCTGTTGTTTTGCTGGTAAAGTTTTTGCTGCAGGGAAACTTTTTCTACTAGGATCGAAAATAATTGTGCTGCGGATTCTCCCAACTGTGATCGGCCGAGGGGAAAGGAAATGTTCTGCATCAACAACTGATAGGAAAAAGACCAAAACTTTAATAAGAAAGTAAAGTCTTGAAACATTAATGTAGCCACCACCAAGCCTTAAAAAAAGAAGTTGCAACTGCATTACATGGTTGCCCCACAAAAAATGTAACTTGCTGCTAGTGAGCACAAAGCAAAATGATTATAAGACCCTGACAAAACATGAGCCATTTACATGACTGGCTTCTTATGTGGCTAAGATGCTATTCGGCCCAACGTAGACACCAGAAATGGATGTGACTGTATCCACTGCAACCCTTATTGTCACATCACTGATGTTGATTTTGATGGATACTGTATAATAACACTTCACTCTTCCTGCACCAAGTATATACATAAAAATTACTCCATGGAAAAATTCAGCAAAGCCTCCAGACATTGGAATTCATCAATGAATTTGCCCCCTGGATAGTAGTTTTAAGGGAGTATTAAGACGTCCGTGCAAATCGGTCCGAGATCAGACCGCAATGCACAGAGTGGCTGCGGGTTGCCCGAGCCGAGCGTTAAAGCTTCATAGAAATATATGAAGCCGTAATGCTTGGGTCAGGAGACCCTCGGCAATTCTGTGCATTGCGGTCCAATCTCAAGTATTGTAAGTATTGAAGAATTCAAGAATGTCTCAGCTATGAGAGTTAATGTGACTCACTTCTCCTGGATCCATTGTCCTGCTGCAGTCGGCTCTCTTTATTCATATGACAAATTCATCTTTGCTTCATTGTTAGGACTCTGATATTCTATTGGCAGCTCTGCCTGGGACTTTATGACAATCCCTGTTTTGTTATATCATTGGAACTCTAATATGTAGTGGTCAATTTTAAATTGGACTCTGTGTCAAACTCAGCTCTGCTAAATTACTAAGTCAACTCTGTTGTACCGCTGCCAGCTTTGCACTGGACAATGTAACAAACTCAACTCTGTCACACTGATGCCAGTTCTGCATTGGTTTCTGTGGCAAACTCAGTTTTGCTATATTGCTGAGTCAACTCTGTGGTACCAATGCCAGCTCTGTATTGGACTCTGTGACAAACTCACCTCTGTTATATCGCTGAATCATCCCTACAGCAATGCTGCCAACTCTGCATTGGACTTTGTGACAAACTGAGCTCTGCTATATTGCTAAGTCAACTCTTCAATAGCATTGTGTTACTCAGCTCTTCTCCATCAGTTTGTCATTGATAAATCTTCTCTGCTTCATCATGTGAATCCCTTTTTTACCTTCCTGTTGCCATTCTGCCATTACTGCTTCTATTGTTCATCCGGTTCCCCTGCTTCACCAATGTCTTCTGCCCTTGCCGCATCACAACAGCTAATCTGGACTGAGGGCTTGAAGGGTCGCTAACTTAACAGTTAGTGATGTCATGTTATTACCTCTGAAGGTGACAGAGGGGCAGGTAGTGACATCATCAGGCACTGGTTCAATGCTCATCATGCTTTTTACACCTTTCATAGAATAGAAGAATCTGGAAAAAGGGCTTGAAAATATAATTTGTAACAGGTCCCCACCTACAATGTGCCATTTACACATCGGTGCTCCCCTATGTGCCATGAGCCCTTGGGCCACTGCTACCTCTGCACCCCCCTATAGCTACTGTACACCCCGGATGGCACTGGCAATGATGAAACATTGTATACCAGGATTAATACTAGATGCTTGATATTACTAATGTAGAGTTATAAGGAAGTAAAATGATCGAATTATGTGATTTCGAGAGCGAGTTGTAATGTGATTAAATTGTGTAATTTTCAAACCCCCGGGAAAATGACAAGAATGCAACATCGTAAGTGAGGCCGCTCTTCTTCACAAGACTAAGAGAAGCTAATGTGGAGGGGAGGGGGCTGTCAAGGTGATAAACTGCTGTATTTAGCTCAGTTTCAGCAATAACAGACTGAAGGACACTTATTAGCAAATATAGTCATACCCTCTGAATACAAGAAGAGATCGGAGAGCTCTGGTTGTAAATATGCCGAGTAGGCAAAGGACGTTTAATCCTGGAAATTCAGATGTTTATATCAACGTAGGAAATGTCCGAGCGATAACCTCCAAATCACCACGAAGTCTGTAAATTGCCTTCGCTTATGGTGGAAAGGGACATCCCTTAAGTAAGGTCTATTAAAGGTCCACGCCAGTGATGTAGTGCTCTTGTGACGTTGCGTCTTCATGAAGCTGTAAGATGGTCTAAACTAACCCACCACTAAAGATGAGCGAAGCTCCTGAAATTGGTTTGGGGCAGATTCACTCAGTTTCGATTCGATATGAATAAAATAATCCTAAATCGAAAGTGCCTCAATTGCTATTAAAAGATGTTTATCATGGCCTGAGGTCTCCCTTGACCCTATAGCATAAGAAACAGAAGGAAGTAAAGGGATTAAAAATAATAAAATACCTTATACTGCCTCTGAAACTTCCCGCCAGTCTTTGACTCTTCCATTGCTAAGACCAGTGATTGGCCTCATATGGTCCCATGGTGGGGCAACACTCATCATTGAAGCAAAAGTCTTGTGTCACCCCAATGCGATCATTTGAGGCCAATCACTGACCTCAGCATCGGAAGGAAGCCCTCTAAGAAACAAAGTCTGTCCTGGAGGAGCAAGGAGCTGCGACAGAGGCGGTGTAAGGACAGGTGAGTATAATGTAGTTTATTCTTTTAACCCCTTCTGGGCCCTCAAGAAAAGACAACAAAATGACAATCAAATGGTCATCACCTTGCTGGACCTGTGAGAATTGAATCCCAAAAATTTTGGATTTCTCAGAATCTAACATTTTTAGGACATTCATAGCAAATTTTATTTGCACCATATTGATTCACTTATCTCTTCCCGCCACCTTCTTACAAGAAAAGTTCTAATGCTACATGGACCCCAGTGCTTCGTTCAACCTTGCAATATCCATTATTGGTTGCTATCGCTTATCATTGATCCTGTTATTATTGAAATACGCACTCGCTTACCTAAGTGTATATTATTACTGAGCAAAGTGCAAATAATAATAATAAAAAAAAGAAATAATGATACATATATGTGCCATAAGAATTGTTCTGTTATGTATAATTATTCCATATTTTGCTGCCTACTGCCAGCAAATGCCGGTGCTAGGTAGTATTATGCCCCTATAGTTACATATGCACAGCAATGCAGAGATTATTCCTGGTTTATGTAACTAAAAGTCAAAAGTTCCGCACTCTATAGTGATGCTCAGAAGCAACAGGTAATAACTGTATAATAAGCAACCTTTGGCATTCAGAAGAAATACATGGAATGATGCATAAGTGAAAAATTGTATTCACAGCCGACACAAAGGTAAACAGAAACAAATCCAACGTTTCGGCAATATTTTGCCTTTGTCAAGGTTATCTGTATCAGTATAGAAAGCAAAATAAAGTCATTTGAAGACAATAGTACAAAAAAAAGAAAAAAATACAGACTTGCTAACAGTCAAGAAAAAATAAAATCTACAAGAAAACAAGAAAAAAATCATACATATATTGTATTATAATAACAATGTCCTCTGAAGGAGTAAATGGTCTGGATGTGAATAATCTCACAAAATGGTCAACAGCATATAAAACAAGAAAGAACAACTGCCAAGGAAAGCACATAAAGACATATTTACGGGCTGAAAGAGGTAAGTATACAAGATTTCCCTATGGAAGCCATATAATATAGTATATAGCAGGCAACATCAGGTGGAGGAGATCTGACGCCACATAGAACTCAAGCTAAGCATATATATAGAAATATATCAATGGGAATAACCATTAATATGATAGATGCTAGAAGTACAGTGGGTACAGAAAGTATTTAGACCCCTTTAAATTTTTCACTCTTTGTTTCATTTTGCCATTTGGTAAATTCTAAAAAGTTCATATTTTTTTTGTCATTAAAGTACACCCTGCACCCATCTTGACTGAAAAAAAACAGAAATGTAGAAATTTTTGCAAATTTATTAAAAAAGAAAAACTGAAATATCACATGGTCATAAGTATTCAGACCCTTTGCTCAGTATTGAGTAGAAGCACCCTTTTGAGCTAGTACAGCCATGAGTCTTCTTGGGAATGATGCAACAAGTTTTTCACACCGGATTTGGGGATCCTCTGTCATTCTTCCTTGCAGATCCTCTCCAGTTCCGTCAGGTTGGATGGTGAATGTGGTTGGACAGCCATTTTCATGTCTCTCCAGAGATGCTTAACTGGGTTTAAGTCAGGACTCTGGCTGGGCCAGTCAAGAATGGTCACAGAGTTGTTCTGAAGCAACTCTTTTGCTATTTTAGCTGTGAGCTTAGGGTCATTGTCTTGTTGGAAGGTGAACCTTCGGCCAAGTCTGAGGTCCAGAGCACTCTGGAAGAGTTTTTCATCCAGGATATCTCTGTACTTGGCCGTATTCATGTTTCCTTCAATTGCAACCAGTTGTCCTGTCCCTGCATGATGCTGCCACCACCATGTTTTACTGTTGGAATTGTACGGGGCAGGTGATGAGCAGTGCCTGGTTTTCTCCACACATACCGCTTAGAATTATCACCAAAAAGTTCTATCTTTGTCTCATCAGACCAGAGAATCTTATTTCTCATAGTCTGGGAGTCATGTGTTTTTGAGCAAACTCTATGCGGGCTTTCATATGTCTTGCACTGAGGAGAGGATTCCATCAGGCCACTCTGCCATAAAGGCCCGATTGGTGGAGGGCTGCAGTGATAGTTGACTTTGTGGAACTTTCTCCCATCTCCCTACTGCATCTCTGGAGCTCAGCCACAGTGATCTTGGGGTTCTTCTTTACCTCTCTCACCAAGGCTCTTCTCCCACGATTGCTCAGTTTGGCTGGATGGCCAGGTCTAGGAAGACTTCTGGTGGTCCCAAACTTCTTCCATTTAAGGATTATGGA
Organism: Phyllobates terribilis; assembly: GCF_046119375.1. Taxonomy (NCBI): domain Eukaryota; kingdom Metazoa; phylum Chordata; class Amphibia; order Anura; family Dendrobatidae; genus Phyllobates; species Phyllobates terribilis. Next base: position 543,202,693 of record NW_027362761.1, on the reverse strand, counting down.
GGCCACTGTGCTCTTAGGAACCTTGAGTAATGCAGAAATTCTTTTGTAACCTTGGCCAGATCTGTGCCTTGCCACAATTCTGTCTCTGAGCTCCTTGGGCAGTTCCTTTGAGGATTCATGAGGATTCTCATTTGGTCTGACATGCACTGTGAGCTGTGAGGTCTTATATAGATAGGTGTGTGCCTTTCCAAATCAAGTCCTATCAGTTTAATTAAACACAGCTGGACTGCAATGAAGGAGTAGAACCATCTCAAGGAGGATCACAAGGAAATGGACAGCATGTGACTTAAATATGAGTGTCTGAGCAAAGGGCCTGAATACTTATGACCATGTGATATTTCAGTTTTTCTTTTTTAATAAATTTGCAAAAATTTCCACATTTCTGTTTTTTTCAGTCAAGATGGGGTGCAGAGTTTACTTTAATAAGAAAAAATATGAACTTTTTAGAATTTACCAAATGGCTGCAATGAAACAAAGAGTGAAAAATTTAAAGCGGTCTGAATACTTTCCGTACCCACTGTATATACACATAAAGAGCATGATCCAATAGAAAGCCACCAGAAAAAGTAACATACCTGTAATAGTGAAAGTCGGCGGGCGACAGGTGAGTAGTGGATCCCAGTAAGAGGAATGTGTTAGGAAGAGTGGCCGCAGCCATTATATACGACCGCCGTAGACAGGGCCGGCGTCAGGCATGGGGGCCCACTCACCGTCAGGCACCCCTCCGCGCTATGGGACCCGTGAGCGGAGGAGAGCAGTGTCAGCGCTCGCTCCCCCCCGCTTGCTCAGGGTCCCAGCAGTCGGTGGCACAATACTTAACTCTCCCCGTGCCTACGCAGCAGCTCCGGTCTCTTCCGCGTCCTCTGACTGTGACGTCTCAGGTCATAGGGCGCAGTGACGTCTTTCCACTGCACCCTCTCCTGAGCCGTCACAGCACAGAGCGGGAAGATGCCGGCGACGCTGGAGTCCAGAGCTGAGCAGCGGCAGCAGGTGAGAAGAAGTGAGGTGAGTATTAATTTTTTAATGTATGGAGGTATTGGGCATTATAAGGGAGGGGTGGGTGACATCCTGCGTGGGGCATTATATGGGGGGGGTGACATCCTGCATGGTGCATTAAAAGGGGGGAGTGACATCCTGCATGGGGCATTATAAGGGGGGGTGACATCCTGCACAGGGCATTATAAGGGGGGCTGACATCCTGCATGGGGCATTATAAGGGGGGGTGACATAATGCATGTGGCACTATAAGGGGGTGACATCCTGCATGAGGCATTATAAGGGGGGGTGACATCCTGCATGGGGCATTATAAGGGGGGGTGACATCCTGCATGAGGCATTATAAGGGGGGTGACATCCTGCATGGGGCATTATAAGGGGGGGTAACATAATGCATGTGGCATTATAAGGGGGGTGACATCCTGCATGGGGCATTATAAGGGGGGGTGACATCCTGCATGGGGCATTATATGGGGGAAACAGCCTGCATGGGGCATTTTAAGGGGGGAACAGCCTGCGTGGGGCATTATGTGGGGGGAACAGCCTGAATGAGGCATTATGTGGGGGGAACAGCCTTCATGGAGCATTATGTGGGGGTCAGTATTCTGCATGGAGCGTTATATATGGGGGCCAGTATCCTGTATGGAGCGTTATATGGGGGCCAGTATCCTGTATGGAGCATTTTATGGGGGCCAGTATTCTGTATGGAGCATTATATGGGGTCCATTATTCTGTATGGAGAACTATATTGTCCGGTCTGTACTGTGCGCTGCATGGATTCGCCGGTTTCTGAGCTATTGTAGAATTTACAATAGATATCGGTCATCTAATGTAAGAAGTGAAATCTTTGGCATTGTACTATACATATATATATATAGTTCTCTTATATGTATCTGTGCATCATGAATCGTGGTATGTGTTAAAGGCGCCCACTGAGACTCTTTCGCCCAGGGCCCACAAAAACTTGGAGCCGGCCCTGGCCATAGATTCGTCATATCCGGGTGCGAGCGCATCCGGAAGTGGCTGGAGAGCATGCGTCAGCCGCCGAATAGTGCCGATATTAGTCGAGAGTGGCCGAAACTGAGGGTGGTAAAGCGCATGTCAGCTGTCTGATATATCGGAAAAGGCCGAGAAGGCCTGAAAGCGAACAGAACAGAGAACAGCTAGTGCGCATGTCAGAGCGGACCCATTAAGATTTAAAGACACCACAAATGGCTGAATGGGCACTAATAGGCTGTAAGATGCAAGATAGGTATAAAACGAAAGGGGGGAAAAAAAGGAAAGGAATGAAAGGGATTAAAAATGGGAAAAAGGAAAAAATTAGGAAGCTAAAATGAAATGAAATAGGGGAAAAGAAAAGAGAAAGGAAAAAAAGAAGGGAAAAAAAGGAAAGAGAAGGGGAAGAAATGAGACAAACAGAGAGATAAAAAGAAAAGATTATAAACCTTGGAAGAGTCATTAGGGAATCTAGAAGACAAAAAGGAAATAAAGCACAAGATATATAATCAATTGCAACAATTAGTGCAAGATATATTTAACAATAGAGGACTTCGTATTCCCTATTCATACCCCATGGTTCAAGGGTATTAAGGGTATATATCCAGAAAGCCTCCCTCACCTTAAGTTTCCTAATTCTATCACCACCTCACCCCCCGTCTAGGCATGGAAAAATTTTCAAGAACCTGGAACCTTAACTGGGCAACATTATGGTAGGGTACGCCTGACCAAGGAGTTACCAGTGTTTGAGGATACAGTTCTTCACCATATACATAAAGGGGTGAAATGTATTGACAAATGCAATCCTACGGTATTACAGATAATACATATTATCCAGCAATGCTATTTGGTTTGTAATTAAAGCAGTTTAATTGATTTTGTGATACGACAGATTTACAGTTAGGCTAGGACATTAGGGAGATAATCGTGTGGGACAAGAAATGCCTAATACAGGGTAAGTGTCTGAGGCACCATCTGTATTGAGAGAGGTTTTGGACTATTTTCTTAGAGTTGAGTCAGCAGAACTGGGGTCTTTACATCCCCTTGTAAAAATGTGACTTTCGCATTCATGGATGGCAGGGAAGGGCACAGGAGGAGGTTGTGCCTGAGAAATGCCAGCTCTATAGCTAGTAGTGGGGGTGAGTAAGCACTCACTAATATGGTGTGCTACTCTACAACTTAGATGAGGCCACTAACGAGCAAGAAAGAACTCCATCCTAAGTATGAGAGGTCTGTTCCAGATGAAGGACACTGGTTCACTCACACAAAATAGGGACCCACCATTAGTAGAGGAAGAGGTTTGTTACAGTATATGGGATGGGAGCATAGAGGTTTATTCCTGTAAGTGAAAAGTGCCTTTGACTATAACAAGGGAGAAATATTCACCTGTGAGGGATGAGGAAAAGCCATATCAGAGGAAGTCTGGAAGCTGATGTCTAAGTAAAGAAGAGTGTAACATCATAGATGGCTAGCCCGTGCGAGAGGGACACTGATGTGGTAACTGAGAACAGAAGAATGCACAATGTATGCAGTGATCAGACAAGATACTGCAGAAGATCGAGAGGTGACCATGAAGGAGTTGGGACCAACACTATGAGTGTGTGCTAAGCTGTCAAGATAGAGATACAGAGATGGTTGTAGAGTAAAGGAGCTACTGTTTAAGAATCTACTGACTGACTATGACAGGTATCATCAAATTGTTGCCTCATGCAAGGCTACTGAAGCCATCAATCAAATTGCCTCACATAAGACTGTGTAATCATCAAGCTCAATACCTCTTTGTAAGTAATGTTCTTCAACTACCTACTACGTACATTGGATCCCTCCATTATCCCTAAGGGGGAACTTTTCCAAAGGCCATTACTTCCTAATATATTTTGGGGGGTATACCATCCTATGTCTTTTTTATTAAGGGATTTTTCCACCCAGCTAACAGCATTAAACCAAACCAAAACTTTAGATGCAGCAGATTGACATTGAGTGCTGTAATTTAGTTTGTGATCACTTTTTACCCCCAAACATTGACCAATTACAGGCTTTCCCAGCGGTGATCCAACCAGGTAATTTATGACTTAAAGGGTTTTTCTCATCTTCAGGGATGGATATTGTCAGATAGTGCTTGTGAAAACAAGTACGTTTGCAATTTGCTGCTTATTAAAATTTGCAGCCGTTATTGAGATATTAACATTTTCTTGTCTTTTGTTTGCAGCTCCTTGCTTAGTAGACCGACCAACGCTGCTGTCTATCTTGCTGTACTTGGCCGGATTAGGAGGTAGTAGAGATCCTGTCCAGCTCCAAAACAAGTGCTTACAAGTCCAGTAGAAATGAGCTTGTAAGCATTGTACAGTCATAGCCAAAAGTATTGAGAATGAGACAAATAGTAATTTTTCCAAAGTTTACTGTTCATTTTTTGTAATGGCAATTTGCATATACTCCTGAATGTCAAAGAGTGATCAGCTTAACAGCAATTACTGTACTTGCAAAGTCAATATTTGCCCAGAAAATGAACTTTAACCCCCAAAACACATTTCAACATCATTGCAGTCCTACCTTAAAAGGAGCAGCTAACATCGTTTTAGTGATTGATCCATTAACACAGGTGTGGGTGTTGATGAGGACAGGGCTGGCGATCAATCAGTCATGATTAAGTAAGAATGACATCACTGGACACTTTAAAAGGAGGCTGGTTCTTGGTATCATTGTTTCTCTTCAGTTAACCATGGTTATCTCTAAAGAAACACGTGCAGCCATCATTGCACTGCACAAAAATGGCCTAACAGGGAAGAGTATCGCAGCTACAAAGATTGCACCTCAGTCAACAATCTATCGCATCATCAAGAACTTCAAGGAGAGAGCTTCCATTGTTGTCAAAAAGGCTCCAGGGCGCCCAAGAAAGACCAGCAAGCGCCAGGACCGTATCTTAAAACTGTTTCAGCTGCGGGATCGGACTACCAGCAGTGCCGAGCTTGCTCAGGAATGGCAGCAGGCTGGTGTGAGTGCTCCTGCACGCACTGTGAGGCGGAGACTCTTTGAGCAAGGGCTGGTTTCAAGAAGGGCAGCAAAGAAGCCACTTCTCTCCAGAAAAAACATCAGGGACCGACGGATATTCTGCAAAAGGTACAGGGAGTGGACTGCTGAGGACTGGGGCAAAGTCATTTTCTCTGATGAATCCCCTTTTCGATTGTTTGGGACATCTGGAAAACAGCTTATTCGGAGAAGAAGAGGTGAGCGCTACCACCAGTCTTGTCTCATGCCAACTGTAAAGCATCCTGAAACCATTCATGTGTAGGGTTGCTTCTCAGCCAAGGGAATCGGCTCACTCACAGTCTTGCCTAAAAACACAGCCATGAATAAAGAATGGTACCAGAATGTCCTCCAAGAGCAACTTCTCCCAACCGTCCAAGAGCAGTTTGGCGCCCAACAATGCCTTTTCCAGCATGATGGAGCACCTTGCCATAAAGCAAAGGTGATAACTAAATGGCTCATGGAACAAAACATAGAGATTTTGGGTCCATGGCCTGGAAACTCCCCAGATCTTAATCCCATTGAGAACTTGTGGTCAATCATCAAGAGACGGGTGGACAAACAAAAACCAACAAATTCTGGCAAAATGCAAGCATTGATTATGCAAGAATGGACTGCTATCAGTCAGGATTTGGTCCAAAAGTTGATTGAGTGCATGCCAGGGAGAATTACAGAGGTCTTGAAGAAGAAGGGGCGACACTGCAAATATTGACTTGCTGCATTAACTCATTCTAACAGTCAATATAACCTATTGGTACTCATAATATGATTGCAATTATATTTCTGTATGTGATATAAACATCAGACAAACACTAATAAAAACCAGAGGCCAGCAGATCATGTGAAAATATAATTTTGGTGTCATTCTCAAAACTTTTGGCCATGACTGTACAAGTTCTGCTATCTAGCAGCGGTGGTCGGTCTCCAAGGTAACAATTGTAAATTTTAAAAAAAAGTGTTAATATCTCAAGAACGGCTACAAAATGTAATAAGCAATAAATTTCAAAATTGTTTGTTTTTACAAGCACTCTCTGAAAAATACCCATTTATGAAGATGAAAATAACACTTTAACCCTATATTTATCAACATAACCTCACTCGTCATTAACTTGCTGATTCTGCTTATCTAGGGCTTCCATTAGGGACTGAGTGGTTTACAGAAGTCCTACTTCTGGCTGACTACAATAATTAAGATGTCCAAGGAAATGGATAATTGTTATACAAGGTCATAATATAAGTTATTTTTTGCAAGTGAACTGATGCGTAATGATGGCACATTAACATGAAATAAACTGAAGATAGAAATGTATACAAAGGAGCTACAGGGCCTCATTTATCAAATCTGTCCTTGTTGCTCACAACAACCAATCACAGCAAAGCTTTCTTTTCTCAAACTGATCTAGGAAAATGAAAGCTGGGCTCTCATTGGTTGAGATGGGCAACAAAGATGATTTTCTTTAGGACAGTTTTGATAAAGTTCTGATAAATTCTTATCAGCATCATCATTTTTTCATGGATTTTGGACACACACAGAATTAGTTAATTAGTTTATCCATGGGAAGGTTATATGGAGTCTGAACACGGAGAGATTGTTCAGCCGGAAATCAGAAAAAAAACTGTGTAGATAAGAAATCATCTTTGTTGCCCAAAACAATCAATTGTAACGGGTCTGGGAGGTGGAACCTCTGAGCAACTATACAAAGGGGCAGTCCTTGTAAGGAAGCGGGTGGCTCCCAGGGAAGGCGGGCAGGTAGTCACGGCAAGTGACAGGGACAGTCTCTGGGTAGAAGGGCAGGAGGTCACGGCAAGTGACGGGGACAGTCTCTTGACAGGCGGATGGTCACGGCAAGTGACAGCAGGGTAAGAGTCTCTAGACAGGCTAGCAGGCAGGTAGCAGGTGAGCGCTCCCAGGTGAGCGGGCAAGAATCTCTGGACAGGCAGGTGGTCACGGCAAGTGATGGCAGAGCCTCCAGGTAGGCTAGCAGGCTGGTAGCAGGTGAGCGCTCCCAGGTGAGCGGGCAAGAGTCTCTGGACAGGCTGGTGGTCACAGCAAGTGACGGCAGAGCCTCCAGGTAGGCTAGCAGGCAGGTAGCAGGTGAGCGCTCCCAGGTGAGCGGGCAAGAGTCTCTGGACAGGCAGGTGGTCACGGCAAGTGACGACAGAGCCTTCAGGTAGGCTAGCAGGCAGGTAGCAGGTGAGCGCTCCCAGGTGAGCGGGCGGGCAGATCCATAGACAGACTGACAGGAGTTGGAAGGCAGACTGTCGGACCGCAGGAATGCAAGCAGATAGACAGGAATCAGGTAGGAATCAAGCAGAGATCTGGCAGGTAACTGGCAGGTGTCTGGTAACGGGACCTGAGGGCTGAAGCAGAGTTGAAAGGCTTTGCAACAACATTGCTCGGGCACCTCCATTTTGGAGGAGGTGCCTTATATATGGTGAGGTCCTCCAGCCATTGGCCGGGGACTCCTTAGGACGGCGCGCGCGGCCCCTTTAAGAGAGAGGGAGACGCGCGCCCTAAGCAGAGAGGCCGAGAAGCAGCGCGCGCTGCCAGCAGAGCGGGAGGAAGCCGCCGGGCACGTAGCGGAGAGGTGAGGGGAACGGCGTCCCTGCCTAGCAGGAGGCAGGGACGCCGACGCTACAGTACCCCCCTTTTAGGCCCCCCCTTTTTTAGGCCAGAGAGAAATTTATCAAGGATGAGAGGGGCATGGATGTTCTCTCGGGGCTCCCACGTTCTCTCCTCAGGACCAAATCCCTTCCAATCCACTAGAAAAAAGGACTTTCCTCTTACCCTTTTGGTGGCCAGAATGTTCTCTACCTCAAACTCGTTTTCAGCGGAAACCGGAGCAGGAGGCGTACCTGTAGACTTGGAAAAAGAGTTAAGTACCACGGGTTTGAGTAGAGATACATGGAAGGAGTTAGGAATCCGCAAATTGGCCGGGAGTTTCAATTTATAGGCCACCGGGTTGATTTGTTTGATAACTTCCAGTGGACCGATGAACTGAGGCCCTAACTTGTAGGAAGGAATCTTGAGCCGGACATATTTGGACGAGAGCCAGACCTTATCTCCAGGACGGAATTGTGGTGGATCCAGACGTCTTTTATCAGCCTGTTTTTTCATCCGCTCGTATGACTGAAGAAGTGCGGATCTGGTACTTTCCCAAATGGAGGAAAATTCGTTAACGAGAGATTCCGCAGCCGGATTATCCACCGAGGCGGATGCGGGAAACAGGATTCGAGGATGCTGACCGAAGACTACAAAAAACAGGGATTTGGAGGAAGATTCGCTCTCGTGATTATTGTAGGAAAATTCGGCCCACGGTAAAAGATCCACCCAGTCGGAATGGTGAGCATTAACAAAGTGCCGGAGGAAACTGGTTAAAATTTGGTTGATCCGTTCTACTTGGCCATTGGACTGTGGGTGATAAGCAGAAGAAAAGTCCAAGGTGACCCCCAGCAGTTTACACATGGCTCGCCAAAAGCGAGAGGTGAACTGAACCCCTCGGTCGGATACGATGTGGAGAGGAAGACCATGAAGATGGAAGACATGATGGATAAAGTCTTTAGCTAACTCTGATGCAGACGGGAGACCCGGCAGGGGAATAAAGTGAGCCATTTTGGAAAAGCGGTCAGCGACCACCCAAATGACCGTACAACCGGCAGAGACAGGGAGGTCCGTTATAAAGTCCATAGCTATATGCTGCCACGGGGCAGCAGGTACAGGAAGAGGAAGGAGACGGCCGGCTGGCAGATGTCTCGGAACCTTGTTGCGGGCGCAGGACACACAGGCTGAAACAAAGTCTATTACGTCCTTGTGCAGGGTAGGCCACCAGTAATGCCGGGTAATAAGCTGGAGGGTCTTTTTCTGACCAGCGTGGCCAGCTAGCTTGGACGAGTGTCCCCAGTGTAGAACCTTCTCACGATCAGGTACAGTTACAAACGTCTTACTGGGTGGAAGACGATTTAGATTCACGGGGGCCACCTGCATTACTTTGGCGGGGTCGATGATGTGTTTAGGCTCCTCCTCAAGATCAGAGACCAAAAAGGATCGGGACAAGGCATCAGCTTTGATGTTTTTGTCAGCCGGGCGAAAATGAAGAATGAAATTAAAGCGGGCGAAGAACAAGGACCACCGGGCTTGGCGCGGGTTAAGTCTCTGGGCACACTGGAGGTAAGCCAAGTTCCTGTGGTCCGTGTAAATTATTACCGGGTGAAGAGCCCCCTCGAGCAGGTAACGCCACTCCTCCAGTGCCAGCTTAATGGCCAACAATTCTCGGTCTCCTATAGAATAATTGCGCTCAGAAGAGGAGAAGAGTTTGGAGAAGAAGCAGCAGGTTACCATTCTTCCGGAAGACGACTTTTGGGTAAGTACCGCTCCGGTTCCGGAGGAGGAAGCGTCGACTTCTAGGAAGAATTGTTTGTTGCCGTCCGGACGATGCAGCACAGGGGCGGAGGAAAAAGCTTGTTTTAAGGAAAGGAAGGCCTCCTCTGCTTCGGGCGGCCATTCTCCGGGATTAGCGCCCTTATGGGTGAGCGCCGAGATAGGCGCCATCAGGGAAGAGAAGTGCGGAATGAAGAGGCGGTAGTAGTTGGCGAAGCCCAGGAACCGCTGAATAGCCTTCAACCCCTCTGGTCGGGGCCACTTCTGGATGGCAGACAGTTTCTCAGGATCCATTCGTAGGCCGGTCTGAGAGATTATGTAGCCCAGAAGCGGAAGCGAGGTCTGCTCAAAGAGGCACTTCTCATATTTAGCGTAGAGGTGGTTCTGCCTGAGCCTGAGCAGGACCTGACGAACGTCCCTCCGGTGAGTGAGAAGATCCAGAGAGAAGACCAAGATGTCGTCCAGGTACACCACCACGCAGGAGTAGAGAAGATCACGGAAGATGTCATTGACCAACTCTGGAAAGACGGCGGGAGTGTTACAGAGACCGAAGGGCATTACAAGGTATTCATAGTGACCGTCCCGGGTGTTGAATGCCGTCTTCCATTCATCCCCCTGACGGATACGGACCAGATTATACGCCCCACGGAGGTCCAGCTTGGTGAAGATTCTAGAACCCCTCAGACGGTCAAATAATTCAGGAATGAGCGGAAGAGGGGAATTTATTTTTCACTGTGATCTGGTTAAGGCCTCTATAGTCTATACAGGGACGGAGTGAGCCGTCCTTCTTTTTGACGAAGAAGAAGCCTGCTCCCGCCGGGGAGGTAGATTTCCGGATAAATCCCCGGGCCAGATTCTCCTCAATATATTCAGACATGGACCGGGTCTCAGCAGCGGACAAAGGGTAAATACGCCCACGGGGAGGAGTAGCGCCGGGCATCAGGTAGATTGGGCAGTCGTATGGTCTATGAGGGGGTAATGTCTCTGCTTCTCTTTTATTAAAGACGTCCGCAAAAGACCAATAGAGAACCGGTAGGCCGGGTAGATTGGCTGGGGTAGGAGAAGGACGAGCAGGATGAACGGGAACTAAACAAGTCTTATGGCAGTCCTGACCCCAGCGAAGAACTTCTCCGGTCTGCCAATCAAGCACGGGTGCATGTCTCTGGAGCCAAGGTAGGCCTAGCAAGAGGGCGTGAGAGAGTCCAGGCAGAACATGGAAGAAGATGCTCTCAGAGTGCAGCATTCCCACCTGCAGAGTTATGGATTCGGTGATGAGCTGGATGGGATGTGGTAAGAGGCCCCCATCCACGGCGGCGACAGATAAGGGTGCAGCCAGAGGTTTGGTGGGAATGCGGTATTTCTCTACCAGGTACTGAGAAATGAGATTTCCGGCAGCTCCAGAGTCAAGTTGAGCCAGTTCAAAATAACGGTTCTCCCCGCAGATGATAGAGACCGACAGCATTAGAGATGGAGAGGGTTTATTTCTGTCTAGGGCGACCTCTCTGAGCGATCCTAGACACAGGCGTTTCCCGTCCTCTCCAGGCAGGAACGGATCCGGTGCTCCTTACTGCCACAGTAGAAGCAGCTCCCCTCGGCACGGCGTAATTCTTGACGGGTCTTGACCATCTTGGTCTGGTCGACCTGCATAGGCTCGGGTGAGTGCGCCGGGGTAGTAACGGAGGAAGTGACGGGTCTCTGGAAGGTAGGGGCAAGGCGTGGAAACCTCCTCTCACGGGTGGCCTCTTTGGTGCGCTCCTGGAACCGGATGTCAATCCGGGTGGCAAGTGTAATTAAATCGTCGAGAGTGGTAGGAATGTCCCGACCGGCGAGTTCATCTTTAATACGGCCGGACAGACCCTCCCAGAAGACGGACACCAGGGCGTCATTATCCCAGGCAAGCTCCGAAGCAAGGGTACGGAACCATATGGCATATTGGCCCACGGTGAGACTTCCTTGGCGGAGGCGTAGCAAAGATGAGGCGGATGAGGTCTTCCGTCCTGGTTCGTCGAAGACCTTCCGGAAAGCCGTGAGAAAGGCTGGCAGGTTGGACACCAGGGGGTCTCCTCTCTCCCATAGAGGATTTAGCCAAGCCAGCGCCTCCCCCGTGAGATGGGACATGATGAAGGCTACTTTGGCTCGGTCGGTGGAAAACTGGTGTGCCAACAGTTCGAAGTGCAGAGTGCACAGGTTAATGAAGCCCCGTGCCTGACCGGGATCTCCGCCAAAACGAGGCGGGGCGAAGAGGCGGGGACCGGGAAGAGATGCCATGGTATTGATGGGCAGCGACGCTGCCGGGGTAGGAGTCGTGCGACTGGAAGCAGGTCCCGAAGAGGTAGACAGTGTGTCCAGGCGGGAGTTAACACTATGCAGGTGGCTCAGGATGGACTCCTGTTGGGACCTCTGACGGGAAAGTTCATGACATAGGTCCGAGAGCGAGGGAGCTTGGGTGCCACCGGGTTCCATGGCCCGAGCAAACTGTAACGGGTCTGGGAGGTGGAACCTCTGAGCAACTATACAAAGGGGCAGTCCTTGTAAGAAGCGGGTGGCTCCCAGGGAAGGTGGGCAGGTAGTCACGCAAGTGACAGGGACAGTCTCTGGGTAGAAGGGCAGGAGGTCACGGCAAGTGACGGGGACAGTCTCTTGACAGGCGGATGGTCACGGCAAGTGACAGCAGGGTAAGAGTCTCTAGACAGGCTAGCAGGCAGGTAGCAGGTGAGCGCTCCCAGGTGAGCGGGCAAGAATCTCTGGACAGGCAGGTGGTCACGGCAAGTGACGGCAGAGTCTCCAGGTAGGCTAGCAGGCAGGTAGCAGGTGAGCGCTCCCAGGTGAGCGGGCAAGAGTCTCTGGACAGGCTGGTGGTCACGGCAAGTGATGGCAGAGCCTCCAGGTAGGCTAGCAGGCAGGTAGCAGGTGAGCGCTCCCAGGTGAGCGGACAAGAGTCTCGGGACAGGCTGGTGGTCACAGCAAGTGACGGCAGAGCCTCCAGGTAGGCTAGCAGGCAGGTAGCAGGTGAGCGATCCCAGGTGAGCGGGCAAGAGTCTCTGGACAGGCAGGTGGTCACGGCAAGTGACGGCAGAGCCTCCAGGTAGGCTAGCAGGCAGGTAGCAGATGAGCGCTCCCAGATGAGCGGGCGGGCAGATCCATAGACAGACTGACAGGAGTTGGAAGGCAGACTGTCGGACCGCAGGAATGCAAGCAGATAGACAGGAATCAGGTAGGAATCAAGCAGAGATCAGGCAGGTGTAACATTCCTGGCGGCGTCCTTGCATAGTGGTCCATCTCCCACTGTGCAAGAGCGCGCACTTGATCTCCTGTCCAGAATGTCTCTCTGGCTTCCCTACATGCTGTCTGTTTGTGTCTGTTTCTGCTGCTTAAGGGCGGCGCCCGATCACTTCCTGCTTTTTGTACCTGCTGTGGGTCACACCCCTTGTGCGTCCTCAGCCTATTGCTGTCTGTCACCTGGTATATAGCTCAGCTGCTCCAATCATTCCCTGCCTGAGCATAGTGTTTCATTCAGTGTGTGCTTGCACTCTGAAGGTGCCAGGTCCTGTTCTTTGTCTCCTGCCTTGCGGTATCAGTTCCCGTGTCTGAACTGAGTCCTGTCTATGTCTCCTGCCTTGCGGTATCAGTTCCCGTGTCTGAACTGAGTCCTGTCTTTGTCTTCTGCCTTGCGGTATCAGTTCCCGTGTCTGAACTGAGTCCTGTCTATGTCTCCTGCCTTGCGGTATCAGTTCCCGTGTCTGAACTGAGTCCTGTCTGTGTTCTCTTGTCTGCCTATCCTGGAGGCTGTATTTCCAGGCCTGTCTGAACACGCTCCTAGCCTGTTCCTCCTGCCTTCTAGGGGCCGATTACCTAGATCCGCTCCTGTATCTTGTCTGTCCTGTCTGAACACGCTCCTAGCCTGTTCCTCCCGCCTTCTAGGGGTCGATTACCTAGATCCGTTCCTGTATCTTGTCTGTCCTGTCTGAACACGCTCCTAGCCTGTTCCTCCCGCCTTCTAGGGGCCGATTACCTAGATCCGTTCCTGTATCTTGTCTGTCCTGTCTGAACACGCTCCTAGCCTGTTCCTCCCACCTTCTAGGGGTCGATTACCTAGATCCGTTCCTGTATCTTGTCTGTCCTGTCTGAACACGCTCCTAGCCTGTTCCTCCCGCCTTCTAGGGGCCGATTATCTAGACCCGCTCCTGTATCTTGTCTGTCCTGTCTGAACTCACTCTTTGCCTGTTCGTCCTGCCTCTCTGGGGGCCGTATTTCCAGACCCGCTCCTGTATTCCGCTGCAGTGTCGGTCTCCTCCGTACACTCAGTTCCAGTCTGAACTCTCTCCTATCCTTTACCTGTTTTGCCTCTATGTCCGTTCCCTTCCTTTTTCTGCAGAGTCTGAACTCGTACCTAACTCCTGCTTGTTGTCTCTGTACTCCCGTTTGTGAGTTTGTGGTCCACTCGCTACTTCACTGCAAGTACCCTGTGGGTATCTGGCTCTGCCTTTCCCTTCCTGTCTGTTCTGTGTGTACAGAGCCCTGTCCCCCCTGCTCAGCCTTGCCTGCTCTGACTCCTTTGCTCACCGCTCCGGCGGTTCTAGCCTGCTCTGACTCCTTTGCTCACCACTCCGGCGGTTCTAGCCTGCTCTGACTCCTTTGCTCACCGCTCCGGCGGTTCTAGCCTGCTCTGACTCCTTTGCTCACCGCTCCGGTGGTTCTAGCCTGCTCTAACTCCTCTGCTCACCGCTCCGGCGGTTCTAGCCTGCTCTGACTCCTTTGCTCACCGCCCAGGCGGCCTCGTCCTGCTTTACTCTTGTTCACTGCTCCGGCAGTCTCGCTCAGCTCTGACCCTTTGCTCACCGCTCCTGGCGGCCTTGTCCTGCTCTACTCTTGCTCACCGCTCCAGGCGGTCTTGTCCTGCCCTGTTCTCGCTCACCTCTCTGGGCGGCCTCACTCTGCTGTGTTTGTCCGCCACATCTGTGGTTCTGTTCCTGAGTCCCAGTGTGTACTGGGTCCTATCCCACCAGTGTTCCTACCTGCTAGTGCCTTCCTGTCTGCACTCTAGCTGTGCTTGCCTGTACCCCTCTGTCTGTATTGTTCCTGAGTCCCAGTGTGTACTGGGTCCTATCCCACCTGTGTTCCTACCTGCTAGTGCCTCCCTGTCTGCACTCTAGCTGTGCTTGCCTGTAACCCCCTGCCTGCATTCCCGCCTGCCTGCATACCAGTCGTGCCTGCCTATACCCACCAGTCTGTGCGCCAGCCTAACCAGCCTGTTCCTGTATTCCCCTGTGTGGGTCAACAGCCGTGTCCGGGGTCTGTCCTGGAGTAGCACCTGGTCCCTCTGCTCGGTTCCTCCTTGGTGCACTGGCGTCGTATGCCGTCGTGCGACCCTGGTCGGATCGGGTGAATACCTAGTTACGCCCCTCCAGGCATTCACTCTCCGGCACGGTCCAGTGGAATCACACGCACACGCCGCTCAGCCCGGGCGTGTGCATTACAGCAGGTAACTGGCTGGTATCTGGTAACGGGACCTGAGGGCTGAAACAGAGTTGAAAGGCTTTGCAACAACATTGCTCGGGCACCTCCATTTTGGAGGAGGTGCCTTATATATGGTGAGGTCCTCCAGCCATTGGCCGGGGACTCCTTAGGACGGCGCGGCCCCTTTAAGAGAGGGGGAGCGCGCTCGTGCCCTAAGCACAGAGGCCGGGAAGCAGCGCGCGCTGCCAGCAGAGCGGGAGGAAGCCGCCGGGCACGGAGCGGAGAGGTGAGGGGAACGGCGTCCCTGCCTAGCAGGAGGCAGGGACGCCGATACTACACCAATCACAGTTCAGCTTTCATTTTATTAGAGCAATTAAATAAATGAAAGCTGTGCTCTGACTGGTTGCTATGAGCAACAAAGACAGATTATTATTTTTTTGGACAGTTTTGATAAATGATGCCCATTGTGAAGCCTTAAAGGGAATTTGGTAAGACCAATCTGGCAGTAATAGGAACTGACTCTACTACCCATGCAATGTATGCCCGGGGAGAGGTTCCTTATACATGTTTCGGCCCTTGTCATCAGAACTGACCTCCAGAACCTGTGCATACAGAAGCCTGAAGTCACCTCTCGGCCACCACTCCAGGTGGATTCATCTTTGACCCAGAGGACCATTTTAACTAAAAACCAATCTATCGAACAAATTTATTTAACAAACATAATTAACTAAAATTGATTAATGGAAAGGAGACTAGTCACTTACCATAGACACTCCTGTAAAAGAGTGAGAAGATGTCTGATGTCCCATGAAGACATTGCTATTGTGATTTTTGAATATTGATGTATGATGCAATTTTTTACTACATGATAAATGCCTCCTATTGCAAATAAGTGGGGAAAGTGAAATCAGCATTATAGGCACATGGTAAAGAAAGGGTTACAGTTAGCCAGCCCTGAAGATGGGAGGAGTTTTTGGGAGTAAGAAGTTAGCTACTTCCTGGTTAGAATAAGTCAGCAGTTAGTAGTGAAGAGAGTAAGGCCACATACTGGGTGTGTGTGCAAGGAAGAGATTTCCTGAGGTAGCAAGCCCCAAAACTGTACTATTTAAAGTGGCAGTCTGGATCTTAATATGAAAATCCTGAATCCTGGGAAGTGGAACAAACATGGAAGGAGAACTCAGGGCACTGGGTAAGGCCAGGAGCCTGGGGAGGTATAGCTGTGTGTTTGTGGGAGCCCAGGGAAAGCACAGGTGAAGTGAGTCTTGAGAGGCAACGTGTAGGCTGAACCTGAGTTTCTTAGTAAACTAATACTGGACTAGCCAGGCTAGGGCATGCCGTATTGCTGATGATATACAACCACATGAAATGTGTATATCTATGCCTCCGTGTAAAACAACAGAAAATGTGCAAAGCAAGCATTGTACCTACTACCTACTGTATATACGCATGTTTCACCAGTTCCACCAGTAAAGTTCACTTTATTTTTATAAAATGGACTGAATCCTTCCTTGCTATTGCTTAACATCTGGGGTTCACATGTCATCTGAGGGTATGTGGCCTGAGTAGGAAACAACACGAGTGAATGACATCCACGCAATCAGAGGAACCACGCCTCTGGTGTTTAGGATCGCAACAGAACACCTTGACTCCTGCAAAATATGGGGAAGATATGTGATATTGCAGCAATGGTGTCTGTCAATAAGTGTTTAAAAATGGCGGAGTCTGGTGTACCTAGAGAAAAAAAGCTGGCCCATCGGGAGAGGAGAACATGCAGAACGACGTGATGATTAGGTCAGCCAACAGTAGTGACAGACACAGAATGTGCAGTTCTGAAAGAGAAATCCAGCCAGTCGTGTGAGGTGCGAGCCTGAGGGTGGCACGAAGTATGGAAAATTCCTACCCAGTGGGAGGTGATGGAAAATGTGATGAAGTGCTGCTATGGGCAATGAAACCACTCTGATTGATGGTCTAGCCCATCGTGAGAAGTGTGTGGTGATGAGTGGCACAAACAGAAGGGTAGTCCTGCCCACTGGGAGATGAAGAAAATAAACAGGCAGGGTGAATCTGGGCAGAGGTGGGTCAGCCAGCCTCTGAACAGCAGTGGGACCACGAGAATCTTGACAGCAGTTTTGGAAATGAGTGTTGAGAACCAATATGGAGACCAGTACACAGCGGACACAGTACTATAGAGAGTAGTGTTGAGTTTTGTTCGGTTCGTCGAACACCCGTATGTTCGCCAAACTGTTCGTCGAACTGTTCGTCGAACACCGTTAAAACCAATGGCAGGCAAACAAAAACACATAGAAACACATAGAAAACACCTTCAAAGGTGTCCAAAAGCTGACAAACTGCTCAGAAGACACAACTAACACATGGAAAAGTGACATGTACATATAGTCATGCGAAAAGAAAAGAGGTGGAGGAGTAAAAGGAGGGGGAGACACAGATATAGGCATGTCATGCCCTTCTAAAACCAAAAAAGTGAGAAGCCGTCATGGCCTGCGGTGGACCCTAACGGCCAGCCCCCCTCTCTCAATACTGGTGCCTTGTTCGCTGGTGGGTCGAGCCCTCCCCCCGCGGTGGGGGGGAGTAACATCTGCAGAAGAAAGACCATTTCCAGCCAAACTAAGATGTTTACTTCTTTTCGTGGACAATGTGATACGATCCCTCTCTTACGGACACGCCCATCGCTACAAATTCCAGATGAGGCACAAAAACAGCAGGTGCTTCAACGTATATCAAGTGCTCCTTCAAGTGGGCTCTCCTCCGCCTCAACTTCAACATCACAAATACTGCAGTCCTCAGAGGTGTCACCCCAATCGCATTTGCTTCCTCACAGCTTCCAAGTCTCCAGCTGCCCGTCTGAGTATGGGGTAACACAGATGCTTGAGTCTGCACAGCTGTTTACTCATACTATAGCCTGGGAAATGGAGGTCTGCTCCAGAGCTTCTGTTAATCCAGACGATGAAATGATCTGCACTGATGCCCAGAATCTTTATGAGTCGGATCCAGGACCAGATGAAGAAGGTTCTGAGCATAATGTAGACCCTCGTTCCCAAACTGTAACTCCTGTTGGTGGAGACAATGATGAAGACGATGATGAGACTCAAATACCTGACTGGAGTGACAACTTGACTTTTTGGTCAGGGCAGGAAGAGGTTGGCTCTGAGGACGACGGGTGTGAGAACACACAGGGTGATGATGACGAGGTTGGAGATCCCACTTACTGTCAACCCACAGTCAGCCAGTCGATGAGGTCAGCAGAGGAGGTGGAGGAGGATGTGACTAGCCCAGGGGATGGGGATGACTCGGTACCCGGACCTTTGCCTGGCCTTTGGGATGTTGCGGTGGTCGGATCCCGGGCCCGTACCCTGGGGTCAGTCTTTAAAAGGGTGGATAATTGTTAATTTTATAAGAGTTCGTGACGCCACCTGTGGTATCTGGTGAGAAGCACCAGCGCTGCAGTAGTCCACTGAGGCCGGTGATAAGGCAGCTCGATGGTATAGCTCCCCACAGGTGGAGCTAGGCCTCAGAAAAGCGTATGCAGGGGGAATGCAGGACAGGCGAGACCCAGCTGGGTCAGAGCAAGAACGGGAACGGACACGGTAGTCACTTCAGTACCTTTTACTGGTGGAAATTCAGGCACATCCCGGAGCACTGTAAGGTGAAGGGTGCATATCAGGATCCTCCCCAATGAGCGGGTGTAGGGCCTCCTGTTTCTTGCCTCTGCGTAGTAAGTTTCTGACCTTCCTGGAGCTAGGCCTAACATTGTCTCTGTCCTGCGCTGGCTGACCTTGTGGTAGGGCCTTCTCTTGGAGTTCACGCTCCCAGTATGCGGGGCCTAAGCGTCTCCTGGCTCTGTTACGTATCAGCACCTTAGCGATCCTGGGACTTGTAGTTCTCCAGGGATTCCGGTTATGCCTTACTGGGTCATAGAGATCCCGGTAAGCTCGGATCCGGTGTCTGGTAAATGCTTCGGGGTGAGCTGGTTAAGCTCCTCTGCCCCCTATGTACTAACTCTCCACTCGCCTTCGGCCTACTCGGGCCCTCACTAGGCTATACACACTAACGGCAACTTGCCACACTTCACCGATCTTATGGCGACGGCACACCTTAAGCTCTAACTGGGCTCCCTGAATCTAGCTAGCAGGAGCCTCGTGCTCCACTGCTGAACTATTAACTGAGTTCTCTAGACTAGACTGAGCTCCACTGCAGACTGACCTCTCTTAGGCTTCTCTACTGCAGGATCTCTTCAGAGGAACTGAACTGCCTAGCTCCACCTTCCCTATTTATATCCTTAACGGGCTCCCTCTGCTGGTCTGAGGTGGAAGGTGGAGATGTGTGAATGTTTATGGGGGCCTCTTGTGGAGGATTCCATCAATGCACTCTTCTAGGATCTGTGATACCAAGCGCAGCTGGGTGTCACAGATGCTATTGACGACGAGGTTAGGTTGCGCCTTCCTGGACAGAGACAGAGTACTGGAAGCACGCCAACAACTGCATCCTCAACCACAACTCTGCCTCTGACCACAAGTCGTAGTGGCTCTTCAGGTCGCATGGGCTCTAAGCCTTGCATAGCCTGGGTATTTTTTCAGATCGATAAGGATGACCCAACTCGTGTTATCTGTAATATTTGTCACCAAAAGCTAAGTAGAGGCCAAAAAATACATAGTTTGAGTACTTCATGCATGAACCGTCACATGGATATGAAGCATAAGTTGCAGTGGGAAGCTCACTGTGCTACCATGCGGCCTAGCGGGCCGTGCCAACCACCATCTGCCCCATCTTGTGCATCCGCGGCCTTTTCATCCTCGGTGACTGGGGGGACAGCAGTCACACATGTTTTTGGACACAGACCTGCCACCTCTTTACCCGCAACAGCCAGTGTGATTGGTAGATCATCATTTCATTTGGAAGTGGAAACACCAGCTGGTGTTGAGCGCTCTCCGACATCGAGAGCACCACCTTTGGATCAAGGCAATCTAACTTTTCCGCCTGCATCTTCCTCACAGACCGGCAAGTTTGCCGGGGACACCCTACTCAGCCAGCCCTCGGTCCCTCAGATGTGGACAAGTAAAAGACCATTTCCTCCTAGCCATGAGAAAGCTAAGAGGTTGAATTTCACCATCTGCAAGCTGTTGGCTACAGAAATGCTGCCTTTCCGCCTGGTGGACACAGAGGATTTTTGAGACCTTATGTCCGTCGCAGTGCCCCAGTACCAGATGCCCATTCGGCACTACTTCTCAAAGAAATGTGTGCGTGCACTCCACCAGCATGTTGCACACAACATCACCGCTTCTTTGAGAAACTCTGTGTGTGACAAGGTGCATTTCACCACAGACACTTGGGCGAGTAGGCATGGACAGGGGCGTTACATGTCGCTGACTGGGCACTGGGTAACTATGGTGACAGCAGGACAAGGGGCTGCTGTCCAAGTCTTGCCGTCCCCACGAGTTGTACGTCAATCCTCTTTATCTAGAAGTTCCTCCACTGCTTCTGCCTTCTCAATCTCCTCTCGGTCCTCCACCTGCACCCAAAGCCTGTCTGGTAATGCCACTTCTTTCTAACTGCGCAGAAGGAATCCTGCACACCTCCTTACTATGCTGGCAGCAGGGCTCAACGGCATCCGGCGGTGTTTACTTTGAAATGTCTGGGAAATGTGAGTCACACAAGTGAGAAGTTGTGGTCAGCTCTGGAGACCCAGTTTCATGAATGGTTGTCTCCACTGGACCTGCAACCAGGGAAGGCCGTGTGCGACAATGCTGCAAACCTGGGTGCGGCCCTTCGCCGGGGCAATGTCACACATGTGCCTTGTATGGCTCACGTGTTGAACCTGGTTGTCCAGCAATTTTTAGCCCACTATCCCGGACTAGATGGCCTTCTGCAGAGGGCACGGTCGCTGTGTGCTCACTTCCGCCGTTCGCATCCCGCAGCTCAACGACTTACATCTCTACAGAAGTCGTTGGGCCTGCCACTTCACTGGCTAAAATGCGATGTGCCGACACGGTGGAATTCAACTCTGCACATGTTGCAGCAACTGTGGCAGCACCGACAAGCCCTGGTGCAATACGTTCTGACGTATAGCCTGGGCCAATGAGATCCAGAGGTGGGGCAAATCACGCTGCAGGAGTGGTCTCAGATCAGGGACCTATGAAGTTGACGTGCCCCCTGGGCCGTGGGGTACCCGGAGCCGAGCCGGTAGACGCTGGGGGTTGTAGTCACTGTGGCGGCGACCCGGTCCGTGGCGGTGACCCATGGCGGTCAATCCAAGGGTAATTTGTATATATGGGTTTTATAATGTCCGACTACACCACCTGTGGAGTGCGGCCAAAGGGGCCGCTGCTGCGGAACAGTTCTCTGAAGCTGGTGGTTTTGCAGCAATGGTATTATTACTCCCCACAGGAAGAGTGTAGCTTCAGGGCAGTGTGGGTGGATGATGGTGGTTGTAGTGCAGGGAGTCAGTAATAAACACAGAGTCCGTGTGATGCAGTCCCAAGATCTTTACTCACAGTTGTTTAAGTCCAGATTACAGGTACCAGAGCAATCTCCCCCGTCAAGCTGTGCGTACTCAGTGAGGGGCTCAGTACACCCCCAGATAGCTCCGGAGTACTTAGCAGGACCCCCTTCTGTGTGTCCTTTCTCTGGCCTTCTCCCTGCACCTCACACCCAGTGACACTTCTATCCCGTATCCTCGGGCCTTGGCGGGCGACGTGTGTTCCGTCCCCTGGGTCCTATGTGGCTACCTTCTTAGTGAGACTGGTGTGGACTTTGGCCTGCAGTACATGAAATTCTGCAGCCTCCGGTTTCTAGTTGAGCCTTGCTGTTTCTCTGCTAGTTTAGGGAAAGGTTCCCCTTATCTGGCCTGACCCCTCTACCTCCTGGTAGCAGCGGGCGTACGGGTGGCCTTCTGCACGGCCCGTACCCCTAGGGTCCCTTCGGTTCCTGGAGCCTTCCTGCTCCCACTCTTCTCTTCTCTCCTTCAGTCCTGGGCCTCCCAGGCTAGGCCCGCCTCCGGAGCAGAGCTCATGCAGAGCCTCTGCTCCTGTCACTTCTCCTCTGACTGGCTTGCTCTAAGATGGCTTCCTATTTATACTCTCCCTGTCATGTGCTCCCCTAAGCTGCTTTCTCCACCCACACCCACTACATAGGACCCTCCCACCAGCTAGGGACCTGGGACTGTGCTCTCCCTTAGGAGCAATCTCGCCCTACCCCCACTGCGGGTATGTGTTGGATGCAGGTGTTAGGGTCCCGAGCCATACTCCTTCCTTACCTGAGGGTGAGATACCACACCTCTGGGTGAGACGCAGTACCTCTGTGGCGACTGAACCCTCAGGGGCGCCGCACACCCCTCTGCACAGTTTTGAAATGGCGACGAAGATGTTTAATGCTGACGACGATGCCATTATCAGCATGACTATTCTGGTGATTTACATGCTGGAGCACACGTTAAACAGAATTCAGAGTCAGGTGGTGGGACAAGAGGAGGTGGAGGAAGTAGAGGAGGAGTCGTATGCGGAAGGGATAACATCTCCAAGGTCCAGACGGTCGGCAGCACCAAGGCGGCAGGCATAGGAGGGTGGGGGAGAGGGATTAACCAGGGTGCATGGTAGCAGCCAAACTGTTGAGGAAGGTGCAGGAGCCGAGGAAGAAGTGGAGGACGAACTGGCGATGGGCATGTAAGACTCATCAGATGAGGGAGACCTTGATCACATTTCTGTTGTGCGAGGTTGGGGGGAGAGGGCAGAGGAAGGAAGCATGATTCTTACCTCGCTACCAACACAACAAGGACTTGGTCCTCCTGGATGCGCAAGACACATGAGTGCCTTCTTGCTGCACTACCTGCAACATGACCCTCGGATTGTCAGAATTCGAAGTAATCCCGACTACTGGGTTGCCACACTTAGATCCCCGGTACAAAAGTAAATTTGCCGAAATAATTCCTGCCATAGAAAGGGATTCACGCATGCAGGAGTATCAGCAGAGGCTGTTGCAGAATCTTACATGTGCTTTTCCACAAAACACCAGTGGTGCACGTAGTGAATCTCACAGTTCTAACTTGCCAACCGTGGGACTGTCGAGTCTTCATCACTCAAACCGTAACAGTAACACAGTATCTGCTGGTAACAGCAATTTTGTGGAATCGTTTCACCACTTTTTTAGACCATCCTTTGCAAGGCCACAGGAGACAAGAAGTCTGACACATAGTCAACGCCTAGAGAGGATGGTACAGGAGTATATCCAAGTGAACATCGAAGCTATGACTGTGTCACTGGACCCTTGCTCATTTTGGGCTTCCAATCTGTAAAAATGGCCGGAGCTCGCCACTCACGCCTTGGAGATCTTGTCATGCCCTGCAGCCAGCGTTCTCTCTGAACGTGTGTTCAGCGCTGCTGGTGGTGTGCTGACAGATAAGCGCACGCGGCTGGCAACTGTGAATGTAGACAGACTCACGTTCATAAAGATGAACAAATCATGGATCCGCAAGGACTTTTCTACCCCTGTGTCATCCTGGGGAGACTAAAAGCTTGGGGATTTGGTAAAATCACCTCACCAACCGTTTTAAACAACTCTGGGGCCATTGATGCCACTTAAGTGGTGTCTGTGCCACAATTTTTGGAAAAAATGGAGACTCTTTTTGGAGTCCCCTTGCTGTGTTTTACGTGACGTTGGCATCGTCAATTCCAGGTGGGTTGGGTCGCTCCCCCCCCCCCTTTTAACTGTAAGAAACTACATACACTATGGCTTGGGGTAACACAGATGGTTGAGTCTGAAGAGCTGTTTACTCAGAGGTCTGCTCCAAAGCTTCAGTGTCTGCTAGTCAGCGTAGAATTTTTAACTGCATCTAGCCTAGGCAATACTTTGGGCGTAGTAGCCCAGCTGCGAAGCAAGTTGCACCGCCTGTGTATCTAATAAGAATTTTAAATGCATCAAGCCTAGGCAGACTGTGGGGACCCCCAACCAAACCCAGACGTTCAGCCCCCCTACCGCCCCCCTTTCCTTGACAATACAATAATGTAACTCTTACAACTGGATGGGTGAGGATCGGTCACAGATTTATTAACTCTTTATACTCATTCCATTAGAAAGGCATTTTATTTCTAAAATAATTCAGCTTGTTGCAGCATGCCCTGTGTCTCCAGTCTCCACAACGGCAAGTTGGCCAACAAGTGTAACTCTCCAACATGTCCTTTCTATTTCCAGGCCACGGAGGATCCTGCGTACTCGTATGCAGGACTCTGACCCCCATCCATCACTCTTAACGCTTGTTCCACTCCGTCCTGGAGTCCTGACAGGAATATGTCCAGTTCAATATCCATTAAGTGAACACCGTCGGGCCGTATGAGGCCTGCTTTATCTCCTTCCAGTTGTCAGTGTTGTATCACTACACCGCCTCTGTCTCTTCTAAATTTTGCCATCCGAATATTTATTACCCGACTTGTCCGTTCGATGGCCGTGATGTCTCGCGCACCTTGCCATACTGCTATCGGCACAATCTCTGACCATACTATAGTTAGTTTTGTGTAAAAGAAACAAACCACGTTAGGATAACAAGTCCGGTCTTATGTATCTCGCCAAACACGTGGATCGCCATCTCCCTATCCTCTGAACTTCCGTTTCTGACAGTCCTGCTCTTGCTGCTTCCGTGGTCGCTCCTATGCGGAATGAGTGTGTCCCGTAATCTTTGGGGTGGTTCCCTGCCGATGTTATGTATTTATTAAATATAGCTTGGAACTGGTATCTTGATAATGGCGTTCCATCAATGTGTGATAGGAAGAAATTACTTTGTTATATGTTTTTACTATTGTTACCCGACTCAGTGTACCGTTTGTGGGTTGTAGAAGTACCCAAGTGCCCCTGCCCGCTGGAACCATTTTCGATTGGCGTATGCGTAGACGTATTGCATTATTGGCTATGACTACGTCCTGGTGTAATAAGCCTCCACTGGTGGTAATTTTGGATTGAGGGACTAATTCGCGTATGCATAGCGCCCCGAAGAAGGCGACCGCAAATGCAGTAGACAGTAGTGTTGCTTCAAATTGTGAGTGTCATGTTAATGGTGTTAGGGATATGATGTGAGAAATCAGTTTTAGTGACACGGGACGGGACGTCTACACTCCTGACTTGGCTGACCCCTTTTCCACCCTTTTATGGATTGTCTGATGATGAATTTATTTGTCACATCTCCCCAATTTAGTAGTTGGAAGTGAAATGCTACTCCGGTCAGACACCGCGGCGCTGACGCCCCTGATAAGCCCCTCATCATTAGCTGGTGGAGAAATTCTATGGTGACTTGTAATCTGGCTTGTTCACATTAGTCAACCCATCTGCCTGCTACTAGTCGTGTCCACTCTTCCCATGCCTTACCGTATGCTTGCCACGTCGACGGGGCAACTGACGCTCTGATTAATGGCATCAACTATTCGCCACTAGATCCCATAGGGAGGGTGGGCAACTGTTGCCCGATGGGTGGGCGTTGGGGAGAAGCTCTGTGAAAATGTGCCAATTGAATTGTGATAAAGCGTTAGCAGCAGCTTTAGACCCCTCAGCATCGTGGCTAGCGCGGACCCATGCATTGTGTTTTAGGCACAGGAATGCTAGCCGGCGTAGACGGGAGAGACGATGATGCCATCGTATTAATGCAGTGCGCTAGGCTGGTGTTTTTTGTTATGAAGCGTATATTTTTGTTAGCCAGGAGCGCGCCCCATATTTCTATTGCTACCACTATTGGGAAGAAAAAAATTTTTCCGGGCTAGATGCAGCTAAAAATTATTATTAATTTCAAAGCTGGTGGAGCTTGGTATAGATGGCCTAATACAATGAGTACCACACACTGCTACTATGCCCAAAATTATTTTCCAGGCAAGATGCAGCTAAAAATTATTAGTAATTTGAAAGCTGGTGGAGCTTAGTATAGATGGCCTAATAGAATGAGTACCACACACGGCTAATATGCCCAAAATTAGTTTACAGGCAAGATGCAGCTAAAAATTATTATTAATTTGCAACCTGGTGGAGGTTAGTATAGATGGACTAATAGAACAAGTCCCACACACTGCTACAAGCCGAAGCCCAAATATTTTTTTCAGAGCTAGATGCAGATAAAAATTATTTTGAATTTGCAACCTGGTAGAGGTTAGTATATATGGACTAATAGAACAAGTCCCACACACTGCTACAAGCCCAAGCCCAAATATTTTTTCAGAGCTACATGCAGATAAAAATTATTTTGAATTTGCAACCTGGTGGAGGTTAGTATAGATGGACTAATAGAACAAGTCCCACACACTGCTACAAGCCGAAATATTTTTTCAGAGCTAGATACAGATAAAAATTATTTTGAATTTGCAACCTGGTGGAGGTTAGTATAGATGGACTAATAGAACAAGTCCCACACACTGCTACAAGCCAAAATATTTTTTCAGAGCTAGATGCAGAAAAAAATTATATTGAATTTGCAACCTGGTGGAGGTTAGTATAGATGGACTAATAGAACAAGTCCCACACACTGCTACAAGCCGAAATATTTTTTCAGAGCTAGATGCAGAAAAAAATTATATTGAATTTGCAACCTGGTGGAGGTTAGTATAGATCGACTAATAGAACAAGTCCCACACACTGCTACAAGCCGAAATATTTTTTCAGAGCTAGATGCAGATAAAAATTATTTTGAATTTGCAACCTGGTGGAGGTTAGTATAGATCGACTAATAGAATGATGCTATGCCCAAAAGGTTTTATTTCACTAGGTTCAGTAAAAAAAATTGTATTCTATACACAGGTGGTGTAGCTTGCAACACAGATAGGCTACTCCACTGACTAACACAC
Source organism: Phyllobates terribilis (assembly GCF_046119375.1). Taxonomy (NCBI): domain Eukaryota; kingdom Metazoa; phylum Chordata; class Amphibia; order Anura; family Dendrobatidae; genus Phyllobates; species Phyllobates terribilis. The sequence continues at coordinate 543,176,017 of NW_027362761.1, read as the reverse complement.
ACTGCAAGAGGCCAAATAGGATTTGCTTTGCTAGATTTAGCCAAATGCTGTGAAAAAAACTTGCACAGCACTAAAACAGACCTGCCTGGCAAAAAGTGATAGGAACTGATGTAACCTAGCCCTCAAAAGGACTGCAATTACAATTAGTCTTTACTCCCAACCTATCTATTTAAGAGCACAGACCTGCCTGGCAAAAACTGATAGGAACTGGTGTAACTTAGTCCTGAAAAGGACTGCAATTACAATTAGTCTTTACTCCCAACCTATCTATTTAAGAGCACAGACCTGCCTGATAAAAGTGATAGGAACTGATGTAACCTAGCCCTCAAAGGACTGCAATCACAACTATTCCCTACTCCCAAGCTATCTGTAGATTTGTGCGAAAATTGGCTTGAAATTAACTCTGAAAGTATAGCGCACACAGCAACAGCGGTGCCGTCTAACACGCAGCTGCAGCAGTGAGAAAATGGTGGCGACGGGGAAAATGGCTGGGTCTTTTAGGGCAAGGACATGTGACATACACTGCCAATGACACATGCCCTTGCTTGTGTGAAAAAAAGCACTTCGCTCCGTGTGTGCGCTGCTGATAGGCTGACAGATTGCACCTCCCCACTGTAAATGCGGGAAAGAGAAAAAAATATGGAGATCTTCATTATTTCTGCAGAGATCCATTCATTATTTCTGCAGAGATACATCCCCTGCCCCTCCCCCCGCCCCGCTGTACACTCAAACTGCGTATTAACATTAATTTTCAGCATTTCTGAGAAAAAATCCAGTTATGATTTTGGTGCACGAACAGTTATCGATCATAACCTCGAGCAGCTGAATTTTTTTCAAATCGTTCGTGTTCGCCGAACGGCTTGAACACCGCCCGAAACAGCTCGAATTTGAGATTGGCGAACAGTTCGAGTCGAACAACGCTCATCTCTAATAGAGAGTTTGGAGTCCTAAGTCTGGCCTGGAAGCATGATGACCATGATCAAGTAGTTCCAGAATTACCTCCATGACCAGATGTTCTGGCTCAGCCTGAAGGGACCGGCAGGTTTGCGACCAGCACACAGACCCAGGAAGAGGAGGAGGAAGCACTGCAGTAGGTATGTAGGCGGAGAGGCCGTATCTTGTAGAGGACCAGTCCGAGATTTCATCCTGTTCTGTAAGGTCTCCTACATATGGTGTGTTTTTTTGCTTCATTTTTTTTTGTTTTTGCACCTTTCTGTCACCTGCTATAAATATGTAATTTGAAAAACATACATGATATAAGTAGCCTAAGCAAAATAAAAGCGTACAACATTCTATCTTCATATTAAAATATCCCATGGTAGGTGGATAGGAAGTTGACACATTTCGACCACGTGGCAATATAGTTTTGACTAAGTGTAGATACAACTAAGACCGCTACACAGTCAAAATGCATCAACTTTCCACTCATCTACCATGTGCTATTTTAAAATGGAGATGGAATAAACAAAGTTTTTATTTTCCTCAAGCCACTTGCATCATCATCTATTTCTTTTGCAACTCTTTCTCGCTTTCTATATATGCGATGAACCATGCTATTTATACATTTAAATAACCTCTTTTTTCCTAGTATTGTTATTATTTATTTTTACTTAGGAAAATGCTGTTATTCTCCTGAATCTAGGGCTGTTTTCCTTTTATTCTTGTTATTCTCAGGCCCTTAGATATGGTGCACTCTTTCCTGTATATAAATTGTGTCTTGTTAGCCAAATAGGCGTGGTCATAATGAAGATTCTCACAGAGAAGACTTGAGGACTATGGCTAAAAATACTGTTTTTATATAAAAGGTACACTACCGTTCAAAAGTTTGGGGTCACCCAGACAATTTTGTGTTTTCCATGAAAACTCATACTTTTATTTATCAAATGAGTAGCAAAATGAATAGGAAACATAGTCCAGACATTGACAAGGTTAGAAATAATGATTTTTATTTGAAAGAATAATTTTTCTCCTTCAAACTTTGTTTTCGTCAGAGAATGCTCCCTTTGCAGCAATTCCAGCATTGCAGACCTTTGGCATTCTAGCTGTTAACTTGCTGAGGTAATCTTGAGACATTCCCCCCCCATGCTTCCTGAAGCCCCTCCCACAAGTTGGATTGGCTTGATGGACACTTTTTGCGTACTATACGGTCAAGCTGCTCCCACAACAGCTCAATGGGGTTGAGATCTGGTGACTGTGTTGGCCACTCCATTACAGATAGAATACCAGCTGCCTGCTTCTTCCCTAAATAGTTCATGCATAATTTGGATGTGTGCTTTGGGTCATTGTCCTGTTGTAGGATAAAATTGGCTCCAATCAAGCGCTGTCCACAGGGTATGGCATGGCGTTGCAAAATGGAGTGATAGCCTTCCTTATTCAAAATCCCATTTACCTTGTACAAATCTCCCACTTCACCAGCACCAAAGAAACCCCAGACCATCACATTACCTCCACCATGCTTGACAGATGGCGTCAGGCATTCTTCCAGCATCTTTTCAGTTGTAATGCGTCTCACAAATGTTCTTCTGTGTGATCCAAACACCTCAAACTTTGATTTGTCTGTCCATAAAACTTTTTTCCAATCTTCCTCTGTCCAATGTCTGGGTTCTTTTGCCCATATTAATCTTTTTCTTTAATTAGCCAGTCTCAGATATGGCTTTTTCTTTGTCACTTTGCCCTGAAGGCCAGCATCCCGGAGTCGCCTCTTCACTGTAGACGTTGACACTGGCGTTTTGCGTGTACTATTTAATGAAGCTGTCAGTTGAGCTGTGAGGCGTCGATTTCTCAAACTAGAGACTCTAATGTACTTGTCTTGATGCTCAGTTGTGCAGCGGGGCCTCTCACTTCTCTTTCTACTCTGGTTAGAGCCTGTTTGTGCTCTCTTCTGAAGGGAGTAGTACACACCGTTGTAGGGAATCTTCAGTTTCTTGGCAATTTCTCGCATGGAATAGCCTTCATTTCTAAGAACAAGAATAGACTGTCGAGTTTCACATGAAAGTTCTCTTTTCTGGCCATTTTGAGAGTTTCATAGAAGAAACAAATGTAATGCTCCAGATTCTCAACTAGCTCAAAGGAAGGTCAATTTTATAGCTTCTCAAATCACCCAAACCATTTTCAGCTGGGCTAACATACTTGTGCAAGGGTTTTCTATGGTTTTCTAAACATCCATTAGCCTTCTTACACAGTTAGCAAACACAATGTACCATTAAAACACTGGAGCGGTGGTTGTTGGAAATGGGCCTCTATACAGCTATGTAGATATTGCAATAAAAACAAGATGTCTGCAGCTAGAATAGTCATTTACCACATTAACAATGTATTGAGTGTATTTCTGATTCATTTAATGTTAGCTTCATTGAAAAAAAATGTGCTTTTCTTTCAAAAATAATGAAATTTCTAAATGATCCCAAACTTTTGAACGGTAGTGTAAGTAGGAGCTATATCTCAAGAATGGAGAAGCCCAGGAATAAAAGAAAAATGGTGTCAGATTCTGGAGAACAGCGGCAAATACACAAGGTACAAAATTACATACTCATGGAAAGTAACAGGTCCTCTTTAAGGAATCATGGTCCATCACTGGTTGTATTTCACACATATCGGAAGGATCATGAAAATGGCCACTATGGCTACATTACGATACAGAGCAGTAGAAGAAGCATCCTGATTGCGGTGCAATATTCCCCTATGTGTGCGCAGCATCGAGTCCCGAGCGCAGGACGGAACATTTCCAGTCATTTCCACTTTCCTGCTGATAACGATGATTTTCACTCTTGTTCCATTTAAGCAAACAAACAAGGTCTGGGTGTTTCATGAGCTGTGATTTGTTTATCTGACCCCTGGGGACTCAGCGCACCTAATGCTGCTTCCTGCTCCGCAAATTATACGTTTCCATCTGTAATTTATCATTTAATCAAAACACCACTTAATTGTGCATCATGTTCGTTCCGGGAGACTGCAATTCATGTTCCCTGGGAAATGGGACAGTAGTGACCTTCTGATTTGACCATTTGAATTGCAAGTGATTAACAAGAGAATCAAGTCGGTAAATTAACCCTTCCATGGCAGTTATCAGAGAGGAGCATGGAAAGTCTGTAATGAATGAACAAATATAAGTATTCAAAGGATAATCCAACCAAAAGTAGCAGTCCCTCTGCCCCCTCAAAGCTTAACAAGGGGTTGTCCCATCAGAACCTATGGAGAACTGTATACTGTTGTCCATTCAGATCCCCCTATGTAATAGAACGAAGATCTGCCAGGCAAATGCTCAACCAGAAATGGCTACCTAAATAACATCTGGTCACCAGGGGTTAAAGATATTAAACTCTTCAGCTTCCATTTTATAAGGGGTTCTCTTCATATGGCTACGTTTTGAAAGGATATTATAAACCCCAAAAGTTTCTGAGGTCCCTGTAGCATCTTGGTCCTTCCATAGCTTCATGATCACTTCTGTAGGTTTCAAGTTTCTTTTCCCTGCCTTAAGGGTGCACAGCCTGTTGCCGAGGAAGTACATGTGGTCCATAATCCCATTTTGCAGCCCCCAACCACATGGTCCCAGAATTGCCTGTCTGTGCCTTGTGGCTGTTCATATATCTATTCTTCATGTCAGAAAAAAGAATAGTGACATGTAGAGTGGGAGCAGAGACGAGCAGGTACTAATGGAGCAATACTGCGGGAGCAGGTGTAAGGCTATGTTCACACATTGCGTTTTTTCAGCATTTTTTTCTGCAGCAAAACCTGATCTCTTGGCAGGAAAGAAACTGCATCAAAAAGGCAGGTTTTTGTGAGTTTTTTGGTGCATTTTTTGGTGCATTTTGGTGCGTTTTTCAGGATCCCAAAGTTCAGCTTTGCTTCCACCACAGAAGCATGAACACAGGTCACCAATGCAAGATATATGTGAAACCATATTAACCAGAATTTCAAATGTAACACTGGGGGAGGAGAATTGTTCAGGAATAGTTTACCTAAGATACTGGCAGTGCATTGAGTTTGTATGACACTATTTACTTTCACACTATGGTCTGCCATTCAGTTGCACAGGTATTGTTCAATTTCACACCTCCCTGGGCCACAGGTATTGTTCAATCTCACACGTAGTTCAGCCAATGTTTACACTATATACATAATTAATTTAATTAAACTCTCCTAATACAAACTACCATCTCAGTGACCAAGACAAGATGGTAAAATCACAAAAATAAATGTGTTTCACATACTGTTGTACTTGCTTATTTTCACTAAAAACGCAGCAAAACCTGATAGCTATGTTGACACTAGGCGTTTTTTCAGCGTTTTCTCACTACCAATTACTTCCAATGGGTGAAAAACGCTGAAAGAAGGGACATGCTCTATTTTGCAAAAAAACATGCAACGCACAAAATCCTGATTAAAAAAACAAGATGTGTGCATGAAACTTCTGGAATCTCATAGACTTTGCTGGTACTGTAAAACGCAGCTGCAAATATGCATAAAAAATGCATAAAAAAACACTGAAAAAGACAAGATGTGTGAACATAGCCTTAGGAAATGGACAAGTGAGAAGGCTCACATAGTTAATGCCTAACAGAGTGTCTGCAAGTTAACACCGCCATCCGCTGGTCAAAGATAATAGGAAAAGGGAAAGCAGAGAGAATTGTATTAGGAGGAACTGAAGAGTGAAGTGCATGTTCCCTCGGGGAAGAAATTGGAGGACACACCAGGTCAGGTGATAGTTGTGGCGCAGTTAGTTATTATAAAAGGCCCAGGAGGGGCAGTGAAGGGCAGGAGTCGGCACCTGAACCTGTAGCAGGAGGGACGCACGGTGCAATGAAGTTGGATTACAGACGCCATTATGAGTAACCTGGCCCGAGTGAAGAATCGAGTTACTAGATGTGAGTGAGGAACTGAGTGACCAGACCGGAACCCAAACAGAGAATAGAATCGAGTGACTAGACCAGAGTGAGAAGCGAGTAGACCGTGTTAGAGAAACATTCGTAAGATTTGCTACATGAGGTGCAGAAGTACAGTACAGGGCCTGGAAGAAGGCAACGTGTGCTAGAAGCAACTCAACAAGAAGGGACTTGTAGTAGTATAGACTCCTATTAGGGCCTTGGTGGCGAGCGTCATTACTACCAGAGTGACAGGATAACAGCGGTGACTGGTAAATGACTGACCATGATGTACCACAGGACAGAATAAGAGAATAGAGATGCTTGTATCTATTGTTAAAGTTTAGTGCCTTATATGATAGCGTTTAATTGTTAAATCCGCTACCGCTGTTCAACCTCAAGAAGTGGCTTACATTTAAATTGTAAAATTTTTTTATTGCACTCTAATAATATGTTAACCTCGTTTAATTTTATATTCGAATCATTAAAATTGTTGTGTAAGAGTAATAAATAATCTTTGTCTCTCTTACTCTTCTGCTATATAAGAAAAGTTGCTCCTGACTTCTTTCTCCACTTTTGCCAGTAGCTCTGAACTAGCTGGCCTCTGCAGCTTGACAGGTTCAGCACCTCCATTAGTCCTGTTTCCAGTACTGCTTCTCCATGCAGATCCAAGACACAACTAACTCTCCCCAGTATTCCTTGGGGCTGTGCTGACCAATCCCAGTCTCCTGTAACCACTTTAACCCCACTAGTTGCTGGATGATTTTAGATCATCAGTGCAGCTACTACTTGTCACACAAAGCATTTGTGCCGTTATCTCCATTGCAGTTTCTGGAAACTCATATAGAGAGCAACATGCCTTTTTGAGAGCAAATAGGAGAAAAGGTAAATATAAGGGAGTTTTTCTCCCAATATGTGGGAGTCCTGAAAGTAGAATCAGCAACTATCAAGCATTTATACTTTCAATACGTCAAAAATGTATCAGATGGTAATACCCCTGTAAGGGACCATTCATGGTGAGGTTTCGATAGCAGGCAATAGACTTTTGTTACAATTCTTCTGTATCACGCCGAGGCCTTCATCTTATATGTAACATATACGGCATTTCGATTGTATCATTTATATTCTGCATGAGTGACAGAGTACTTCCTAGACTTTCGAACTCTGGCCTTCACGTTCTTTATCCTCTGTTACAGGTGGACCTTCATGTCCTCTCCTGGTCAGAATAGGAACTCCTATCTTCCAGAACCAGCTAACACGGTGACCTGTGTAGTCCACTCCTAACTACCTTTGGGAATTACGCCTCCCACAGCTCTGTTATGCAATGGCCATACTCACTGCAGATGTAAAGGAACCTTCTTATTACCCTTTCAATCTCTGCACTACGGCCATATAAAAATCAGTTGCTGGTAGAACTTGTTCTCAAACTTGCTATCTTTAATACATCTATGCTAAAAACACTCTCCAACTTGTGGCCTCGTCCTTAAGAGAAAAGTTTCCTTCTTCAGTAACACTTTGACTCTCCCACCATGGCCTGGCCTCTACCAGTTAACCCTGTCCACAAGCTAAATAACGGTTGCAACATGGAATATATAAAACCACATACCAAAAAGATCAATGCATTACATTTATACACGTTTATCAGAAGGGGTGCCGGCTGCTCTTCCACTCTTTTACACCCCTTTAAGTGTTAATGCAGATCTTGGATTTGGTTCAGTCTGACAATTTGGCTATAACCTCCCTATTTGCAGTAATACTGTTATAGCAGCTGCCACTAGAGGGAGCACTAATGCTGCAAACTGTTTTCTACATCTCCTACTGAATTCAAGCACTCTTTGCATATCCATATGTATTGAGCTCTCCCTGGTGGCAACTAAAGGCAGCTAAATTTATATACATTTTCAAATCTGAAGTGCAGAGCTCTACTGTATACACATATTGTATATTATAATATTATCAGAACAGAATTTTAGACAAAATGCTGCTCCCTACTATAAAAGTTAAACGTAATAAACCCAGGATGGTGTAAGAAATAACAAAAAAATTATACTGACCTCCTGTGTCCCCCACCAGTCTCTTGGCATCAACATCTGGCGGGAGTATCATTTGACTGCTACAGCCAAACACTGATTGGTTGCACCCTTCACATTTTGTCTGAACAGAAAGGAAACACATGTGAAGGCTGTAACTACTGATTGGCTGCAGTGGTCAGGTCACCTGAGATCACCCGCCAGATGCCGAGGCCAGTAGTCCGGCAGGGGACACAGTACCAAGCGACACCATTTTGAAGGGTATTTTTTATTTCTAACACCCTGTGCCCATTAAGTTTAATATTTAAGCAAAGTGACAGCCCTTTTAAAACGGAGAGGTGCACATTAAGATTGAAGGGTTTCAAATTTACAAAACCTGATTGTTTTCTAATGAAACCAGCGCCACGCTTGCCCCTACTGCATGGCATTGCTGCTTAGCTCTATTCACTTCAATAAAACTGGGTTGTAGTACCAGACATTACCAAAGGACTGATGTGGCGCTCTTTCTAGAAAAAAATAATTGATTGTTTTATTATTAATAGAGGTGTAGTACATTTGAGGTAGCTGAAGACTATTCTGGGCTTTGGGGACCTATGATTTCTGCGCACTTCCTTCTTGTGGGACCTTTAGAATAGGGGGATATCAATGTATTTAACAAATTAGTACAAAATGGACTTTTAGTGTGTGCATATATATTCTCAGACATAGACATAATGTTAAGGGTCTAGGGAGAGGCACTATGCTGTCCTTCAAGTTTCCTTATATCAACTTTGATGACAATCTTTCCAAGCAGAACTTCCGAAAATCCATCATGATGAACATAAGACCATCAGAAGAGACCTCCAGAGCTAAATATCTGCAGCGTTTAGTAACAGGAGTATCATTGGGCCACTAGACTCTGCAATGAAAAGCTGTGCCTCACAGATGGTCTCCACTTGAATATTTTGATAACTGTTTTATAACCGAGCCTGCATCTGTAATTACACTCCGACGTGCACCTAGTCAGCCCTTTAATAATGTTTAACAATCCAGGAGATTCTAAAAAAAAAACAACCTTCCTCTATACCAAACCTCATAAAACCCACATCTGCTTGAAATAATTGAACTGACCTCTACGTTGACCCTCCCTTCCGCTTTTTCCGAGTAGATCTACTTAGTCTTTACTTCCCTCTCGTTCTTCATAACCCAATGACATGATCCCCTCATTACTGAAGGTCTATGATCCTGAGAAACTGTGAGTTTTCTTATTTTTGTAAACATTGTAGCATTGACTGACGGGAGATCAGAGCTTTGGTTGGACTAAGGGTTGAGCGTTGAGTTGTTCAGGTTGTTATTTGAAGTCATCCTCTCCATGACCACACGCCAACCCCTCACCCCGGCTTTTGTAGTGACATTTACTGATTAAAGTTGTAATAAAAGCTGCAATTTTATTTTGACATTCTTTATTGTCCTGTCGTATAAAAGATGATGACCAATAAAGAGTTAGGAGTGGATTGTAGCTAACAGATGGTCTCTTCAGAGGTGATGGAAACTTGCCAATTTACTATATTGATTAGGGACATTTGGTATCATTTTTTTCCCATTATCTATACGAGGACATTTTGGAGAGATGAGGACATTTAAAGAGTCTCTGCCACCTAATAAAAGTATATACTGACGGCTATAAATAAAAAAGAACACCAATGGGATCCCAATAGGACTAAGACAATATACAGAACAATCAGATATCAAACATTTCACATCAGATAATTGAGCGTCTGAAACAGTTTCCGGCTTAATGGTAATAAAAATATCTAAAGTAGTTTATTTTGCGTCAACTTCAGACATCAAAAAAAGCTAAAAAATTAGCTGATCGAAGACCAATAGTTGAAGCTCAACCAACCATAAAATAGACTTCCATATACTATCCGATCAAGCTAATAAAAATTAGCAAATTCAAAATTTGTTTGACAAATTGGACTTTATCATAGAAATATATTAAAGAATCATGTTTACATGTAATTCTGTGAACATTCTTTATCCTTTGTATACTATTCAATATTATATTCCGGAGCTACACTACTTTTCCTGCATTGATTCTAAGTCACATCCTGTATTATACTCCAGAGCTGTACTCACTATTCTGCTAGTGCAGTCACTGTGTACATACAGTACATTACTTATCCTGTACTGATCCTGAGTTACATCCTGTATTATGCTCCAGAGCTGCACTCACTATTCTGCTGGTGCAGTCACTGTGTACATACATTACATTACTGATCCTGAGTTACATCCTGTATTATACTCCAGAGCTGCACTCACTATTCTGCTGGTGCAGTCACTGTGTACATACATTACATTACTGATTCTGTACTGATCCCGAGTTACATCCTGTATTATACCCCAGAGCCGCATTCACTATTCTGCTGGTGCAGTCATTGTGTACATACATTACTTATCCTGTACTGATCCTGAGTTACATCCTGTATTATACTCCAGAGCAGCACTCACTATTCTGCTGGTGCAGTCACTGTGTACATGTAGCACCCTGAGGATTCGGCTGCTACAGGGGTATTGCACCTCAACCCAGAGGTGTGATATTCCACTCCTGGGTAAGGATGGAGTGTGAAACTGAGCCCAGAAAGCTGCATGCACTACACACATCCCATTTCCGAGGAACAGACCGACGGTACTCCCACTTAGAAATGTGCAGGTACGACCGAGTCTGTTCCTGGCTGGAGTGGGAGGGGGGTGGTACATCCCAAGTAGTGTAGGGGCAGATAGGGGGAGCAGCCTGGGTAAAGATAGGAGCTCATTGGGTGCTGGTCACCTGAGCTCACACATAGAGGGAGTATATAAGGTGGGCACCATCTAAGAACAGGGTCAGTCAGTCAGTCTTTGCAGAGGAGTCAGTCTGTCAGAGTAAGAAGCAGAGGTCCAGATGAGCCTGCAGAGAGAGAGAGGAGCAGAGAAGGAAAGACCCAGAGAGGGAAAAAGCAAGGACTCTGAGAACCCAAATTCAATCCCCGGGTGAAGAGTCGGCAATAGGGTACCGGATCCCAAACTGGTGGGGGCAAAAAGCACACCCTAGCCAGAGACCGGAGGCCGTGGGCAGCGTTTGCCACGGCCACCCACCACATCCACCCCGAAGGCAAACCACGTGGAGGGTCAGGGAACCCAAGGCCAAGGGTCTCCCAACAGAAGGCCCGAGGGAGCTGGACCTAGGTGGATCACTAGTGGGGACGGCCAGAGGAAAGGACAGAAGGAGAGCTCAGGGTCACGCTCCGGACTTGTTTGGGGGTTTGCCGAATCCAGGACCTGGTGGACGCAGCACGGCTCGGGTGGTCACTTGAAGCTGGAGTGACCGGAACATCAGCAGTGAGTAAATACCCTAAACTGCACAACCCGACTCTGTCTTCATTTAACATCTATGCTGCACCACCACAACCCCCATCCTCTGCACCTGACCCCCTGAGGCTATACCCCACCCGTTGGGGGTTATACTACCAAAAGCTGCACCAACACCATCAGCCTCAGCGGACCCTGCTGCAGCGGCGGCCATAGTGACCGCAATACAACGGGTGGCGTAGTCGACATAAAGAACTTTATAACATCTGTAGGACTGCCACATACTCTGAGCTTGACACCCTGGGCACGGACCGGGTCACAGCCACTCGGAAGACTACAACCCCCATCTGATCCGGCTCCGGGTATTCCCCTAAAGAATATGGCCCAGGGGGCGCGTCAACTTTGGCGTAGTCGGCAGGATTACGTGCCCACAACAACCGGGTACTGCGTGCCTGAAGAAAAGAACGAGTTTACCTCAAAAAGAAGTCTCCTGCCGGTTCCGGAGGGTCCCCGCCATCGGACCCCATCACAGGTCGATTCCAGCCGGTTGTCCGCCATTAACAGCGTTTTCCCGCCATCTGCAGAGTTTCCCGCCACTGGGAGATGATTCCCGCCATTTCCAAAGGTTTCCCGCCTTGGAAGAGCGGACGCCATTATGGGCGTGCCAGAGGGTGGCAAGAGGCCACCTCCCATCGTGGGCCAGGACCGAAAATGGCGCCAAAAGTGGAAACCGCCCCCACCAACAGAGACTGTGATGCTAGAGGTGTCTGTCAGCGTGAAAGAACTGCCCCTGGAGCTGACAATCACCAAGTGGCCCCGGGACCGCCCTCGAAGTGGGAGGACTGAGAAGAAGAGAGCAAAGATGGGTGTCGCCTGGAGCAGTCTGGAGAGAGCGCACCCGGAGACAAGAAGCCTAGAGCTGAGTCCAGAAGAAGCTTACCCGGAGATGGGAGAAGAGCAGAGCAGCACCGGCCCGCTGGCCAGGAGCCTGCCGGGAACAGCAGAAGGAGAGCAGAGCAGCACCGACCCGTTGGTCAGGAGCCTGCTAGAAGCAACGACCCCACTAGGCCTAGTGGAGGTCCTAGCACAGCTCCCCCGAGACCGGGAGTGTGCGCAGACCGCTCTGGAGGGCCTCGCAAGGAGGATGGCCCGGGTGCAACGAGAGACGTTGGCGCAGTGGAGCCGAGAGATGGCCCAGCGGACCGAGACTCGTCAGCGGAGCACGCCACCCGAGACGAGGAGACAGACCGCCTCTGAGGATGGCGCAGGAGGACTCAAGGCCGGAGACGGCGCCGAGAAGGGAGCCGAACGAAAGGAGGCAGGTAAAGGGGACGTCTCTACCCCAAACCGGGAAACTGCGTACCTGCCCCAGCTCCCCGTCGCAGAGCCCGAAGTACCCCCTGCTGTGCCCGTAACCGCAACGTCACCGCCACAGACTAGGCCTCAACCGGAAGCCGCAGCCGCGACCCCTGTGACGTCACACGCCTCGACCCCGAGCGTGACCAAGCAGGAAGTACCACCAGCCTGGTCGCAGGGCCTAGTACCCCTGGGCGCCGCAATACCAACAGCGCCCCCTACCTCCGCGGAGCCACCGGCCTGGTCGCAGGGCCAAGTAGCCCAGGGCGCCGCCGTCCTTACGGTGCCCTTCACTTTCCAGGTGCCCCAGGCCTGGCCGCAAGGCCTGGGCAACCCGGGCGCCACCACCACCGCGCCCATAAAACCAAGAGTGCCGCATCTGGGAGAAGATCTGTTTGCCCAACATACGTGCCCGGATGGGCAGCCCTTTACATGGCCACCGGAGTTTCACCATCCCCGACTCCGGAAAGAGAGACCCCTAGATGAACCCCTGATCCCGGCTCCAAAGCCCGTTAAGAGGATCTCGCCCCCGCTAGCAGAAGCACAGTTTGAGTGGGACCCCACCGGAGAAGATCTCATGGGGTTCACTCAGGAGACCCGGGCAGCCGCAGCGGAGCGTGCAGAGTGCTGCCGCCAGCAGCTCGAGGTCTTTGAGAGGGAGCGGAGAGAGAGGCGGGTCCGGGAACAACAAGCCCAGATAAGGAGCGCGGAGCAGAAGAGCCGGGCCAGGAGAGACCCCCGTGCAGCGCATGGTCCCCGCACCACCGGGACTGTGATCAAGTTTAACATGCAGCATGGGTGGGGCTTCATCCGAGACCACCGCACCCCAGGCGACGTCTTCGTGACCAGGAGAGACGTTGAGTCCCACCTACCGGAGGGACACAGAGGTCGTGACCTTTACATCGGGGACGAGGTCACCTTCACCCGGCACAAGTGTGCCAAAGGACCCTACGCCCTCCATGTGCATCGCCTGACGGAGGAGGAGCTGCGGTGTGAGGAAGAACAAGAGGACCCGGACGGGTCTGAAGCTAAAGGTAACCACAAAGAAAGAGCAGGAGGACGCCGTCGTTAAGTACAGCAGAGTACAAGCTGTATATAGTTGCCCGTCGGGGCACAGTGAACTGTTGCTAATATAGTCCCCGTTGGGACCAGCAAGTGTGAACTGTTTACCCGTTTATCCCTTAAATCCCACTGACCGAGGACTGAGAGCGGTCATCCCTATTCCCATTAGCTGGCCGAGGACTGAGAGGGGCCCTACTACCCCTTGTAAATAGTTGCGCTTCCTAAAGCGCCCCCTACCGGTTTTATAGGAAAACCATTTTTTCTAGAGAAACTGTTGCACTTTACCCGGTCACACATTGCACAGTGACCAGAGGAGGAGCTAGAAGCGAGGAAAAGTCTACAAGAATGTTAATATGAAAAGTTTTATGATGCTGCTAATATATATGTTTTATATGTTTTATTATGTTGTTTATGAAAAAAAATTGTATGTTTGGATGATGTTTTATATCTTACAGCCCGAGGACGTGCTGTGATTTACCAGGGGGGAATGTAGCACCCTGAGGATTCGGCTGCTACAGGGGTATTGCACCTCAACCCAGAGGTGTGATATTCCACTCCTGGGTAAGGATGGAGTGTGAAACTGAGCCCAGAAAGCTGCATGCACTACATACATCCCATTTCCGAGGAACAGACCGACGGTACTCCCACTTAGAAATGTGCAGGTACGACCGAGTCTGTTCCTGGCTGGAGTGGGAGGGGGGTGGTACATCCCAAGTAGTGTAGGGGCAGATAGGGGGAGCAGCCTGGGTAAAGATAGGAGCTCATTGGGTGCTGGTCACCTGAGCTCACACATAGAGGGAGTATATAAGGTGGGCACCATCTAAGAACAGGGTCAGTCAGTCAGTCTTTGCAGAGGAGTCAGTCTGTCAGAGTAAGAAGCAGAGGTCCAGATGAGCCTGCAGAGAGAGAGAGGAGCAGAGAAGGAAAGACCCAGAGAGGGAAAAAGCAAGGACTCTGAGAACCCAAATTCAATCCCCGGGTGAAGAGTCGGCAATAGGGTACCGGATCCCAAACTGGTGGGGGCAAAAAGCACACCCTAGCCAGAGACCGGAGGCCGTGGGCAGCGTTTGCCACGGCCACCCACCACATCCACCCCGAAGGCAAACCACGTGGAGGGTCAGGGAACCCAAGGCCAAGGGTCTCCCAACAGAAGGCCCGAGGGAGCTGGACCTAGGTGGATCACTAGTGGGGACGGCCAGAGGAAAGGACAGAAGGAGAGCTCAGGGTCACGCTCCGGACTTGTTTGGGGGTTTGCCGAATCCAGGACCTGGTGGACGCAGCACGGCTCGGGTGGTCACTTGAAGCTGGAGTGACCGGAACATCAGCAGTGAGTAAATACCCTAAACTGCACAACCCGACTCTGTCTTCATTTAACATCTATGCTGCACCACCACAACCCCCATCCTCTGCACCTGACCCCCTGAGGCTATACCCCACCCGTTGGGGGTTATACTACCAAAAGCTGCACCAACACCATCAGCCTCAGCGGACCCTGCTGCAGCGGCGGCCATAGTGACCGCAATACAACGGGTGGCGTAGTCGACATAAAGAACTTTATAACATCTGTAGGACTGCCACATACTCTGAGCTTGACACCCTGGGCACGGACCGGGTCACAGCCACTCGGAAGACTACAACCCCCATCTGATCCGGCTCCGGGTATTCCCCTAAAGAATATGGCCCAGGGGGCGCGTCATACATACATTACATTACTGATCCTGAGTTACATCCTGTATTATACTCCAGAGCTGCACTCACTATTCTGCTGGTGCAGTCACTGTGTACATACATTACATTACTGATTCTGTACTGATCCCGAGTTACATCCTGTATTATACTCCAGAGCTGCACTCACTATTCTGCTGGTGCAGTCATTGTGTACATACATTACTTATCCTGTACTGATCCTGAGTTACATCCTGTATTATACTGCAGAGCTGCACTCACTATTCTGCTGGTGCAGTCACTGTGTACATACATTACATTACTGATCCTGAGTTACATCCTGTATTATACTCCAGAGCTGCACTCACTATTCTGCTGGTGCAGTCACTGTGCATATACATTACATTACTGATCCTGAGTTACATCCTGTATTATACTCCAGAGCTGCACTCACTATTCTGCTGGTGGAGTCACTGTGTACATACATTACATTACTGATCCTGTACTGATCCTGAGTTACATCCTGTATTATACTCCAGAGCTGCACTCACTATTCTGCTGGTGCAGTCACTGTGCATATACATTACATTACTGATCCTGAGTTACATCCTGTATTACACTCCAGAGCTGCACTCACTATTCTGCTGGTGCAGTCACTGTGCATATACATTACATTACTGATCCTGTACTGATCCTGAGTTACATCATGTGACCTAGTGTGGGAGGGGCAAATGGGTGATCAAATTCAACTACATCATTTAAGAAGGCAAGGTAAGTTTTGATATCAAGGTCGGTGGGGTGGCACAGGTTCCTATGCAGAGTACAGTAGCCAAGATGTGTTTGTCATCGGCTGCTGCGCTCTGCTTAGGAAGTGACCGAGACAGCAAAAATCTCAGTAAGATGAAATGAGTTTCGTCATCTCAGTCTCTACCTATTCAAAGCAGAACAGCTGATGACAAACATCTCGACTACCGTGTTCTGTATTGGCAGCAACTAAGATGACAAAGGTGCCACTTTCCTCTTTCACATCTCCCCACCTCTCAACTCACTTGTTGTTTTGTGAAAGGAGAAGCGGAGAACTGCTTTGGGAGCTGTACCAAATATAAAAAAGTGTCCCATGTAAAAAAAAAAAACCACTAACAGTATTATAAACTTTAAGATTTTACATACTTCTTCTAACCCGATGATGGGTTAGGGTTAAGGAAAGGATTAGGGTTAGGGATAGAGCAAATGTTAGGGATAGGGTTAGGTTTAGGACTAGGATGATAAAATAGTTACATAAAAAAAGCAAACGCAATAAAAACATATGAAGAATGGAAAATGCTTACCTCTACATATTTTAGGTCTTTGAGCTGGCCATGAATAATTTTTCAATATAGCTGTATGAGGCCTGTTTGTTGCAGAACAAGCACTTTATATAGCCTGGCAAGGCATAACCCTATTTATGAGCTAACAACAGGTATCGATGAGGGCGTACAGGGCCCCTGGTCTAAGGGTTAGGGTGGGAATTAGGATGAATTAAGGTTATAGGGGATACGTGGGGTTAATGGGTTATGGAGGAGGGCTGTGGGTCAAGCAAGGGGAGGAGGGAACTGGGGTAGGAGGTAACCTTTTAAATACCAGGATCACTTGCGAACTGGCCATTATTAGAGGCGGCCACTGACCTGATCTCCATCTCTTCCCTTAAGTACCTTATGGATTCTTTGGACGCTTTAATCCAGCAGCTGAGGACTGCTGCTGGGACGTTGGGTGAGCAATGGCGTCAGACCTCGATCCAGCGTCTTCTCCAGGGGGCTGGTGCTGCTCCTCCACCTCAGGCAAGAAGTCGACCGCGGAGGACTAGGCCTCCGGCGCGCCTAAGTCCTCATATTACCCTCAGGGCCCAGCGCCGTATCCGGGAACCCTCCGGATCAGAGTGTGGCCCGTTCCCCTGTGGATCGCCGCTCGCGATCAAGGAGGAATCCTCCCTGTCAGCGGGGCCTACATCGCGGCATGGCCTCCATCTTTACCTCGTCGTCTGGGTTCCTACTGGTGCGGGCAGGGCCGGCTCCAGGTTTTTGTGGGCCCTGGGCGAAAGAGTCTCAGTGGGCCCCTTTAACACATACCATGATTCATGATGCACAGATACCCGAGAGAAATATGTATATAGTACAATGCCAAAGATTTCACTTCTTACATTACGTGTGCGATATCTATTGTAAATTCTACAAAAGCTCAGAAACCGGCGGATCGCTCCATACAGAATACTGGCCCCCATATAACGCTCCATACAGGATACTGGCCCCCATAAAATGCTCCATACAGGATACTGGTCCCCATATAATGCTCCATACAGGATACTGGCCCCCATATAACGCTCCATACAGAATACTGGCCCCCATATAACGTTCTATACAGAATACTGGCCCCCATATAACGCTCCATACAGGATACTGACCCCCATAAAATGCTCCATACAGGATACTGGTCCCCATATAACGCTCCATACAGGATACTGGCCCCCATATAACGCTCCATACAGAATACTAGCCCCCATATAATGCTCCATGCAGGATGTCACCCCCGTTATAATGCCCCATGCATTATGTCACCCCCCTTATAATGCCCCATGCAGGATGTCACCCCCCTTATAATGTCCCATACATTGTCACCCCCCTTATAATGCCCCATGCAGGATGTCACCCCCCCTTATAATGCCCCATGCAGGATGTCACACCCGCCCTCCCTTTTAATGCCCCATGCAGGATGTCACTCATCCCCCTTATAATGCCCCATGCATGATGTTACTTCCCCTCCATATAATGCCCCATGCAGGATGTCACTCCCCCCCTTTATAATACCCCATGCAGGATGTCACCCCCCCTCCCTTATAATTCCCCATGCAGGATGTTACACACCACCCCCTCCCTTATAATGCCCCATGCAGGATGTTACACCCCCCCTCCCTTATAATGCCCCATGCATGATGTCACACCCCCCACCATTTAATGCCCCATGCCTCCATACATTAAAAAAAAAATCAAATACTCACCTCACTTCTCACCTGCTGCCGCTGCTCATGACTCCAGCGTCTTCCCGCTCTGCACTGTGACTGCTCAGGAGAGAGCGTGGTGTAAAGACGTCACCGCGTTCTCTGACCTGAGACGTCACAGTGCAGCAGCCGCGGAAGACACCGGAGCTGCTGCGGAGGCACGGGGAGAGGTAAGTATTGTTTCGCTGGCTGCCGGGGCCCTGAGCAAGTGGGGGGGAGTAGGCGCTGACACCGCTTTCCTCCGCTCACGGGTCCCATAGCGCGGCGGGGTGCCCGACGGCGAGTGGGCCCCCCTGCCTGCTCAGGGCCCCGGCACTTGCCTGGGTGCTGACGCCAGCCCTGGGTGCGGGACCTGCTCAGCGTCAGTCGCAGGTCTAGGTGAGGACACGGGGGTCCGATCGTCGGGCCCTTCAGTGTGGGAGAAGCAGCGGGCAGCTGGCCCCGCCCACCACGAGGTACCAGTGACCGCAGGATCTCTGCAGCATCTGATGCATGGCCAGCTCCATAGTGGGCCCAGAGGTATGATAGTCTGGCGTCACAGGGCGGTTGCCAAGGGCAGCATACGGCAAGCCCAGTGGCGTCAGCAGTACCCACACAGGATTTCCCCCACTGCCAGCTTCCTGCAGGGCAAAGTACAAACACTGAAAAATCGGCGAAGTGCGGTTGCCAGGAGCAACGCATAAGCCCAGAATTTGATGAAAGTGCCAGCCATGGTCAGCGCAGGTAGCTGGCCCGGCAGAACATCACATGGTTTTCGCCCCTATCGTTCCGCACGCATCTGGATCTGCAGGGATCATGGAAAGTCATCAGGATTCCGGACATACTGTACATCGGCTGGGCTGTTAGGTGAGGCATCTCAACCTTTATCTTTTACTTCTTTGCTAGCCACGTCAGGGTTTAGGGATCAGGGGGCTATCCCTGGGGGGGGGGGGTTGGCAAGGGCTTAGGATTTTTATTAAATGGTTTGAGGGATATGGCAGTATTAATGGGGTCGGGGGGATTTCAGGGAGAAACATCTCCTATAGCAGCTTGGCTGGGGAATTTGAATGCGGCGGGGGCGTTTATGAGGGGGTATGTAACATAATCACTGGGGGCAGTGGAGGGACACTAAACCAGAGTCAGCGTCAAATGCCCTTAATGGGCCCGTCATCAGTGATGGGCAGTAGCGTAGCTACCGGGGGGGCAGAGGGGGCGGTCGCCCCGGGCCCCGCGCTCTGAGGGGGCCCACCTGGAGCTACACTATTGTAACTGTAGCACCGCTCCCTCTCCCATCAGTCCCCATAGTGTCCTCTGTGTCTGACGTCACTGACGTCATCACTTGGTGCCCGGCCCGCTGTGCTGAAGATGTGTGCGGGCCGGGCGCTCAAAGCAGGGGGGGGAACCAGGAGGAGAGAGAGGTGAATTATTGTGCTTATTTATTTTTTCTTATGGGGGGGTTATGCTACAGACTGCCTATGGTGGTGAGGGGATTATGCTGCAGACTGCCTATGGGGGGTGGGGGCGATTATGCTACAGACTACCTATGGGGTGGTGGGGGGATTATGCTACAGACTGCCTATAGGGGCTGGGGGGATTATGCTACAGACTGCCTATTGGGAGTGGGGGGATTATGCTACAGACTGCCTATTGGGGGAGGGGGGATTATGCTACAGACTGCCTATGGGGGGTGGGGGGATTATGCTACAGACTGCCTATGGGGGTGGGGGGATGCTGCAGACTGCCTGTGGGGGGATTATGCTACAGACTGCCTAGGGGGTGGGGGGATTATGCTACAGACTACCTATGGGGGGGTGGGGGGATTATGCTACAGACTGCCTGTTGGGGGATTATGCTACAGACTGCCTATGGGGGGGGTGGGGGGATTATGCTACAGACTGCCTGTGGGGGGATTATGTTACAGACTGCCTATGGGGGGTGGGGAGACTATGGTACAGACTGCCTATGGGGGGTGGGGGGATTATGCTACAGACTGTCTATGGGGGGGTGGGGGAATTATGCTACAGACTGCCTATGAGGGGGTGTGGGGATTATGCTACAGACTGCCTATGAGGGGGTGTGGGGATTATGCTACAGACTGCCTATGGGGGGTGGGAGGATTTTGCTACAGACTGCCTATGGGGGGTGAGGGGAGCACAGACCACTCCCCTCTGGTTCACAGCTGAATGCATTCTGTAGGCCATATATTGAGAACTAGGAGTCTGTGTCAGACTGAAGTCTGTGTCCCTCAGCTTAAGTGTCCATGAGCTGAAGTGCCTGAAATTTGAATTAATCCTGAATTGAACCTGAAGTGAACTGAAGGTACCTGGATACTAAGTCACAGTAAACAATGATTGTTTTTGTTTTCATTCTCACCCCCTTAATCCTTCACTTCTTTCAACCACCCCTAATCCCTACACCGGGAAAGGAACTCTTCATCTCTCCCTCCATTCTCCCCACCCATCTCACCTCTTCCTCAGAGCTATTCCACAACATACAATCCTTTGTCTCCAAACACAGACAGCCACCTCATGCCCTCTCCTGCTCCCACCTAATAACGCTTTCTCTGCTCCTCCTTACTGCCGGCGACATCTCTCCAAATCCTGGCCCTCCTCACCACATCCCTACATTCACTTCCACCTCCTACCCCCGATCTATCCCAAACTCTCGTAACCCTTCTAACCTTACACCCATCCGCCCAGCCCCTGCTTCCCTAGTCCCCCTAACAGGAGCTCTATGGAACGCTCGCTCTGTCTGCAATAAACTTTCCTACATTCACGATCTCTTCATCACTAACAAGCTTTCCTTCCTCGGAATCACTGAAACCTGGCTCACCCCCTCCGACACAGCCTCTCCTGCTGCACTTTCGTATGGCGGATTCCACCTCTCCCATACCCCCCGCCCCAACGGCAAGCACGGTGGAGGAATAGGTTTCCTCCTCTCAGAAAACTGCTCCTTCACCCAGATCCCACTGCCGCCCGCAATTACTCTCCCGTCTTTTGAGGTGCACTGTGTGCGCATCTACTCCCCCTCCAACCTCCAACTGGCTGTCATCTACCGCCCCCCAGGATCAGCCACCACTTTCTTTGACCACTTCACCACCTGGCTACTTCATTTCCTCTCTGTTGACATCCCCACTATCCTCATGGGCGACTTTAACATCCCCATTGATACTTCCCTCTCAGCTGCCTCTAAGCTTCTATCCCTCACTTCCTCCTTTGGTCTTACCCAGTGGTCTTCCACACCCACCCACAAAGACGGCCACACGCTGGACCTCATCTTCACCCGCCTCTGTTCCCTATCTAACCTCTCTAACTCACCTCTCCCTCTCTCTGACCACAACCTACTCACATTCTCTTCTCTCTCCTCCCCGGGGCAACAATCCCCACTCCACAAACTTGAATACCCTCGTAGAAATCTCAAACACCTTGACCTACACTCTCTCTCTGAATCCCTCCTCCCTCTTACAGACATTAGTTCCTTACATGATGCAGATGCTGCTGCCACTTTGTACAACACCACAATAGCTGCAGCTCTCGATTCGGTCGCCCCCCTCATGCATACCAAGACTCGCACAATCAACAGACAACCCTGGCACACCAGCCTAACTAAAGAACTGCGACGGGCCTCCAGGGCTGCTGAACGTAGATGGAAAAGGTCCCACTCCCATGAGCACTTCATCGCATTCAAACAGTCCCTCACTACCTTCAAGTCCACACTCACTGCAGCAAAACAAACCTACTTCACATCTCTCATATCCTCCCTGTCCCACAACCCCAAACAACTATTCAACACCTTCAATTCTCTCCTCCGTCCCCCAGTGCCTCCTCCCTCTCCTCTTATTTCAGCCGAAGACTTTGCCTCATTCTTCAAGCAGAAGATTGACACCATCAGACAAAGCTTTTGCCTAAAGCCCCCACAGCCCCTCCCCACACCTACTCAACCCTCCTCCTCCAAAACTACATTCTCCACCATTTCTGAAGATCAACTTTCCTCCTTACTCTCCAAATCACACCTCACCACCTGTAAACTTGACCCAATCCCGTCCCACCTCATCCCAAACCTTACCACTATCTTCATCCCAGCCCTAGCCCACCTCTTCAACCTGTCACTAACAACTGGTGTCTTCCCCTCATGTTTCAAACATGCCTCAATCACACCCATCCTCAAAAAGCCCTCCCTTGACCCATCCTCTGTGTCTAGCTATCGCCCCATATCACTTCTCCCCTATGCCTCAAAACTACTGGAACAACATGTCCATTCTGAACTGTCCTCCCACCTCTCCTCCTGCTCCCTTTTTGACCGCCTACAATCTGGTTTCCGACCGCACCATTCTACTGAAACTGCACTGACTAAAGTCACAAACGACCTACTAACCGCCAAATCTAAGCGACACTACTCTGTCCTCCTCCTCCTAGACCTGTCATCTGCCTTTGACACAGTGGACCATTCCCTCTTACTACAGACTCTCTCATCTCTCGGCATCACAGACTTGGCCCTATCCTGGATCTCCTCATACCTAACAGACCGGACATTCAGTGTCTCCCACTCACACACCACCTCTTCATCTCACCCCCTATCTGTCGGTGTCCCCCAAGGTTCAGTTCTAGGACCCCTGCTCTTCTCCATCTACACCTTAGGCCTGGGACAGCTCATAGAGTCTCATGGCTTTCATTATCACCTCTATGCTGATGACACACAGATCTACCTCTCTGGACCCGATATCACCTCCGTATTAACCAAAATCCCACAATGTCTGTCTGCTATTTCCTCCTTCTTCTCTGCTAGATTTCTAAAACTTAACATGGACAAAACAGAATTCATCATCTTTCCGCCATCTCATTCAACCCTCCCAACTGACCTATCCATCATAGTCAATGGCTGCCCACTCTCCCCAGTCCCTCAAGCTCGCTGCCTCGGGGTAACCCTGGACTCGGAACTCTCCTTCAAACCACATATCCAAGCCCTTTCCACTTCCTGCCGACTCCAACTTAAAAATATCTCCCGGATCCGCACATTCCTAAACCATGAATCTGCAAAAACACTGGTGCACGCCCTCATCATCTCCCGCCTTGACTACTGCAACCTCCTGCTCTGTGGCCTCCCCTCTAACACTCTCGCACCCCTCCAATCTATCATAAACTCTGCTGCTCGACTAATCCACCTGTCCCCCCGCTATTCCCCGGCCTCTCCTCTCTGTCAATCTCTTCACTGGCTCCCCATTGCTCAGAGACTCCAGTTCAAAACCCTAACCATGACATACAAAGCCATTCACAACCTGTCTCCTCCATATATCTCCGACCTAGTCTCCCGTTACATACCTGCACGCAACCTCCGATCCTCACAAGATCTCCTGCTCTACTCCCCTCTTATCTCCTCCTCCCACAACCGTATACAAGATTTCTCCCGTGCTTCCGCCCTACTCTGGAACTCTCTACCCCAACGTATCAGACTCTCGCCTACCGTGGAAACCTTCAAAAGGAACCTGAAGACCCACCTCTTCCGACAAGCCTACAACCTGCAGTAACCACCGCTCCACCATACCGCTGCACGACCAGCTCTACCCTCACCTACTGTATCCTCACCCATCCCTCGTAGATTGTGAGCCCTCGCGGGCAGGGTCCTCGCTCCGCCTGTACCAGTCGCTGTCACATTGTGTTCAAGATTATTGAAATTGTTCTTGTATTATACCCCCTTTTTCACATGTAAAGCGCCATGGAATAAATAGCGCTATAATAATAAATAATAATAAATAAATAAATTATGCTACAGACTGCCTGTGGGGAGGATTATCCTACAGACTCTACCTATGGGGAGTGCATTATATTATATTGAGGACTATCTGGCACATTATACTATATGGAGGTTATTTATACAGTGTGGGGATTACAGTTAGGGTCATACAGTGTGGGAGATAATGTGGGGTCTTTGTACAGTGTGGGGTCCATCATACAGTGTTGGAGACATCAGTTTGGAGGCTACAAAGGGGTCAGTATACTGTGTGTTGGGTACTATACAGTGAGGGCGCATTATACTGTGTATAGGAGAGCATCATACTGTGTATAGGGGAGCAGTACATGGGGGGAGACTCAGGACATTATTGAGCTATCTCTTGAAGCACATCAAGAGAATGCCAAGAGTGTGCAAACCAGTCATCAAAGCAAAAGGTGGCTACTTTGAAGAACCTAGAATATAAGACATATTTTCAGTTGTTTCACACTTTTTTTGTTAAGTATATAATTCCACATGTGTTAATTCATAGTTTTGATGCCTTCAGTGTGAATGTACAATTTTCAAAGTCATAAAAATACAGAAAAATCTTTAAATGAGAAGGTGTGTCCAAACTTTTGGTCTGTACTGTATAACTGTGCTGTGATCTCTTATATGTTCTGCAGGACTGGTATCTAGCAATATGTCACCATATGGCGGTAATAGCAGTGCTGGTCTTTGTATAGAGATTATTTTCAGTAACAGCGCTGTCATCTGTTGAGGTTCTCCTACATCCACCATCTGGGTGCGCCACTATTTTTGTAATCAGGGTTACCTGGTTAGGGGCCCAATCAGAAGTTTTGCCCTCCCTGAACCAAAACCCTAGCTACGCCTCTGGTGATGGGTTCAGGGGATGGGGCACCGGTTCAGTTACAAGGGTCGGATGAGGATAAAGAAAAAGAGAAGAATGATTCAGTAAGATTGGATGACGCGGCAAAAGGCAAGGTTTGTCTGTTTTGAAGGGCCATTAGGAGCTCATTTGAAGCAGGAGGTGAGGGAAAGAATTTGGAAAGGGGAATATGTTGATATATTTTCCCTTCTACCGTTGGAACGTTTTAATTTAGATAGGCTTAAAAAGGACGATTCAAAAAAAGTGGACAAGGAAAAATGGAGGTACCGCTTGATTCCAAGAACCTTCACTAATTGGCTTCAGGCATTTGCCATTTTAGCTAGCGTAATAGGGGAGAAGGCTCCAGAGAATTGTTCTGGCCTTTTTTGTTATATGGACGCGATAGAGGAAGCATACAGGGTTTATGGAGGGTAGGGTTGGCTCAGATATGACGAACAGTTTCGTCAACGCAAGGCGGTACAGTCCAGCATCCGCTGGGACCATAAGGACATTGCGTTGTGGTTAAGAGTAACAGAGCCTACAAGGTCAGGCCAGGGTAGTCAGTCATTTCTCGGGGGCATCAGAGGGTCAGGACAGTCTGGCCACTCGGTGGCATTACAGAAAGGATTGTGCTTTAGTTTCAATGACAGGTCTTGCAAATTCGGGAGCAAATGTAAATTTAAACATGAATGCTCATATTGTGGAGGCTCACACAGGGCATCAAAGTGTATCAGAAGTAGTCGCCCAAGAGGTGGGGATAGTGTTGAGAAAATGGGAGACTCCGGTTCGGCTAGCAGAGATGGAGCACTTTCTAAGTAGGTACCAGAATATGGCAGCGGCTACTTTGTTAACGGAGGGTTTTAGGGATGGTTTTAGGATCCCGTCTGTTGAGTGTGTGTCAAAGTTATGTAGAAAGAATTTGAAATCTGCTAATCAGTTTCCAGAGGTCATAGCTGAAAAGCTTAAAAAGGAGATTAGTCTGGGTAGGATGGCGGGCCCTTTTGAAGTGGAGCCTATCTGTAACATGAGGGTTTCGCCTCTCGGGGTGGCCCAAAAAAGGAGCCGAATAAATTCAGGCTGATACATCATTTATCATTTCCAAAAGGTTCGTTAATAAATGACGGAATAGACCCTGAATTCGGTTCGGTCATTTACACCTCCTTTGATGCGACAGTGGAATGGGTGCGCTATTTTGGGAAGGATGCGCTTTTGGCAAAAACTGATATAGAAGCAGCATTTAGGCTTCTGCCTGTACATCCAGATAGTTTACATCTTTTGGGTTGTTTTTGGGACGGAGGGTTTTTCGTTGATCATTGTCTTTCTATGGGTTGCTCTCTTTCCTGCGCTTATTTTGAAACTTTTAGTACATTCTTACAATGGGTAGTTAAGGACGTTTCTGGTTTAAATTCCTGCCTCCACTACTTGGATGACTTTTTGTACATTGGCGCAGCGCACAGTTTTTTGCGGTCGCTTGTCTCTGGCTATGGTGGGCGTAAGGTCTCCTCATCACTTTATCAGGCTTGGTAGGGAATTGAGGGAAGATCTGGAGATTAGGGCAAGTTTTTTGGAATCATACAATGGCAGGTCGATGTGGATTCAGCCTTTGGCTAACATGGAGGATCAGGATCTGTTCATCAAGGTAGACAAGTAGGGGTTTTAGGATTTACTATCAGGACAACAGGTTGGAGGATGTGTGGCCCCAAGCATGGCTTGAGCTAGGCTTCAGGTTGAATACTGTTCTGTTGCACATTTTTCCCGTGATGGTAGCCCTTTCAGTGTGGGGTGACATTTTCAAAAACAGGAAGTTAAATTTTCTGGGGGAACATGAGGGAGAAGTGTCAGAGGTTAATTCATTGACATCATCATCTGCCCCAGTGGTCTGAGTGTTACAACGATTGGTGTTGCTGGGGCTATTGTTAAATATGCGGATTGTAGCTGAAGTCAAAAAAGGGGTCAATGATCCTGTTGGTCATAATGTTTCTCCTTCACAGTGAGGGCGGGATTGGAGTTTGGCAGTGCAAGACAGTCCAACGCCCCGGGCGTGCCCCGTAGATCTATGGAAATCCCATCAGGGCAGTGAGGGAGTTAATCTCATTGTCATAGCGGACAGGACCTTGGTTAAGTATGATCAGGCATGGAAAATTTGGGAGGATTGGAAACTAACACTGGGCAATAGGGAGAAGAAGGAGAGTTTGTTGTTATTATTATTGGGGCATGGTTGGGAATTGGGTTGATCGGTCGCAAAGATTACTAGCCTTTTAGTGGGTCTGGCATTTGGCATCAAAGCCAGAGGTATTAAGGACCAGACAAAATTCTTTTTGGTACTTCAAGCGTGAAAGGGTTGGAGAAAGGATTGGAAGGTCATGGATAAAAGACGGCCAGTTTCGTAGGACTTACTTTTACTTGTGGGGGCACTGTTGGAAACCATCTACACTGCTAGGTGGGAAGTGGCTTTGTTTAAACTAGAATTTCATTAGCATTTTTGCGGGCTTTGCGTCTAGGTGAGCTGGTTAGTCCTTCAAGGTTTAAAAAAGGGGGGCAGTTTAATCAGGACGTGGATTTATATGAGGACAGGGTGGAGTTGTTTATCCGCTCGTCTAAAACGGACGTGATGGGTCTGGGGTGCAGGTTGGTGCTGTTGAAAGTGCATGGCTCAGCACTATGCTCGGTGCAATGCACTAAAGATTTTGGGAGAGGATCGAGGGATTTTGACTCACCAGTCTTGGTTCACGTTGAAGGTTCATTTTTATCACGTTTTCAGTTTATTGCTGCATTTAAGTGTTACTTGGAAGCGGGCGGGGGGTTCCTTCTAGAGATTATTGTTGGCATTCATTTCTTATTGGAGCAGCAACGGAGGCAGCCAGGAGGGGACTGGGTGAGGAAGTGATTAAGAGAATTGGACATTGGGAATCTGAGAGGTTTAGGTTGTACGTACGCACAGCAATGGTGTGAGGGGTGTGGAGTTTGTGGTTCACATGTGTCCCGGATCACGGATATGGATGTTACGGATTTATTTGTATTGCGGATATTACGGATTTGTTCTTTTTATTTTACAGAGTTCTTCACTTCTCGGAAGGATTATGGGACATTCGTTCGTTTTCTGGGTGGAGTTACGCGCTGCGGTGCGTCCGGACGGGCGTCAAATGGGATTTGGAAGAGATGAGGCTATCTTGCGTTGGATCGGTAAACGTGGAATGGTCTGGAGGCAGTTTCTGACGGAGTTCCATCGTTTTGTTCGGCTGGATCAGATCCCAGAGGTGCTGGTAATCCATCTTGGGGGCAATGACTTTGGTAAATGACCTTGCAGGGAGCTTATTAAGGATAACAGCTTTGATTACCTTAGAGTTTGGTCAATGCTCCCGGGAGTGGTGACAGTGTTGTCTGATATTATTCCCAGGAAGGTGTGGCGGGGACACGTTCAATTGAAGAGATCAATAAGGCAAGAATTAAGGTAAACAGTTTCACATTTTATGGTGAGAAACGGTGCTGTGCTAGTACGGCACGTGGAACTGGAATTCATTTGAATGATATAGACATGGACATGTGGTGCCTAGCAATTCAGGAAGGCATGGAAATTTCTCTTAAAATGTGGAGGGATAAAAATGTTTGAAGGCACAAAACATTTTTTTGGTGGCATGGGGGGGGGGTCCTCGAAGTTGGTGGTCCTGGATAATGGTGGAACGGTGGGTGGGTGGGGGAATCTCACGAGGTTCTCGACTCCCCCTAATGCAATTGATTGGAAAGGGGCCTTAAAATTCTGTGGGAGGGATTGCACGGGCCTGCAGCTCATGGTTTTGCACAATAGCCAGGTTATTTTATGTGCCCCTGAGCTGGTGCTTAGCAGCTAGAGGCAAATTATGACCTGGAGGCGGGCCAAGGTGGGGTATGAGGAATTCTTTTTGTTCATTAAGTTTTGGGGCTTTGAGGACCACCCCTCCTTTTGGTTCAGTTGTTTACTGTTTTTATTAACTTGTTAATAAACAGCTGCTGTGGCCATTTAAAACTCAATATGGGTATTGTTTTTTTGTTATAGCTATAGGTGTGGGGGACAATTTTAAGATTCATTTTATTAAGGTTATTTTCATTCATTCATTTGATTTGCAATTACCCTTGTCATGTGGTTAAATTTAAGTTATGTGCCCCAATCACATCTCCTTTTGAATGCTCTGATCAATGTTCATCGTGGTTTTAAACGTTTTAAACAGTTAAGATCTGATCTCTGCTGCTATAGCAGGGCTGAGGCTGTGCACTATAGTCGTTTCCCCACTCCTGATCATTCCAGTCATGGTCAATCATCAACAGGTAAAGTGACTTTACGACATCTCAATATTTTGTGCTAAAAATCCAACAACTTGCCTTTCAATCACAGTTTATAACTTCACAAGAAAACAATGACCTCGTGTTCTCAGTTTTTGGGACATTTTGCTTTGTCAAGCTAGAGTACTGCCAGAGGAGGATGAGGACCTAAGAGATTTGTATGCTTCCAGCCATCATATGTAGATATGTTCTTTGCACTTGTCTATGTTTTAATTGTCTTTACCTTTCCTACAATGCATTCTCTGTGTGTCCTGTGCACCGGTGAGTAATGCTGGGTTATGCTAAGGAGTTGACATTTGATGTCTAGGAGACTGGGCAGGGAGAGTGCAAGTGGCAGACTGCTTATTTCGGGACTGATTTCCATTTCATTCAGTGTCAGTAGCAGATGGTCTGTGTAGAGAGCATGAACCATGTTACTGACCAGTGGAAGCAGATGAGCAGTGAAAACATACTGAACTGTGTTCTGCACCAGGTTGCAGAGGAAACATTGCCTCAAGACCGGTAATTGCCTTGCCCAGGACACCGGCACCAAAGTTACTATAACAGCTAAAATACAGTTGTGTAGAGCTCAAACAGTGGTTATGCCCATAGCATGAAGAGAAGCAGGCCTTATCTCCACAATCAGGAGTGGTGCAGTTCCCTAACCAGGGACAGGTGTAGTGTATTATGAATGTAACACACACTCCCACATGGGTAATGGAAAAAGGGAAGACCTACTACACCCAACTGGTCCCTGTACAGAAGGCCAACGAGGGGTTTCTCCTACATCCTGAGAAACCAGCAGGGAGGCCGCAACACACTGCCAACAAGAGGAGAGGAAAGTGTGCAGGTAGATACAAAACTCAGAGTGAGAAAATGAAAACACTTTCATATAGGGTAGAGAGGGAAAGTTACGGAGAGCTAAAAGTAAACAGAACAAGTATAACCTTCTAGAAACCTAAAGAGGTGAAAGGAAGAGGAACTGGGAAGGAAACCAAACCAACTCACTGCAAGAATTCAACTGGTGGAACTCCTAAACCCAAGTCCACTTAGAGGTATAGCCAGCAATTAAGTGCAGTGAAGGGTAAACACACAAAACCCCACCCAGAATGTGATAAGACAAACCAAAACAGGAAAATACTAGAGAGGAGTAAACCAAGAAGGGGAAACAAAGACATTCGGAAGCATCAGCATTTGGACAGGGAAGAAAAAGCTTAGCAGACAGGGGAACTGACCACTCAGCAACAGGTCAGTTTATCAAATCCCCAAACCGAGCCATGACATAGTGGAGCTAAGGTTCAGCAGCAGCTAGGAGACAGGCGGTGATGGTGGGCCTGAAGAAAGAGAGCCAGATAGTCAGGCTAAGGCTGGTAGGGTAGGAGGCAGTAGGTAGCACCAAGTGATAGTAGGGACTTTATAGAGTGAGAAGGCCTAAGTTGAACATGACTGCCAGAAAGTAACAGATATAGTCGCCTCACTGAGACTGGAAATGAGAGCTGCGACAGTATGTATACAGGTGTGTGTATACAGGTGGTGATGCAAGCCCAGGTTCACCACCGGCCACAGAGTTGGAAAAGGCTGCATAAGTGTTTTACAAGTGTTCAAGTTTGAAACATTATTCCATATTCAATGTTTTATAATAAAGCCAAATAGAATGGGTGGTATAAATTGGCTTCCTGTTGTGGAGCCAGTATATACTCGGTACACCATCGTACACAACCACGTCCCGATTCATGAAGATCAACAGCACAGACCCCAACCAATCCTCAAGCTGTGGCTCCTTTAGAGTTTTTCCAGGAACCTAGTCTTCATGCTGTGGGTAGAATAGATCATTTCGGCACATCAATAACGTTTTCCGCTGTGCAGGTAATTAGCTGATAAGAGCTCTAAGGCCATTTTATAGGGATGAAAAAGCTACTAAAGTCCACCCCCCATCAGTCATTAAGTTATGGTATATCCTACAAGTGGCAATATTCCTTTAATGACCCAGCATTACCACATTTGGAGAAGCTGGAGAAAAATCCAATGAGCGTCACATGACCTGTCATTCTCAATTAGAGCAAGATCATGATTATCTCCTGAACACTCGGAACTGATTGTGGGATGTCACCTAGCAGTTAATGACAGCCGCGATTTCCTATAGGCTTGTGTGTAATTAACTGCTCTGGAAACACTTTGAAGAAAAAAAAACCCTAAAAAAATATATAAAAGAAATGTATGCAGATTCTCCGCTTTCTGACTGCCACTACGTCTCATCTATTTGTAGCGTTGTCACATTTATGTTGCGTCCCCCCCTGGAGAGCGTAGAAGGGTTTGCAGATGGGAGGGGAGCGTTTGCTTTGGTCATTTGTTTTCTCTTAGAAAACATTCATAAAAGAGCATTTACTGTAACACATAAAAACAAGATCATACAATGCAACACTTACAAACGCTGAAATAATAGAGGCAGGAATCAGCGAGAATATCGGAGAGCGGGGAGTAATTACACGACAGGAAGAGCAGTCAGTATTTATGTGCGCCAAGACACATCTTTTTATATTTCTGCTAACATTATTAAAAAAAAGCATTGTAAAAAAATCCCATAAAACTCACCAAAAATATTTATTATTCTTCATTCACATCACAATATTATGATGTGTGGAGAATTAACTCATTCAAAGCAGTCTGTGTCCAGTGTAGCATTCATGAACCGATGGTAGGTGAGTTTGGGGGAGTCAAATCTAAACTGGACCCCCCCAGCTCCAAGGTCCTATAACAGTGGGATCATTCACCTCTATAGCAAATATTTGACCACTGTGTACATGCAGCTTAAACCTCAAGAGCTAAAACTCAAATTTTGCTGTATGTCACATACTCCGAATCACTTTTATCACCACTGCCCCCAGGATCTCTCAACCTCATACCCCCATGCCACACACATTTTATTACTCTTATCATCGCTGACCAAAGAGTTAAAGATCATTTTTTTTATAGCTCATAGAAGTTATTCTCATTATCCCTAGCCCCAGGACCTAAGGCTGTGTTCGAACGCCTTTTTGGATCATCCATTGGTAGATCTGTCAGATTTTATGGCACCTTGATGGTCCCCAACAAGACTCAGTCCTACCTAACAGCCAACAGGTGACCAAGGAGTGACCATGATACTGCAAAAAATCTACACGATCATGCCTGTCCATGCGGCGCTATGGTCCATCACAGTCACCCAAAGGCCGTATAGAGGGTTCGATAGGCTCTAAAAGGATTCATTTTATGATGGATCTGGTGTAGCATTGTAGCTGCCATTATGAACAGAAGCCACAGTGTAAATGGGAACATAGCCTGACACTCTAATCTCTTTATCCCATCCATTGTATATCTCTAACCCCAGGAGCTCACAATCTAATCTCTTTATTTTATATAATGTATCACCCCAAGCTCAATAGCTTTTCTTCTTATCATTCATAATGTATTACTCTCATCATCTCATTCTCCTAAAGCTCCTAATCTAAGCTATTATATTTCAAACCATTTAGTGTCTGATGGAGAAGCTGCAGATCCTAAAGAATCTGTCAGGATACAGGGAGAACACAGAAACCTCATCTTGCTTCGGTTGGATGTGAACTTCTAGGTAGATATCCCTAAGCTGGGATAGAGGCTGACCAAAGTAAAAATCATGTCCCCGATGTGCAGCGCTAGAGGTTTCTGTGTTCTACAATACTATTGGGGTTATATAGAATTGTCTTTCTGTTATTTCAGTAAAATATATATATATATAGGGTCTAACTACGGTAACTAGGGTCCTACAGGCCCGGGACCTGAGCCCTCACCAGCTTGTTGGTCAAATGCATGGGCCCCTGTAATAATGTCCCACAATACTATAATAATGTCCTCCACCCTGGCTCCTTTCTTTATTAATTTAATAATGTCCCCCATCCAGGCCCCTAATCATTTAATAATGTCCCCCATTCCTGGCCCCCTTCCTGTATTAATATGCTCTATCTTGTTGTAACGTCCTCTGTACTGACCCCCAACCTGTAATAATGTCCTCCATACTGGCTCCTTTCTTTAATAGTTTAATAATGCCCCCTGCCTGGACCCTATTCTGTAATAATGTGCCCCATCCTGGACCCTATCCTTAATAATGCTCCCCATTCCTGGCCCCCGTACTATATTAATATGCTCTATTTTGTTGTAACATCCTCTGTACTGACCCCTAACCTGTAATAATGTCCTTCATACTGGCTCCTTTCTTTAATAATTTAATAATGCCCCCTGTCCTGGCCCCTATTCTGTAATAATGTGCCCCATCCTGGACCCTATCCTTAATAATGCCCCCCATTCCTGGCCCCCATACTGTATTAATATGCTCTATCTTTTAATAATGTTCTCTGTCCTGATCCCCATCCTGTATTGTAACCATCCTGGCCCCATCCCGTAATAATGTCCAAATAATGCCTTTAATAGTGTCCCCCATCCTGACCCCTTTCTTTAATAATGTCCCCTATCCTGGTATCTATCCTGTAATAACGTCCCTCGTCCTGGCCCCTATCATGTAATAATGTCCTTTGTCCTGGCCCCTATCCTGTAATAATGTCCCTTGTCCTAGCCCCTGTCCTGTAATAATGTCCCTCACACTGGCCCCTATCCTGTAATAATGTACCCCATCCTGGCACCATCCCATAATAATGACACACATCCTGTAATAATGCCCCTCATTATGTAATAATGTCCTCCATCTTGGTACTCTTTTCCAACACATTTATAAAAAAAAGATTCTTCCTACCTCTCCCCACTCCCAAGGCGTGCCCAAACTTTTGCATCAGCTCATTTTCCTTTCTGTAATTTTTAAAATGTAAAAGATGACAATATATATATTTTTTCCCTAAAATACAAAGGAAATGTATTATCTTTAACTTTAGGCCTTTTTGAGATCATTTCATCTTCAACTTGCTTAACTTTTCATAATTATAATAATTTTGACCAGGAGTGCCCAAACTTTTACATGTCACTGTATATACAAAATTCTTGCAGCATCTGCTGTCCAGTATCCTGTATCTAAGCAGAAGTGATAGGTTCTTCTCAATCCTTTAAAGATGTATCCTTCTTTTTTTCATATTGTTACATTATCAGTACTGTGGTCCTCAGGTTTCAGCAACTTCATCAAACATTGTAACGTTCATTTAACACAACATCACTGACAGTCCAGATCTGCAGCACATCGGATTGACAGGAGATCCAGTCAATCAGCATGGACATTTCTCTTGTTATCGCCAGTATCATTGTGGTGCATGCACTGATTAGCTGTTTAGTAGCGCCTCTTTACTTTACAGCCTGGTACTACATGTACTATTCTGCTCTTTACCTGTGGCAGCATGAGCCGCTCCTTTGGACCCCAGGTTGGACGGTTTTTCTGGCACATTGTGTGTCTTGTACGAAACCCTGAAGAAACTCCTGTCGTTATCATCAAAAGTGATTTTTTTTATGTATGGACTTATTTTATCTGTATTAGAGATTTGCTTATTTTTCTCTGGTCTTCATTGTTTCTTATTTTGAGTTGACTTGTTGGGACTTAGGAACCAATTACTAGATTTCAAGTCTCAAGATACAGTTTTTTTCATTTACAAAGGACATCCTGGAAATAAATAATATTGTAACTTGAGGGAGCTCTAAATCATTGTTGCAGAGATCAGAAAACTCTAGAGAGCTTCGCAGAAAGTCTTTGCAATAGGCTTTCCATTCAGCAGCCCCACACGAACACTTCAATGTTAACATTTTCACCCCTATACAGGGATCCGGCCATCACCACAGAGGCTCCTGGGTTGAGTCTACAGAATAGCTGCTGGCTGGTGGAGCTGGTTGGCAGGAGTGGTAAACTAGCTGTGTCAGACTTAGAGAGACAAGACCAGAAACAAAATCAGCAAACGGTTATGTGTTCAGGAGAATGGCTGGGATCAAAGCCAGAGAGGCAGAATCAGAGACAAAGTCATTAGGCAAAGTAAGGTTTAATCAGTCCAGAGTTAACTCCATAATTCAGTTCAAGGCTGATCTAAGCCTAACCTAGAAACAAAGTGGTTAATGAGCCAGGTCCAATTTAGCAGTATTCACACTAGGAGTAATATAAATTCAGTAACTGGCAAGGACTGGATGTCAGTGGGAAGTTTAAATAGGGCCCCCTCATTTGATCCTGAACCTGCCATGGGATTGGTCTGCTACACCGGGCCAGTGTTGGCTAGTCAGCAAGACTTAATTCACATGCAGTGTATTTTGCAAATCATACAGCAGGGCATTGATCATACTACCCAACAGGAAGATGTGTCAGTCAATATTTCTGTCATGCCCAACAGGCAAGAGTGAGAGGTGACCTGCAGAAGCACCACGCAGGTGCGAAACAGCTGTGGCGCCCCTGAGTGTTCAGTCGCCACAGAGATACTGCACCTCACCCAGAGGTGTGGTGTCTCCCTTCTCTCAGGTAAGATGGGAGTGCTGCACGGAACCCCAACCACCTACATCCAACACAACACTGCTCCAGGCCAGCAGGAGGGGCAAGACGCAATGTAGTTTACTGCTGAGCCCTGACCCTCGTTGGAATAGGGGGGAACCCAAAGGTAGGGGGAAACAATAGTGGGTGTGGGTGGAGGAAGAAGATACAGGAAGCACTTATACAGTAGGCATATAATAGGAAGCCATATTAGGTCTGGAAGTTCTGAAGTGAGGGCTGCCCCACAAGATAGGGCCCAGGATATAGGCCCCGAAGGGGAGCAGGGAGTAGGCTCCGTCTACAAGAGGATCCCAGGGGGCACGGCGCGTGCAGGACGGCACCCGTACACCCCGCTCCTGCCAGGTGTCCGGAAGGATCGGTTGCTTCATTGTAATCCCCTGGGGGTCAGGTTGGTCCCGGATCCGATGTACAGGAAGGACTTTAGCATACCCGAGCGGGATTGAGAGTGGGTAGCGTAGGGCAACGGTGAGAAGGACCAAGTGTGAAGAAGGTCAAAGTAGGAACACGAGAAAGTGGGGTTCCGTCAGGCATTCCTAAACTGCTTGAGGAAGGATTGAACCCCTGCCCGGTGAACGCAGCGCGATGAGGGAGGCTTTCACCTGTAAAGCGCACTTGTGAATTGCCTAAGAACTGTAAGTAAAACCTTGGACGACGGCATCGAACAGCCTCTGTCTGTTTCTTCACCGGCGCCACTAATCCTCACCGCACTATAACGCCCAGCTCACCATTCATTCATCTATCTACACTGCCCTGAGGCCCGCTCCACCTGTGGGGAGCAGTACCATCTTAAGCTGCCTTGACACCTGCCTCTGAGGACTGTTGCAGTGCTGGTGACCTTCACCAGACACCACAGGTGGCGTCACGAATTCTCTGAACTGTTATTAGTATTTGCTACCCCTTTGTGCACTGACCGCCCTGGGCCAGCCACCATGATATACTACCCCAAATAGTAAGGCCCCCGGGGGCGAGTCACAGCCGTCGTCCACTTTTCCTCTCCCCGCACCTCTCCCTCTTGCCTTGCTATGCACCGCTTGATGGATGCCAAGTTCTGCTGAATTAAAGCACTTTTAATTGCAACTGGACTGTAGCGTTGCTGCCTTTCTATTTGTATTCTACTTGCACTTCTCTGTATGAGCCTTTTTGAGAAACCCGCTCCCTTGGCTAACAAGACTACATTTATATACAGGGAAGAGTGGGCCATATCTTGGAATGGAGAAGAGCAGAAATTAAAGAAAAACCCCAGATTCAGGAGAACAGCGAAATTTAAGCCAGGTAAAAATAATACATTTATGGGAAGTGACAGACTTTCTAACTATATCAACTCTGCTCAGAGGAATGATCTACAGCTCAGAAGACCATAAGAGGAACTAGTCAATTTAAAAATATGAATTTTATTGAAACTTGATTAAAAAACACAGTATAAAAGGGAACAAGAAAACCGCCCACGTTGTAACTGTGGCGCCCCTGAGGGTTCGGTCGCCACAGAGGTACTGCATCTCACCCAGAGGTGTGGTATCTCACTCTCAGGTAAGGAAGGAGTACAGCTAGGGACCCTAACACCTGCATCCAACACATATCCGCAGTGGGGGTAGGGCGAGATTGCTCCTAAGGGAGAGCACAGTCCCGGGTCCCTAGCTGTTGGGAGGGGCTATGTAGTGGGTGTGGGTGGAGGAAGTAGCTAAGGGGAGCACATGAAGAAAGGTATAAATAGAGAAGCCATCTTGTTTAGTCAGTTCAGTCTGAGGGGAGAAGTGAGAGCAGTCTACAGTGACAGGAGTTGGGAGCAGGAGCTCTGCAGGAGCTCTGCTCAGGCAGAGGGCCCGAGGAGAGGCCCAGGACTGAAGAGAGAAGAAGAGGAGCAGAAAGGGACTCCAGGAACGAGGAAGCGACCCCAGGGGTACAGGCAGTGCTGGAGGCCAGCCGTATGCCCGAATCTACCAGGAGGTGGAGGGGTCAGGCCACACAAACGGGACCGGTCCCTCAACTAGCAGAGCGCTTTATGTCTCAACAAGAAAACGGAGGCTGAAATATTTCAAGTCCTGCAGCCAACAGTCCATATCAGTCTCACCAAGAAGGTAGCTATTGAGGACCCAGGGGACGGAACAGACGTCGCCCGACAAGGCCCGCAGGTACCGGAATGGGACACTTGATATGAGGTGCAGGGAAACGGCTCCGGAGATATCTAAGGGTGGACTAAGCCCCTTCCTGAGTGAACGCAGCACAATGAGGGAAGTTACAGTGGTACCTGTAACTTGGGCTGCAATAACCGTGAGTAAAGACCCTGAGGACTGCACTCCAATGTCTCTGTGATTATTATCTGCGCCATAAATCCCCTATAAAAATCCACTTTTGATTGACCGCCCTGGGTCACGGACCGGGTCACCGCCACTGTGACATCTCCCTTAGCAACGACTGGCCCGGTACCGAGTACCCCACGGCCCAGGGGGCGCGTCATAACCACATACAGAATAGATGTAAAGAAAGGGGCTTAAAAAAGCTCCAGTGTCTTAAAGAAAGCCCCTCAGAAGAAGCTAATGGCGAAACGTCGTCGTCGGGGGCCCCTCAGAAGAAGCTAATGGCGAAACAGTGTCGTCAGGGGTCCGGACACGTGTATACCTAACAGCAGTTTGTAAGTGTCACTGTGGCACCCAGAAGTCCGGTTGCCACATTGGCATTGCCTCACTCACAGGGAGTGATGCCATGCCTAGAAGCAAGGAAGGGTCCCCTGATCAGGTATACCAGCATCCAACACTTTCCTGGCTCCAGACCAGAAGGGGGAGCTTCTCCCCTTTAAAATGGAACCTGGAGGTGGGGTTAGAAAATTCAGTTGAAGGGAGTTGGAGACAGGAGAGCGACGAGGAAGAGCCTGGGGAAGGGAGCTGAGAACAAGCTCACTCCAGAGGAAAAAGCGAAAGGAATCGGACACCGAAGTCCGTGGTTGTGGGGCATTGAAGTCCCAGCAGCTAAATTGGAGGGCAAGAGACTGCAGGTCTCCTGGCCCCACCAGACGCCCAGCGGCTCAGCAGCATCCTAGGGCCCAGCGCCGCCACAAAGGAGCGACACCTGAAGAAGGCTCGAGCTGCCTGCCATGCGGGTGAGGAATAGACGTTTTGCTCAGGAACGAGGGCCGGAGCATAGCTTTAAGCAGCAGGGCCAAAGAGAATAGCGCAGAGGGAAGGCCTACAACTTCACCTGGCGAGGTGGATCCACAAATTGCTTCTAGGCCGCCCGGATCTCTACTACCAGCTAGTACCCGTGACCCGGTCTGCTCTGACAAACCGCAAGTAAAGGTAGAGGAAACCGCCATTAATTTGTTGTCTGGTCATTATCTGCGCCCTCAGCCCTGCACTACACCGCTCCAACAACATCTACCTCCACAATTCATCAGATACTGCCCTGGAGCTTAGCTCTGCCTGAACCAACTCTGCTGCGTCACCATCAGCTCCAGTGGATCTGCACCTCAGCGGCGGCCCCATATAGCCGCATACCACAGGTGGTGTCACGAATATTATCCCCAAAACTGACTATCCCTTTTCTTTATTTGACCGCCCGGGGCCACGGACCAGGTCACTGCCACCGTGACTACCCCAGAAAAGGACTGGCCCGGCTACCAAGTACCCCACGGCCCCAGGGGGTGAACCATCACCCATCTTCATTCATATGCTTTCTGAAAAATTATCTCCACCTCTATGCATCTCCTATAGTATAGTATATGACAATTTTACATCTATGATGTTTTCATAATATGCCTTCACTGGGGATTATAATTGGGCATTTTGTTTACATTGCACTGTGCACTTTACCATAGCCCAGTATAATTATTAGGATCATATATATACTAATTCTCTAGCTCTGAGGTATCCTATAGGCATATTAAGATATAATATACTAGCAATTGAACCCGTTCTATGCCCGGGTGGTGAACATTTTTATTGGTATAAGGTCTCCCATGCTGGTATGTGCTGCCCCCCTCCTGTCCCCACCATCCTCTACTGGTATGCGTGGTACCCCTCACCCCAATCCTGGTATGCGTGGTACCCCTCACCCCAATCCTGGTATGCGTGGTACCCCTCACCGAAATCCTGGTATGTGTGATACCCCTCACCGCAATCCTGGTATGCGTGGTACCCATCACCCCAATCCTTGTATGCGTGGTACTCCTCACCCCAATCCTGGTATGCGTGGTACCCCTCACCCCAATCCTGGTATGTGTGGTACCCCATACCTCATCCCTATCCTGGTATGCATGGTACCCCATCCCTATCCTGGTATGTATGGTATTCCTCATCCTGGTATGCATGGCCCCCCTCATCCGAATCCCAGTGTGCGTGGCCCCCCTCATCCGAATCCCGGTATGCGTGGCACCCCTCATCCCCCCAATCTCGGTATGCGTGGCACCCCTCATCCCCCCAATCCCGGTATGCGTGGCACCCCTCATCCCCCCATTCCCGGTATGCGTGGCACCCCTCATCCCCCCAATCCCGGTATGCGCGGCACCCCTCATCCCCCCAATCCCGGTATGTGTGGTACCCCTCACCCCAATCCTGGTATGCGTGGCACCCTTCATCCCCCCAATCCCGGTATGTGTGGTACCCCTCACCCCAATCCTGGTATTTGTGGTACCCCTCACCCCAATCCTAGTATGTGTAGCCCCCACATCCCTTTCACGCTGTACACACATCCAAAAAAATAAACACTTATACTCACCTTTCTTCTCTGTGCTCCAGCGCTGCTGCGTCCTGTTCTGCCGGAGTCCGGGGAGGAGCGCTGCGCGAGAGCACCGCGCTGTCCGGCGCAATTTTGCTGAAGGCATTGCAAATGCGTCTTCAGTAAAATGGTGCCGGATAGCGCTATGCGCATGCGCCGATCCGATGCCTCACTCCTGCCCCGGTTTCCGGCGAAGAGAGAGGCGCCGCAGCAACGCTCCTCCCGGTCAGGTAAGTATCTAAGTATGGCGCCGGAGATCGCGGTATGTGTTCAGTGTCTACACATACCGCGATCTCCCGTGCCATACACTCCTCTTACCTGTATCGGCTCCAAGCGTTCTTCTGTCTGGAGCCAGACTGCGTGTCACGCATGCGCAGTCTATAAAGGCTTCAGACAGAGGGACGCTTGCAGCGTTATATTATAGATTATATTGTTGGGGTGATTCCTTTAAGACACTGGAGTTTTTTTAAGCTCCTTTCTTTATATCTATGTTGTATGCGGTTACAACGTGGGCGGTTTTCTTGTTCCCTTTTATACTATGTTTTTTAATCAAGTTTCAATAAAATTCATATTTTTAAATGGACTAGTTCCTCTTCTGGTCTTCTGAGTTGTAGATCATTACTCTGAGCAGTGCTGATATGATTATTGTTTGAATAGTGGTCGAGTGATCCTTCGGACATTAGTGTGTAAGACTTTCTAAATGGCAGCGAGGTAGCAGAGGGACGATTTGGTTGTGAACACACTGCCCTGCAGGAACGTCAGTGCTGAATCCTTCACTGTTTGTGCCACTCTGAATCAGTCTGCACTTGACAGTGAAAGCAGACAGACCTAAAGCAAGGTCAAGTACAGTGGTGCTTGAAAGTTTGTGACCCCTTTCAGAATTTTCCATATTTTCAAAAGGAGAAGAAGAGATGGTACATATACAAATGTGCACACCTTCAATCCACAAATAGTATAAAATGCAAATTGGGTTATATATGGGTTATATGGCTTGATACATTGGATCATTTAGGCAGCCTTATACATACTATGATATGGTCTTTTAGTGGCCTGCTTTGTATAGGTGTTGTTATGCTTACCACCATGTTCATGTTTTGTGACACATTGTGTATGATATTGATTTATGAGTGGGTTGGTTTTGTACACCACATTCTATGTGCCATCTGTGACGCCCTGCGGCTGCAGGCTGTCACAGGACTCCTGGGTGTTGCACAGATGGATTCTCCACAGTGGCCTCAATTCATGCAGACACCTCCACCCAAGTCCACTAGATGGAGCTCTGTCAGGTATATATATACTGGGGGGTGGAGTTCAGGAAGTCAGTCAGTGGGAAGCAGTCAGTGTGACACGATGCTGCAGCACCAGACAAGCTGAAGTCTGTGTGGCTGAAAGCCAGGCTAGGCCCAAGCTGCGGGCTAGTCTGGCCAGTGTGAGCCTAGAGTGGGCTAGAAGGCAAGGAGAAGAGAAGAGCCATGAGGGACAGAGGAACCACAGAGGGTTCATCCCGTGATGCAAGCCGGGCATCGGGCCCGAGCCTATTGGGACCTCTATGCCCAGTAGGGAATCCGGCATACTGATGAGGATTTCATATCCCTCAGTCCACCCGTGAATACCGCACATTCAGAGGACTAGGTACCACGAAGGCCCCAGCATCCTGTGATCGTGGTAACCAGTGGGAAAGCCCTCGCCGCCAAGCAAGACGGGTGAGAGAAAGATCAAGGGAGCTAGACCCTGTTCCAGGTAGGTCAGAAGCTCCAGGGAGAGAGACAGGAAGATACAGAAAGGAGGCCTTACACCCGCTCACTGGGGAGCAAGTCCAGAAGTGCACACCACCTACAAGTACCCCGGACCGTACCTGACTACCATCATCAGTAAAGGTACTGAAGTGAACCCCTGTGTGTGTGTCTGTTCTTCCTCTGACCCGGCTGGGTCCCCTCTCTCCTGCATCCCTTCACACCACCCTGCCCCGGGGGCCCGTTCCATCTGTGGGAGCAGAAACACCTCGGCTGCCATCCCAACACCCCCGGAGATCTGAAGCAGCGCTGGTAATCATTACCAGGTACCACAGGTGGCGTCACAAACTGTTTATTTATTTTATTCAAGTTACATTCCCCCTTTTTGGTTGACCGCCCTGGGCCACGGACTGGGCCAGCCACCATGATATCCCCCACCAGCATCCATAGGCCAGGCTGCCGAGTACCCCATAGCCCTGGGGGCGCGTCAACTTCTGGCGTCACGAACAGGATTGCGTGCCGTTGCAACGAACAGGATTTCATGCCCGTTGCCACCGGGTACTGTGCGCCTTAAAAGAGTGTAACACTTACTGTGAAGATTTCCTGCCATTCCCGAGGTTTCCCGCCATTATCCGCCATTTTCCTGTCGCCACGCGGGAAGAAGAGGGGCCTAACCGCGGGAATTGGAGAGGCGTAACCGCTGGAAGTGCGCGAAGCCCAGGCCCCGCCTCGCGCCTTGAC
This sequence comes from Phyllobates terribilis, assembly GCF_046119375.1. NCBI lineage: Eukaryota > Metazoa > Chordata > Amphibia > Anura > Dendrobatidae > Phyllobates > Phyllobates terribilis. The sequence goes on along the minus strand of NW_027362761.1, from coordinate 543,133,156 downwards.
ACCCAACCAGAAAGCGTCAGGTCCTAGAAGGAGACAGTTGTCAAGCCCACACTCTAACGTCAGCCGCGAGGGAGACGCAGGTCCAGGAAGGAGACCGTCGTCTGCGGAGCTGCGGCCTACCCGATTAAAGAAGCAGGAGGTAGGCTACGGTTCATTAGGTGGGCGCAACCATGGCCGACGACCAGCAAGCCGCCGGATCACCGGTTAACGCTCCTGATGCTCAACTTGCGCCCGGTGCTGCACAGGCCGGAGCGGCCGCCCCACCAGCAGGGGTCGTGACTCCGTTGATACCCATGGCCCTGCCGTATATCCCTGGAGCGAAATGGCTTCCCTAGTATGATGGCAAACCAGACACCCTGTCTGGGTTCAAGAGAAAAATATGTCGTGTACTGGACATGTATTCTATGACTGGTAAGCAGAGAGCCGCTGTTGTGCTGGGACAATTGACTGGTGTCGCAGAGTGGGAAGTTGAAACCTGGCCAGCTGCAGACCAGGAATCAGTATCCATTATCTTTAAGAGACTGCAAACTGTGTTTGAAAACCGCACTGAGACAGATCTCTGGATGAGGTTCTACCACTGTGTCCAGAAACCTGAGGACAGTATCCGGGACTATGCCTGGCGCTTACAGGAAGCCTTGGAACAGTTAATCTGGGGGTTGAGGTCCCAGGAGGAGAGCAGAACTGTACGGTGGTGGGCTTTAGATCATCCAGACGCCACCTTTGACACCCTGAAGGACATGGCTATTAAGGGTCTACAGCCCCTGGAAACATCAGGGACTGCTATCCAGCGTTACAAGGGTGGGGCCCGCAGCACCCACTACTCCTTCATTGACGGCTGAAACAAAAATGCAAACAGTGCCCCCTAGTGAGCTGGACAGCCTGCACTCTGAAGTGCGTCAGCTGAGCAAAACCCTGGCCACTGTCCTGAGCACCCTGCAGCTACAGATGGAGCCCAAGCCGAAAGGAAGGATCCTACTTGCCGACAGTCCTGAGGATGTCCCCTGGATGAGGAGAAGAAGGAGGACGACACCACCCCGTAGGAGGACAACGCCACCCCGTGGGAGGACCAACGACCAACGTCACCCTCCAGGAGACTTCATCTGCTACCGTTGCCACAAGGCAGACCACACAGTGCGGAACTGTCTTTTAAACGGGCAAACCCTGGGGCCGAGGGCCGACACCCAGGAGTAAATCAACCAGGCCCATCAAGCTGGTACCATCGGTTTGTAGAAGGAAGGCCTTTCCTGTCCATCGTGCTGGACAGTATAGCTACACCTGCATTACTGGACACCGGCTCACAGGTAACCATCATACCTGATGTCCTCTACAAAAGGTACTGGTCCGCAGATGAACTCCAGCCGCCAGCCCTGAACCTCTTTGTGTACGCCTCTAACGGCCTTCCTCTTAACCTAGTAGGGGTTAAGGACATGACAGTGAAGGTGGGGAGAGCGGAACTAAAGGACCAAGGACTGATTGTAGTGGAATCTCACCCTGGTGATACAGACTTGTATATGATACTTGGTACAAATATTGTTGGTAACTGTTTGGGAGAAGTGTTGTTTTTGCTCCTACAGATTGCTGACACTGCCAAACCAGGGCAGAGGAAGGTGCTCCAGAGAGAGATTCAAGCCCTCCTGTACCAGCAACAGGTAAAGCTAACAGGTGGTGAGATTGGTAATGTCCGGGTGACAGACCCGATACCCATTGTGATTCCCCCAATGAGTGAAATTCTGATTTGGTGTGGGGCAGCAATAGGTCTCAAGGGACAGAACTACCAGGCGGTAGTGGAGCCCATTAGCTCGGAGCACAGACCTACACTCTTGACTGGTAGAGGGGTAGTTGATGTACGCAATGGGAGGGTACCCATACGTCTCCTAAATTGTGGGGAGGAGGAAGTCAAATTGCCAAGGTATGCCACTGTTGCTAGATTGTATACTGTGAATGATGATGCCATACACACAGTGGAATCCTTGACCCCACAAGATACAGTGGAGGACAATGACTCTTAAGGTCAGCTGGAGGATTGGTGTCAACAGCTCCATGTTGGGACTGACGCCACTCCTGTCCATCAAAAACACGGTGTTTACAGAGTGGTTCAGGAATGTGAACAAGTGTTTAGTAAGCACTCACTTGATTTTGGTAGGGTGAAAGGGGTAATAATAATAATAATTTTTATTTTTATAGCGCCAACATATTCCGCAGCACTTTACAAATTTTAGGGGGGACATATACAGACAATACAGAATAAGCATATCTCATATCGAAAGGAGTACGGGCCCTGCTCGCAAGCTTACAGTCTATGAGGAAATGGGGGAGACACAAAAGGTAAAAAGTACATATATTGTATAATGAAGCCTTGATATACTAAATAGGATAAATAATAATACATGGACTGGTCGCCAGCCAGTATATGTACAGTCCTGACAGAGGCTATTAAGTGCATGGTTGGTATGAACCTGAAGTTGAAGATGATTTTAATATGGGGGAAAACTGGGACGGACAGAGTGTGTTTAGGTGATACGACTGTCTAAAGAAATGTATTTTTAGGGTTCGCTTGAAACTGTGGGTATTGGGAATTAATCGAACTGTCCTGGGAAGTGCATTCCAAAGAATTGGCGCAGCACGCGAGAAATCTTGGATACGGGAGTGGGAAGTTCGGATTATGGAGGATTTTAGTTTTAAGTCATTTGCAGAACGGAGGGCATGTGTAGGGTGGTAGACTGAGACAAGAGAGATGTAGGGGGGTACTGAAGCATGGAGCACTTTGTGGGTAAGCGTGATAAGTTTAAATTGAACTCTATATTGGATGGGCAACCAATGCAATGACTGACACAGGGAAGAGGCATCGGTGTAGCGGTTGGCGAGGAATATGATCCTGGCTGCTGCGTTAAGGACGGATTGGAGAGGGGAGAGTTTAGTAAGAGGGAGACCGATTAGTAGAGCGTTACAATAGTCAAGACGAGAATGAATAAGCGCTACAGTAAGAGTTTTTGCCGAGTCAAAGGTGAGAAAAGTCCTGATTCTTGAGATGTTTTTGAGGTGTAGATGACATGAACGAGCGAGTGATTTGATGTGAGGAGTGAAAGAAAGATCTGAATCAAAAATGACCCCAAGACAGCGGGCTTGTTGCCGGGGAGTAATGATTGAGCCACAAACGGAAATGGCAATATCGGGCACAGGTAGGTTAGTGGAGGGAGGAAAGACGAGTAGTTCAGTTTTTGACATATTCAGTTTTAGGTAGAGGGAGGACATAATGTTAGACACAGCAGAAAGACAATCACTGGTCTTTTGTAGTAATGCAGGGGTGATGTCCGGAGCAGAGGTGTATAATTGGGTGTCATCAGCATAGAGATGGTACTGAAAACCGAATCTACTGATTGTTTGTCCAATAGGAGCGGTGTATAAGGAGAAAAGAAGGGGGCCTAGGACTGATCCTTGAGGAACCCCGACAGTAAGGGGAAGTAGGGAGGAGGAGGAGCCGGCAAAAGACACAGAGAAGGAGCGGTCAGAGAGATAGGAGGAGAACCAGGAGAGAACAGTGTCCTTGAGGCCAATAGTGCAGAGCATAGTGAGGAGGAGCTGGTGATCCACAGTGTCGAATGCTGCAGAGAGATCCAGGAGAATCAGCAGGGAGTAGTGACCATTAGATTTAGCTGTTAGTAAATCATTAGAGACTTTAGTGAGGGCAGTTTCAGTAGAATGTAAAGAACGGAAACCAGATTGTAAAGGGTCAAGAAGAGAGTTGTCTGAGAGATAGCGGATGAGACGGGAGTGGACCAGGCGTTCCAGGAGTTTAGAGATAAAGGGAAGATTGGAAACAGGTCTGTAGTTGGCCATGCAGTTCTGGTCAAGGGATGGTTTTTTAAGTAATGGTTGTATGCTGGCGTGCTTAAAAGAAGAGGGAAAGATACCAGATGAGAGGGAAAGGTTGAAAATTTTAGTTAAGTGAGTGGTGACAGCTGGAGCAAGGGACTGAAGGAGATGTGAGGGAATAGGGTCACTGGTGCAGGTGGTAGGGCGAGAAGATGCAAGGAGCCTGATCACTTCATCTTCCATGACTGGTTCGAAGTCAGAAAGTGAGCAAGATACAATGTTGCGGGGGAGAGCATGCATAACATTTGGGGATTGGGAGAAAATTTCCTGTCGGATATGGTCAATTTTTTCTTTTAAATAATTGGCCAGATCGTCAGCGCGGAGGTCGGTGGTCGGGGCCTGTGTTGTTTGATTGAGGAAAGAATGAAACGTGTCAAAGAGTCGTTTAGGATTATTGGAAAGTGAGATGATGAGGTTGTTAAAGTAGGTTTGATTGGAGAGGTGAAGGGAAGAGTTATATGTTTTCAGCATAAATTTATAATGGAGGAAATCTTCGGGCAGATTTGATTTTCTCCACAGCCGTTCAGCGCACCTGGAATACCTCTGGAGAAGACGTGTTTGAGGCGTGTGCCAGGGTTGTCGCTATCTATGCTGAATTTTTCTTTGTGTAGGAGGTGCGGCTTCATCCAGGGCGCATAGCATTATTTTGTTATAATGCTTCAATGCAGAGTCGGGACATGAGAGGGAGGAGATTGGGGCCAATGATGATTGCAACCTTTTTATAAATTTCTGGGTGTTAATGGCGCGTAAATTTCTATAAGTGTGGACGGTGGGAGTGTCTTGAGTAGAGTCACAGTTCTTGAGAGAGAATGAAAGAAGATTATGGTCAGAGAGTGGAAGGGGAGAGTTAGTAAAGTCATGTACTGAGCAAAGCCGGGAGAAGATCAGGTCCAATGTGTTCCCGTCTTCATGTGTAGGAGAATTAGCAAGCTGTGAAAGGCCGAAGGAGGAGGTTAGTGATAAAAGATGCGTGGCAGATGGGGAAAGAGAATCGCCAATTGGGATGTTAAAACCTCCCATGATTATCGTGGGGATGTCACAGGATAGAAAATTTGGAAGCCAGGCAGCAAAGTGATCCAGGAATTGACGGGGGGGACCTGGAGGACGATAGACAACCGCCAGTCGCAGGGAGAAGGGCTGGTAGAGTCTGACTGTGTGGGCCTCAAAAGACGGGAAGATAAGGGAGGGTACAGGGGGATAACCTGAAAAGTACATTTTGTTGAAAGAAGCAGACCAACATCTACACTGGATCTCACTAGCGGGTACTGGCAAGTCTCTGTTGCTGAGGAAGACCGGGAGAAGACGGCCTTCACCACCCCGATGGGACTGTGCGAGTTCAACAGTATGCCGTTTGGACTCTGCAATGCACCCGGAACGTTCCAGAGGCTGATGGAGTGTTGCTTGGGACACCGGAACTTCGAGACAGTGCTGCTGTACCTGGATGACATTATCGTGTACTCGAGGACGTATGAGGACCATCTGAAGCACCTGGCGGAGGTATTTGAAGCATTGTCCCGGTATGGGATGAAACTAAAGCCTTCTAAATGCCACTTGCTCAAGCAGAAGGTTCAGTACCTGGGGCACGTAGTCAGCTCGGAGGGAGTAGCACCAGACCCGGAGAAGGTCACTGCCATCCAGAAGTGGCCTGAACCGAGAAGCATCAAAGAGGTACGGCAATTCCTGGGACTGGTCGGGCACTACAGGAGGTGCATAAAGGACTATACCAAAAAGGTAGCACCTCTTCAAGACCTCCTGGTAGGACAGTCTGAAAGAGGAAAGAGTCCCCCATTCCAGTGGGGAAAAGTACAGGCTGAATCCTTTGCAGTAATGAAGGAAATCCTGACTGGTGAAGAAATCCTGGCTTACCCTGACTACAGCCAGCCTTTCCTGCTGTACACCGATGCCAGCAATGAGGGACTGGGATCTGTGTTGTCCCAGAAGCAGAATGGAAGAGACAAGGTAATTGCGTATGCCAGCAGGAAGCTACGCCCTACCGAGTGGAACCCGGAGAACTACAGTTCCTTCAAGCTGGAGTTTCTGGCCTTGGTCTGGGCTATCACTGAAAGGTTCAAGCATTACCTAGCCTCAACTAAGTTTACAGCTTTTACTGACAACAATCCCTTGACACACCTGGAAACAGCCAGGTTGGGAGCCATGGAACAGCGTTGGGTGGCCAGACTGTCAAATTATCAGTTCACCATCAAGTACCGGGCAGGCCACAAGAACACCAATGCTGACGCCCTGTCAAGGATGCCCCACCAGTCAGACACCGAGGATGAAGTGGATGATTTAGAGGAAGTTGAGTTACCTGCTTTCCACCGAAGTGGAGTGGTCCATGAGCAACACGACACCAGAAAACGTCAGGGAAGGACGCTGAATCCTCTAACCCACCACAGTTGGAAGGAGACCCAGGACAGTGACCCGGTTGTCAGCCTCATCAAAAGACTGATCACCCAGGAAGGTTCTCAACTGGAGAAGGATGCTCCTCCACAAACCAAGCAACTGTTGAATGAAAGAAGCCGGTTGTTCATCTACAGAGAGAAGCTGTGTAGAAGATATGTCAACCCCAAGACCCATGAAATGGTGTGGCAGATTGTTGTACCCAGAACGGATATCCAGATGATGTTGGAGGCCTACCACTATCAAGCAGGTCACTTTGGCTGGAAGAAGCTGGAAACCCTGATGAAGGACCGGTTCTACTGGGTTGGAATGCGGAGCTCCATAGAGAGGTGGTGCCGGAATTGTGGAGCCTGTAGCCTCAGAAGAAAAGACTACAGCAGCCAGAAAGCACCCTTGCAGTCCATCAAGACAACCCAGCCCCTGGAGATCGTCGCTCTGGATCACATCAAGCTGTCACCCAGCAGGTCAGGCTACTCCTATGCCCTGACCATGGTGGATCACTATTTCTGGTTCCTGGTGGTAGCCCCTGTCAAGGATCTGACAGCAGAGACTGCAGCAAGAACATTCCAAGCATACTTCTGCAGGCCCCATGGATACCCGGACAAAGTGCTAACGGATCAATGCCCTGCCTTTGAAGCCGAGCTGTTTAAAGAATTCTGCCACCTGTACGGATGCAAAAAGATCTGGACTACGCCGTACCACCCTCAGACCAATGGTTTGTGTGAGAAAATGAGCAACATCGTCATAGACCTGCTGAAAACCTTACCCTTGGAAGAAAGAAATCAGTGGCCAGACAAACTACCTGACCTGGTAGATCTGTACAATCACATACCTGTGAGTTCTACAAATTGTACCCCAATTAATACCCCAGATGACCAGTCTGCACCCGGCGCTGCTCAGGCAGGAGCAGTCGCCACATCAGCAGGAGCTGTGGCACGGATGGTGCCCATGGCTCTACAGCATGCCCTAAATGTTCAGAGGGTGAGGGAACTGTTGGAACGGGACACCCTGACTGAACGGGAGGATGACCAGGACGGGTCACCCACCTCCCATAACGAGGCGCAGCCCAGGAGGGGGCGCCCTTGAGCTACTAGTTCCCCGGTAGCTCTCATGTTAAGTATAAGTTAACCTGAACTTGGAGTCCGTGAACTATGAGCGGTCCTACCATTGTACATAGTTTTCACCTCCTGAGGTGCCCCCTGGTGGTTTTCACAAGACCACCACCACTAAAACCTGCTTGTCATGGCCAAACCAGTTGTCCTACACCAGTCCTGCAGCCCGCCCAGGACCTTTGTTGGGGGTTTGGAGCAGGTCCCCCACAAGCCAGCTTACCCGGATGAGAGGGACACACCCGAGGAGGGATCTCATCAAAACTGGTCGCTACAGTAAAGCGTAAAGAATGTTTATTAAATCTGTTATTGCAACATTCAAGCCAAGTGCCTCCCATAAAGGGAAGAAAAATTGTAATGTTTAAAAATATGTTATCCTTGTGTTACCTCTTATACAAAAATTTGTTTCAGTCTGGGAGTACTGACTTTCACTAGGGGGGAATGTGACGCCCTGCGGCTGCAGGCTGTCACAGAACTCCTGGGTGTTGCACAGATGGATTCTCCTCAGTGGCCTCAATTCATGCAGACACCTCCACCCAAGTCCACTAGATGGAGCCCTGTCAGGTATATATATACTGGGGGGTGGAGTTCAGGAAGTCAGTCAGTGGGAAGCAGTGAGTGTGACACGATGCTGCGGCACCAGACAAGCTGAAGTCTGCGTGGCTGAAAGCCAGGCTAGGCCCAAGCTGCGGGCTAGTCTAGCCAGTGAGAGCCTAGAGTGGGCTAGAAGGCAAGGAGAAGAGAAGAGCCATGAGGGACAGATGAACCACATAGGGTTCGTCCCCTGATGCAAGCCGGGCACCGGGCCTGAGCCTATTGGGACCTCTATGCCCAGTAAGGAATCCGGCATACTGAGGAGGATTTCATATCCTTCAGTCCACCCGTGAATACCGCACATTCAGAGGCACAAAGGCCCCAGCGTCCTGGGATCGTGGTAACCAGTGGGAAAGCCCTTGCCGCCAAGCGAGAAGGGTGAGAGAAACATCAAGGGAGCTAGACCCTGTTCCAGGCAGGTCAGAAGCTCCAGGGAGAGAGAGAGGAAGATACAGAAAGGAGGCCTTATACCCGCTCACTGGGGAGCAAGTCCAGAAGTGCACACCACCTACAAGTACCCCGGACCGTACCTGACTACCATCATCAGTAAAGGTACTGAAGCGAACCCCTGTGTGTGTGTCTGTTCTTCCTCTGACGCGGCTGGGTCCCCTCTCTCCTGCATCCCTTCACACCACCCTGCCCCGGGGGCCCGCTCCACCTGTGGGGAGCAGAAACACCTCGGCTGCCATCCCAACACCCGGAGGTCTGAAGCAGCGCTGGTAATCATTATCAGGTACCACAGGTGGCGTCACGAACTGTTTATTTATTTTATCCAAGTTACAATCCCCCTTTTTGGTTGACAACCCTGGGCCATGGACTGGGCCAGCCACCGTGATATCCCCCACAAGCATCCATAGGCCCGGCTGCCGAGTACCCCATAGCCCTGGGGGCGCGTCACATCCAATTTTTGATTTTGTTGAGAGAACCACTCCAACAAAAGCCCCCCCTTTTTTTCCCTTTAATTATATATAGTTGGATGTGGGTTTATATGTTATATTTCATATTTGAACTAGCGCCACTAATTGGTAAACACAGTGTGCATTGCTATTTCGCTAAATATTATATTCTGCCTCTTTGATCATGGAATTTATTTCACTCATGTTGTAAATTTGTTGTGTTTTTTTGGGCATTAATAAATACGTTTTTAATGTTTTTAAATCGAGGTCTAACAAAATTAGCATTTTATACTATTTGTGGATTGAAGGTGTGCGCATTTGTATATGTACCATCTCCTCTTCTCCTTTTGTAATTACTTGCAATTGGTACATTATGTCGCACCCTAAGTTATTATATAGGTTGTGCATCCTTTTCCCTTAGTTTTCCTAATTTTCCATATTTCTGCACATGCTTGACCTAAAACTACGTACATCAGATTTTCACATAAGTCCTAAAAATAGACAAAAAAAAGTAGATAAAGAGAGCCAAATCAAAGAAATGAGTCAAAAATATTAAACTTAGTCACTTTTTTTTAAATAGGGAAAGTGATCTAATATGAAGTTTGTAAATGGAAAAATATGTGAACCTTTGCTTTCAGAATCTGGTGTGATCCCTTGTGCAGCAATAGCGGCACTAAGCAATTCTGGTAATTGTTGATTACATCGGTTGGAGGAGTTTTAGCCCATTTCTCCCTACAAAAAAGCTTCATTTCTGTTATGGAGGTGGATTTTCTACCATGAGCTGCTCACTTCAGGTCCTTTCACAACATTTCTATAGGATTAAGTTCAGGACTTTGATTTGACCCTCCTGAGCTTTAACTTTATTCTTCTTTAATTGTTCTTTTGTAAAGAAGAACGTGCTTTGGGTCGTTGTCATGTGCACAACCCACATTCTTTTGAGATTCAGCACATGGACAGATGTCCTGACATTTTCCTCTTGAGCAGGGGTGAGGAACCTTCCTTCTGCCAAGGGACATTTTTATATTTATAACATCATTTGGGGGCCGTTCAAAATGATCAACTTGAAAGTTATCCTGTTATATTTGGGCAAACAATTAACTCACTCCTAATGTGACGGCTGGAACGGCTTTTCTTTGGTGCGATGTTAGGTGGTACTGATGATGTAGCAACATCTACTTTTCCAGGTTTGCATTGGTCTGGAGCACAGTCAACTCTTTGTGATTATGAATTTTGTAATGAACTAATCACAGCAGTAAATTGTTCTGAACACAGATGTACTGTATATTACACTGCAGGTCTCCTCACAGTGGGAAATTCATCACTGTTCATGAAACATTTACAGAAATCAAACGGTGAGAGATCTGCTGAATACATCATATAGGAGACACTGAAGCTGCTATACATACATCACATAGGACACACCAAGACTGGTGTATACATCATGTAGGAGATACCAAGACTGCTGTATTCATCGCACAGGAGACACAAACTGCTGTATACATTACATAGGAGACACTAAGGCTGATGTATATACATCACATAGGAAACACCAAGGCTGATGAATATACATCATATAGACACCAAGACTGCTGTATACATCACATAGGAGAGACAGAAACTGCTGTATACATCACATAGGAGAGACAAACTACTGTATACATCACATAGGAGAGACAGAAACTGCTTTATACATCCCATGGGAGAGACAAACTACTGTATACATCACATAAGAGACACTGGGTCTGCTACACATACATCACATACAGTGGTAGCCAAAAGTATTGGCACCCCTGCAATTCTGTCAGATAATACTCAGTTTCTTCCTGAAAATGATTGCAATCGCAAATTCTTTGGTATTATTATCTTCATTTAATTTGTCTTCAATGAAAAAACACAAAAAGAATTGTCCTAAAGCCAAATTGGATATAATTCCACACCAAACCTAAAAAAGGGGGTGGACAAAAGTATTGGCACTGTTTGAAAAATCATGTGATGCTTCTCTAATTCGTGTAATTAACAGCACCTGTAACTTACCTGTGGCACCTAACAGGTGTTGGCAATAACTAAATCACACTTGCAGCCAGTTAACATGGATTAAAGTTGACTCAACCTCTGTCCTGTGTCCTTGTGTGTACCACATTGAGCATGGAGAAAAGAAAGAAGACCAAAGAACTGTCTGAGGACTTGAGAAACCAAATTGTGAGGAAGCATGGGCAATCTCAAGGCTACAAATCCATCTCCAAAGACCTGAATGTTTCTTAGTCTTTCGTGCGCAGTGTCATCAAGAAGTTTAAAACCCATGGCACTGTGGCTAACCTCCCTAGATGTGGATGTAAAAGAAAAATTGACGAGAGATTTCAATGCAAGATTGTGCGGATGGTGGATAAAGAACCTCGACTAACATCCAAACAAGTTCAAGCTGCCCTGCAGTCCGAGGGTACAACAGTGTCAACCCGTACTATCCGTCGGTGTCTGAATGGAAAGGGACTGTATGGTAGGATACCCAGGAAGACCCCACTTCTTACCCCGAGACATAAAAAAGCCAGGCTGGAGTTTGCCAAAACTTACCTGAGAAGCCTAAAACATTTTGGAAGAATGTTCTCTGGTCAGATGAGACAAAAGTAGAGCTTTTTGGGAAAAAGCATCAACATAGAGTGTACAGGAAAAAAAAAGAGGCATTCAAAGAAAAGAACACGGTCCCTACAGTCAAACATGGCGGAGGTTCCCTGATGTTTTGGGGTTGCTTTGCTGCCTCTGGCACTGGACAGCTTGACCGTGTGCATGGCATTATGAAGTCTGCAGACTACCAACAAAATTTGCTGCATAATGTAGGGCCCAGTGTGAGAAAGCTGGGTATCCCTCAGAGGTCATGGGTCTTCCAGCAGGAAATTACCCAAAACACACATCCAAAATCACTATAAAATGGTTTGAGAGAAAGCACTGGAGACTTCTAAGGTGGCCAGCAATGAGTCCAGACCTGAATCCCATAGAACACCTGTGGAGAGATCTCAAAATGGCAGTTTGGAGAAGGCACCCTTCAAATATCAGGGACCTGGAGCAGTTTGCCAAAGAAAAATGGTCTACAATTCAAGCAGAGCATTGTAAGAAACTCATTGATGGTTACAGGAAGTGGTTGTCCGCAGTTATTTTGGCTAAAGGTTGTGCAACCAAGTATTAGGCTGAGGGTGCCAATACTTTTGTCTGGCCCATTTTTGGAGTTTTGTGTGAAATGTTCAATGATTTGATTTTTGCTTCATTCTCTTTTGTGTTTTTTCCTTGCAAGCAAATTAAATGAAGATAATAATACCAAAGAATTTGGGATTGCAATCATTTTCAGGAAAAAACTGAGTATTATCTGACAGAATTGAAGGGGTGCCAATACTTTTGGCCACCACTGTAGGAGACACCAAGACTGCTGTATACATCACATAGACACTCAGACTGCGGTATACATTACATAGACACAGAGGCTGATGTATATACATCACATAGAAGACACTGAGGCTAATATATATAAATCACATGGAAGACACCAAGACTGCTGTATATATCACATAGGAGACACAGTGAATGGTGCATACATAACATAGGACAGTGGGAATGGTGCATACATTACATAGCAGACAGTGTGGCTGATGTACATACACTGCATAGGGGACAGTGGGGCTTGTGTATATACATCACATAGGAGACAGTAGGGCTGGTACATACAGTACATTACATAGGAGAAGGTAGGGCTGGTGTATATACATTACATAGGAGACAGTGGGGATAGTGTATATATATTACATGGGAGACAGTGGGGCTAAAGTTCTCCATCCTGAGTTATGTCAGCTGTTCTGATTTATCCACTCCCCTCTGGTATAAATACTCACCTCTTAGCTTAGGTAGTTGCTAGTGATAGCTTGCTATACCTTGGAGTTGGTTTGGGATCTGTGAGACATGGAAAGAGAAGCCGTTTAGGAGTCAACTCTGGAGATTGCTGTTTGGAAGTTTGTTTGGTGTTATCCTTCTCCTTATCTCCCTTTTTGGTTTGCTTCACCCTTCCCCTCAAATTATATACCATTCCTTAGTCTGGGTGCGCTAAGAGTGATTGTTGTTGTTTTCTTTACCCTTATCTGTCTCCCTTTATGTCTCTATCATAGATCAGGACTAGCATTCCTGCTGCCCCACACACTAGCCAGGGCCATGCTTACGGCAAGACAGGGATTAGGAATGTGATCGCGACACAAACTGAAAGAACCCATCTAGGGATGTCAGGAAGCTCAGGGTTTGCGCAGGGCAAAATTCAGGGGTGCTCTTTTAATCTTTCCCTAGTTGCAGTGCTTTCCTTCCCATCCATCTTGCCATGAGCCGTCTGGCTCCTTAGTGGAGTGTGACATTATCACTGGCCTCACCTTATTTAGGTCTATGATGGACCCTGTGGCTGCTCTGGCAGACCAGTTGTAAAAGCTATGTCTTTAGATGGCAGACCTTCGTTCTTTGGCATTGCAGCGCCCACCTCTGACCCTGGCTTTAGCGGCCGCTGCTCCAGGGCAACTCCCAGCTGAACCTAGACTAACTTTAACGCATAGGTTCTTTTGTAGTCAGGACAAGTTTGGTGTTTAGGGAGGCCTGCCAACAGAACTTTACGCTGTAACCGCATTTCTCAGGTACCAAGGAGCAGTGGATGGAGATAGTCATCTCCCTTCTCCAGGGGGATCCCCAAGTCTGGGCTTTTTCCCTTCCATTTGGTTCTCAGTCGCTCTGGACAGTTGAGGAATATTTTAGTGCTCTGGGACTCCTTTATGATGATCCTGACCGTGTCTCCCTGGCTGAATCCAAACTGCGTCACCTTTAGCAGGGATACCGGCCAGCAGAGGTGTTCTGCTCCGACTTCCGCAGATAGTCCACGGACACAGAGTGGAATAAACACGCCATCCAGAGTCATTTTTGGCAGGGTCTCTCTGGGAGAGAAAAGGACTCCATGCTTCCTTGGAGGCAGCCATGTCCTTAGCTATTCATGTGGATCGCCGTCTCCATGAAAGATCTTTAGGAGACATCGTTATCTACGGGGAGACTTGCGCTTAATAAACCCAGGTTGGAGCCCACGGAGGAACCCATGTAGTTGGGGGGGGGGGTGACTCATTATAATGATCCACCAGTGATTTGGTACAAAACGGGAGTTTAATTTTTTTGTGGTTGTAAGGGTCATTTTATAGGTATCTGCCCCTTAATACGTAAATGTAAACAGCTGCCAAAAGAACTAATGAGCCTAGGTTGTTTGGAGGTTAGTAACCTGGGTGTACATATCTCCTCCATTGGTAGGTCGCAATTTTTCTTCCAGCTGAGGTGGAAAAAAGGTGGTGGTTTCCGACCTTTTGGCTTGTGAGGCGGGATTTAATCTTGTTGACGCACAGGTCCTCTGGACCCAGGGTCTTACTCCTCATAAGTTGCCTAAGCCTATTTCCATAATCGCTATAGATTCTGCACACTTAAGTCAGGGGTGTTTCACTGAGGTCTTTCAGGATTTACGTCTTCAGTTAGGGGCCATGCACACTGAATCCATCAAATGTTATGTGTTAGATGGTTTGCCCTCCCTGGTGGTTCTTGACTGACGAACAATCCTGTAGTGGATTGGCAGGAACGCGAAGTAGTGAGGTGGAGCAATTACTGTCTAAATAACTGCATGAGTACCTGTATATCTATGGTAGCTACTAGGTCCCTGCTGGAGTATTTGTCTGATTTCGAGGATGTTTTTTCAGAACAAGGGTGTCAGGAACTGCCACCTCACTGCCCTTATGATTGCTCAATTAATTCCTGGGGCCAAGTGTTATGATCTGCTACAGGGACTAAGGAAAGACAGGAGAACTGTCCCTACAATAGAACTAAACTAGATCCCTACGATGTAACGGGGAACCTGATCCTGCGATCAGACCCGCTAAAGTCCTCGGCTAGTCTGAACGAAGACCTATAGATGTGAGGGAGGGATCCCTACAAGAACTAGGGACTGGGATAAGTTTGGACACCTCCTAGCAGAAATAGTAGCAGTCAAAGACAAACACACAACAAAAAGCATAGAGGTCAGAAGACCTAGCAAAACTAACAGAGAACGGCAACAGAGCACCAAGCTAGCTCAAGAGTAGTAAATACAATGAAGTCCAGCAAGACCAGGAGGGCGGAGCCGGATTAAATAGGCAAAAATGGTCATGTGACCAGCAAACTAAAAAAAACCTAACAGGAGAGTTCTGACAGTACCCCCTCTTCTAAGAGGATCCTCCGGATCCCCTAGGCCCAGGCTTACCAGGAAACCTCCTGTGAAACGCTCTGACAAGTCTAGAAGCAGAAACATCATCCGCCCTCACCCATGAGTTATCCTCAGGTCCGAAACCCTTCCAAGCGACGAGATACTGCAAACTCCCTCTATACCGTCTAGAATTTAGGATGCGGGAAATTTCATATTCCCCGTCCTCCACCACCGGAGGAACAGTGGCAGAGGCGTCACCATCAGACACATCAGCTTTTTTCAACAGAGAAACATGAAACACCGGGTTAATCTTCCAGGACGTAGGAACCTCCAACCTAACAGCAGATTGGTTAACTATCTGAAGCACCTTAAAGGGCCCTACGAACTTGGGACCCAATTTTTTAGAAGGAATCCTCAATCGCAGATTCTTAGAGGACAACCAAACCATGTCACCAACAGCAAACAAAACCTCTTGCCGTTTCCTATCAAAGTACCTCTTCGATTTTTTGTTAGCCTCCTGAAGATTACCACGCACATCCATCCAAACTCTCTCCAAATCACCGGAAAAACTCTCCTCCTCAGGCACAGCCGAAACCAATTTGGAGAATGACCCAAAAGACGGATGTCTCCCAGAACAACAAAAAAAAGGCGAACACCCAGCAGAAGAGGATGTATGGTTTTCAAGAGCAAATTCAGCAAGTGGCAGAAACTCAGACCACCCCTCTTGATTGTCTGCCACAAAACAACGCAAGAACTGCTCAACATCCTGGTTCTTCCTTTCTGTCTGGCCATTAGACTCAGGATGATATCGAGATGAAAACGACAAATGAACTCCCAACCTGTCACAAAAGGCACGCCAAAAACGAGCCACGAACTGAGGTCCCCTATCAGAAACAATGTCAGTAGGAAAACCATGTAGTCTGACAATTTCCTTGACAAAGGCCTTAGCGAGTGTCTTAGCGCAAGGCAGTTTGATGAAGGGAACCAAGTGACACATCTTGCTAAAACGGTCCACGACCACCCAGATGACCGTGAAACCTTCAGAGGGGGGAAGGTCAGTAATAAAGTCCATAGCCAGATGTGTCCAAGGTGCACTAGGAACCTCCAGAGGGCAAAGCAACCCCGCAGCAGGAGCATGCGAAGACTTGGATCTAGCACACACAGTACATTGGCGCACCCACTTAATGACTTCCTTCTGCCATCCAGGCCACCAAAAACTGCGACCCACAAGTCTCTTGGTCTCAGATATTCCTGGATGACCTGCCAACCGAGACTCATGACACTCAACAAACAAATCTCTCCTAAAGGTCCTAGGCACAAACAACCTCCCATGGGGAGTGTTAGATGGGGCATTCTCCTGAGCTTTAAGAATCTCATCCTCCAAAACGGAGTCCAAAGCAGCAATCACAACACCTTCTTGTAAAATGCTCTCCTCTTCCTCCTCAACACCGACCATGGGAGAAAAACTGCGAGACAAAGCATCCGCTTTAACATTCTTGGTACCCGGGATGTAAATAACGGAAAAATTAAACCGCGAGAAAAAAAGTGCCCACCTAGCCTGACGGACATTCAAGCGCTTGGCAGCATCAAGATAGATCAGATTTTTATGATCAGTGAAAACCTGAATGGGAAATTCAGCACCTTCCAAGAGGTGACGCCAGTGTTCAAATGCGAGTTTAATCGCCAGCAATTCCCGATTACCAATATCGTAATTAAGTTCAGTCTCAGAAAATTTTTTTTGAAAAAAAGGCACAGGGATGTACTCCATCCTTGTTTTCCTGAGACAACACCGCACCGACCCCCACCGAAGAAGCATCAACCTCAACCAAAAACGGCTTAGTCACATCAGGCTGCATAAGGATGGGAGCAGAGGTGAAACACAAAAGCTTCAATGGCCTCAGAAGTCCACTGAACCACATTAGCACCTTTCCTGGTGAGATAGGTCAGCGGTTTGACAATAATAGAAAAATTTTTTATGAATTTTCTGTAATAATTGGCGAAACCCAAAAACCTCTGTATCGATTTCAAACCAATAGGCCTAGGCCATTCCTGCACAGCTTGAACTTTAACCGGGTCCATCTCAAAACCTTCACTGGAGATAATGTAGCCCAAAAAACTAATTCTCTGTACAGCGAACTCACATTTCTCCAGCTTAGCAAAAAGCGAATTGTCCATTAATAACTGTAATACCTCACGTACGCTCCGCCAATGAGACTCCAGATCAGGCGAATAAATCAGAATGTCATCCAAATACACAACCACATTTTTGCCGATTAAAGGTCTAAGGATGTCATTAATAAGATTCTGAAAAAATGCTGGAGCATTGGTAAGACCAAAAGGCATAACCAGATTCTCAAAATGACCCACAGGAGTGTTAAAAGCAGTCTTCCATTCATCACCCTCCTTCATGCGCAACAAATTGTATGCCCCACGGAGATCAATTTTAGAGAACCACTTAGCCCCCACTAACTGGTTAAATAAATCAGGAATCAATGGCAGTGGGTAAGGATTGCGTACAGTAATTTTATTAATCTCACGAAAGTCCAGACAAGGACGTAAACCGCCATCTTTTTTTTTTACAAAAAAAAATCCAACAGCCACAGGAGACTTGGAAGGCCTAATGTGACCGGCGGCCAAGCTTGTCTGTATGTATTCCTCCAAAGCCTTTCTCTCAGGAATAGTAAGATTAAATAAACGACTTTTAGGAAGAGTCGCTCCAGGGACAAATTCAATGGTACAATCATAGTCTCTATGGGGAGGCAAAATTTGTGACTCCTCCTCAGAAAAAACTCTCCAAAAATCCTGAATAGGAACAGGCAATTCCCCTTTATCCACAGCAGCAATACGTCCGTTACAACACTTGTCATAACACTTAGGGCTCCAGGACTTAATTTCATTGGTAGACCAATCCAGTACAGGATTGTGCAATTTTAACCAGGGTAACCCCAATATTACTGGAGAAGGCAAATTATCCAATACCACCAAATCCAAATTTTCTTGGTGAATACCATTAATAGTGAGGGGAAATTCACAGACCTTATGAGTAACACTCTTCAAGGGAGAGCAATCAACAGAAACCACAGCAATAGGGGATGACAAAGTTTTAGGTTCTAATCTAAGTTTTTCCAAGAATCCCCCATCAATCATATTCAGAGTAGAACCACAATCCACAAATACCCGAAATTCAATTAATTCATCCTGAGCAGCAGTAGTGGCAGATAGGAATACTCCCTTAGAATCTAAACAGGCAATACGGGCATAACTGACCATTTTTTTTTCTTTGTTCATACGAAGCACACAGTTCTTAATAAAATGACCAGAATTTCCGCAATAGAAGCACAAACCTTCAGAAAGCCTGCGGTCTTTTTCCTGAGAGCGGGGTGTCATCACCCCATTCTCCATCGGCTCTCCTTTGTCAGCACAGACCCTCTCAAGACTCGGAGCTGACATAGCAGAGGATTTGCTCTCATTAACCCTTGCACGCAGTCTCCTGTCCACCCGTATAGCTAATTGCATTGCCTCCTGCAAGTTTCCAGGTGTGGGATAAGCAATCAGTAAATCCTTAACCCTTTCACCTAGCCCTAAAAGAAACAAGCTTTTCAAAGCTGAATCGTTCCACCCCACCTGGGCAGACCACCGACGGAAGTGAGAACAATATTTTTCCACATTACCTGATCCCTGCCTCAAACGTCTCAATTCAGACTCAGCAGATGAGACACGATCAGGATCATCGTACAACAAACCCAAAGCAGAAAAAAAACTATCCACTGATCTAAAGCACGGATCACAAGGTTGGAGAGAGAAGGCCCATCCCTGATGAACCCTATGCGCTGTGATTCATCACCAGAGGATCCGGGTCTCAAACGAAAATACAATAAACAAGCATTTTTAAAAGAAAAAAAATCTTGTTGTTCGCCAAAAAATAAATCAGGCAGACGTACCTTTGGTTCCACAAAATGTGCTCCAGAACAGCTACTCACGTGTTGTTGGAGCTTGGCCACCTCCAGAGAGAGTCCCTGCAAGCGTTGAGCCAAATCTTGAACCGAGACCATGATGGAAAACTGGAGGTCTTTCCTTAGAGAAATTTTTTTTTTTTTCTTTTAGGGCTGGACTTACTGTTATGATCTGCTACAGGGACTAAGGAAAGACAGGAGAACTGTCCCTACAATAGAACTAAACTAGATCCATACGATGTAACGGGGAACCTGATCCTGCGATCAGACCCGCTAAAGTCCTCGGCTAGTCTGAACGAAGACCTATAGATGTGAGGGAGGGATCCCTACAAGAACTAGGGACTGGGATAAGTTTGGACATCTCCTAGCAGAAATAGTAGCAGTCAAAGACAAACACACAACAAAAAGCATAGAGGTCAGAAGACCTAGCAAAACTAACAGAGAACGGCAACAGAGCACCAAGCTAGCTCAAGAGTAGTAAATACAATGAAATCTAGCAAGACCAGGAGGGCGGAGCCGGATTAAATAGGCAAAAATGGTCATGTGACCAGCAAACTAAAAAAAACCTAACAGGAGAGTTCTAACACCAAGTTGCCAAAGAACAGGCTATATAATATTTTGGGCAGACCATAAAAGATTATATTACAGAGAGCCTAGCAAAAGAACATATCAGACTCTCTTCATCTCCCATGGCAGCTGGGATTTTCTTTGTTAAGAAAAAAGATGGGGGGCTGCACCCTGCGTGAATTTTCTCAAATTTAAATGGATCACTGTTCAGGATTCATACCCTCAGCCGCTCATCCCTGATCTTTTTAATCAGATTGTTGAGGCTAAATAGTTT